>NC_044340.1:7189013-7816482 GCF_007399415.2 Gopherus evgoodei | reverse complement strand
GCTGGGAGGAGGTTTAAATGCACTTTGTTAGGCTCACTTATTTTTATGATTCAGTTCTGGATGTATAATTGCTGTGGCTCCAAACGCCATGATCCTCTGCCTTAGTGGGGCATGAGATTTGGTGAGTTGTTTATTTGTCTCTTCTTCTGCTTCTTTCAGATATGGAATGTGCAGATGTGCCTTTGCTAACCCCGAGCAGTAAAGAAATGATGTCCCAGGCGCTGAAGGCCACCTTCAGCGGCTTCACGAAAGAGCAACAGCGTCTGGGAATCCCCAAAGGTATGGCACAGTAGTGCCCATTGGGCACAACCCTGTGCAACGGGCAAAACCATGATAAACCACGAGGCATTCCTTCATCTGAAATATCCTCTTCTCCAAACGTCTTGCTCCTTTCCATTCCATCTCTCTTGCCATCACCTTGACCCTGGCTTCTTTGGCTGGAGGAATACACAGGTGATATCTTCCTCCACTGCTTGACAGATTGACCTGTGTGATCTCTGTCCACCCCATTCAGAAGCTGAGACAATCTTTGCTCTCATCTGCCGCAGTGAACCGTACGCCTTTAATTATGTTCCCTCTCCAGGCAGCACAGGGACCCTCTACCTCTGACTGTTATGTCATGGGAGATTTTCAGCTCCTTTAATTTTTACTATGGGCAGAAGTGTCAGGTGTCCTTTGGCATAACCTGCAAGGTGCTTGTGGTTTGAATGAAAAAAAAAAAAATGATATTGGAAGACTGATTCCCATAGGGAGAACATGGGCTGTTATAAACCTTGTCTCAAACCAGGGTTAGGAGCCGAGAAAGGATCTGCAGTGGCAGACAAAAGTAACACTCGGCCCTACAGGAGGAAGCTAAACTGATGATGTTCCCCACCATTGTACGTTACACTTATGTCAACCCAAAGGTGGGATCTGTAGGGCACTGCCTCAGTTTGTATAGCTGTAGGGCTTGCTGATATTTTGGTCCCCACTGATGTGGTGTGTCTGTAACACATGGTGATTGAACAGTTGCTGTGTTCCACACTAGAAGCAGCTGCATTTCAGAGGGCAGGTGAAGTGACCACTGTAGATCCCTGACTATTAACTTCCTGAGAAGTCCTATTAATGGCTCTCTCCCGTGACCCCTTGGTGCAGACCCCCAGCAGTGGACGGAGACTCATGTACGGGACTGGGTGATGTGGGCTGTGAATGAGTTCAGTCTGAAGGATGTGGATTTCCAGAAGTTCTGCATGAATGGGGCTGCTCTCTGCGCTCTGGGCAAGGACTGCTTCCTCGAGCTAGCGCCTGACTTCGTGGGAGATATTCTCTGGGAACATCTGGAGATTCTGCAGAAAGGTAACTGAGTGAGTCACCACATGGGCTACACCAAGGGGCCTTGGATGCATGTATTAAAGAGGCAGACTGAATCTCAGGCCCTTCAAGAGCACGGCTTTGGGTCTGAATGCAGTTGGATTCAGTAATTTACCAACCACTGGCACAGTGATGCCTCCAGACTTTTTGGCTAAACAGAATCTGGTGAGGCCGTATTTGGATGGGAGACCTCTTAGGAACATACAGGCGTTGCCAGAAGTGGTGTTGTGGTTCTATGCAGCTAGGGTTGCCAAGTCTGGTTGGCGGGGGCCCGGGGCTATGGTGGCCTCCCTGCCTTCCCTACCTCCGCATGGCTCCCAGAAGTGGCCACCAGGTCCTTGCAGCTCCTAGATGCATGGGCGACCAGAGAGGCTCAGTGTTCTGTCCCTGCCTTGAGTGCCGACTCCACAGCTACTACTGACTGGGAACTGTGACCAATGGGAGCTGCGGGGACAGTGTCTGCCGGTGTGAGGGCAGCACGCGGGACCTGCTGGCCACTTCCTGGGAGCCACGGTAAGCACCGCTGGCACCCTGCACTCTGGACCCCGTCCTGCAGCCCAACCCCCTTCTCCAG
The DNA here is from genome assembly GCF_007399415.2 of Gopherus evgoodei. Taxonomy (NCBI): domain Eukaryota; kingdom Metazoa; phylum Chordata; order Testudines; family Testudinidae; genus Gopherus; species Gopherus evgoodei. The sequence continues at coordinate 7,814,558 of NC_044340.1, read as the reverse complement.
CCCGGCGTCCCCTCCCACATCCAAACTTGCTCCCAGAGCTCACAGCCCCCCCAGTACCCCAGCACCCTACCCCAGCCCTGAGCCCCCTCCTGCACCCCAAACCCCTCATCTCCATCCCTACCCCAGAGCTCACCCACCCCCGGACCCCAGCTGCCAACCCGGATCCCTCTCCTTCACTCCAAACCCCTCATCCTTGGACCCACTCCAGAGCCCAACCCCCCCAGCCAGAGTCCTCAAACCCCTGCACCTCAATACTCTGCCCCAGCCTGGAGCCCTCTCCCGCACCCTGAACCCCTCATTTCTGTCCCACCCAGAGCTCACACCCCCAGCCCAGAGCACATATCCCCCCAGCCCTCCAACTCCCTGCCCCAGGCCAGAACCCAAACTCCTCATCCCCAGCCCACCCCAGAGCCTGCACCCCCAACACACAGAGCTCTCACCCCCCCACCCACATCCCAACTCCCCACCCCAGCCCGGTTAAAGTGAGTGAGAATGGGGGAGAGCAAGTAATGGAGGGAGAGGGGATGGAGTGAGCAGGAGTGGGGCCTCGGAGAAGGGGTAGGGCCTTGAGAAGGGGCGGGGCAGGGGTGTTCAGTTTTGTGTGATTCAAAACTTGGCAACCCTATGCAGCTGATGCCCTTTCTTCTGAAGGTCTGTCTACCTTTGAGTGGGGAGGGGTGATTCCCAGCTCGTATGCACATACCCAGACTAGCTCAGCTCGACTGAGTGCCTAAAAATAGCAGTGTGTCCATGGCAGCACGGGCAGGATTTACGTTAGTCGCCCTGAGAACAATCTTGCTGGACCCTTGGTACATATTCAGATGGGTAGCCTGCACCGTGGCCTGTGCCGCTGTGGATGCATGGCTATTTTTAGGCTCTAGCCTGGGTACATGTATGCACACTGGGAATCACACTGCCCTGCTTAAATGGAGACATACCCAAGTCGGCACTGGGTGCTGCGGGAGATGTCGTCTTTCCGATAAAACATAAAGCAGAGGGTCCTGGCCAGTTGTGGTCAGTGAAGAGCTCTTGGCACCCTTTGAAAGAGGAAGGGTGTTAACGCCAGCTTCTTGGCTGAATTCCAGAGCAAGGCAGGGACATTCTGCATTCCTAGAAATGAAAGAGTTGTTGTTGTTTTTTTTTCTCAAGGCATTCACCCTTGGCCTAACTGGTTCCATTGGGAATTTTAATCATTGACTTCAATGAGAGAAGCTAGGCCAACACTTTTGAATCACACCCAAACTTTCCAGTCGCAATTAGAAACTGTTTTTCTTTGTTCCTTGGGTGTGGTTAAACAGCAGTTGTATTCCACACCAGAGGTGGCTGCATTTCAGAGGGGGTGGGTGAAGTGATCTCTGTCTATCCATGCATACCACCTTTTGTGGATCTTGATTTTCATAAATTATCTCCGGAGGGGAGAGTGCTATAGAAATGCAAAGTGTCTGATCCGCTATCTTGGAGGGACAGAGCTACCTAAATGACTGATGAGGAGCCTGGGCTGTGTAATTGAGACACGAATAGTGGCAGCAGGCACATCCAATTCAGCAAAGTACTAAAGCACATGCTTGACTTTAAGCATCAGCTGTAATCTCATTAATTTCCCCAAGATTTATGGCCCACTGAAGTCAATGGAATGGGCGTTGGATCTGGCATGTGCTGAATTGCTTTGCTGAATGGGGACTAAAGGTCTGGGGCAAGTGGGAAAATGGTGCGTTTTAAGACCCCATGAAGATACTACTCCTTCACTGAGAATTTAAAGGAGCAGCTGCCCCAGTTAGAATCAGTGGAGAGCTTGAGACCACCTTACTACATTCTCCCTGCTGCGCTACCAAGGAATTGTTAACACACGGCAAAGGGCCCAGAAAACGCAGGGGCACTGAGCAAATTAAAACACACCGTAGCCCACTCTCGACCCCGTGATACAGCATCTAGTTCTTCCTAGGGCTGTTCCATAGCCCACTCTTCCATTGCATTACTTATCCATATCCATTGCATCCACTGCCTGCCTTTGCCAGTAATCCGACTTCCGTGGCTTGGAGAGAAGGGGGAATCTGTGTCGTCCAAGAAATGCATTGTCAAACGGAGGTTAATTACTGATTGCTAATTTTACTGTCACCAGTGGTTTGCAAAGGTAAACATGGGTGTGCATGGTTGCTGCAGCAGCCTGTGTTTTGCTGCTCCTTGTTTGGCTCCAGAATCTTTTCAGTTCTTTTCTTTTTCCGTTAGTTTTTATTGAGCGCTTGGTAAAGTCACCCACGGTAGCGGGATGGTCTTGTGGTTAAGGCACTCGGTACTCAGGAGATGTGGTTTCAATTCTCAGCTCTTCTACCAACTCCCTGGGGCAAGTCACTTGGGCTGAGATCCTAAAAGGTATTTAAGTGTCTAACTCCCATTAATTTCCCTTTAAGCATCTGGGCCGAAGTGACATGCCCAACGGAGTCTATGCCACAGCTGGGAATTGATTTCAGTGGGAGCTAGGTGCCTAAATACCTTTGAGGATATGGCATTCTATGCCTCAGTTTCCCCAGCTGTAAAATATGGATAATGCTTTCCTACCTCATGGGGGCGGGGGGGGGGGAGTTTGTGACGTTAAATCTGTTATATGTGTAGGTGCTCAGACTCTGCAGTACTGAAGGTCATGTAATTACCTAGGTAGATAGATGCTTTTAGTTTAAAAGAAAACTAAAAGCCTTTTTACAGGGTAGGCCCTGGATTCATCACTGGCTGTTTCTCCTGCAAGAGTGTGAGGACAAGAATAAAGATGCAGTTCTGTCCATCTTATCCTCCGGGCGAGGGACTGGGACTCAGGATGCCTGGGTTCTATTTCCATCTGTTCTCCACACATGCTGTGTCACCTTGTGCAAATCACGTAGATCCTGCATGCCTCAGTCCCTGTCTGTAAAACATGGTTATCTGCATGCCTCTCAGAGGCCCAGGGCAATGTTTGTAAATCACTGTGTGATCCTTGGCTGAAAAGTACTTCTGAATAATAAAAAGGGCAGAAACCTTGTGACTTCCAAACTGGGAAGACAGGGCCTGCTCCTACTCCTAATATAGTCAATGGGAAGGATCCTTATTATTCACATTATAATGCCACCCAGAAGCTCTGCCCCAATTCAGGGCTCCATTGTGCTAGGTGCTGTACAAACACAAAATCTCTGCTAGGTTTTAAAATGTAAATGGACAAGACAGATTTTTCTATCCGTGTTTTACAGATGGAAAACTGAGGCATGGAGCGATGGAGCAAATTACCCATTGTGCATTGGCTGAGCTGGGAATTGAGCGAAAGTTTCTTGAACCTTTATCTAGTTTCTTAATCATCAGCTTTTCGTTCCCAAGAGTAGCTGGCCAGTCTTGTCAGCGGGAGCCGAACTGGGGCTGTGTCTGTGAGACCCAAAGCATGTAGCTTCACCTTCACTAAACCACCCAGAAGCATTAGGTCACATGAGGCCACAGGGCAACCTCCCTCTTATTAACATGCCTCTCCTGTTAGCTCTTTCAGAGAGAGTGACTCACCTACCACAGGCTGCGCAAGGTATAAAAATGGCAGCAGCTGGGCGATTTTTCCTTCATGTATTTGGGTGTTTGCAGTCATATTTTTCCAGATTTCTTCCTAAAATAACTCCCATTTACCAGCAGCCATCAGTGCCCTCTGCATGACTGTAAACCTAGCTGAAAGTTGCCCTTTTTAACCCAGTCCCACCCTTTCCCTGTGGTCACCCACCCTGCTGCTTGGCAGACTCCATGGGGAGGGGAAAAGCACACTCGGGATTAGGTCTCTCTCCACAAAACCTTCCTTTGTTTGAGACTATTTTCCACCCTGCAATCCCAGGAGAGAAGGCCAAAATTAGCCTTCTTCGAGTGAACGTGCATTATCTTTGGTTAGTTTTTCTCCAGCCTCAGCAGAAATAAACGCAGGCAGAGCAATTCGTGCTTTTAGTTTTGTTGCACTTTGTAATGTCCCATTACCCCGTGTCTGTCCAGGCGTTGGGCGCTCTGCAGCTGCTCCTGCAATGAGCAAGTGGGGAACAACAAAAGCCAAAGAGACACTGTGCTGCTTCCAAACTGGGAAGACAAAATCAGCTCTCGTATGGGAAAGCACTGATGTGATGGATGGAAAGGGGTGAAATGAGATGTGTATTGAGTGTACAGTTGTTATTATTAATTAATTTCCAAGATCAGGCCCCATTGTGCTAGGCGCTGTACATAGAGTAGAACCTCCGAATTCCGAACCCCTTGGGAATGAAGGTTGTTCTTAACTCTGAACTGTTTGTAACTCTAAACAAACCATTATGGTTGTTCTTGCAAAAGTTTGCAACTGGACATTGATTTAATACAGCTTTGAAACTTTACTGTGCAGAAGAAAAATTCCGCTTTCCTTTAATTGTTTTAGGAGTTTACCTTTAACACAGTAGTGTACTATATTGGCTCTTTTTTTTTTTTTGATCTTTTGTTTTCTCTCTGCTGCTGCCTGATTGCGTACTTCTGTTTCCAAATGAGGTGTGTGGTTGACCGTCAGTTCGTGACTCTGATGTTTGTAACTTTGAGGTGCTTACCTTACACATACCGAAGAGTATTCAATAGGAGTAAGTTGGTGGCTTTGCAGCAAGGTCTAATGAATGTAGGAACAGCGTCTTCTGTGCCTTGCACTTTTTCCTTTGCACATGAGCAGGGCAGGAGCAGCAGAGGGGTGTATGCCCAAAACACAGGCATGTTTTGGGCATACACACACAACTAAAGCTGTTTGGAAAATGAGGAAAATTTTTCTGGAACAGTGTGTCCCTGTTTTTCATTAAAAAAAAAAAAGGCCAAAGAATGAAAAGGAGCCAAAATGAATGGAAACAAAACAATTAGAATATAATAATAATCTATATAACAAAATGACATGATTGTCACTCTGAAGCTTAGAATGTTGAGCCAGTGTGAAGCCTGGTTGAAAGCTCTTTTTGTTCTGAATATCACCAGGTTCAGTCTTCAGCTCTTTTACACTTGATCCATATCACCTGTACAACTGCACGGGCTTTCACCAAGTAATAAATAGCATTTCAATAGTGCCTAGAGCTTCCAGCTGAGATCGGAACCCCCTTCAGCCCTCTCAAAAATCAGGCTACTCATTGGGACCTATGGCTAGGTTTTTCCAAAGAATCTAAGGGAGTTAGGCACTCAGTTCAAAGGGATTTGGACACCCAACTTGCTTCTGATCCTTTGAAAATCCCAGGTTAAATGGAACCTGGATTTTCAAAGGATCAGACCTCCATATATTCTGACCTCCATATATAAGAGTTTCAGCAAAGGTGAGATTCCTGTGAGCTTGTTTCTTTAACTTCCCTTTCTTCTTTTAGATGAGATAAAGCCATACTCAGCTAACGGAGTGAACCCTGCATACCCAGAATCCCGCTATACATCGGACTACTTCATTAGTAAGTCTGAGCCCCTTTTCCTCAAAGCTGCTCCTCTTTTCCTCCAAATAGTCCAACATGATTGTGTCTGGCGTACAGTGAGCTGGCCACTAGCCTATTTAAAATAGCTGGAAGGGGTTAGAAAAGTGCCAGTTGCTCTAGGGTTATCTCTTTTCTCAGTCTTCTGAGCCCCACCTGATTTGTGTGCTGACAATTACTGCCCCAGTCATGGCAGAATGTGCAGCTTTCATAGTATGATTATCCCTCTTCTGTCTTGTGTTCTTTGATAATCAGAAAGATAGTGAATGTTGGGGGTCATCATTAGGCTTCAGAGATAACATTCACTGAGGATGACCAGGAGAAGTGCACACTTTCGAGCTGTTGCGTCAGACAGTCTGCAGTCTCAGACAGACATCACTTCATCAGTCTAAAGACTTAAGCCTACGTTTTTAGAAGTGGTTTCCGCTTTTTGTTGCCTGGATTTTGGGCAATGAATCTGAAACCCTTAGGACCTGACTTTCAGATCATCTGCCCCTCCCACTGATTTTGGGTAGAGTTGTGGTTCTTAGCATTTCTGAAGGAGACGAGAGGTAGAAACAGCAGTGGTCTGTTTAGCTTCGAGTCATTGTCTTTTTGGTCAATAGTGAACATTAACACAACCAATTGTTTCACCTGCAGGTTATGGCATTGAGCATGCACAGTGCGTGCCTCCGTCAGAGTTCTCTGAGCCCAGCTTTATCACAGAGTCCTACCAGACCCTCCATCCGATCAGCTCAGAGGAGCTCTTCTCCCTCAAGTACGAGAATGACTACCCGTCAGTCATCCTGCGTGACCCTGTCCAGACGGACTCCCTGCAGACAGACTACTTCACGATCAAGCAGGAAGTTGTAACGCCAGATAACATGTGCATGGGGCGCACCAGTCGAGGTAAGGCCTGGAGTCTCCAAAGTCTCTGCTCGGTTTTCCACTGCCTCCCTGCACCTTGGGTGTTTCCTTCGCTTCCCCTCTACACGCACGAGAGTCCCCTCTACCCTGGCCTGTTCCTTTTCAGGAGTCACAGGCAAAGAAGCCATCAGTGCCCCATAACTAGTTCCACAGTGTATGTTAGCCAAGGGTCTGGAAGCACTTGCATATAATGTCCCAAAGCCTCAACAGGTGTAAAATAATAATAATGAACAGTGGATCTCAAAGTGCTTTACAAAGGAGGCCCATATCATTTTACAGATGGGGAAACTGAGGCACAGAGCGGTGAGGTGACTTACCCTAAGTCACCCAGCAGGCCAGTGGCAGGGCCAGGAATGGAACCTAGGTCTTCTGAAGTTCTAGTCCAGTCCTCCATCTGCTAGGTAGCACTGCCTCCCCTTTGATTTCAATGGCAGTATTGCAGTTTACACTAGCTGAGAATCTGGCCCAATGAATTGAACTTCACTGCTTCAGTGTGAGGTGGGTGTTGTTATCGCCATTTTAGAGGTGGGTTGACTGAGTCCAAGAGAAGGATACTGGCTTGTCTCAGTTCTACATGAGGTCAATATCAGAGCCAGGAATAGAACCCGGAACTCCTGTGCCCTAAACAACAAGACCAAATGCCTTTTTAGGGTAACATTACTTAACTCCAAACACACAGAACCAGATCCTGCACTGGTCTGAGTGGACTTGGCTTCACTGAAGTCAAAGCAGCTACACTGATTCACACCAGCTGAGGATCTGGCTCATAAGTCCTGTGCAAGGAGTGGGTGTCATCCATAAAGCACAAAGCCATTTGCAAAGGAAGGGATCATTATCCCGATTTTACAGATGGAGAAACTGAGGCACACAGCAGCAACGTGACCTGCCAGAGATCGCACACTGAGCAGAACCCAGGTATCTCCCAATACTTATCAGAGTGCCAGTGTTGATATGAGTCGGTCTTGATGCTCAATGTTACATCTGTTTAATTTTTTAATGTGGAACAAGAACTGAAAAATGCCAAGCTGGGGAAAGGTTGTTGGGGAGGGTTGTTTTTTTTTTAAATGACTTCTGCTGATTAAACATTTATATAACACAGGCAAATTAGGCAGATGTGGCGAGCCAAGGGGCAGCTGTGTTGCAATTTTAGGCAAGCCCTTTTGCAAGGACTGTTTTTGCAGATTAGCTTCTAATTTGGTTCCTTCTCTTCTCTTGAACTTTAAAAGCAGGCATCTTGCTAATTCTTATTGAAAGACTTTCACTATCATGATTCAATCTTATACTGGCCTACCGGCCCCACAAGCCTCAAAGAAAGGGCATTCTTCTGACATAACAGCCTCTCAACCTTGTGCTAGGGCAAGAGGATCAGAGAGAGAGGCCTCTATCAGTGAACCCCTTAACATTTCATTTGTGATTGAAGAAATACAGTGGTCCAGATTCTGATTGACACTAAATCCTGCTCTGATAGTGTAAATGCACCCTCCTGTTGGTGTAAATATATTAGGGATAAGGTCTCTTAAATACTGCCAGAGTGGTGTAAAAGGGAACTTAGTATAAATGGGTATCCGGCCCCCAAGTTTATTGTTATAAGCTTCATACTAAAACAACATTAGAAGAGTGTTAAGGTTGCAAATTCAAGCCCCTAAAAGCTAAGGAATGCCAGTATTAAGGCTACCCGTGCAACCTGAACTTGGCCCCTTTGTGCATATGCATTATGATACAGTCTTTAATTACATGATCACAGACTTTTCCCCCATCTTTTCATGCTCAGGGCAGATAGAATCTTTGGAGAATTTAGCTGCCAAACTACAGGTCTCTATTGAGCATGTGCAAACTAGGATTTTTTTTCAAAGGCTCATAACTTGACCTAATGGGGGTGGATTTTCACATAGATGACAAAAGGCCTGACTTCCTTGCCAAATTTCAAGTTCCTGCTACAAAGCATTGAGTTTGGAATTTGAAATTTGGCAGGGAGGTCAGGCTTTTTGTCATCTTTGTGAAAATCCTTCTCAACAAAATGGTAGGATGAATTTTTTAACATGGGCAAAGCACTTTTTCTCTAACCCCTGTTCTGAGAAAATGCCGAATCATTTTTGCTGAAATTTTCTCCCCCTAACATATATCAGCTTGAAGTATGGACATTTTCAGTCCAAATGCATGAAATTTGGCAAGTTCTAAGCAACTGAAAACAAGAAATTATAAATAGAAAGTGTTGGCCAATCTTAATTATAGGCATCATTACCTGTGTCACCTGTAGTAAAATAATGTAAATTAGAGATGGACCTGAGCTGGAACCTCAAATTTAAAATCCTTCAAAACAGAAGTTAAATAGTTAATATTGATGATTAGCTTATTGTCATTAGCCTTCAGAGTCAACAGGATGAATGAGAGCTAATGTCCTAAAACTCAGCCTATTAGCCATTGAAGAAAATGTCAATAGGCTTTAACACCCACATTAGCTAAGCTTTTCTTGCTGCAAGAGCTGTTTAAACTAGAACACAACAAATATTTGGGCGAGCGTGCCAGCTCCATTCCGCCCTCCTTTCCCCTGTGAGATTTACTATCTGGATCTGAGCCACAGGCAGCTCAGCCAGTGGAAATTTCTTCAGGAGCTCTTACACAATCCCAGCAGCTGTTTTTAGCCTAGTTTGGGAAATTAATGAACTTGAATGATCCTGTTACGCTCTTAGCTTGTCAATAAAGAGGTTGAGCAACAGGCAGAGTAAGGGAACCCGGAGAATGCAATTGAAGGCTATTTTGGCATCCCTTTTTTAGCCCCTTGCACTTTATTTTTTAAATACAGAGAACCCAATCCTTAGCTGGTGTAAATCAACATAGCTCCATTGAATTCAGCAGAGCTCCCTGCTTTACTCTGGCTGAGGATCTAACTCCTAATATATTGCTCTCTGTATAGAAAACAATCAGTAGCATAAATGTAGCCCAGATGTGAACACCTTAGTGGAGGAGAAAAAATAGTTACTTGAATACTCAACCCACATCTCCCCTTCCGCCCCCCGATTTACTACTGCTTGGGGGCATTGGGGTGCTACAAGCTTCTGTTATGATTTCCTGCAATAAAACATGGCCATAGAGTCTTATAGCAAAGAAACTGAGAATGAAGCTTAGCAGGACCTTGTGCTAGCGTTCTGCAAGGGGCATGAATCGTACCTCTGCTTATACCACTTGGAATGTGCCACTGCCTAATTCACGCTATGAACGTACCTGTTTGTATGTAAGCTCTCCAGGGTTTTGTAAAGTGTCACGCAGGCCTATGGTGCTATACAGATGATCAGTAGAGATGGGCTCAGGTCAGGAGATTCAAACCCAGATCCTGTAGGTGTGAATCTAGGATTTTCCTTTGCATTGGGGCTGTAGCTTCCACACCTGTCTTTGGAACATGTGGTCCTGCCTGCCCGTTTCAGTGGTGTATTTCTCTTCAAGCCCCAGAGCAATCCCCTTTCAGAAGGTGTGTCAAATTTAGGTGGCCACAAATACAGTTCAGGGTATTTCTCTGCATCTGGGGTGGAGGCTCGGAGTCTGGATTCCTGGGTTCTTTTCCTGACACTCTACAAGTGACTGGCTGTCTGTGACCTGGAGTGAGTCCTTTCATGTCTGTGTGCCTCAGATTGCCCTGCTATGTAACATGGGGACAGTGAATATACACCAGGCTCATGGATGTCAGTGCTTGATTAACGTTTTCTCTGAGGTGAAGGGTGCACTGGAACAGCAGTGTCTTGTCTGGCTTGGGCTGAAGGTAGTTTGCAGGGCTGTGGTTCCTTCTGCTGTCTGCCTGGCTGGCAGATGGAGTGCACACCTGGGGCGTTGTCCTTCTCCTCACCTTGATTTGTGCATCTCATTTAAATTGCCTCTTTGCAGGCCGGGCGATTCTCATTCTCCCTTCTGCTTGCCAGGTAAACTAGGGGGCCAGGACTCCTTTGAGAGCATAGAGAGCTACGACAGCTGTGACCGCCTGACACAGTCCTGGAACAGCCAGTCGTCCTTCCAGAGCCTTCAGCGCGTCCCCTCCTACGACAGCTTTGATTCTGAGGACTACCCCGCGGCACTGCCCAACCACAAGCCCAAAGGCACCTTCAAGGACTATGTTCGAGACCGGGCCGACATGAACAAGGACAAGCCAGTCATTCCTGCTGCTGCCCTCGCTGGCTACACAGGTAGGGTCACCTGTCCCAGGGCAGAGCCTTTCCGAGACAGCTCTTGGGTTCCAGTCAGAAGCGAATCTGGGGCTGGTGAAAGGGGTGAGATTGGCTGACTTGGAGACTGGAGGCCTTGATGCGCAGGACAGTTGCCATGAGCAAACCATCCCCCCTCATTTATGGGTCTCAGCCCTGACTGAGTGGAGCAGGGTTTATAGGGGGAGAGATGAATGGGTCCCTTCGAGTGGCCTCCAGCACACCAGTCCTAGCGATGGCATTTGGGGTGTGGACACATCTTCCTTTAGGAGCGGGACTGAGAGGCACCAGCTACAGATGAGCTCAGCCCTGCCCTCTGAGAACCTGCCTCAGGGTCTGCATTTCTTCTCAGTTCCCTATCTCTGAAGGAGGCTGGTCCAAATACCCCAGAACTTTGGATGTGCCCAGAGTCTGGGTCCCAGTGTTGTGACACGGGCCCGTCTCACCGCCTGTTTCACTTCAGTCTCCAACTATTTATTGGATGGACATAGCTTTGGGGCATTGCTGTGGGAGCAGATTCCTAGCAGTGACCTAGAGGTGAGAGTCCCTGTTATCCCATCATGTCTCTTGAGCCAGTCAGTCTTGGTCTCATTTATACCTCTTGAAAGCAGGTGCAAAATTATGACCTTGCTGAATCCAAAAGTGATTTACCCTTACTCTGCACAGCTGTGAATACACCAAATGCAAAGCGTTGGAGAGCCAGGCCCCTTACTTTTCAAGGTAGGTGTTTTCATCATCATCTAGGACAATTTTTCTCCTCGCCATACTGTTATGCAGTGCGCTGTCCACTTTTCTGCAGCCCTCCACCCCAGAGGTGGCTGCATTTTGAGAAGCGCTGCACAGTCTGAGCATAGGTTGCGAAAGGCTTTTGTAGTCTTGGGAATGGAGAGTGATGGAGGTGTAAAGAGCCTGATTTTTCAGGGTTTTACCCTTTATGCTGTCCTATACACCGAATATTAGCACTTGCCATTTGATTTGAACAGGTGTGTGGCAATGAAGAATTAGGCTGTATACATCCGTGAGGTGCTTTCTTCTGACTCTATCTTGCACAGTACTCCAAGAGCAATCCTAGCCTCTGTCTGTCCTTACTGTGATAAAGGCTGGCAGAATGGGACTCTGGGCATGCACCCACTCCGTGGAGAGCTTTGCAAGTGTGTTGAGGGCTGGGTCTTTCCCCTGCAATATTGGAACATTTTGTCCTTATTTGTTTCGGACTCTAGGCAAGCAGATTTTGTTATTGGACTTTGTACTGATTTTTCAGTTTGAGGAGTGGAAATAGCAGGGAAGAGGGGAAGTTGATTGGACTTCAGAACTTATTTGAAACCTACATTAAAGAGCCAAAGAGGCGCAGCACAGTATCTTTTGTCAGTTCCCATTCCACTCACGAACAGTGACCCCCTCGTGCACCTACTGGTGGCAGCTGTGCGCTGGAGGAGTCTTGAGGCAGAAATAGCATGTGCAGATAAAGATCAATAGGCTCAGAGCCGATCCTGAGGTGAGACCCTCCCAGAAATCTCCTCCCACTCACACAGTTCCTCTTAGGGCTGATAATTTTATTTTTTGTGGGGGACGGGGAAATGAGGGGGAGGTGGGAAGATAATTTTTGGAGCTATGTGTAAAAAGGAAGTGGTTTGCTGCTATAGCTTTAATTTTAGAGAGAGATCAACCCAGCCGACTGAATGGGAGGCTTTTAAGTGACCTGTGCAAGAAAAACCCCAATTGAATCGTATTGCATTCCTGTGTTAGATACTGCCCTATAGGACGTGACCGGTGAAACACACAGCTGTGGGAAGGGCCGTGCGACATAGTACAGTACATTCATCATGACTCATTCCATAATATACATTTCTTTTGTTTCCACAAACTAGTCCATAAACAGCCCTGGCTTTATTTCCCCCCCAAGCCAATGAATTCTTTCCACTTCTAATAGAGCTTTTCACCATGGGAATCTCAAAATGCTTTGGAATTCTGATGGTCCTGTGCACTAATGCCAATCCCCATTTAATGGAGGAAACTGAGGCACAAAAGTATGTTGCTGAATTAGGGGCAGAGCTGGGTACAGAATCAAAAACTCCTGTTTCCCAGTCCCATGTTCTCTGAGTATGGGACCATACTCTCTCCTCCAGTAGGGGGTCATGGCATACGCAATACAGGGCAACCAAGTGCCCATTTTCATGTACAGTTACTTTGCGAGTAGCGGCAAACATTTTAGGACATTTTATGCTGATGAGCAGGTCCACGTTTTCTTTGCTCAGTTTCCTCCCATTGCTTTATGCCCTGCCTCCTCGTATTCAGTGCCATTGCATTCTTCAATAGGAGACACTTAGCAGGGTTGCTGAGGCCAATATGTGTCAAGGAAGTGTCTCACATGTGAGTTCCTTTCCAAAGCCCACTCATACAGTGTCACTCTAGGCCTAGTGTGGTCAGACTCTTTGAAGAAACGTGACTGAATCTCCTAGTCAGCCGGGCATACAGAGAGAGCAGTCTTTCCCCTCCCCCAGCATCAAGGAAGTCTCTACTCAGGCCTTGTTCTGCTCATTAGAGTCCTGAAGTCAGTAGGAGTTTTGCCTTGAGCTTGGTCTTGAGACTGTGCCCGCTCCCTAGTTACAAGTGCTTGTGCTGTTTCTCTCCAGCTCTGAAGCTCATAATTTAGAGCTGGGCAAAGTTTTTCAGACAAATAGGTTATTCTCCAACAAAAAATGCAGTTTCTGTTCGACCAAAACTATTGGTGAATTTGGCTGAAATTCGGTGAATATATTGGGCCAAATATATATGTATATATTTTTTAAAGTCAACAAATTTTGTTTGAGAGAGACAAGGTGTGTGAGGTAATATCTTTAATTGGACCAGCTTCTGTTGATGAGAGAGAAGTTGGTCCTATAAAAAATGTTCCCTCACCCTCCTTGTCTCTGCTTTGAGCAGGGGGTGGGACTAGATGACCGCCTGAGGTCCCTTCCAACCCTGATATTCTATGATCCTGTGACTGACATGGTACAACAACACTGCATACAGAAGTTTGTTTTATTTTCTAAATGAGATGTTTTGCCTTTTTTGTTTTGACATTTGGAGTAGATATTTAGGTAGACTTATTTTAAATAACAGAAATAAGAAAGGTAAAAGCTCATCCATTCATTTTAGATTAAAAAAAAAAGCATTTAGTTTAATCCAATGTGACTTTTCTTTCAGATTTTTTTGGTTCACACACTGCTCATTCAGCTCTATTCATAATCAGCTGTCAATAGGTAGGATGTATATAACACAAAGCATGTGCCTAACAGAAGGCCTAGTGTCTCCCAAAGAGCTCTGGGTGCACCGTGCATTGATGAAACTGATCTGCCCCAAACTAAACCCAGGCATTTCACTTCACTGTTATGTGTGATGGCCACTAGACAGAAAACCAGAGCACCAATCCCCGTAACAAGTTAGATCGTTTATTCCACCCAGCAGCACCACCAGTCCAGAGCACCTCTTTGGACTCATGCCTCCAAGAAGTACGATCTTTACTTATTCCCATACCAAGGCACTCTTGACTACAACTCAAATGCTGCCTGCTACACATTAGTGTAAGAAACATGCATACTCTTATGGTAATCTCCCTAGCCATGTTTCAAATGCCATTTTGAATCAGAGGGGAAAAAAAAAATCCCTAAACACCAGACCCAAGGTTTTTTCCAAAGTGACTGGTGATTTGGGATGCCTCCATTTTTCAGTGCCCAGACCTTAAGGGGGCTTGATTTTGGGGAAGTGCTGAGCACCTGTCTTCTGAAATCCAGGCTCTTTAAAAGCATCTTAAGTTTGGTCCCTGGAAATTGAGGCACTCAAAATCACCAGTCACTTTGAAAATCACAGCTTTAGGACATTGGCCTTGCTCAGTCTAGTGGAGTTGCTGTCTTTAGAGCTCAGTTTAGTAAGGGACTGGACCTGCCTCATTACTGTAGGACAAATGCTGCAGCAGATGAAGTTTGTGGATGTGTAAATTCAGAGGTGTGATTATAAAGATCTCCAATTCTCCGAGGCCTTGCATTTCCTCTCATTTACACCCAGATAAAGGGAACACAGCATGGATATAAAATGCAGCCGCGTGGACCTGGTTGAAGGATACAACCACTTTGCCCAGGATCAAGTGACAACACAAACTCCAAAGCAGAGGAGAATTAAGCCTCCAAAATTCTAATCTGGATTAATCTATTTCCAAAGTCCGGGGGTGTTTGGAGCTGAGGTTTTGGTTCCGGCCATCTCTATAATGGGCCTTTGCAGCCTCTGGTTTTACTGCATGCTGTAGCTTTTAAATTAACAGAGACAGTGGTGAGCCCAGAAAAGTACTGGTATTTCACAAGCTCCTCCCCTCCAGGAGATAATGCCCAGAGCTCACACTGGGAAGAGACAGGGCTTCCCTATTTAAAAATAATAATAAATAACAGAAAAGGCAAAACAGGGCAAGTGGGGTGGCAGAGTGGGAGTCAGGACTCCTGAGTTCTATTCTTAGCCCTGGGAGGGAAGTGGTTTCTAGTGACTGGAGCAGGAGACCTGGGAGCCAAGATGCCAGGATTCTGTTCCCACTTCTGGTAAGGATGTGGGTGCTAGTGGCTAGAGCAGGGGACTAGCAGTCAGGACTCCTGGGTTCTATTCCTTACTTGGCCACTGACTCACACAGTGGCTTGAGCAGCTCTCAGTCTCCAGGCCTCGGGTCACCAATCTGTAAAATGGGCTCAACAATCTTTACCTGTGCATCAAGGCTCCGTTGAGGTTTGCCGAGCGCTTTGAGCTCACCTGAGCAAACACATTGGGTAAGCGTGTGGTATTTTTAGCTGTGATCTCTGTTTTGTATGTCAGACATTGACAATATCGTTCGGCTTTTGTTCTCAAGAGCCTGCTTTGCTGATGGCACTGGGAGGTGCCGCTGCGCTTTATCACTAGAGAAGCAGCGCGCCGATGGTATCAGCCCTAGGAGGCGCACAGTTTGTAGAGAAGGTGCATTTTGGCGGAAGCCCAGCTTGTATTTGATGTGTTCATAACTCAGCTAGCGAGCAGAATTTCAAAGCCACCTTATCTGCCCCCACATCTTGACCTAATTTAACAAGTTGCCATGGTTGCTCGGGGAGGTTGATGCAATTTTCTTATCTTTGGGGGAAGAATGTAACTGTGCAAGAGTTCATGAAAATTCAGTTTCTAACCTGTTTCTACATCTACAGGGACATGGCTAGGTCAGCTGAGACTGCGCTTCTGAAAGACGATTCCCCTGACCTACTCGGGGGGTATTTTCATAGCTCGGTGCCCAAACGCCAGCTCCAGGGTTGAGATTTTCCAAGCAGCCTAGGGGATTTAGACCCAACTCTTCCATGACAGTAGGGCGAGTCGGGTCAAAGAGTGAGACCTGTTAGACTGTGAAATGGTCTCCCAAAGAGAAGCAGTAGAATCTCCGTCCCCTGAGGCTTTTAAAACTGGACCCACAAAGCACTGGAGAATATAGTGCAGAGAACAAACCTGCACTGGTCCAATGTAATGAGTTAGCTCTTAACTCTCTCTGATTTCTGTGACCTGTTTTTTCCATGATGCGTGCCGGGAATCTTTAGCCTGACCCACTTCAGCCGCTGATCTCTTAGCCAGGGGGACCATGTAGCACTTCACACCTCCTTCTGCCCATTGTGGTCAGTAGCCTGCACCACTATGGGCTGGTCTCCAGCAAATAAAATAGCACACAGAGCAGAAACGTGGGGTGTGTTCGCTTCACAAGGCCTAGCGCGTCAGCTTCTCTGCAAAGCCCCTGACATTTGGCTGTGGCTTTCCATAGAGTTGTTATTTGTAGTACAGTAGTGCCTGGGACCCAGCTGATTTCAGAGCCCTGTTGTTGTGCTAGTCACTGTGCCGAGACAAGATCAGAGACAGCTCCTGCCTCAAAGAGCTTAGAGCCTAAAAAAACAAGGCAGAATGATTACCTCCCTATTTCATGGAGCAACTTACCCAAACTTATACAGCAGATCAGTGGTAGAATGAGGAACTGAATCTAGATCTCCTGTGTCTTAGGCCATCAATCATGAATGAGTAAAAAGTTACAGGTGCTTTAGAGGGTAACCTGGTGCCTAAGGTGCTTATAGCCCCAAATTAGTAGTATACAGGGTCTTAATTAATAGCATGCATTAGTATGCAAGAGTATTATGCAGTTATGCAAATTAGGCACTCGTATGCATGGTCTTAATTTCATTCTTAGTGACAGAAGTGTTGCCAGTTCTTTACTGTGGTGCCAGGGAAGAAGACAGCCAACATGAGACTGCAGGGGACTATCTGGCTCCCAGGAGACTTTAGCTCAGTGATACATGCAGAAGCATTTCCATTGAACAAATCACTCCTGCAAGTGTCAGCACCACTTTGCTCAGCTGAGATACAGACCTGAGCCCCCGCCATTCCCCAACTGCCAAAGGTCTGACAGATGTCTCCAGAATATGCATCGGAAAACCCTTCTCTTCCTGTAAATCCCACTCCCTATTGCAAAGGCCAGGGGCCCATGTTGGACAAGCTGTTCAGTCTGAGCGAGGATTGCCTGTTTCATTTAAAGTGAAAGAACACAGCTGCCGGTTTACAAGAAAGAAACGACAGCATCGAAGAAAGTGGGTCTCTTTAGGAGATCTGCATACTCCTTCTCTTCATGCTGCTGCCCACGCTGCCGGCTGAAACTCACAGGCCTGACAGGTGCGATCTGAAGGGGTTGTGTGGGGGCGGAAGTGTGCTGTCTCCAGCCAACGTCAGAAAGCCTGTTAACTGCACTGTTCTCAGTTCCTCTCAAATCACAGGAAGAGATGCTCAGGGAGGCACATGGAATGCGGCAGCCTGGACATCTACATTCAGTGCAGTTGCTTGAGGAGAAAAGTCAGAGTCCATGTGGGATTCTTGACTATTTCCTGCTGCTGGAGAAGGGTGAAGTCAGCCATCCCTGTGAGGCTGGAGTGGAACAGTTATGAGAGTTCATAAATGCTTTCAGTTGCCTCTGATGGACAGACAAAAAAATGGCTGCTCCTAGGGACAGGCGGCTGTGGGAGTAGTTGTTTCATTGCCTACCCTCTTTGGATTCTGGTTCAGTATGAACTTTACCTGCTGTTGAGGGATGATTTCAAGCGTAACTTTACATCCTGGTTTCCCCTACGACCTGCTTCTAGCTTCCACTGCAAACGGCTCTTCGAGGCCTGTTTCTCACCCTAAGGTGGAACCCAGCGGATGAGGCCCAGGCTTGGTTCAGTGGCCTATGTGCCACCTGCCAGACATATGCAAATGACAGTAAAATCAGCCCCATGCAATGCTGCCCAACTGTGACCGTAGCTCAGCTTTTAAAACAAAAGCGTGCAGTGCGACCCACCCAGCGGCATGATCTTTGCACTTCAGAGTTGACTCTTCAGTGATATAGTTTTACTAGTCACTCCTCAGAGCAGTTGATCAGTCTATGGCATAGCAGGTTTTGGGTGCCATGAACACAGATAGTATGTTGGACTCCCAGTGCCACCTTCATGACAGAGGCCTGAGACCCATCAGTTCCCCATGTGGGCTGGCACTCCCTAGCTTGCATGCTCCACCGTGGATGCTTCCTGGATTCTTTTGAAACTAGGCATGATCCCAAACCAGAACGCTGGCTCTGATCATACCCAAGCTTTGAGACAAGCTGGAGCTGAACTTTGTCACTGAGATCCATTTCTGATGCTCCTCTAGGATGCTCCTAACAAAGCAAAATTTGGAGAGGGAGAGAGGCGGGGAAGAACTTCCCATGGCTGATATGGGGGATGAAATGCAGAGGTACAATCTCACCACTGATCAAACCTACCCACTGCCCCTCCTGATTATGCTGGTCTCTGAAGCTCTGACATAGGAGGTCCAGGCCAAGGTCAGTGCGTGACAGAAGTGAAGGCTGCTTTGGAGCTGTTGCTATGCCCACTTGTTGTGTTTGGTTGGAACCACAAACCACACAGTGAAAAGAATAGGTGCGCCGCTCTCGTTTTTTGTTTTGTTTCTTTCAAACAATGTCGTTGGAAGAGGGGGTGTGAAAATCAGCCAGAGAAAGAGCAGGGTGACAGTTTCAGATAGGGCCCTCACCATGTAAAGTAATGGCCTGTCTATGCTGGTAGTGGGAGGGAGGAAAGAAGCCTGGAGGGGGAGTTGCACTGATGTAGTCACACTACAGAGACAGGCAGAGACAGAGGGACAACCTGGGAAATTGACCTGGCTAGGACTCGTGCAGTGCGTGCCCAGGAGCGTGTGTATACCCGCAAGCAAAGAGGCTTTGCTCAGACAGGGTTCCCACTGTGGCAGCATTTCATAACCAGGCTTAAGAGGCATATTTTCCCCATGATGCTTGCGAATTCCTAATGTGTGAGGCTCCCCAATGCTCTTCACTGTGAGGGAAGTGAGACAGGGCGGCCATTGTGAGTCACATTAAGCATGTGAGCCCCCTCTGACTGGCTCTATTCTTAGCACGCCCTCCTTCCCTCCCAGGGACAAAGGTCATCAGGCTGCACTCAAGGGACAACCCCAGAATTCAGAGGCCTTGCCTTGGGGGTGGTGTGCGTGTGAGGTTGTCATCTTTCCAGGGCTCGTATGAAAATGAGTGGGTTCAGCGAACCTTCCTCCGGGCATGGCTGAAAGCTCCCGGATATGTTTGAAATGACCCCATCACAAAAGGCAGCTTGTATCTGCACCCTCCCTACTTGCATCCGTGTCCAAGGGCTGATATCTGTCTCAGGATATTCTGCACTAGGTCAGCAGTGCATGGGACTTGTCTGGTCCTCCTGGGAAGGGCTGCATCTTAGCTGGAGGTTCTGCCTCGCCCTGGGCCAGTGTCTCATCTGGGGTGCAGCTGCACCAACTTACACCAGCTGAGAATCTGAAACCATGGGTCGGGAGGGACTGTAGGACTGGCAGAAGCAGGGGGATGCTGGGGAGCTCCTCTATTTTCAGAGACTGCTTGTGTCACTGGGAAGGAAGTTTTTTCCAGATAGGATTGAAGTTACCTCATTTTCTAATGATTCTTCTTAATATTCCACTGGCAATTGGCTTTTAGAAACATCAACTGCCAGATCCTCTCTTGGTGTAAATCAATGAAGCAGTGTTGATTTACTCCAGATCTGGGCCCCAGTGCCTTGGTTGGTAACTGCTCCCTTGCTTGGCTAGATGGATCCAGGATGTGGAAGAAAGATGAAGGCTGGAACAGAAGATGTGGGAGATGGGTCAAGAAGCGCAGCTGGAGGGATAAGGTGCTGAGTGCTTGGAGAGATGAAGGTGCTGATTGCAGAGGACAAACACATGTTCCTTAGCTACCTGCGCCACCCAGCACTTTGAAGATGTAATGCCGTGTTGGTGCTGAGTATTATTGGGTGGGATTTTAAAAAATGCCCTGGGGAGTGAGGTACCCAGCTCCTGGGCTTGTAACTCCCTTAAGCACTTGAAAATCTCACCCATTACTAATGCCTGTTCTATGACTAGATGAGAGCCTCATTCTCCAATGTGCTCATCCCAGATCCTCTCCTCACTATAACTCACGTACAGTCCAGTTCACCATACGTCCTCAGTGCTCATAGCCCTCTGCCTTAACAATTGAATCTTCTCTAGGAAAGAGATGCAAATACCAAGAGAGGTGGTGCCAGATAATGCAGTCTCTTGGAGCTGTGCTCTGTCGCACAGGCTCAGACATGCAGCATGTGTTAGTTCCTGCTGCCTCCTGCATCTGTTGACTCTCTGACATTTCAAAGAAGGTGTCGCCCCAGCAGCAGCAGCAGGGCTGTGATGCTTCTGTGCGGCTCGGTGTGTGCGTGCATGAGCTGAAGTCTGCTTGCTAGCCGCGCAGTAAACACGTTTGTTTTCAGACTACTGATCCTCCAATGGGCAGCTAGGAATAGACACCGTGAAGCCGGACTCCTAGTCCTCGGCACTAGCCGTTGGGTAGCATTCGCTCCTGCAAAGAAAAAACATCCTGCAGGATGCCGTGCCATGTGATTCCATGCCGCCTACAGCGATAAATTGCTGGGCTTCCCTGTACTTCTGCATGCCAGCTGGCAGCAGAGTGCGAGGAGAACATGCTAACTGCACTGGGCTCCTTGGCCTAAGGTTAGAGAAATTTCTCTCTGGAAGCTTGGAAAGCCTTGAACGTGCTCGTTAAAGCTGGTGTGACCTGGTGGTGTGCCAGGCCAGGGCAATCACTTGTCTCAATGAATGTTTAATTACAGCCCCTCTCATTAGTTGGAACATGCATCAAAGGTTAAGGGAAATCAACAGGATAGGGAGATACTCGTCTTCTTTTTACTCTGCAGCCCTGTGTCAGCCTGCCCAGCATTAGTTAGAGCAGCTAAGGGGCTGCTCTAACTTACTCTACTGGAGCATTGGTGTAAAGGCATCTGCTCTAGCCTTCTCTTGCCTTGCCTCTTTCACACCCAGCACCTCCCCTTCGCCAGTGAAGATGGCAGGCACAGAAGCTCGTTCAGTTGATACATTTGACATTGGGACATCTCCTTCCACAAGGGGAATTCTCTGTTGTCTACTTAGGGCTAGAATCTGTTTACTTTGCTCAACCTCAACAGCATCCACCTATGATGCCTTGCTGACATACTATGGATGGATGAATTAAACTTCTACCCATGCACCCCACCAAGCTGTAATTCAGAATGTTAGCAAGAAGCTCGAGCAGCAAAGCTGGGATCCCCAAAATCTGGGAGCATCTGGATCAGCCCATTATAATACAGTCAGCTGCAAAGTCCCTGTCTGAGCTTCCCCATTGTAGCGATCTGGGAATTGTGGTTGTAGCTCAATCCCTACCAAATCTAGACAGTGTGTAACAAAATCCTCTGAGCCGATATTTGGCAAAGCCGCACCGAGGGCAGTTTGCTCACATATTTCCTTGCAGAATGTCATCTCTCTCGTGTTCATATCTGGGGTAAGATAAATACTATGAACCGGATTTGGTTTGCATATCAATGCACTGATAACCAAGATTCTAAGAAAAAATAACGAGGAGTCTTTGTGGCACCTTAGGCCTTGTCTACACTCGGGGGGCGGGAAACGATCTAAGGTATGCAATTTCAGCTACGAGAATAGCGTAGCTGAAGCTGATGTATCTTAGATCGTCCTCGCGGTGTGGGATTGATGGCTGCCGCTCCCCCGTCAACTCTGCTTCTGCCTCTCGCCCTGGTGGAGTTCTGGAGTTGACGGGGAGTGCGTTCGGGGATCGATGTATTGCGTCTAGACGAGACGCGATACATCGATCCCCGATAAATTGATCACTACCCACCAATCCGGTGGGTAATGTAGACATACCCTTAGAGACTAACAACTTTATTTGGGCATAAGCTTTTGTGGGCTAGAACCCACTTCATCAGATGCATTGAGTGGAAAATGCAAGAGCAGGTATTAGCTAGCAGATAGTCAGGACTCTATCAGGGTATATCTATGCTTCAAACAAACTAACAAAAAAATCCCCAAAGCAGCAGCTCTCTGAGCCCAGACTTGGGTTCACAAGGTTCACGCTAAGATGCTAGCTAAGAAAGCTGTGTAGACATTCCCATTCAGGTTGGAGCTTGAGTTCTGTTTATTGCTATGCGGGGTGGGTCTCAGCTCCTGAGCTTCAGACGGAGGTGCCGTAGACCTGGGCTCTGAGACTGGCTGCCATGGCAGTTTTTTTGCAGTGTACCTACCTTGTTTTCCCATGGCCCGACGTGCTCTCACACCTTAGTAAATCAGGAGTAGCTCCACGGAAGTCACTGGGGTTACACCAAGATGGAACTACAGTGCGATCAGCACTCTAGAGCCAGAAAAGAGACACTCGGTCCCATTTAGTATGTCCCTTCACCAGGCAGGATGGTTCCCACTCTACTAGCAGTTTGTCTAGTTTCCAATAGTTTTAAATGTCTCCATCACTGGCAATTTTTAAATCAAAATTTGGATGTTTCTTCTAAAAGATCTGCACTTGTTCCAGCAGGAATTCTTTGGGGGCAGATCTCTGGCCTGTGTTATACAGGAGGTCAGATTAGATGATCACAATGATCCCTTCTGGCCTTGGAATCTATGACTCTAAAAGCAATAGGACATCATCCGTCACATCCCTTGGCAGATTATTCCGCATCCTCTGATTCCCACCAGCAGGAATTTTATCCTGATATGCAGCGTGAATTGTCATCAAGTAACTTCATCCCATTGTTCCATTAGCCACCCCTTCCGCCAGCTGAGGCTTACATCCATTGCCATTATCAGCCTGTTCTCCTTTCCCTCACCTTAGCTGTTGCCTAACCCAGCTTTATATATTGAATTATTTTCTTGTAAGTCATTCCCTGGATCATTTTCATTGCCCTTTTCTGATCTCCTCTTAGATGTGTCAGTATCTTGCTGGAAATATGTTGCCCAAAGCTGAACAAAGTGTTCTAGGTGTGGCCCCACATGAAAGGTGCTAATCAGACAGGTTTTGGCTTGAGGGCATCCATTTTGGCTTTGGCTGGGACATGAGTGAAAAGAAGAGATCAGTATTTAGGAGTCAATCAGCATATGACTGATCCAGTGAAAGCCTTACTGGAAAGTGTGCAAAGCCACAATCTCTCAGGGCAATGCACTATGTATTTTGCATCAGCCCTGCTTTAGCGCGTAGGAATCAGATGCCCTGAGGCATGGTAAGATACAATGCATATAGACAGGGAGTACAGTGCCTTTAAATTAATTGGTTTCAGAGTGTTAGTCTGTACCCGCAAAAAGAACAGGAGTACCTTTGGCACCTTAGAGACTCACAAATTTATTTCAGCACAAGCTTTCATGGGCTACAGCATCCGAAGAAGTGGGCTGTAGCCCACGAAAGCTTATGCTGAAATAAATTTGTGAGTCTCTAAGGTGCCACAAGTACTTCTGTTTTTTTGTTTTTTTTTAATTAATTGTCCAGCCTCAGCCAAGTACAGCTGAGGCACCCTAGAGAAAATCAGTTCTGGGGGCAAGGAGAATTTGGCATGCCTGGGAATCTGATGGCTGTAGAGAAACAACTTGTTTGTTCTGAGCTGATCAGATGAGGGGTGCTCTCCTCCCAGAATCGTTATCCCTGACACAGATGGAAAAAGTTAGTCAGCAAGAGACAGTTTGGATTTAAAACCACCCACTTGCACACTGCAGACAAGTGGACATCATACAGGGCCAGCTGGGACTAAAAGCACAGGAAAGTTCACAAGATGATCACTGGGAGGTTTTTGACAGCAGATGCACGCGTGCATTGCCACTTCTTGACAAATAGCTGATAGCCAAAATTAGCACCCATATGGCACTTAGAGACAAGGAGCTGGAAAACAAATAGCTTTTTATGACTCAAATGTATATAACAAGGGAGGCTTCACCCACAGACCCTTCACCTCCATATCCATGATGATACATCATGAGAACAATCACCCGGGGAAATTGCTTCTGGCCAGCTAGGAGCTGGTTGGCCATTGCAAGCTCTCCTCTTCTGCTGATTTCAAGCTGCGCAGTGTGCAAAGAGATTCAAGCCCAGCTGATTTCAGGATGTCATGGCCAGGAGGGATTCCATTTGCAATGTTGTAGGATGCTGCTGGAAAATATACAAACACCTTTAGTACAGAAGACCCTCGTGTCAGCCTGCACGCTCCAGTCTCAGAGAGGCTCTAGTTCTAAGTCTTGGAATTATTCAAGATGCTAACCTGTGAGACCACCTTCTGCCTACCCTCCATTCTGTTATGTTATTGCAGCGCTCAGCAGAAATGCCTTCCTGCTTCCCACCTGCCCAGCCAACCCTATTCCTTGCAGCAATAGCTGTGCCGGCTCCATTGAGTTGCTTCTTGTTCTCTGTGAGTTTATGTAGGTGGTTCCTGCAGCAACATGTCCTGGAGAGAGGCCAAATAATTTTCATACCTATGTCCCCTTTATCACATCTCAGTGCACAGTCATGAAGCAGAATGCGAAGGTCAGGAGGCAGCGTGTGATAGTGTAGGAGTTCGAGCAGTGGCTGGGAGCTTTTTGGCACGTAAGCGAAGACAGTGCTTCGATGGCAGAAAAATGATGCCTCCCTCTTTAATGTCAGGAAATAATCCTCTTTATGTAACTTACTCTGAGGTGAAAGATTCCAGTGGTTGAACATTCCACTCGGACTACAGTAGGAAGCAGCTTTACCTGTACAAGTTAACTCTCAAACTGCCAGTTCAGCTCAGATCTTCACTCGGACTGGTACTGTAGGCCCCTGAGATGTCAGTTTTTGTATAGAGTGAACACCACCTATTTAATATTAATAATAACTGATATTAAGGTCACACTCAAAGATCCCATCCCAGATCACGCTCCCACTGTGCTAAGCACAATGTACAAACACAGAGGAAATCATAGGCCTTGCCTCAAGGAACCCGAAATCTAAGAAGGCCTCAAGTGCATCCATGGAGTTTAGAAAGGGAATTCAAGGCATCCGAGTCGGGGGTGAAGCATATAACAGAACCAGAGTCACAGGTCCCGGTGCTCTCTGTACTAACAAACAGCCAACACGTTTTGTATCCATCTGCTTGCATGTGTCTTCCCATGGAGAAGGATGGGTGGAAAGAAATCTGCATCGGTTTCATTCCTGGCTCACCTTGTTTTAACAACTTGTGGCTTCTTTGCATTCCTAGGCAGTGGCCCCATCCAGCTGTGGCAGTTTCTGCTGGAGCTGCTCACCGACAAGTCCTGCCAATCCTTCATCAGCTGGACAGGCGATGGCTGGGAATTCAAGCTCTCGGACCCAGACGAGGTATGGCCCATTGTAACTGATCAGAGACCATTGAAAATGCTTAGGAGAATACCTAAGTCCTCTCTCTTCATGGCTGGGGTGCTACAAGTCCTGTCAGTATGATCCTGTGTGAGTGGTGGCGGGGGGGGAGGACAAGGTAGCAGGGTGTTGGTCCCTCAATATTTTCTGGAAAAATCAATGGTTTAGAGAGTGCCCATGAAAGTCTGATTATTAATGAGCAATTATGAATTGTATTGCAGTGGCACCTAGAAGCTAGGTGAAATCTTTTGTACCGAAGTTGGGTTTTTTTGGTGAAAAATGAAAATTCAGCAACAGCAAAAGGCGTTGCCTCTTTGTGTCATTTTTACCAAATCGTTGCCATCAGGAAGAAAGATAATTCCGAGACCAATGAAGCGTTTCCATTTTTCAATTCAAAATTTCCTTTAATTGTATGTAAAAAACAGTCAAAATGGTTTAAATGATTGAAAATGAAACAAAACATTGCAATGTTGTAAAAGAAAAAAAAAAGTTTAGTTGGAGCCAAAACAATTTTTCTGGATTTGCCAAAAATGTTGAAAAAAATTGTTTTCGGTTTTAACCGACACTATTTCCCCTCAGTGTTATTTGCACAGCTCTAGAGGCCACCAGCCGTGGACCAGGCCCCAAGCATGCTAGGCGCTGAATGCACAAAAAGACAGCCACTGCCCCAAAGAACTTAAAATTATCCCCTTCCCCGTCTCCTGTCTTCATCTGTTTCCACTTCATGATCCCCCAGCAGAGTCCATGGGTGCTGTTTCTACAGCCCAGGAGGGGTTTGAGCTGCTAGCCCTCTGCAAACCCTGGCACTCAGCTCCCTGAGTCCATTCTTCATGATGAGGAGGAGAAAAAGCTTATCACCATTAGCTCTCCCAGCGGCAGGAGCTCCCAGCCCTTTATCATGCAGCCAAGCCAGGAGGAAGAGACTTATTTTAATATCTACACTTAATCTATGAGACCTTCTTCACCTTTGTTCTCCTCTTCCAGGTTGCCAGGCGATGGGGCAAGAGGAAAAACAAGCCCAAGATGAACTATGAGAAGCTGAGTCGTGGGCTTCGCTACTACTATGACAAGAACATCATCCACAAGACGGCCGGCAAGCGCTATGTGTACCGTTTTGTTTGCGATCTGCAGAGCCTTCTGGGCTACACGCCTGAGGAACTCCATGCCATGCTGGACGTCAAATCCGATGCTGATGAGTGAATTGGACCAGCCAGACTGTGTGGAAGGTTGTGTCGTGTCAGTCTGGAGATTCGACGAGACCTTACATTTTTTTTTTTTGCAGTTAAATATCTATCTATATTTTTTCAAGAGCAACTCAAATTTGACATTTTTGATGGGGGAGAGGAGGGTGGGCAAAGTCAAGCTTTTGGCTGAATCTGACAATATTTGGTTGGGAGAAGAAAGATGGAACTTTTTATTTGAAAGTTCTCTGAGAGATTTTTTTGGGTTGAATTTCTTAGTTTTAAGGAAGCCAGAAAAATATAGCTCACTTTAAAAAAATTAAAATAAACCCTCCCCATCTCATACCATCTGGAAACATTATTAATGAAAAGATCCCCTTGATTACTGTGTTACCAGCACAACAAACTGACAATTCAGGAAGTGACAAGACTCCTAAGGATTATGCGATTGATTCTTTTATTGATGGGAGGGGCAAAATGAAGGTGGAACTTTCTGTTTTGTGAGAGGGGATGACATAGGAAAAAACAAGAACAGTTCTTGTTACTTTGCTTTTCTGTCGGTTATTTTTCTGTTACACAACAGATTTTTTTTTAAGGAGGGACCAAGATTTTTTTAATTATTATTTGTTAAAATTTTATTTTATTAAATTTTGTGCCAGTATTTTTTTTTAAATAGTCTTAAGCTCTAAGATGGTCTCCGTCTTGTAATATTGTGTGTGTATGTATGTTTCTTTTATACCAGCAGAGAATTTTATCACAGTGAAGAAAAACTAATTGTTTATGTAGACCCCACTGGAGAAGTGTAGAGCTCTGACTTATGATCTCTGAATCTTATGCGAAGGAAAATGAGTGCAAATCAGCCACCAGAAATGCTGAGAGGATGCTTTGCATTTGCATTGAGTCCCATGCACTTTGCTGTATTGTTTGTTGTTAAAGGTGTTGTTGTTGTTGTTTAAAAACATCTTTTTGGGACAGCCATATTTTCAAAACCATGTTGTTGTTTTTTAATTTCTGATGTATCAAAAATGTTGTTGACATTTTCATATATCATTTTCAAAAACAGAAAGTGTTTGGTTTTTTTTTAAAGGAATATTTTTAACACTTTGAAGTAACTGCTAGTTTGTTTTGTTTAATATCCCACCCAGTGACTAAGCTGAGCAAAGTAGTTCAGTTTTGACATTTTCCTATTTTGAACACAGTCAGTGCTGAAGGGAAAATGGAAAAATGTGTTAGGGGAAAAAAATCATGAAAAGTTTTGAACAATGAAAAGTGAAACAAGGATGTTGATGATTTTTCCCTCCGTTTTTGACCAGTGCTGCTTACAGTACTGTACGGTCAGCCATTCTAGGCACATCCAAAATGGAAACTCAGACTCAATGGGGAGCAATCCCTCAGGATACCGAGCACGGAAGCCTAGACCAGTGAAACTCGCACGCACATGCTTAAACTCATGATTAGCTCCATTGAAGTGAGTGGGACCATTCGTGTGCTTGATGTTAAGCATGTGCATAACTGCTTTGCTGGATCAGGCTTTGAGCCTGGAGTGCGTGGGTACGGCTTAGACACGGAGGATATATTAACACAACAAGCTCCTCCCCAGAGCAGCAATTCTCAGAGCCTGGCTCAACTGACTGGGGCTCACACCGCGGGATATTCGGGCTCGGGCTGGAGCCTGGGCTCCATGACCTTCCTGTCTTGCCAAATTTCAGATCCCAGGCTCCAGCCTGAGCCTGAACGTCTACACTGTTATTTTTAGCCCCACAGCGTGAGCCCCAGGAGCCTGAGTCAGCTGGCCTGGGCTCTGAGACTCGCTGCCGTGGGTCTTTTTTTGCTGTGTAGACATCCCTTAGGGCCTGATCTTCCTCTCCCTAGCCTTTTGTAACTCCATCGACTTCAAAGGAGTCACTCCTGATGTACTCCCGCTGTACACCAGGAGTGGGATTTGATCCCACAGAAGTTAGCGGCCAACTCCTCATTAGCTTTAATTCTGGATCAGTTCCAAAGTGAAAGGGAGAATCGGGCCCTGAGTTTTAAATGTTTAGAACAGATTCTGAAACCAGATCCACATGGGTAAATCCCTGCCAG
The DNA here is from genome assembly GCF_007399415.2 of Gopherus evgoodei. Lineage (NCBI taxonomy): Eukaryota > Metazoa > Chordata > Testudines > Testudinidae > Gopherus > Gopherus evgoodei. Next base: position 7,786,012 of record NC_044340.1, on the reverse strand, counting down.
TCTGACTGTAGGATTTGGGTTTTTGACTTTAAATATCTTTTTTTTTTTTTTTTGGGGTAAAGACAGTATTAAATATTTGAACTGGATACATTTTCTTTAACGGCTGAACTAATTTCCGAAGCTCTGTGGTGAATCAATACAGAGAGTGGGAGGGTGGAGAGACTTTCTAGATCAATGCAGGGGAAACAGAACAATGGGAGATTATGTATCAGGTCTGCAGAACTGGGCTCTGACTAAAAGTTGCTAAAAACACTCTTGAATTTAGTCTGAACATCCAGTTTGCTTCCTGTTTTCCCATCTCAGTGTAGCCAGAGTGCTGGGGTATAGGAGGGCAGGGTCAAGCAGGAAGCCATGGGAGGCTGTCAGTTGAGTTCTATGGAAAGATGATGCCCTGACACAAAGGTGCTGAGCTCCCATTGGATTCTGCAGGAACAGCATGTGTTCAGGCCTTGTGAATATCGGGCTGTTTGTTTTTAAGCAAGCTTTGTTTGACTGAAACTCAGTCAGGCCCTGCGTGTCAGAGATCTTAGTCTGGCTTAGCAGGCCGGTAGGTGTAAAGCTGAACATATGGAAAAATGTAGCAAGCTGATTTGGGGGTGGGGGTGGAGCGTTTAAACCAAGAATGTTGAAGGCAGATGGTGGCTATGGGGCCAGGGAAGTCCAGGTGTCAGAATACATGTCTGGGGCTAAGACCCGATCCCACCCGACATACGGAGAGGACTGGTGCAGATGAAGGAAAGCATGATGGAAGGAACGTGGAAGGAGCATGCACTGAAGGAAGAAAGGACAATCTGCCTTCTGAAAGAGCAGTTCTCATCTAGCATTCTGAGCATTCAGTGCCTTTAACCCTCAGCAAAGGGCGACTGGCAGCTGTGGCAGGTGAGAGATTGCAGAAGTGAGAAAGGAGGGCTAATGCAAAAGGGGATTGACGTTCAGCTCAAGCTGGAGGAAGCAAAGGAAGATGCTGATGTTGTGCTGCTGTAGGCCAGGTGCTGCTCCTCCCTGCTAGAAACTAGATGCAAAGAGAGAATATGTGAAGTCAAACGCCCGTCCAGAAGGTGACTGATTCATAGCTGTGTATGGTGGGCTGTGCTGTAGTGGGAAGGCTGGGTGAGGCTGCTCTCTGCACTTTGAGTCGGATGAAGGCATCTAGATGGAGCTTTTGAGTGATAAAGGGGGTGGTAGCTGAGTGCAGAGAGTTAGTTTGGGCTTCTTAGAAGGTATATAAGGAGGAAGATTTCAGGCTCTGTTTTCCAGGGAGGCAGAGAACCCCTTGAATCAGAGGTGATTCCAGTGAAATACACTTGTCCCAAATAAAACCAGCATAAGTAGCCTGTGACTCTTTAAATTCTCAACCAGTAACACAATTCTCCTAGGTTTTTTGGTGCTCATAAGTTCCATAGAACCACAGAAAGTGCCCTTAGGTTAACAGTGTCAGTTCGTAGCCAGACCTTAAATCATCACCTTTGATTTACAGGATTAGTCCTGTAAAGGGTGTTAGTGACCAGGGCAGATGTCCCACCATCCCAGCCCTCTTTCTGCCTTCTAACCCACCCACCCAGCAATTGGCTGTTCCCTGGGATTGGTCACAGTGCAGGGTCCCCCAGTTCACTTCAAGCAGAAAGTCATTCAATAATCATAGAGTATCAGGGTTGGAAGGGACCTCAGGAAGTCATCTAGTCCAACTCCCTGCTCAAAGCAGGGCCAATCCCCAACTATTTTTTTTTTTTTGCCCTAGATTCCCTAAGTGGCCCTCTCAAGGATTGAACTCACAACCCTGGGTTTAGCAGGCCAATGCACAAACCATTGAGCTATCCCTCCCCCACTACTTTACTATGAATGATTGGGACTGGGGTTCATGTGCTGACCCCCAATATTTTTGACAGACCTGATCAAGGCATTCATTCCACAAGTGTTGACTGCGGGCAGATTTTCTGTATTAAGCTGTTTCTACCCAAGGCAATCTGTTTCCATAACATGCAGAGATATGTTCTCAAAGCTATCTAGAAGGGCTACAAAATGAATGGCGCCATCTTTGCCAACACGCTCCTGCCAATGCTGTGCCAAATTTACTCATCACCCTTTCTCATCCAGATTGCAATCTGATCTGCATGTAAATGCCAGAAGCGACAGACAGAATAGCCTTGGTGACATGTAGTGACTTGACCCACAGTTTGCTTCCCCTCCCTCCCCCCTTCTAGCTTGAGTCTGTCACAGAAAGCACAGTGTGCTGTTTATACACTGGAAATTTGCAGATTTTTTTTTTTAAATGCATGTTGACTGTTGAACAGGGATGTGTGACCCAGATGAGATAAAGTTAAGGCCAAATATGTACCTTCACCTAAACCTCCAACTGCATCTTTTATGAGGTGTGAAAAAGTTTGGTTAACCTACATACACACAATATCTATAGAATGTGTGTGAAAGAGAGCATGCACTGGGGTTGCAATTCACCTCTGTGCAAAGATCCAGCATAAGTCTTATTTTGATGGGTTAACTGGTGTCTAGTGCTGGTCCCTCTGGACTGGGGTGAGTTGCACCCTGGTCAACTATTTAAACCAGATTTAATTCAGTGAATTTCTCAAATCTGTTAATTGATTCCAAATATTTTTATGACTAATTCTTGATCTTGTAGTTCACTGCAAGTACTTAATATCCAACATATTGTGCTTCAGGACCCAAGTCACATGATATAGGCCCATTTTTTCCAACTGGATGAGCTTAATTCTATGCATGTCATTCTTACACACCTAGAAATATAGGTCTGGAAGAGACCTCAAGAGGTCAGCTAGTCCATCCCCTCCATGCTCAGGCAGGATTCTTTGTATCATTGAATACTTGCCATCAGAAATGTGCTTATTGGGAATATTCTGCAACATTTGTTTAAAAGTAGCTTTCTTCCAGTAAAATTATGCCCTGGAAAGATCATGAAAAGGGACCTCAGTCAAAGGGAATTCATTTAAAAAAATTGAACAAATATATACAGATATTTTTTCATTACAGCATTTGCCCAGCTCTCGCCGTGTTTTGTAGATGATTGTAATACACACAAGATGATACACAGTCACCTATACATTTGTGTGCATTAGAATCACATACACACAAGTGTATGTGTGCGCATCAGTTTTTTACACTCGATTACACTTCCCAGTTCTGCCAGAAGAGTATTTTCATTCTGTGAGAGTCTACTCTTGAGGTATATCTGAACAGGACACGAACCAAGTTATACATAGTTTTGAGAAAAGAAGACTGAGGTGGGACCTGATGATAGTCTTCAAATATACTAAGGGCTTTTATAAAGAAGATGGTGATCAATTGTTCTCCATGTCCACTGAAGGAAGGACAAGAAGTAATGGGCTTAATCTGAAGCAAGGAAGATTTAGGTTCGATATTAGCAGTATCTTTCTAATTGTAAGGATAGATAAGCTCTGGACCAGGCATCCTGGGGAGGTTGTGGAATCCCCATCACTGGAGGTTTTCAAGAACAGGTTAAACACACACCTGTCAGGGATGGTCTAGGTTTATTTAGTTCTGCCTCAGCACAGGATGTTGGCCTAGATGACCTCTTGAGGTCTCTTCCAGCCGTACATTTCTATGATGATTCATCACTGGCCTGAAAAGTAACCTTCTCTCAGATTTCCAGCTCAGTGTCAAGATACAAAAAAGAATGGTTCCAATATGCATCTGAAATTTAGGACACATCCAAATCCCTGCACTTTTTGAGCATCACTGTTTGGGAGGTAACCTTGATGGGCTTATTAGAGCTTGTTGAGTTTCTTTTCATTCTAAACACTGCAAAAGTGCTTTCCTTGGCATGCGTCTCTCTGATGGGGTCTATAGAACATCAGTCGAGCTATTGTCTGCATTCCAAAGAATTTTAAATACGTGATAAATATATGTATACATGTGTGTTATAATGGACTACCCCAGGAATTAACTGCCTCAGTAAAAGAACATGTCTTTTTTTGGTTTTTGTTTTTACACATGGTTTTTTTTTAAAGCTGATAAACATAGAGAAAAAAAGAGATTGTTATATTGTGCTGTTCAACTATTTTCCAACTTGTATTTTCATATAATTTATATTTTTTAAAAGTGAAAAAAATTTAAAAGCAAGATTAAAAAAAAGAGGAAAAAGCAGGTGCTTTTTTTAAAAAAAAACAAACCAGAACTGAGGTAGCTTAGAGATGTAGCGATGTGTATGTGTCTGTGTGTGTGTTTAAAAAAAATTCAAAAATCTCTCCTCAGAAATGAATTCTTAAGGGAGGGATTGGTTTTGTTTTAATTGCTGATGCTGGCACATCATTTTGATGGAGAATTTTTTATATACTGTAGCCTTATTTCCTATTGTATTTTAAACCATGTGAAATAAAAAAAAATCATAAAGGTTTGGTGTCAGCATGATTATTTCTCCCCCGTCCTGCTGAAAAGAGTTAGATTGTGATTTTTGTGGTATTGCCAGTGTTCAAAAAACATGATTCAGTCACCAAAAAAATTGTGAGATTGACATAAAAATAGAGTGATTGTACAAGCAATAGGTGGGGGGTTCTTTTTATTGCCTTCTGGTTTCTGAGCCTTTAGCAGTCACATTTTTGAGTTGCAAGGGCATGAAACATATTTTTCTTTCATTTAATGAAAGCTGAAATTTTCATGTCATCACAGGATTGCAGGAACTGTGGCTTTAAGAAAAGCATCAAATCCCGTAAGTCACACAACACTGGTGTTAGGCTGAGTCCTCAGTAAAAAGATGGCCTGTAAGGTGCACAACTGCTAGAATAGTCCTAAGACATGTTGTGACTTAGAGGCACAACAGTTTCCCAGCTACCTCTTTGCTCCAGGGCATTTCTGTATAATAAGTTGTTGCCGGGTACAAGCTGATCAAAACGCAGAATGTCCATCCGGTGGAATAGACAAAGAGTTGGAAATTCCCTTTCATCCCAAATCAGAACAAAAAGCTGACATCTTCTGTATAATTAAAAATTCAGTTTTGACAATACCGCCATATCACTCCTCAACCTTGCCATCAACGTCCTACACAACTCTACCTCCAACCTCCAGCTCAGACCTGGCATCTCACGGTCTACCCATTTACCCGCCCACTCACCTCTTCCCCATGATATCCTTTACACATGAGCAGCCACATCCCGATTCCTGTTCTACAGAGATGAAAGGTGTATGTTCAGTCTGTTCCCACAAATCATTTTGATACCATGAAATCAGCATTGTCCAATGGAAAACTGTTCTCTTGGTAAATTTTCAAGCAGTTTTACCTGCCTGGGCTAGCTTGACAGCAAATTGCAACATGTGGCCAAATCATTGTGGGATTGGAGGCCAAGTCTCGTCCCTGCCCATCTGCTGCAGAGAGTAACTGCAAGACGTGCCACTTTTCCTCCCTTGAGCTCAAATTGGTTTATAGACGTGAAGCAGGCACTTGGTCCTACACACACGGACCCAAGATTGACTAACCAACGCAGTGGGGTGATGGGGAATCCAACTGCTCCTGAATGCCCTGTGGGAGCTTGTCGAGGTCATATTCCAACCCTACCATGCATGGATGGGTGAAACTCACCCCAGCATGGAGGAGTCAGCACTAGACATATGCACCACTTAACATCTTGCTTGAAGGCCTGGTAGTGAGCCTTCACTCAGGGAATTTCACCCTTAATTAGGCTCATCGATAGATAAATGCACCGCTCTAGCTACGGGGAAGTTATATTGTCAATGTCACTTCCTAAATGGAAAAAAGAAAAACGTTTTGGATAGCAGTAAGAGACCCTCCCCAGCAGAGACATCTATTAAAGTGGGGACATAATGGATTTTCATTTGCCTCAGTTAATGAAAACTGGGTTAGACAAAGCACTTGAAATTACACTTTTCATACATGTTTAGTGCCAGTAATGTAGTGGAAAAAGGGAAGATGGATATAGAGCAGAGGTGGGCAAACTTTTTCACTAGGAGAGTGGTGAGGCACTGGAATGGGTTACCTGGGGAGATGGTGGAATCTCTTTCCTTAGAGGTTTTTAAGGTCAGGCTTGACAAAGCCCTGGCTGGGATGATTTAGTTGGGAATTGGTCCTGCTTTGAGCAGGGGGTTGGACTAGATGACCTCCTGAGGTCCCTTCAAACCATGATATTCTGTGATTCTAAACAACAGCCGTCTTGCCTGGCCCTTGAGCTCCAGGCTGGGGAGACTAGCCCCCAGCCCCTCCCCTGCTGTCCTCCCTCCCCCACAGCCTCAGCTTGCCATGCTGCCAGTGTTCTGGGTGGCGGGGCTGCAAGCTCCTTCTGGGCAGCACAATGGCGTGAACTGCATGATAAGGGGGCGGGGAGTGGGGGGGGTTGGATAAGAGGCAGAGGGTCACAGGGGCAGTCAGGGGATGGGGAACGGGGGATGGGGGATAGGTGTGGGAATCCTGGGGGGGCCTGTCAGTGGGCAGGGGTGTGGATAGGGGTTGGGGCAATCAGCGGACAGGGATCAGGTGAGGTTGAATTGGGGGGTGCTTAGGGGCGAGGGGATACTGGGAGCAGTCAGGGGACAAGAAGTGGGAGGTGGTGAATAGGTGGTGTGGGGCCAGGCACAACCTTCCCTACCCCGCCCTCCATACAGTTTCAGAACGCCAGCGTGGCCCTCAGGCCAAAAAGTTTGCCCACCCCTGACATAGAGTATACAGAGTGCAGTGGGGAAATGCCAGAGAGGAAATAACTTGAGCTCACAGCTTGTAGGAACCATGGAAGCAACAAATGCGTAGGTGGATATGAACTATGACAGGTTAGTGGCCATCTATCTATCCAGGTACTAAGACAGTTGTCATGAAATATATTTTGGAGGCAGAGTTGAGCAGGGTATTGAAGACAAATTGAGAAGTGAGAGGGGGGACGAGGGTGGCGTATCAGAGGGATGGGACAGGAAGTGACTCAACAGGTTGTTTTGAGGAGTTCCTGATGCTAATGATTACTGATGCTTTCATGTTCTGACAGCTGGACTGATTTCAATAACACCCAAATCTGGAGGATGATGCTGGCCTCACCGATTGAAACATTTTAGCACACAATGAGGCTGCTATCTTTGAAAGCGTGTCTCCCCCCAGTGTGGGAATGCAAAGCTTGCTTGATACAATGCTAGGCAGTGAGGTCATGTGGTCTAGTGGTTAGTGAAGAGCTCTGGCAGCCAGGAACAAACCTGGGTTGTAATCCCAGCTGAGCCACCAACACGCTGTGTGACCTTAGCTACATCTTTTGATCTCTTTGTGCCTCCTTTGATCCCAGCTGGAAAGTTGGGGAAGGCAACGAAACTTCATGCAGCAGCGAAGCGGAGCTGCCCCAGATAAATAAATGGACAGGGTTGCTCTGTTCTCAACTATTTCTTTAAGACTTTCTCATAGGGTTACTGCCCACCTCTCTGGGGGGCCTCACTGCAAATCACGCTGAGGGAATAATTGACAATCAGTTCGATGGCCTCATTCCACATCATGCGAAACATTTGTACACATCACAAAAGACCACCATCCCCCTCAACATTTGTCTCTGTTCAAGCTAAAACCAGGACTGAGATGGGTGAGGGGGGAGCCAGGACTGGACTAGCAGCAGTGCAGCAAGGTCAGAATTGAGATGGACTGACCACTTACTGTACATCTACACTGCAATTAAACACCCGGGGCTGACCTGGGTCAGCTGACTTGGGCATGAGGGGCATGGGCTGTGGTCTGGGGCTGTACAATTGCTGTGTTGATGTTCGGGCTCTGGCTGGAGCCTGAGGTCTAGGACCCCCAATGGGGAAAGCCAGCCGCGGCTGTGCCACAGGTCTTTTACTGTAGTATACACATACCCTGTGGGTTATCAACACCAAGATTTTAACTCAGCCAACATCTACCTTCCTTACAGCAATTCCTGTAGGAAATTAGATTTAGGGGCCCATGGGAGGAGTTCTAAGTGTGTGTAGCTGGCGAGGGAGGGTATGGGGGGTCTATGAGTGTGGAAGGGGCCATGTGAAGAAGGGGGCCTATGAAGCATTCATACGTGAGTGTGAGAGAGGCGAGGGGGTTGTGTACCTTTGGGGGAGGGGCTTATGAGGGGTGCACAGGTGAGTGTGGGAAGGGCTACAGGGGTGATGTTAGAGTGTGCAACACTGTGTATAGTCACAGGGGTTAGGCTCCATTTCCTAACTATTTTGATGCCCTGATGGGGACAGGAGGGTGACCGAGAAGGAAGCACCCCCCCTTAGGCCTGCTTTGATCTGCATCTTCCTCAGCGAGCCCCAGAGCCAGCAACGTGCAGGGCATGGAAGGTGCCACCGAAAGCGAGCAAGGGAACAGTGTTTTAACAATTGCACTCAAAATACAATCTAGCTGCCTCAAAGGGGAACCCCCTCTGCACCTGGGGCCTTAGTGACGGCGTCCAGTTGTGTCTGGCACTGTTAGTGTAAGAGCTGCTGCACCCTGGCCTTGGCAGAAACACAGATATTGTTCCTGCAGCGACAATAGTACAAGAGGAAACATTCTGGGGCATTGCGATGAAAACAACTGCAGATGAACAAATAGTCCCCTGGCTGCCTCCTGCTCCTGCCTTGCTCTTCCCTTGCAAGTGCCTTCAGCATTGGCACGTGGGGTCATATTGCTCACCTAGAAGGAAACGCCTCATGCAGCAAGAGCTGTGTTATTGTCCTTAGGCCCCTTTAAGCTTAACCCTACTGGGTGAGCCACAGGTGCAGCACTTCTGGTATAGCCGCAATACGCACTCCCTGGTGGAGGTGAGTAGGTTCTGTGCAGCTGCACACCACAGTGAAAAGAACATTATGTCCACACTGCTGTGTGTAGCTCCACATAGCAATGGAAGGCTCTGGCCAGGGAGGAAGCAGTGGGGAGCGGCTGGAGCCTTTCCCAGGAAGACGAGCAATCGCTTAAGCTCATCTCAGACCCTTGCCCCTGGGCAGCACTGATTAACATTAAACTTATGGGAAAACTTCCAAACTCAGCAAAGCTCTTGCCCACTGTGGACCTCAGCCCCAGAAGCTTCCCCAAGCCCCCTTTTCTCACCCAGGGCCTCCTTCAGGCTCTGATATCTTGCTTTGTCCCAATGTTCTTTCCCAGGTCAGCTCTCCCATCTCTCAGCAGCCCCCTCACCTAGTCCTACAGCCCCTTGTACAGTGGTTTCCTACCCCTGAGGACGCCAACCAAATCTGGCACAGGTGAAGCTGAGGAACTCAACCCTCTTAAAAGACCAGCTGAGACCAGCAGACCTGACCCATGTCACGTTCTATGGGAGTTTGGAATCTGATTCCTTCCTGGTGGAGCATCCCGCACCTTTACAGAGTGTTCCTCTGAGGCTCTCATTAACCTTGCATACCACTGTAGGTAAGTCCTTTTATTTTTGTTTGACCTATGAGTAAGCCAAATCACAAAGCAGCTAATGCTGTGATCAGAACATCACTCAAATATAGGGACCCAGATGTCCTCGCTTGTAGTCCCCTTCTCTAACCACTAGACATTTGGCAGTTCCTAAATGACTGGGTGGCTCTCAGTTTGGTCTGTATTATTGATAACAGGCCACAAGACTGACAGCAGAAATTCTCCCACATAAAGACAGCCTCTGATACTGATGAAAAGCTGCAGTAGATTGTGTGGTTGGACCTGGAAGAGTTGGGGAGGAAATGATCTAAACATTTTCAAACCTCAGGGCTGAGTTTAAAAAGTCAGGAAAAAATCCTTGTCAATTGTTCCAGCACCCAAAACAGTTTGCTTAGCACTATGGCCGGCCTTAGCACTGCCTGATTGCAGAGATGAGCCCAGGCCATGGGGTTCAGAGCTGGAGTCCAATTCAAAAGTCTCCAGAGTTTGGGGTTGTTGTGATTGCATAGTGAACTCTCCCAAATTCTGGTTCTGACCTGTTTTTCCAGTCTGGATCCAGCTCTGCTTTATTCTGTCTCCCTTGCATTGCTGCTAGTCTCAAGTGTTCAAAAACAAAATCACGATTCAGGCCCCAAAATTATGAGACTGGCAGAAAAATCATAAGATCTTTCAAAATAAATTTGGGTTCATTTTATTTGCCTTCTGGGTTGTTGTTGTTTTTCTCTTTTCTTTGAACCTTCAGGGGGCACCTGGGCAGTGTTTTCAAGCTGTTCTTCACAACCACAAGAGTGAGAAACTTTTTTTTTTAAAGCCAGATGAGATTCTCTCATCATCAGATGCTTCCAGGAGCTGGAGATTTGTGTGTGAATGTGGGGGGAATATTAAATATTGTAAAAAGAACAGGAGTACTTGCGGCACCTAAGAGACTAACAAATTTATTTGAGCATAAGCTTTCATGGGCCACAACCCATTTCTTCGGATCCATGTAGTGGAAAATACAGTAGGAAGATAGATAGATATACAGGGCACATGAAAGAATAGGTGTTACCATACACACTGTAAGGAGAGTGATCAGTTAAGGTGAGCTATTATTAGCAGGAGAGAAAAAGAACTGTTTGTAGTGGTAATGAAAATGGCCCATTTCCAGCAATTATTCCCCCCGCCCCGCCCTGCCCCCAGTTGCTTACATCTCCTTGCTGGAAATGGGCCATTTTCATTACCACTACAAACAGTTCTTTTTCTCTCCTTCTGATAATAGCTCACCTTAACTGATCACTCTCCTTACAGTGTGTTTGGTGACACCCACTCTTTCATGTTCTCTGTGTATATATCTACATTCCTACTGCATTTTCCACTAAATGCATCTCATGAAGTGGGCTGTAGCCCACGAAAGCTTAAGTTCAAATAAATTTGTTAGTCTCTAAGGTGCCACAAGTGCCCCTGTTCTTTTTGTGGATACAGACTAACACAGCTGCCACTCTGAAACCTGTCATTAAATATTGTGTGACTCTAAATAAAATCTCAGCTGTTGGTAGCACGGTTATTGTTTGGTTTGGTAGGAATAGACTGCATTAGTTATGGCTCTCATGGCTAATGTCCTCTAGCAGAATTGGGAGATCTGCATTCTAGTCCAAATGGCTTCCACAAATTGTCCCCCCATTCACCCTCTGGGCCTCAGTTTTCCCATCTGTGAAATAAGGATAATACAACTTCATAACTGGTGTGTTTTGAGTCATTGCAAATACACCTCTACCCCGATATAACGCTGTCCTTGGGAGCCAAAAAATCTTACCGCATTTTAGGTGAAACTGAGTTGTATCGAACTTGCTTTGATCTGCCGGAGTGCGCAGCCCCAACCCCTCCAGAGTGCTGCTTTGCCATGTTATATCCAAATTCGTGTTATATCGGGTGGCGTTATATTGGAGTTACAGCCACAAATGGAGGGGTGCTATAGAAGTGCAAAGTGTTGTCATCATTCTTCGTCGTCGTCGTCTTCTTTATTTATTAATAGGAGGCCAAGTTAATTGGTGCTAGGAAATACAAAACCCGTTGTCCCTACACAGCCTTCTCCTCCTTTGTCCTTTTGAAGGTTGACTGGAGAGGGCAGAGATTGTGTATTTTGCATAATGTTGCTGAGAAAAATTAAAGGAGAAAGCAAAGGCAACAAGAGACAGGGCAGGGAAGAGAGAGATAGAGCTGGTTAGGAATTTTTTGATTAATGTTTTTATTTTTTTTCCAGTAGATGCCAATTCATTGAAACCAAGAGGCAAATTCAACAAACACCCTGCTCAAAACATTTTCGGGTAAAATTTTTTTGAGATTGTTGAACCACAAAGTTATGGTTTTTCCAGGGGATATGACTTTTTGTGTAGAAATTTTGGTAAATTTGTACTTAAAAGGGGGAGGGAGAAGATTGAAATGTTTTGAAGTTATTGAAACAAAATGCTTTGACTGACCCAGATCCAAAAAACTTCCGGCTCTTTGGTTTGCAAACATTTTTTTAATTTTCCTCACAATTTGAGACAGGAAACAATTGGAAAATGTCACAGGTTCTCACAGGGTGGGAAAATATTTCCCCTTGTGGCCTTTTATTTTTATTTAAAGTGAATTTAGTAATGTGATGTTACACCACAGGCATAGTGGGAGAATCCAGTGGAACCACGACATCCCGGACTCTGCCCCATCAACCGATAGGATCCCAGCAAGCTCCATCTTGTGAAGGACCAGACTGGCTATGACACCAGCATTGGAGAGTTCTGGGCTACACCAAGGGGATTATGGGAGTTTGACACCACTTCCTACAATGCTCAGGAAGGTAACACACACTAAGCGCAAAACTTGTCAAGAATGCATTGCATCTGGGAGCAGTACCAGGGAGACCTACCCATATTGCAGTGGGCTACAATCTGTGTAGTGCAGTGTGGCACATACTTGGCACAAATGTAAGGTAGCCAGTACTGGCACAACCACGGTGATTATGCAAGTACGCACACAATCGGAGTATGTTGTGCTGATGTAGTTTAACCAGAGCATGCAATATCAATAGAATTCCTTAGCCAAGAGTGAAATGTAATTCCCAGTGACATGAGGACACTGGCGCTCAGTCAGTGCCATCCACCATTCACGTACACCCACTTGAATGTCTGGCTAGCAATGTGACGCAGACTTTCACAGCAAACCCAGGGGTTTGAATCCAGGCCAGGTCAGAACTCGTGATCCAAAACCATCACTCAGTGACAGGGATGCCTTATAAGAAATGACCAGATGGGTTCCAATCTAATCTGAAGTGGACACAAAAGCCCACCTGACACTAAGCGACTTTCTAAGCGGAAGGTCTAAGGACTGAATGGGCCATGGAAACTGAGCTTCCTTCTCACCCCTACAGCTCATCCGTCCAGCTCAGGATAAGGCAGGTATGTGGGGGGAAAACTTTCCAAGCTGCCTGGGTCTTAACATCTGTGTGGATTGCAAAGGGTCTTGGTCTGTCCAAAGTTGGTCCAGCATCTTCCACCAGCACTAAAAAGAGCTACTCTTAGGCCACGTCCAGACTACCTGCCGTATCGGCGGGTTAAAATCGATTGCTCGGGGATCAATATATCGCGTCTAATCTAGACGCGATATATCGATCCCCGAGCGCGCTTATATCGATTCCGGAACTCCATCAACCCCAACGGAGTTCCAGAATCGACAGGGAGAGCCGCGAACATCGATCCTGCGCGGTGTGGACGGGTGAGTAATCCGATCTTAGATATTCGACTTCAGCTACGTTATTCACGTAGCTGAAGTTGCATATCTAAAATCGATTTCCCCCCCGTAGTGTGGACGTGGCCTTAGACATGAGCTAGAGCAATCAGACTCCAGCATGAATAACTGGAGATCCCACTAGGCAGGCACAGAAGAAAACTATCCAGTATTTTTCTGATTGCCTGGAAATAGCCAGCTGGAGGTTGCCACACCCTGGCTCTCCTCTCAATCTCATTCATGCCCTCGTCTGTCCCAGGATCTGTCAACAAGCTCCTCACGTGCCTAGCTCAGCCATGGCGGTCCCAGCTGATAAGGACTCAAGGAGCAGCAGCCTCTCCACAGCTACTTGTCAACCCTCAAGAGGGAAAGAGATGGATTCAGGATCTGCTTTCTATCCACACCTCATTGAGAGCCTCTCGCTGGGGGAAGCCTCATGGCTTTTATGGAGCTGCATCAGGGATGAATTTGGCCCAGTGATAACAATGAAAGTAATTCTCACTTTTAGGAGTGTGGGCAAGAGGCAAGGTCTTCACTAGACTATTAACCCTTTTGCTGCTGGTCTTGTTCTTTGCTCCATTGAATCCAAAGGTCTATTAGTATGTTTTGCTGGCTGGAGCACTCACCTGCAGTCAAGGGGTCAATGGAAGACCCACACAGTGCCTAACTGAGGGCTGCACCAGTGATCTGCACTGAATGGTGCGGGCTGCAGTGTTCCATCATCAGTGCGTCAATGGGGTCAGGCCTGGGTTGGGTAGAAGCAGGGCAATGACCGGTGACATCTTTGTGGAGGCATAATGCACAGCTGATGGCTAGAACTCCTGCATAATGGGGGAGCTTGGGATGATGTTTGGGAACTCCTATGACTGGGCCCAATGCAGGGTTTATGACTGGGGTGTACACTTAATGAAGGGAGAGTGCAGATCTGATGGCCTGGGGCATGCATCCAAGAATGCACATACTCAAAGGGAGTAAACCCAGTGCAACAGCAAATAGGCACATAAACAGAGGTTAAAACATGTAGGTAATTTGGTGGTGTTTGTTTGTTTGTTTGTTTGTTTGTTTGTTTGTTTGTTTTTCCAGTGTGGTCTCTTTGGGCTGAAAAATCTAAATGAGTGAGTGGAGAGGGAACTAAGTGATATTGAAAATAGGAAATGAAATTGCTGAAGACTAAACTTAATGACGGGCTGTTTAGAAATACCATAGATAGATTGGACAGGATTCCGAACAATGAAGAGTTGAATGTTTTGATTAGAGCGATTCTGTGTAACGCTGCACACACAGCGTCTCCAAGCAGGAACATACTACCTGTAATTATATTTTTATTCTGATAGATTAATTGCCTTGATGAATTTTGAACAGAGCTGTGTGTGTGTGTGTGTGAATAGCTTGCTAATCAGTAAGATCTCTATTCTAGCTTTCTTCTCTGAGATGAGAAATTGGTATTGAAGCTTGTAGCTAATTTAAAGTCTGATGTGAGCCTTCTTCAATTTCAGCTGTTCATTTGGACCAGGCTCATACTCAACCAGTTGACCGGGGCTCCTCAGGAGAGATTAGCATCTTTATGAGAAGAGACATCTCTGTCAGTCAGAGAGAGAAATGGTGTCACCCTCAAATGCAGTTCTCAGTGAAGAATTAAGAAACACAGAGGGTGAGGGGAAAGGCTCTGGGAATGTGAAATGACCCATGAGGTAACAGCTTCAAAGAGGAGCTGCTGGAAACACACTGGAAATTGTGTAGAACAGAGAATTCTGTCCCTGCTAGAGAGTCCTATGGGATGCTTTAAATATTCCAGACAACCCAGATCATTCCCCATTCAACTGAGCTGGGATGGGAGTAGGAGAAGGTCAGGGTGGAGCACTGAGCCGGGATAGAGGGGAGGGGGGCACTAAGCCAGGAGGGAATGGGTGGGTCACTTAGTTGGGGAATTCAAATCCTTGGGCCCTGTTTACTCTTTTCCCTGTGGAAAGCCCCTGCCCCCACCTGCCCGCAAGGTGGAGCTTTCCCCGCTGGGCATGTGTCTCATCACTGGCAAGGGATCCCGCTTGGTATTATAGCTGCAGGTGGTGGCTCCGCTGCCTGGCAGGCTGGGGATGCCAGGGCCGGTCAGCACTTTCCACTCCTCGCACTGTTTTCATTCCGCTCTGTCTCTTTCCCGCTGCTCGCAGGCTTCTGAACCCCGTCCAACAGAAACTTTCCACCCTCTCCAATCTCCTTTCCCCTCAGCCGCCTCCACTCCAGCGAGAACTGGCATTCCCTGGCCCTGCTTTGAGCCATCTGCACAATGCATGATTGTGCCCGGCAGCTCTGGGAGAAGGAACACAGAGGGGATTTCAGAGCTACTGGAGACTGGCTTCTTGGAAGCCACAGCTCTGAGTAAGGACTGATTGCGACATGAGGGCCTGGCCTGCACTGAGATGGGATGAGCTGGAATGGCCGTGCCCTGGTGGAAGGCACCACCATCCCTGAGTCCCATGGGTTGCTGGAGAAACCACCTCCTTTTGGATGGCCCATCCCAGGGGCTATTGACCTGCCTAGCCAGCTCCACAGGCTGGTGCAGGACTGGGTGAATGGCTCGATATTGGCGAGGTGATGGTACGGCTGGAAAAGAGCTAGGGCTTACAATGCGATGCAGTTGTGAAAAAGGCTAGTATCCTTGTGGGGTGTATAAACAGGTGTAAGACTTGGGAAGTAACCTCTAGCTCAGTCCAACCAACAATCTCTGGCTCCTTTCTTCAGGCCACTCTTCTTTCCTGCACCAGAGAGCAGTCTTGTGTTTCTGGAACCATTCCTGCTCTGGGCTACTCTCTCCTTAACCAGGACTCCCTGCAGCTCTCCTCTCTGGAGCTCAGTTCTGGGTTAACTAGCTGAAGGGCCTTTGCCAGTTTCTCCCTTTTTCCTTAATTAGCCTCCTGCTTCGGGGTGCCCAGCAGTCCAGCCTTTGCCTGCTGATGTCTCCTGGTGGCTATCCTTCTATGTCGGAGGAGGCCACGTTTACACTGGTCCCCTTCTCCCAACTCATCCCCACTGGGAGCCTTGTCCCACCTCTTTACAAGGCTCCTGGCCCCAGGCTCTAAAAGAAACAGTAACAAAAAAGGCCTCCTAAACACTTCTTACTCCTGGGTCTGCTTCCTCTGTCCCAGGTCCTTGTATATATACTTACACCTTTCAAATTTTATAAGTGGAACATTTCAAAAAGGGCTCAGCCAGATGACAGGGTGGGCTAACCATTAGTCCCCACTACCATTAGGGGCAGACTGTTCTACCATAGGCTGTTATAAAGAGGACAGCGATCAATTGTTCTCCATGTCCACTGAAGGTAGGACAAGGAGTAATGGGCTTAATCTGCAGCAAGGGGGATTTAGGTTAGCCCATAAGAAAAACTAGCCAGCTCTAAGGGTAGTTAAGCTCTGGAACACTTTTCCAAAGGCAGTTGTGGAATTCGCTCACTGGAGGTTTCTAAGAACAGGCTGGACAAACACCACTCAGGAATGGTGTAGGTTTACTTGGTCCTGCCTCAGCGCAGGGGGCGGCCCAGTGACTTCTCGAGTTCCCTTCCAGCCCCACATTACTATGCTTCTGTGATTCCATGGCTGGGATAGGGGTTGAGGAATGAAAGGGAATGTAAACAGCTGCAAACCTCAAAATGGCCCAAGACGGGAGAACACGCCTTTTCCCCCCTCTCCCCCAGGAGGGTGTCTCTGTGCAGCCCTGACTGTTCTCCACGGCTGGTGAATTTTGCTCAGGCTGCTGGATGACACTATCAGCTCCCAGGATGGGCAGGAATCAGACACTAGGGCCAGAGGGGAGAGACTGGAAGGACCCATCCCAGGCTGTCTGCTCAGGGCTAAGCTGCATGAAGGCCTTGGGACAGGTTCATCCCCGAGTTGGTCAGGCAGAGTGAGGAGCAGCTTGTACGTCCCCTGTTGCGGGGTTGGGAGAGAGGTGGTTTCCAGGACCAGCACAGGCCAAGCAGCCCTAAGGTCTGCCCCAGAGCATTCTTAGCCTCAGCGGCTCCATAGGGCATTGCAAGGGCACCAAATTGCCATATTTTGGGATCACCCCCTGTCTGATTCCTCCCTCTTTTCTCCTAGCATGGACCACATCTTAATAGAGAGATGGTCTCTCGCATCTCCCCTTCCCCATTACTCAACCTCTCCTTCCCTCCCCCTTCCCCATCACCTAACTTGCTTCCCTTCCCCTTCCTCATGAGTCAGCCCCATGCCATCTCCCCTCGCATTTCCCATCACCCAGACCCACTTCCCCTCACCTTCCTCATGAGCTGGACTCACTTCCCCATCACCTGGTCCCACCTCCTCTCCCATTCCCCATTGTCTGGTCTTACCTCCCCTTTCGTTCCTCATGATCCAGCCGCACTTCCCTGCCCATTCCCCAAAATGCATCTCCCCTCTTGTTCCCCACCTGGCCTCCTGTTCCCTATTGCCAGATCCTCCCCTCCTCCACACACTTCCCTTCCCATTCATGGCAGCGTAGACCCACCACTTCATAACCATACTTATGGGATCAGTCCATCAATGGCTATGAGCTAATATGGTTGGGATGCAACCCCATGCGCTCGGTGTCAGATGCTGGGAATAGATGACAAGATGGATCACTCTGTGATCGCCTGTTCTTTTCATTCCCTCTGAAGCACCTGGCATTGGCCACTGTCAGATACTGGGCTATATGGACCTTTGATCTGACCCAGTATGGCCGTTCCCATGTTCACGCTCACCACCCTTCCTGTGTGCCATGGCCCAAATCTCTCCTTCCCCACTTGCAATCTCACAATGTTCCAGTGACAATGTCAGCAACTTGGAAAAGGAGTAACAGGGAAGTATACCAAGTATTTTTAGCTGCTTTTAATGAGATTTACCAGCTGGAAACGGGAAGGAGGAGCCATCAGCATGTAATCAGCCAGCTGTCCACAGACCACCAGCAAGCACACTGCAGACCACCAGTGATCAATGGATCACAAGTAGACGACTGATGATCCCTCTGATTCACTCAGCATCAATCACCACCGTATCTAGGAGCTGAAACTCAGCATTCAAGTTACTGATTTCTCTTTACCAAATGACTGATTACAGCTGTGCACTCTGTCTGAAAATGTGACATATTCCCCTGGCAGGGGGCAGTGAAAATGAAAACAAGTCTAGCTTGTGCTACCATTACAGTCTTCCTGCAGATGCTGCAGCGCATGGGAAGTGGAGTGGAACGTAGCTACAGCTAAAGCAGAACATGTTCCTTTCCGAACAGGACGAAGATGCTCTTGAAGCTTTTAAAATTAAAAATCGGTTCATCTGTTTTTGTTTTTTTTTTAGTGCACCAGGAGCTCTTTCCTCCCTGCCAAAAAAAATCAGGGAAAATCAATCATTTGGGGTCCACCCACAATTTTTTAAAAAATGTTCAAGAACAAATGGTTATAAACTGGACAGTAGGAATTTTAGACTTGAAATTAGACGAAGGTTTCTAACCATTAGAGGAGTGAAGTTCTGGAACAGCCTTCCAAGGGGAGTAGTGGGGACAAAAGACATATCTGGCTTTAAGACTAAGTTTGATAAGTTTATGGAGGGGATGGTATGATGGAGTAGCCTAATTTTGGCAATTAAATGGGCAATTGATCTTTGATTATCAGCAGGTAAGTATGCCCAGTGGTCTGTGATGGGATGTTAGATGGGATGGGATCTGAGTTACTACAGAAAATTCTTTCCTGGGTGCTGACTGGTGAGTCTTGCCCACATGCTCAGGGTTTAACTGATCGCCATATTTGGGGTCAGGAAGGAATTTTCCTCCAGGGCAGATTGCAGAGGCCCTGGAGGTTTTTCACCTTCCTCTGCAGCATGGGGCACGGGTCACTTGCTGGAGGATTCTCTGCAGCTTGAAGTCTTCAAACCACAATTTGAGGACTTCAGTAACTCAGACATAGGTTAGGGGTTTGTTATGGAAGTGGATGGGTGAGATTGTGTGGCCTGCATTGTGCAGGAGGTCAGACTAGATGATCATAATGGTCTCTTCTGACCTTAAAGTCTATGAGTCTATGAGTTTACATTCAACATTAATTCATTAAATGTTTCAGTCAACCTGAATCTGCACTTTTTGCTGGAAAATGTTTTGGACCAAAACGTTTGCCCACCTCTATTTGTTGTCGTTCTGTGCTAACACCCTACTCTGCCAACACCGAAGCTGAGCCAGGGAGGGAACTTAGCACCTGTTCAGAAATCTACAGGTTGCTTAGCTTTTTGCAGGCTCTCATCTAAGCTCCCAGATAGGGCTTATGTGGGCACACGGGTCTTGTGCTGGTCTCTCTACTTGGGGATGAATTTAATCCTGGCTGAGCCACTACAGAAAATCAGGTTTATGTTTTTCAATGCTTTTTGGGTCAGTGGGGTTCATGTCCCTTCTGTGCTTGCTTTTCACTAATCTACCTAGCCAATCTAGCTACATTCTACCACTGTACCCACTCCACTCCACTGGCTGGAAGGTTCATAGAAACAGTTTAAGCCAATATTCCAGTCTACTGACTGAGTTAGATGGTCTATGGCCTAGTAAACAGGGCACTAATCTACAAGTCAGGATATCTGGGTTTTCTTCCCACCCCTGCTGTTAACCAGCTGTGAACTCAAAGATCCCACCTTAACTCCAAGACCATCCTTCTTTCTTATCAGAATACCACACCATAAATCCCTGATATACCCAGGCCTTGAATACTGCATGAGTTCTGGCTGCCCCATCTCAATAAAGATATGTTATAACTGTGACAGGTACAGAGAAGGGCAACAAAAATGATTAAGGGGGATGAAGAGAGATTAAAAAGAATGGGACTGTTCAGTTTGAAAAAGAGATGATTAAGGGGGGAGACTATCATAGAGGTCTATTAAGTCATGACTGGTGTGGAAAAAGTGAATAAGGAAGTGTTATTTACTCCTTCACATCACACAAAAACCAGGGGTCACCCAATGAAATTAATAGGCAGCAGGTTTAAAACAAACATAAGGCAGTATTTCTTCACACAACACGCAGTCAACCTGTGGGAGGCAGTGCCAGGGGATGTTGTGAAGGCCAAAACTGTAACTGAGTTCAAAGAAGAATTAGATCAGTTCATGGAGGATAGGTCCAAGATGGACGATAGGTCCAAGATCTATTAGCCAAGATGGTCAGGGATGCAACCCCATGCTCTGGGTGCCCATAACCTCTGACTGCTAGAATCTGGGAGTGAACAACAAGGGTTGTCTCCGTGAATAACTGTCCTATTCTGTTCATTCCCTCTGAAGAACCTGGCACTGGGCACTGTAGGCAGGCAGAATACTGGGCCAGATGGACCTTTAGTCTGACCCAGTAAGGCCATTCTTATGTTAAGCACTTCTTATCCTGAAAAAAAAACCCTTAATATACAATGATCACTTGCCTCACTTTTGTAGTGAAAAGCATGCTGCAACAGTATTACATAATGATTTGGGCTGGGCTATGAGGAAGGGTCTAACACCCACTAGTAACTGCAAGGGGACATGTGATAGGGTGTGCAACCCCGACAGGACTGCACAGGGGTTAAGGTGACTAGTGAGACCAATTAACTCCACAGGCTGCACCTGGAGGAGGAGCCAGGGAGCAGGGAACTAATTGAGAGTAGGCTCAGCTGTGTAGGAACAAGTGGGGCCTGTATAAAGCCAGGTAGCAGGTAAGAAGCAGGGGTTTTTGGGAAAGGTTGCAGGAAGGCAAGTAGTGGGCTATTGCTCTCTGGGAAGAGAACACAGGGTCTTTTGAGGAACAAACACAGAGAGAAAGGGAACCAGCTGTGTTAGGAAGCAGTCCTGGGGAGGAGCAGTGAGAGCAAAGCTCTGAACTGAAGGTCCTTGGACTGAAACAAGAGTAGAGGGAGGGCCTGGGTTCCCCTACTCTCCACTGAGGAAGTGGCACCAGGGGGTAGTGAGAGGGAAGACTACTAGGGAGAAGGGACTTTGTGACCCCAGATGGGGGAAGCACTGAGTGACCTGACCAGAGGGTTGAGTCACAAAGACTGTTTGCTCTGAGAGAGGAGCTGTAGACCAGGAGAGACAGAATGATAATGTGCAAACTGCAGATGAGGGTGTAAACCTCAAGAGCTAATTGCCAGAATAACTAGGTGGAGGTGCCAGACTAGCAGTGAGTGGTGCACAAGGCAGGATTTGGGTAGCCAGAGAATTAAGATTACCTAGTGGAGAATAAGAAGATGGGTTTAATGCTCCATTGAAACAGTATCCATAACCTGTATCAAGCATGTACAGTGGCTATTTTAAGAGGCAGTGGCCTTGGAGTCAGGACATCTGGGTTTCTTTACCATCTCTGTAACAGATGGTGATACTGTTCCTGTTCTGTGCCTCAGTTTTCTCATCTGTAAAATAGGGATAATATTTCCCATCCTTTGTAAAGTGCTCAGTGATCTCTGGCTGAAATGCACTACATGAGCACTAGGTGATCATCATTTAAAAATGATTTAGGTGCTGCTGAAAACCAGTTTCTGTCCATTCCAGGCAAGGAGCTCAATGGAGCATTTTTGAAGCCCCATCTTTTATTTTTTACTATGCTTGTTAACAAAAACAAGGGTAAAAAAGGTGTGACAGCCACCAGACCACAGGAAATGGAGCCCTGGCATTCCCTCCCTCTATCACATCATAAATATTTCTCTGATGAATCCCACACCAGGTGATGAGTGATACAGACACAAATTGTGTGTCATGGAAAGAGTTATTCACCCCAACGTGGGAGCTGAGTTTTTCTCCCCCTCCCCCATGATTGTGCCAAGCTGGGAAAGGAGTGACCATGCCCTTTCATTAAATAACAGTTCGTGTGGCATTAGCCTCTGAACCTCTCAAGGTCTAATTCCCCTCCAGACTTTTCCTTCTCAGCTGTAAGTAAGCCTCTGTGGCTTGTAGCATTGTGCATCCCAACTTTCTCCACAAAGCAAAAGCCCAGAACATTTTTTCATTCACAAACCTGAATGCAGGAAGAATTAACAACAATGGCTTGTTTGAAAGCCCTGTATGCCACTCTCCCACGTGAGATCCACAGAAGCTGCACTGAAGCAGGATCAATGGCGCTGGTCATGCAGGGAAAAGATTGGGTCAGTTTCCAGTCTGACAGAGTGCAGAAGATAGCCTGATATTACCTTGATTAAGAGTGTTTGTTTGTAATGGCAGGGAAAGGTCTTTTTTTCTGTTCACGCAGCTTGGTTATATATCCGGTATCCTAGAAAATGCCATACTGGATTGGCCCAGTAGTCTCTCAAATCCTACATCCTGCTGTGTTGAGGAAGGATGATCTAGCAGTTAGGATGCCAGCCAGCATTTCAGGAAAGCCAGGTCCAATTCCCTACTTTTTGCATTGACATTCAATAGGACCTTGAATAAGTCGCTTCAGCTCTCTGTGCCCTGGTTCTCCAACTGTACAATACAATGAAGATAATGGCATTTTCTTGCCCTAGTGGGGTGCTGTGAAAATAAATATGATAAAGACCCAAAGAAGAGCTCTGTGTAACTCGAAGGCTTGTCTCTCTGACTGACAGAACATTGACCCAAGGAAAGTCATTCCGTCCCCCACCTTGTCCATACAATTAAGATTGTCAGGTGCTGAAATTCTATGATGAGGGACTATGTATGTACCATAGACAATGGCCAGTACTGGGTGCTTCAGACACAGGTACAAGAAGCTCTGTGGCTAGCAACAATGAAATAATTGTGCCCCCAGGGAAAATTTCTGTCCCGCTCCCATTGATTAGAGCTTGGGGCTTATGCGCTGAGGCAGGAGGATCTAATGCCCTTGCAAAACTCCTGATTACTCTTCAAACTATTCATTATTTATGGCACTAGGTCAGGTTCTTTTTAAACATCCACACCCAAGTGTGAGGCTCAGAAAGGAATCGCATCCCAGAGAAGGAAGGTAACAGCCCCTCTCTATGTAGGTCTGGTACAACTTCAGCTGGGCTGTTTGCCTTCCATATGGGGTAACTCATTGCCAAAAAGACAGCAACAATCCAGAGGGATTTCAGAGCTCCAGAAATGAGGTGGGGGCTGGAGAGGCTGATCAAATGAGTTAAATGCGCGAAGCTTACTTAACGGCTGACTCAGAAGGGACATGGTACCATTCTGAAAATATTTGAAGGGTATAAACATCAAGGAGGAAGAGGAATTGTTTGTGTGATTATGTGGAACTTTTACAGTAACCTGGTGTAATAAGGCCAAGGAAAAATGTAGCTGGCCATCAGAAAGAGCTTCCTGACAAAAGGATGAATTGAGCTGTGAATAGTTTCTGAAGGGAAGCAATGGAATCCTAGTTGCCTGGGAATTTTACAAATATAGATCTGATGATGACAAAGTGCTAATTAATATCCTGTGGAGAACAATCCTGCATTGACTAAGAAGATTAACTGATTGGGGGACTTAATTGGTCTATTTTCTGTGGATATAATTCACTTCTAAATTCTGGATTAATGACACTAAAGTCAATGGAGCTGCAAAAGAGATTAATTTGGTTCTATGATCTATAATATGAACATTAGCACCACGCAGGACATGCCAGATAAAATAAGAACTGGCCTTACACATCTTCCAAATAAAACCTGTACAGAAAAAGTTTCATGTCCAAAAATATTTGGTTAAGTTAAGTATCTTGCTGCTGTTTTCCTTCTTGTACCTCTGTATATCCTGATTTTGGCTGGGGCTGGGTCCTATATTGGATTTGGATGGGAGCTGGTCTTATGACATATTTCCCCTCTCCCCCCAACAAAAAAAGTTAAAAAAATATATTGGAATCCCTCCCTCCACCCCTTTTTTTGGTCAATTCTTTTCCGGATTCTGGGCTAGGATGGGCTGGAATATGTCAAGCTAGGCTAGTCTTGAAGAATTTCTGGCCCAGCCAGAAGTGTTTGAAATCTCATGGAAAAGCCTGTTTTGATAAGATTTTCCGCCCAAGTTTGCAGCAGAAACCTGATCAGATAGCTTGCAGGAACAGTCAAACTTTTGGGCTCTTTTTCATTTCGTCTGAGGTGTGCCCAATCTCTCTGCTGATTGTGAATTTTTCCTTGAAAGATTATAAGGAACAGGAATACACTGGGCTCAGGTGATATGAAATGTTTTGCAAGGGCCATGGTCATGCTGCCAACTAGCTGAAGAGTTTAAATACAGAGTGTCCTAAAGTGAGGGCATTACGAAGCTTGATATGAACGCAGATCCATTCACTGAAAACCCAAACATAGCAGCATCTCACTAGTGCAAAAGAACCACGAGAGGCATATGAGCAGGTGCTTTTCCTAACCTGGGCTCTAGTACCTTCCATAAAGCACAGAGGACCAGATTCTCAGCTGGTGTGAACTAGCATAGCTCCATTGACTTTAATGGAGCCCCATCAATTTACACCAAAGTGAGAATCTGGCCTGTAAAATCCAAACTCCTGGGATTTGGCCCTATCAACAAAGAAATTCACTATAAAGTAACAAAATTCAACTCCAGCCATCTGACTAGGCTTGGCAACTGTTAAAATTCTTCCCTCATGAGTGCTCAGCCCACACTCTAGATCCTTTCTTCTGCGAGAGCCACTCCCCTATTTCCCTGGGTCACTTGATTCAAGGAGTCAACAGTCACCATAACTCTTTCGCAGAGAACAATCTCTGTTAGGAGAATAGGAGGTTTTAAGCTAATCCTGTCAGCCAATTACAATGAAACTGACTAGGAACAAAAGTGAAACTGAACAATCTGTTTTTAGTGTCCAAACTCGATGAAGTGCAAAACAAACTAACAGCCCCCAAAGGCAACCATGCATCCAGCTGCCACCATCTCAAATGATGTGTTGCCAGGGCAGATCTTTCTGGAGTTTAGTTACCATGATGATAGGCATCATAGAGATACCCAAAGGCCAGAACGCTCATAGATTTCAATGGCAGCAGGACAGGAATAAACAGACAAGCCCTTAAGTCTCACACGTATATGACCGGAATTGAGGCTGAAGCTAGCCCTTCTCTTCAGCAGCAATCCACAGACTTTGGCAGAAAACTCTGCAGGACCCTTCATGTGAACACTTGAAACATCTGTTTCTAATCTTCCTGCCAGCTTACACCCCCTGCCCCCCCTTCACCCTCCTCCCTCCCTAGTCTGGTTAAGCGGAAAGACCTTGTCGGAGCAAAGTTCTCGGTAAATCACTGGGAACGTTGCAGTGCTCTGTATCACTGGAGGCTCATTTTTCATTGGCAAGGCAAAAAGCAAATAGAGGGTAGTGCAGGAACTGCTGCTGTCAGCAGTAAACGCAGCTGCCCCGTTCGCTGGGAAAGCGCCTGGGTCAGCGACCCTGGCATGGCCCGGTTTCTGCTTAGGCATAGGCTTTGCTTTGCCATGAGAAATACCACCTGCATTTGGAAGGTTGGGACTTGTTTGGGTTTTTTTCCCCCCCTTCTTCTTCCCCTTTTGGGGTCTTGTTGCTTCTGTGAGGTCCAACTTTCACGTCCAGTCCAATCCCTGCTGGCAAAAATAGGCACTGGGTGGTTTGTGCCAGCAGAGAAAAGAGAGCGAGTAAGCTGAAGTGAAAATAAATAAATAAAGGAAAGCAACGGGCCATCCAGGAATCATACTCTACAGCCAGGCCTGCAGCATGGGTGTAGGAGGCCACATGGCGTGCTGGCAGCTGCTCTCAAGAGATGGCTCAGAACGTGTGTTAGCATGGGCAATATGGAGCCAGCTCCTCTACTGGAGTAAAGCACAGTTGCTTTGTCAATGGCGCTGTGCCGGTTTATACCAGTGGAGGAGCTGGCCTGTGCTGTCTTTGGAAAGCCCCTGCAAGCTCTCTCTAAAAGCCAGATGTTATTTCAAGCCCAAGGCTCTTACTCATCATTATAACAAAACTAATTTATAGTGACCTTAGACTGTGAGCTGTTTGGGGCAGAGACTATGTGTTTGTATCCAACACAAAACAACCCACCAGGGCCCAGATTCTGTGTTCTACCACAAGAGAAATGATCACTACATTAATAACAAGTCATTCCTTCAAAAATAATTGTCGATACATCCTGTAGTCAAGTGTTGTTTTTTTCCCTGGCACCTAGAGCTCTTTTTTGTGATTCCGATTTAGATCCATGCAGAGAATTCACCTCTTCAAGAAAAATTAACCTCTCCCTGCCCAAAGCTGGCATCTCAAGCTAACTGGACTTTGTGTGTGTGTGTGTGTATGTGGGAGGTGGGGGAAGATAGAAATCATGGGCTGCCCTTGTGTGGTGCTATTCTGACATATGGGCTAGTGGAGTTGGCACAGCCCCCAGGGGAGGGCACTGGATCTGAATACTTTTCGATCCCAGACTCCAGCTGAGCACCATGTCTATGTTGGTTTGTTCCAAGCCTGTGCTGACCCCCCCGTTCCCACTGGAGAATGTCAAGGGTTTGGAGACTCCCCGGCCTGAAAGCTGCTGTAATCTATAGGAACGTCGGTCATAGGACTTGAACCTCTGGGTCACTGTGTCCATTCCTCTGATTGCAGATGATCCTGTATTATAATCCTGTTGCAACTCCATCTTAAAACTAGTTAGGCTGTTCCACGATGTCATGCCCCTGAGGGTTAGACCAGGGTACCCCAATTCTTCTTGTGCCACTATTGTCCTTGAGCTCCAGTGGTGGTTCTCCCTCCCTGGGGTTTCCCCCCAGATGTAATTCATGCCAGTTGCCAAGAGCTTCCAGAGTGATTCCAGGGACCAACCAAGCACAGAGTATCGCTACCCTTCTTGTCCCCCCTGGGAGCTGTGTGCCACTGGCAACACAATGAATGTTGTCCCAGAAAACTAGACCCACTGCTGGATTAAGGCCAGCCAGGGCCTGAGACACAGGAAAGAGGATTCCCCAGTGTGTGCCACATAGTCTGGTTTTGAGACAGTACTTCAATAAACGTGCACCAGGGGAATGTTTAGTGCAGGCCAGTGGGATCCATACAGGCCACTTAGTGTGCAATATGCTAGAAACACTTGGATTTCCATCCCTCTAGTGCAGACAAATGCAACATGCAAACAAGCCCTCAAGCCACCTTATTCTCTTGATTCCCTCAGGAACCACCCCCTCCCCTGTCTGGGCATCTCGGACATTCTTGCCGTCCTTTCACCTTGAGTGTCTGAATCTGGGAGGGCTTTTAAAATGTGCCCCTGCACTTCATGGTGTCCCCAGACTGGAGCCAGGGACAGGTTCATCTTTTCAGCAATGGGGAGATGTGACAGGTTGTGTGGCTATTCGAAGCATCCTCCTGCCCTAGGTTGGGTGGCGTGCACTGGAGAGCCGTGCCTTTAATCCAGCAAAAGCTCTGTTCCGATGCTGGCTTGTATGACTCCATCGGCCTCTCAGCTACTCACATAGTCTTGTACATCTTGGCTACCTGCCTCAGATGATTAATTGCCACATAATAAAGCTTTCAGCAGGTCTGTGACTCTCAGAGCTCGGCTTCGAATGTCTCATCTCCAAGAGGATAGAACTGTGCCTGTCTGTTCTGTAATAATAATTATTATAATTAAGGAGGTTTACTTTAGGTCCTGCTGAAGTCCAGAACAGACGTCTTCAAACCAAACCCATCTTCCAAGAGTTATGAATTTCACCCATCTCTAGCTGCCACATAATCAAATTCAGAATGGACCCCCTTGACCGAAGCACTGATTTTGGTTCCATGCCACCACTTAACAAAGAAGAGTGGTTTTTCAAAGAATCATAGAAGATTAGGATTGGAAGAGACCTTAGGAGGTCATCTAGTCCAACCCCCTGCTCAAAGAAGGACCAACCCCAACTAAATTATCCCAGCCAGGGCTTTGTCAAGCCTGGCCTTAAAAACCTCTAAGGGTGGAGATTCCACCACCTCCCTAGGTAACCCATTCCAGTGATTCACCACCCTCCTAATGAAATGGTTTTTCCTAATATCCAACCTAGACCTCCCCCACTGCAACTTGAGACCATTGCTCCTTGTTCTGTTATCTACCATCACTGAGAGCAGCCTAGTTCCATCATCTTTGGAACCCCGCTTCAGGTAGTTGAAGGCTGCTATCAAATCCCTCCCCTCTATTCTCTTCTGCAGACTAAATAAGCCCAGTTCCCTCAGCCTCTCCTCGTAAGTCATGTGCCCCAGGCCCCTGATCATATTTTGTTGCCCTCAGCTGGTCGCTTTCCAATTTGTCCACACCCTTTCTGTAGTAGGGGTGGGGAAGGGCCCAAAACTGGACGTAGTTCTCCAGATGGGGCCTCACCAGTGCCAAATAGAGGGGAATAATCACTTCCCTCGATCTGCTGGCAATACTCCTACTAATGCAGCCCAATATGCTGTTAGCTTTCTTGGCAATCAAGGCACACGGCTGACTCATATCCAGCTTCCCGTCCACTATAATCCCCAGGGTCCTTTTCTGCAGAACTGCCACTTAGTCGGTCCCAAGTCTGTAGCAATGCATGGGATTCTTCCGTCCTAAGTGCAGGACTCAGCACTTGACCTTGTTGAACCTCATCAGATTTCTTTTGGCCCAGTCTTCCAATTTGTGTAGGTCGCTCTGGCCCCTATCCCTACCCTCCAGCGTATCTACCACTCTCCCCAGCCTAGTGTCATCTGTGAGCTTGCTGAGGATGCAATCCATCCCATCATCCAGATCATTGTTGAACAAAACCGGCCCCAGGACCTACCCCTGGGGCACTCCGCTTGATGCTGGCTGCCAAATAGACATCAAGCCTTTTCCTATGAACTACAAGTGTTAGAAAAGCCCCAGTGCAGTTTATTCCTCAAAGATCTCAAAGGTGTGATTGACTAATATCCTGTGTATGTCTCCTAACCTGGAGATGACCTTTCTCTAGGATTTCCCTTCATGTCCAACAGGTTCCTAATTTCTATAAAATACCTGGCTTTGGTCTCCTCTGGGCTTGCAGTTAAGAAGTGTCAGATGTGCTGTGTTTGTCTGAAGGATTCTACACCACCCTTTGCTCAGGGCATCTGCGTTGCTACTGGACAGTAAATTACCGACCAACAGAAGCCCTTTCAGCAATGTTCATGCTCCCTGGATAACGATTGTTTGCATGTAGCAGACAAGAAGATTCACAACCTTCTGGGTTCATCACCAGGACCTCTGTCTTCTCCCCCTCCTTCCCATGATTATCTTACAGAGACGCCAGAGGACAGAGGATTAGCCAGATAGCTGAAGGTATAACATACTGCAGTCAAACATGAGGCTAAGCAGAAATCGACATTCTCTGGTAGTTTATTGCCTTTTACTTCACTGCCAGATGGGAAGAAATTTGTAGAAAGGAAGGAGATATTCAGGAGCTAAATGCATGATGTTATAATATTCAGAGTAGTTGTAGCTGTGTTGGTCACAGAATATTAGAGACAGGTGGATGCGGGTAATAGCTTTTATTAAAAGATATTATCTCATCCACCTTGTCTCTGATTTTATAGTAGATATACTTTATGTAAGTATCATATGTGTGTGTGTGCGTATTGATGAATTTATGTTGCAGCTTTCATCTAAGGATCTGAAGCAACTTGCAAACCTAATTAAGTCACAAAACACCCCTTAGAGGTGGAGAAATATTGCCCACACTTACAGCTGGTTGAATCTTTTCCATCAAACAAATTTTTTTTCAATGAAAAATGGTGTTTTAACCAAACTGAGCTTTTCCCTGACCCGCATTTAATTTGGATCAAAATAATCGAGACAGTTTGAAAAAAAATGAACCTAATTGAACATTTTCATTTCTTCTTGATTGATGATGGGGGGGGGGGGAACCCTGAACATTTTCAAATGGAAGGAAAAAGAAGTTGCTTCTTGCAATTTTATTTCTGCAAATATTAAATTGCAACCTGCCCTATCCACACCTATTTTTGCAGATAGTAAAATCTTGTCTTAACTTGTAATCTGGTCTCTTTGTCGGTAGTTTTTTTGGGGTTGGAACCATGCCTTGGTGTGTGTATTAATAATGCTTGGTGACTACAGTAATGCAAATATGAAATAATACTTAATGATTCATTTGAGACATAGAGAAATTAAGACTAAGATTTTCAAAAGAGCCGAAGAGAGTTGATCACCCACATCTTATTAGGAGGGGGGCATCTAATCCTAATACCCATCATTATTATGGTACTGGAAATGGGTACATCCTGGCAACCTGCAGCAACGCGCCTCAGAGCCCAGGTTGACAGACTTGGGCTCACGCTAAAGCACTAAAAAGAGCTGTGTAGACCTCGCTTTTAAATTGTGGCTTGGACAGGAGCTCGGGCTCTGAAACCCACCCCCCAGCCCTAGACTAGGGTGAGCAGACATCCTGATATTATTGGAACCATCCCAATATTAGGGGCTTGGTTTTATATATGCACCTCTCCCCCTCCCCCCTGATTTTCACACTTGATATTTGGTCGCCCTCTCCTACACTTCAGTGCTTGAGCTCCAGCGCAAGCGGCAATGTCTACACAGCTATTGCTAGCATAGTAGCATGAGTCCCATACTCCAGGTTTGGTGGTTTGCTGCTGCAGGCAGTGTAAACATACCAAAGAGCCCCAGTCCGTGGCCAGGACCCCATTGTGCTAGGTGCTGTACAAATACAGGGCAAAAACATGATCCCTGCCTCATGCATCTTACAATCTGAACATAAGACAACAAACAAGTGGTGACCACTGGGGAGAGACAGACAAATTGGGGAGATTTTGCCTACTGTCAAGCTGTGTGTCAGCAGCCAGATCAGGAACGGAACCCAGGAGCCAGTTTCAGCATCTTGGTCACCCACCAGAAAGAAAAAGTTTGCAATCTTTCTCTACAGGCCCAAAAGGTGTAATTAAGGGCTGCCTACCCTACAAACAGAACATGCAAGAAACGTGCTACAGTGCAACTCTGCATGTATATAGCAGACTTCCTGGAAGCATCCTGGGGAGCTGCACAATCAGTTAATGATCAAATGAATAATGAGGGATGCACAGTTCCTAAAGGGATCACTTATGAAAACGAAGCCTAGATACAGAACAAAGAAGGTTTCTATCTGGACTTGAAAATGTTGATCCCTGAAGCATTCCAATCTCCGATCATCAGGGACAGGGTTGAGGCCCTGTCTACACAGGGAAGTTGAGCTAGCTACCTAAACTGATTTAATCAATAATTTATGTTGGGAACCTATTTGCCCACACAGGTGAAACCACTCTAAACCAGGTGTAAACTGAGATATGTGTCCACACTGAGGTTTGCATCAGTTTTAAATCCAGTTTTTGTTTAACTCGTGCATGTGTGGACAAGGCCTAAGCCACCCTTAGTGTGATGTTGTCAATGTGTACTGGAACTAGAGTTGGCAGAAATTGTCTGGACTCATAGTTTACTCACCAAAAAATACAATTCTGGGTTGACCAAAACCATACATTTGAGTCTAATTCAGCAAAATGTTCCTGGTGGAAACTTTTAAAAGTTGAAGGTTTCATTTTGACATGTTCAAACTAGTAAGATTCTGCCATCACATTATTCTGCTTATTTATTATTATTAATTACTCAGACTACAGTAGCACATAGAAGTTGAAACCTGGTTGGTGCCTCATTGTGTTAAGTGAAATACAAACACATCGTGATGGCTGGTCCCTGTCCCGAAGAGCTTACATGCTTAGTTTAAAACATGAATGGAGCAAACAAACAGCAGGGCACCTAAGGAGAAATGGGATAACAGTATTCCAGATGTTTTGGCAGAGATTAGTTGACATGAAGCTTGAGCAATTCCAAGGAGAAGGTATATTTAAGACACTTCTTCAGTTTAGTTGCTGCTTATTTAACTCAAATGGTTGACAAACAGTTGGGAGGAAAGATCTCTTTGTGAAAGAGCCAACATCTCACCCCTTCCACGGGCGGCTGAGAAAGCTTCTGCTCTAGACCTGTAATCCTGCAACTAGTCCAGAATCCTTTGTGCCAACCTCCATTTGCATTGCTGAGTGGTGCAAAGGGAAGAGAGACATTCCTAAATCCATGCTGGGGATATTCCCAATGCTGAGAAATCCCCAGCAGGCACAGTGCTGGTCCCTCTGTCTCCTTCTCAAAGCCCAAGCACAGGAGGCGGGCCAGAGGTGGGGTGGCATGGGTGTAGCCAGCAAGAACCATGCTCTAGCTATCCCCTGTGGAGGTATAGCCCCTAAGGGGCTCTGTCCAGGTTGGGCGGAGGGCCCCAGACGTAACTGAAAATCTGGCTCAGCATTTCCAGATCACTGGTGGCAAATGCTGCCAAGTTTCCAGACTCACCTTCAGGCTCCAAACCACTGCCAAATGGGGTATGGGACCATCCCTGAGAAAAAAGATACAGCAGATCAGGTTGGGTAGAGCTACTAGCTAACGTGCCAGGCCTCAAGAGAAGCTGACAGCACCTCAATTCAGCAAAGCCCCCTCACGGGACGGGGATAAAAAATGAAAGGCCGTCTGGGGAGGGTACTGTGAGCTCCCAAGAGCAGAGCCCAGCAGCAGGGCTGTCTAAACCAAACCAGATTCCTATAGTAAATAGCTCTAGGACCTTTCCACCACAAACTATGTCCCACTGCTGCTTGGCTAAGCTAATTCACAGCCATCGGAGTCTTTTTTTTTTTTTTTTTCCCCTTCCCGTCCAAGTCTCATTTCAAGCCTGAAGATGCTGCCTCAGCCAGCTGGGTGTCCTGGAAAATAACTTTCCCACCACTTGTCTTTCCCTCTCTCCCCCTATAAAAGCTGGTGAGGGAAGCAGACAGGAGGTCTGGCTGAAGTTGGTGGGAATGGTTTGTGTGTGTTATTTAATTTACTAGACCAGGCCTACATGTGTGTAGGGGGTGAAGTGAGCAAGCCTGAGATCGGATGGTGAAGCAGAATAGTTTTATTTTCAGGGACTGACTTTTAGAGGTAGGGAACCTCCTGAACCATAGCACTGGGCAGAGCTGGGCACAGTGACATCAGATGCTCTGTAAGTTTCCCTCGCCAGCACTTGCTGCTCTACACACATGCCCCAATCCCAACCAGCAAACACTCTGGACACAGTCCTACGAAGTAATGAAAGCTCCTGTGGAGGGCACCTAATGAAGCCCCTTCGACCGCCCCCATAGCCTGCTGCCATTGCCCTCCAAAGGACAGAAACTGCTGCTCAAACATCCACCCCTGTCTCAGACCTTGTAGATCCTGCAATGACGATGCAACTGCGAGCAGGAAAAGCTGTTCCACTGGTGCTGGATATATAGCATGGCTCTGGCTGGAACAGACAAAGGCAAGGAACACGCAGAGCTGGCAGCCCCTCAGCTGGAGGTGTTGGCAGGCTCAGAACACTTCCACACAGGGGCCTGGGGATGATAGACACGTTCTTCCACATTGCACTGTGAACTAGTTCCCAGAGCAACCCAGCGAAGTGCTGTGAACCCTGGGATATACCCCCAGAAATCCTACCCCCAAGCATGTCCGTGCAGTACCACGGCGGACGTGGCTACACCAGTATGAGGATGGGAGCTCTACAATGAGTGCACTGATGGATGGGCTTAACAAGCACGGTTTTCATGTGAAGGAGCCCAGCCAGGATTACACTATGCAGTGTACACATACCCAATGGTACAGGCTTACCTGCGTTTCTGAACTAGGGTCCTAGTCACATACCAAGTCTGATAGTTTTCTTGTTCATCGGAGGGGTTCTTATTGCGCAAACCGTCTGAAAAGGGAAAAGTTAGTGCCAGTTGAAACTTTCCCATCCAAAGAGTTTTTTCTGCAGATGTGGTTTTCGAAGGAGCAAAATGGTTCACAAAAAGTGTCTGTTTTCTGCAGATAATTTTGATTTTTCATTTAATAAAACATCCCCCCCACAATCAAAATATTTTGGCTGAAAATGAAATATTTGGGGGTTTTGGCCAAAATGTGTTGGCGCTTGAAAATTTAAAATTTTCAACGGGGGAAAAAACCAAAACATTTTTTTGCCCCTCTCCAAGAAAAAAATCTCTCCATTTCTCCTTCCAAAAGCCCGGACAAACTGCTGGCATGTGCCTGCGTACTCTGCAGTGCCGAGGGCCAAAACAGAAGATCGAAGAATAGTTCTAACGGGTGCAAAAGTCAAGGCATGGTTGAGCCCATAGAAAGTTTGAGAAAGTTTATAAGCAACTGAAAGGATGAAGGTGTGAAATATAAATGCCTAGATAGTTTAGATTAGATTGAAATGAGAGAGAGATTAGCTACAGTAACTAGACAGATTAGATTCGTTTTAACTTTACCTGTGAAAGTGAAGTAGGAAATGATTTTGATCATTGACATTTCCCCCAATCCTGAAAGGTGTATATAATTTTCAGCCAAATGCCCGTTCATTCATGGACCACTCTCCTATTAATTCCAAATGGCAGCCAGTTTCTGAGGCTGGAAAGATACTTTTGAATAGAGGCTGGTGAAAATTGGAAAATTAGATCTGAGGGCTAAAAATGTACATTTCAAAACTGGTTTTAGTGTGAAGGACTGGAAACAGAATCAGTTTCAATTTTTTTCCCCCAAACCTTTTCACCAATTCTTTAGCAGAAATGTTATCAAAAACATTGCTGCAAATGTTAATGACGTTTTTCATTTACTGAAGTACCACTGTTTGGTGGGTGTAAGATTTCCACAATCATTGCAATGGCATTTTGATAATGTTTTCCATCAACATTTAACTAGAAATAGCACATTTTCCCTGCCCCCCCAAAATCACTTCTGAAAAATTACCATTTTTCAACAGAGGAACACTGTTCAAAAAGTTTCTGCCTGCTCAAAAAGTTGTTTCCAGGGTGGATCATTGCATTGTTTTTCTTGTTCAGAGAAAGATGCCATCTGAAAATTGATGACTTCACATTTCAGGTCATGTGCCTGGGCTACAGATTTGCATGTAGAACTCAACTGCATCTGCTGAACAAATCCACTTCCTGTGGCTTAAGCTGTCTTTGCAGCTGGCTACATTCATTGCTGCCAAGACAAACAGATCCTCGCTGATCATCCTCTGTGGATGCATCTCTCCACTAAATAGTGTCAGGTCCAACATTCACTGAAAAGTTCCCATTGCCTTGAATGGGCTTTGAATGAGGCATCTGATTTACTGTAAAACAGGACGAGGAGTTGTGCTGCTCCCACATACATAAAACCCCATAATATACCTTTTGGGGTTCAACTTTTCCATGGCCTCCTCTAGAGTTTGATCCTGTGAGGTGACAGCACCCTTAGCTCAACTTCAGTGGTTGTTGAGGTGCTGAAAGTGATAAGAAGAAGGCAAACGGTTGAGATGCAGGTTGGGTCTAGTGGATAGAGCTGGGTGGCCAGAGAGTAGTGGCTGCTGGCTGGGAGCCCAGAGGTGCTGAGGCTATGAACTGTCAGGTCTAGAGGTGCTGGGGCTCAGCCCTGACAAGCCCTGGGACAAATTAAACACCCTGACAGCACCCCCAAAACCACAGCGCCTTGGGCGGCCGCCCATGTCACCCACCCTTAAGACTGGCTGGGGCTCCCTGATGCAACTATGCACCCTCCCTCTGCTTGGTACCCACAACC
This sequence comes from Gopherus evgoodei, assembly GCF_007399415.2. Classification (NCBI taxonomy): domain Eukaryota; kingdom Metazoa; phylum Chordata; order Testudines; family Testudinidae; genus Gopherus; species Gopherus evgoodei. Next base: position 7,750,448 of record NC_044340.1, on the reverse strand, counting down.
CAACTAGCCTCCTGCTCCTCTTTTCATGCTTCTTTCTTTCTTTAAATAAGGCTGAGAGTGGAGCCAATTACACCCCCACATTACCAAAAAAAACCCCCAAAACAATAGTAGTATTTAAAATGTTAACTAAAGCGCCACCCCTTCACCCTCTCCTGATCTTCCCAGAGCTCTGCCAGGCATCATGGGAGGTCCCTTCTGCTAGCGGAGCCAGCGCTGCCAAAAATAACCCATGGAAAAATTATTAGCTTGCTGCTGGGCTCCTTCCCGGCTTGGATCTGTCTGCCCTCCACAGCACTTGATCCCTGAGCTGAATGGAAATGTCAGAGCTTTTCCGCCACCCTCTCCCCACCCCCGCTGGTGTAGAGGGGACCCATTCATTACGTTATTCAAGCGACAACCCAAGGTTTTTCTCTCTCTCTCACTCACACACACACACACACACACACACACACACACACACACACACACACACACACACACACACACACACACACACCCGGGCAGTGATTGCAGGATGTTCAGCTCCTGCCTTTTTTTAAAGGAGACCGTTGGGCACATGCACAGCAATGTCTTTCTTGGCAAAAGGGAAGGTCTCAGCCAATCTGAACAGCCCCGCATGTGAGCAAAGGGGTGACTCATGGAGGTTTAAGCATCTCATTTGAAGAGGGTGAGTGGGTGCAGCATGGGCCATCATCTAATGAGGTTGCCCATATGCGTAACTGCAGTGCAGATGTTCAGGCTTGCTTGGGACTACGGTCAAGGGAAGGGTCCCAGAGCCCAGGCTCCAGCCTAAGCCTGAAAATGTACACAATTAAACAGCCTTGCGATCCCAAGTCAGCTGACACAGGCTGGCCCTGGGTATTTAATTGCAATGTGGACTTACTTTAAGTAACCTAACCAAGGTCACACAAGAAGATTGTGGCTAGACCAGGAGTGGACCCCAGGTCTCCTAAGGCCAGCCTTAACTGCTAGGCTCTTTCCTATTTGTAAGTCATTAGCTCTGCTTTCATTTACACCAGCTGGGGCTCTGGCCCTGTGTGACTGTTAAGGGCGAGCACCAGGGCTTGAGGTCCCAATGGGCCAGTCCTTCTCTTCAGCATTAACTACTGGTCAAATTGGAAAGTGGCACTGGCAGCCCTCCTGCCCCTCCACCCATCCGAGTGCTGTCGTTTCTACTTGTGCAATGCACGTGTGAACGGCTGCTGTTGCAATGTGGCTTTGCTCCTCCTTTGCACAGGTGTCGATGACGTGCTGCTCCCAGCTGCAAGCCAGGGAGAAACAAGGCCCCACACGTTCTGTGCCTCCTTGGTGGATGGTGGCAGGCAAGGGTTAGTCAGGAGATGTGCCTGGGATGTGGCCTCAGGATGACAGTGCACAAAAGGTAGCAGAACTCATGGGCAACATGGGCTGTGTCTCAAAACAGACGTGACAGCTGTGAGCAGGAAGGGCACAGTATGAACCTGCTGCAGGACCTGGACCTATGTGCACTGGGGTCCCCCATCCCACTCGCATCAGATGCTGCTGTGCAGCCGCATAGCTGAGCACCTCATTAGCATGATGGGGGTGGAGCCTTAAGCCCATGTGACCTGAGGTGCTCCCATTTCCCTCCATGCCCCATCCCCTTGTTACCCTGTGCCTTTAAGCGGCTTGAGACCTGCCAATACTCAGTACAGAGGGTGTGGTTTAGTACTTTAGCTTAACTGAGCCTCTGCATTGCTTCCACTTTCCTTTATACAGGAACGTGGTATACTTGTGTACCCTGCTTGTCCTCCCTGCAAAGTTAACATGAGTTATAACCCAAGTGTTGGCCCGAACTTGAGGCTGTCCACACACACAACCCCTCACTCGCATGAGGTGGTGCATTTAACTTGAACTAGCTGGTCCGGGATGGGGTACAGGCTAACACTTGAATCAGCATAACCCATCAGCTGCTCACACCCCACTCTGTGTGGACACAGGCTAGCACTACTCGCCTGTTGCTAGTCCTCTAGGGCCTTCCCACAATTTCCCCCCAGGAACCCAGACAGGATGGACAGGTTCTCCCACAGTTCGCTGGAGAAGAATTCATAGAGCTTCCTGCAGCGCTGAGTGCCATGGATTGTGCCCCAGGAGTCTCACACATGAGTGAGTGTGGCACCAGTGTTAGTTCCGAGCATCTGATTCCAGAGGTATAACTCCTGTGTAAGTCACTCAAGCTCAGGAAAGGCAAGCCCTCATTGACTTCCGCTGGTGTTGGCTCAGGCCCCTGTTCAAGGATTTACAGCATCAAGACCAGAGTGGTTAATTACACCTCTAAACTACTTGCAAGGGTTACTTTATTTTTGGCTAGAGCAGTTTCTAAAACATCTGTTTTAGTAGGCATGTTGGGAGCCCAGGCATTTCCTTGCAGTACTAATCTCATTATAACCTGCTCAGATAGAACAAGACACCAGGAAAATTTATTAACCCAGTTATATTCTCTTAGGTATTTGGCTCCTGTATTCCTTGGAGTCTGGGTGACTTTTGAAGGGACCAACCATGCAGAAGGAGGAGTATGAGCTGGTCTATGATGCCCCCAGGGCCCTGCTGGAAAAATGAAAAGCCAGAACCTCAGCCTTCTATTTTAAGTGCTGATTAATGGCGGATCCTGATCAGGCCTGGAAAAATTGCACTGATTCATGGCTTGTCTAGGGAAACCTCGAACACAAATCTTGCTGCTCGCAGACTGTGAGGGGAGCTGTAGAAGGAAATGGGTGGGATTAGCTTTCTTGGTGAGGAGCAGCTGAGGAGCAGCTTCGTCTCCAAAGCCAGGCTGGAGAAGCGTGAGTTAAGACAGTGAGATAAAACACTCCTCACGTCTGGGCCATGGGGCTTGGGGAAAAAACGCTGGTGGAAGGGAAAGTGCTACATACCATGAGAATCGGAGCCCCCTTGGAGTAGCGAAGCATGAGGGAGAAGGTCATTCCTCACTATGACCAGAAGAGCTTCCCACGAAGACCAGTCAGGGCCACACCCAAGACAGACTCCACAAAGAATAAACTGGCCTGCCTCTGTTTCCAAGCTGGCATTCCCACCCAATGCTATCTGACGGCCGCTGGGGAAGGGGTGGGATTGCTCCATTTAGCCATAGAGGAGGCATGACATGGGAAGCAGCAGGGCAGACATCCCTACAGAACATGTACCAACCCTGACTAGGGAGCAACCATGTTTCATCTCCAGGGCCTATTCAGTCCTTGGTCTCTTTCTCCTGAGGCTGCCAAGTAGGCCTGATTGCAAAGTGGGTAACTGGACTGAGAATCATTTCTCACAACTCTTTCCTCAGAGGGTGATGAATTTCACACTCCTGAGCCATGCCAGAGATGGATCTGGAGAGCTGGTGGCTGTACAGTCCCTTCCCAGTGCTATGAATTACCCCCTTTTAATTCCCCCACCCTGCAGGTGTCCTTGGACCAGGGTGAGGAGAGCTTTCTGGGGCACTGGACAAGGACTGGGATGTGGAGGGCAAAAGGGACTGGAACAGCAAGAGGTCCTGTGTCGCTGAGGAATTGTTCCAGACCTCTGGCTGCTTCTCTGATATCTCCCTCAGTCAGACCCAGACCAAAGAAAATATTATAGCCCACCTGCCCCCCTACCCACAATGCACCTGTGCACAGCTGCTTCTAGTGATAGGAGTGTCACACCTGCTGAAAGCTGCCAGGCACCCTCGAATGCTATGGCACCCTCTCATGGCCTATAACCCCCAGAGGATATAAGGCTTAATGATACTAAACAAGGGTTAATGTCATTGCTAATCCTGTAGAGGTGTCTTGCAGAAACTTTCCCTGTGGCCATGCCATTACTGTCCACTCTAATGTTTCTTTCAGGCGTTTTGTGCTCGACGCTCTCACGGTATGTCTACACATGATGATGATTTAGTTGGGGATTGGTTCTGCTTTGAGCAAGGGGTTGGACGAGATGATCTCCTGAGGTCCCTTTCAACCCTGATATTCTATTATTCTGTGATTCTGTGATACACTGTGGCTAAAAGTGAGTGTTGCAGTCTGAGTAGACAAACTTGCTCTAGCTCTGCTCAAGTCAGCTCGCTTAAAGGAGCTGTGTGACATTGTGGCATGGGCAGTAGCACAGGCTAGCCACTTGAGTACTGAGCCAGGGGATCGGGCAGGCTTGTACCCAGGCGGTTGCCTGCACATGATGCTATGTGTAACACACTAGCACAAGTCTGTCTACCTAGGCTGGGGGAACACTCCAAGCTGCAGTGTAAACACACCGTCAGGGAGCTGATACTGGACTTGCTGACTGACTGGTCTGATCTAGTCAGGCAACTCCTATGTTCCTATTATTATTACAGTCTATTCTTGTTACAGCACCATCGATGCTCACATCTACTCTGAGAAATGTGCAATATAAATGTCCCTTCTTCGGAGAAATGCTGGCATGTCATGAGCAGGGTGGAGGAGAACATGGGAGGAAGAAACTTTTGTATTCTTAAGTTGTTCTGCTTTGTTTTGTTTCCTTATTGCTATTTTAAATCTCCTATTGTCATTAATCCCCGTTCCGCGTATTGTATCAAATGTCGCCAACCAGAGACATCGAGATTCTGTTTCTGAACACAAAGAAATGATGTTTAAAGACCAATAAAACCAGACTAGCGACAGCAGCCAGGAATGCAGAGTGATCCACATTGTGGTTGCTTCTGTGACACTGCCTACAAGGTTCACTCCCACCCTCCCGGTGAGCTGACTTCAAAACCCTGCCCCAGTAATGTCAACCTCATGCCCTCCTCCGCCACCCCCTAGCCATGAAACATTTTATCAGAGCTGGTACTGAAATTCCCTCAGTCCCTAACCAGTAAACTCTGAGAGTCTAAACACAGGCCTTAGCATTAATCATCGGTAATAGAAACCAGAGCTGGCTCTTGTCCCCGCTGAGTCAACGCAACCTTTTAAAAACACATTGGGAAATATGTACATGGGCTGGGAACTGGGCATGAAAGAAATTCCAGGCAGGCTTCTTTTTTATGCCGAAGGAATTTTGTAACCGGAAAAACATAAAGGGAGTAAAAATAGGAACAACAACTACAACAAAAAAAAACCTTCCAAAGATCTGCAAGAAGAAAAAAAAATCCAACCTTCTCTTCTCATTTCCTATACCTTACTCAAAGGCCAAGACATTTAATTGCTTCTTTGTGGGGCAGAACATGGGATTACTAGAGAAAAGTGACTTCTGTGTGGGTGGTGTCTCGATGAGTTAGTGACATACTCAGCTCAGGGTCAGGAGATGTAGGCTTCAAATGACTTATTTGGACCAAGACTGAGCCTTCAGCCTTGAGCAAAGGGCTGATTCTTCGCTGAACTACCCTAGGACAAACACTCCGAGAAATAATTCCAGCCCCCAGGATACACAACCTGCTACGCCTCATTGCTGGGTGTTTGTTACTTCCCTTCTTATTCTAGCACTAGGGAGATGGAGCCAAAGTTCTCCCCCTCCCTATCCTGCTCCACCTTGGCCCTGCCCACCAGCTCAGTGGGAAGTATTGGGTATGCCACATGCTGCTTTCTCCCTCCCATGATGTGTATGCTCCAGCTGTCGTGCATGGAGGAGGGAGGCTTTATTCTCCCTGATACCCCTGAGCAGTTATGACTCCCTGATAAGTGTGTTGCAGGTGGCTGATCCACTGTGGCTATGAGTCTGGTACAGCCCTGTATAGAGAGCTGTAGCTCATGCACTTTAGCTCTGGAGGTCCCTGATTCAATCCCTGGTGTGTCAGTCAAGATGGTAGCCATCAGATGTTAATGTTAAAGCCAGTCCCAAGGTGGTCCTGTTGTATTTTGATTCACCGATAACACCTGTCCTGAGCATGAGGCCTCAGCATGTTTCTTGTGACTGAAAAGTGTCCATTAAGAAAGTTGTACAGGATCAATATCCAGGAAAACTCTCAACCATGCGCCAAGAAATTCTCCTGTCTCCCACTTCACTTTCACCTCCATCAACCTATGCCCTTGGGAAATGCCTGGAAAAGTAACCATGCCCTAACTGTTAGCAGCTATAGCTGCTGCTGAAGCATGGAAGGGTGGGCATTCCAAACTTCAAGACCTCTCTTGCTGGAAACATCCTATAAACAAGTGGGGGAAGAGCTCGGAGTGGAACTGGTTGAAAATTTTCATTCAAAACTTTATTTCTTGGATAAAAAGTGGTGCTGAGATAGTGTGCTAATGGGGGGCATGATACGTAGCTAAGATGGACTGATTCCAGAAAGATTTACAGGCTTCTACTCAAATAACTCCTCAGAACATCCAATGATTGCCTTTTGCTGGTGCTTTGGAGCCATGCCATGGATTGCTAGGGTAGAGATATTATCTCTAAGACAGTGCCAAAAACCGATAAATAGGTGATCATTTTTGTATGACATTCCATTGGATTTTTCCACGAGGCTCAGAGATCATTGGATCACTTCAAATGAAATAGCATGGCTTTCTCTCTATATAAATAAAAAACAGCAGTGGGGAGAAAAAGCAGTCCTCCTTTGCTAAGGATTTTCCCACCAGAAAAAAAAAAATTGGACACTTGCTAGAAATGTTAAAAATGTGATGACAATCCCAGCCCTGCTCCAGCCTCATGACATTCCCTGGAGGAATGTTCAATGCCGAGATCCTCTTAAACCGTCCCAGTTCTTAGGTCGCGCTGGAATGGTCCTGTAGGCAGATTTTTCAGCTTGTAGCAGGAAGGATCCCACATAATTCCCCTTTCTCTCTGACATTACTGTGCTGCTAAAGACGTTTAGATCAAAGGGACTTAATGTTGAGCACTGATTGTGAGATCCAGAAAGGAATCAGACAGTTATAGATTGGGCAGAACCTGATCCCGTAGTTCATACTCTGTCAATGGACCTACTGAGAACAATGGAAGCTTTTCCAGGGGCAGAATGTCAGGGTTAGGCCCTATTTTTGCATGGCTGGATGTGAGCTCTAATATGAGCTTCTGCATTGGACAGGAACCAAGATGGCTATGACATAATTGCTTCTATTCTAAGAGCCCCTGCCTGACTGTTGAAATCAAAGACAACTGAATTTCATTGACTTTGTGGGGAGCTGGACTGAACCCAGACCCGGGCAGAGAATCTGTGTTCCAAGGGCCTAGAATACAATCAAGCCACAACACAGGATCTTGTCACTTTATTCTGGAATAATTCCTGCACTTTGGAAGCCGCTGATAATTCTGGGAAAAAAAGTGACCTGTATTCTGAAATAGAGTGTCCCCAGAGGTAGATTGTTCCCGCAATAGCTATTCTGGTCAATTGCCCTGTGTAGACAAGCCCTAAAGTAACTATCTTGAAGGTGCAATGATCAAAGACGATGGATGGTTTTGTGATTCAAGCACAGAAGTGATACAATTTAGCTTCTGTTCCCAGCTTTGTGTCACTTGCATCCCCACTCTAGATCTTATTTTCTCTACCGATAAAATGCCGATAATGATATTTACCTATCCAACAGGGGGATTGAGAGGTTTAACTCCTTAAAGTGAGCAAAGTGCTTGGAGATGCAATTTCTGGTGCTCTGTTGTCCCCCTTCATGAGCTGATAGCAAACAGAGAAGCCATCAGATGAAGCTATATTGCCTGGAGTGCCCTAAGAAACAAGGGAAAGACAGAGGGAAATATATTGTTTAATGGAAGAGGACCATTGTGTAGGATAGTAACCACTGCCAAATGGTAAGAACTTTCTGCTTCGGTTACTCATTGTGTCCAAGAATCTCACCTGGCTGTGATGGAGCCCAGTTATTTAAGCTTTGCTGAAACCTCACCAAGGGGGAAACTGAGGCACGGTGGGGGAAATGATTTTGTCAAGGACACACTGCAAGTCAGCGGCACAGCTGGGAGTAGGAATCAGTTGTGCATGATCCCAACTCTAGTCTCACTCTCAAAGACTGAACCCACACCTCAAAAAAAAAAGGGGGGGGAGATGAGGTGAAAAATGCAGCCCCTCTTAGTTGAATGAGTGAAGTAATGGTGCAGAGACCATAAATATGTTTCCTATTGCAATGCTCACTGCATGTCCCAAGGTGCCTGGTGGGTTCTTGTCTGGTTGCTCCACTTGGAGCTGAAAGCAGGAGTTTGCTCACAATGCAGATCTCCCTGATTTACTCGCTCTGACACACACAGCATTTGAGCTACCCCCTCCCCGGGAGCATAAAATCTTGAGTTTGATAAGGATTGAATTTCATGTGCTCCAGCCAGCCTTATCTTTTAATGGGGGTAATAATGAGGCTGGATGCCTCAGCCCTGGGATATTCTGACACCGATACAGCCACTGGGGTAACATGACACTCAGAGGCTGGGCATTAAACATTGCCAAATAATAATCAAGAGGGGCCAGACTGAGACTTTCCATGAGAATTCACCTCCCCTTCATTCACCTCATGGCCTCTCCTCTTGGCCTCTTGCCATGGGCAAGGCCAAGAACCATTTCCCCCTTCTGTCATAGGAAACTTTATTTTTATGAATGGAGCTAAAGCCTTGCTAGTAACGACAACAATACGAGCTGCCTTCATCCAGCGGGAGAGATCCTTTCAGAAACGTATTTCCATCTTGTTTGGGGATCAAGCTGAACTGGAAATCAACCTCCCTTGAGGTTCAAAGAAGTCCAGCTAATTCCCTACCAGCTACCCCACCCCTCTTTTCTGCTCTCACAGATATGTGGCCATCAATAATCCTGGAACTGTTACAATTCCTTCTGTACCCCACTGACTGCATAACACTGAGACGCCTTCAAACAGAGGCTACGTCCACACTCAGATCTGGAGATGTGATTCCCAGCTTGTGTAGGCGTAATCACACTAGCCACTCTGAATACTTACCCATGGGGTGTGGGCAGGTTGGTAGTCAAGGCCACTACTCCCTGCCATCAATTGATGCTGCCTGTGCTACTGTGACTATAATACTGTTTTTAACATGTTAACTCAATGAGATTTAATATGTCTCCTCCAGCTGGGAACCACACACCCAGCTCCAGGGTAGCCATAGTCTACAACTCCTCCCTCCCTTCAGGACAGGTGGAATGACATGATGGCATTCATCCATCATCAATGGACAGACCTGACTCTCACGATGGTTCCTTGAACTTAACTCAGCTGCCACTGTGGCATCTGCACTTCCAACAGCAGGACATGGGCTACTCTATCAGTGGATGCAACTAAAAAATGAACCTTTGCAGAAGATTGTTAGCTGTATTTTCAATATTTGTTATAATCTGAACAGGATATACCCAAAATCTGATGAGACATTTAAGAGCTGAGGGTGGCAGTAGTCTCCTGTATACTTGGAACCATGAAACCATTCGCTACAAAGGTGAAATTCATGGCAGAAGGAAACAGAGGTCAGAAAAGATCAAAACAATCCCCTATCTATCTCATAATCTTCTCCACCATTCCTCACATATGGAGGAAGAGGAGGGAACAAAAACCAGATTTGCATAAGGTTTTTTTGAAGATGCTCATGTACTATTATTTATTTGTATCGCAGTTGCATCTTGGAACCCCAGTCATGGATGGTGCTAGTCTCTGTCCCAACACAGGTCAAAAAGATGGTCCCTCCCCCTATACTTTGGTGATAACTGAGATATTAAATCCTAGCCAGATAGATAGCAAGGTAGAAAGAGAGAGAGAGAGAGAGACACACACACACACACACACACAGCAATATACAATACTACACAGGCAGAATAGAGCTTCGGTGGAGACTCAGAGTTCTGATTTTCCTGATGTTTGAAAACGTCATTCCCAAAGTTGTTGCATGCCTGTTGTTCTCCTACATTCAAGATCAAACCAGGCCTCTGTTGCTGCAACAGCATCCATAGGCACTGATACATAGAGTCAAATTTTCAAGTAATTTGTAATGTTGGGTGCCTCCGTTATTAGACTGACCTAAAACAGATTAAAGGAGCCTCATTTTCAGAAAATGCCAACCGCCTGCCCTCTGGAAATTAGGCTCCTTTAAGGTGTGTCATGTCAGGCATCCAAAAATGGCAGCATCTGAACTCAGTGGTCACTGTTGAAAGTGTGAGCCATGTGATTTACATTGTGTGTGTGCAGAAACAGAACCCATCTCCTGAAGACCTAATCCTTAACACGGAACATTAAGAAAAGCTTCTTTGGTGGTGTAATTCACCCTGGGCAGAAGGCTTATTCATTGTTATGGTCCTATTATTTCAAAGGCCTAGCTGAGCTTTATTGGTACTTAAGCCTTTGCACTGGCCCACTGCCCAGGGTGTATTCCCGCCCCTTTATGAACCAAGGTCCTAAAGTACATCATCCCCCAGCCATTGAAACATCCCAAACCAATGGAAATCAGATACGAATGAGCTTTCTGGTCAGACAGCCAGGCAAGGAGGCATCCCACTGGCACATTCCTGCCTCTGCTTCTCCACACACATTAAATTGGTTTCTCTGGGATTTCAGCTGCTCTCAGGGCTTGGTTTTAGTTCTTATCAGAGAGACTTGCCCCCCTGCCCCAAACAACCAGACAGCCAGTTGCCACTCTGTTTTCCTGAACCTGGGGGCAGCTCCGAAAGGAGCTATTTTTCACTGTCATCGTCTCTTGCAACATTCTTGTTCCAAATCAAATGGAAAGTTTTTTGGCAATAATGCAGGTATGTCCAAGGGTTTTGTTATTAATCAGGGGGAAGCACTGGAAAAACACGCTGGTTGCCCAGACCATTGAAATCTGCATCCCTCTCCTCCCCCAACCCATTATCTCAGCAACAAGAGCAGTTTAGATAACATAAATCCATCCCGCTTTCACTTTAATTATCCCCCTGGGATTCATACATCACTGCAGGGCTAGTACGCGACCTTCCCTTTGGAGAGCAGGAGAGCCCCTCTGGCTCTTTGAAATCCCATTGGAAGTGCTGACACTTGGCATAAGTTGGTTCTTACCTGGGGGGGGAGGGACCTGCTTTGCTTTTAAATCTAATCTCCTCTCATTTCAGCTGCTCCACCCCTGTGAAACTCGGAGGTTTCAGTTCCCCATCCTGGACCTCTTACAGCCACATGAAATGCACTGTGAGCGCTGTCGGCAGAGTGACCCGGCTCCCGGGTTGGCTGAGTTGACTCACTGCCAGTGGTGAGGATTTTGTGCTTTTATGTGTGTGAGGTTTTTCCACCAGTGGAGAAACAGAACTAAAGCGATCTGGGATCTGGAGGGTCAAGGAGTTGAAGATTTGAGTCTAGATGGAAAAAAATATCGCTCCGTGTTTCTGTTTGGGGGACGTCTGCAGGATGGCCACTGTCTTGGCCAATGCACCCAGGAATGAAACAGGGACTTCCAGGGCTAAAAGCATGAGCTACTCCAGCTTGAGCTACATATCGAAGGCTCTTTAGCTGGACTGGTAACAGACTCATATCCTCTGTAGCTCAGGCTCAGCGGGGAACACACAGAGAGCAGTGGGTTACACACAGCACAAATTTGCTCTACTCTTTATTATTTTCATTGCAATAATGGCTAGAGCAGACCCCCAACTTCCTAGGTGTGGATCATATATGATTACTGACCGTCTCTGGCTCAAAGAGCTTATAACCTAAATAGACAAGATGGACCAAGGAAGGATTGTTATACTCCTTTTACAGGGGGAGAACGGAGGCAAAGAGAGGTTAACTGCTTTGCTCAAGATCACATAAGCATCCCAGGGTATAACCATTAGCTTATCCTTGCTCTCCACTCTAACAAAGAGCTAAGCAGCAAACTATGATGATTCAGCTGTGGTTAGTACTTGGACTTGAGGCTTCTGAAGATGACCTAGGTTCTGCAGGAATGTGATGCAGATGATTGTGTGTGTGTCTTCCTGCCAGTTCCTTACTGAACTCATATAGTTATGGGGCAGTGTCTGGCTTGATGAGTCACCTTTTGGGGACGACTCTGAGGAACACGAGTGATAGTCCTGGCCTGATGGCCTGATCACCTTCCAGCATTGGCTGCTCCATTCCTCTTCTTTAACCCACCTCTGTAGTTTCTGGTAGCTATGGCATTTTCCTTCACTTCCTGCCCTAAACTGCCAGGCAGTGTTAAGCAACATCTGCCGTAGTTATTTCAGCAGAGTGGTCCAGTAGACAGGACATCACACTGGAAATAGAGAGCACTACAGTCTGTTTATTGTTGACTTCCTGCGTGACCTTCTGCAAGTCACTTCCCTGCTCTGGGCCTCAGTTTCCACATCTCTAAAATGGGGGTAGTAATATTGCCCTCCCCACACCCTTTGTAAAGTGCTCTGAGCTGTATGGATGACCAGTGCAATGGAAGAGCTCAGTAAAATGATCATGAAGAGGCTGAGCTGTGTGTTCTTGCACACAGCCAGACCTTGCTGCTTGTGGCTATTGGAGGCAAGGGGTTATGTCTGTAATGCTCCCATCCCGATGTTCCCAGAGATGATGATCCTTACAGTCTGAATCCAATGCATGAGTCCTCAAGCCTGCAAACGAGTTGCCTCCCTGTTTTGTAGAGGGCTTCTCTCCCTGCTTCGCAGCTTTGTGTGGCCGGGAAGGACAGCTCTGGTATTTTTAGCTGCAGTAGCCCTTGGTCAACTAGTCTAATCAGCAAGCTGCCATCCCATGTCAAGAAATCACAGTGACAATGCATCTTACTCGGGGTCATTTCCTTCAGGGCAGACTCCTGCTGGTCACTGCAACACTGAGAGCTTCTGTTTAACATCTGTTACTACTTCTTCCCTGGCCTTCTGGGTCACTGACTCTGCCCGGCAACCTCGCCTTTCACCTCCCTTCACTCAGCCGGGGCAGGCTAGAGAAATCTGCCTCTCCCTCCTCCTGATCTTTGGGGCACTCCCAGAGCTCCTGGATTCCCAGGTCATTCCATAAGTTAAGCCTAGCACACAGACTTCCTCCAAGCAGCCTTATCTCCCCTGCACAGAGAGGTCATCCTTCCAGCTCACATTTACTCATAGTGGCCTTTGACCCCCTCTCCCCAGCAATGTCAGACAAACCTACCTAGCTAAAAGAAGCCAATCGCTAGAAGCAATAGCCCCAGTTCATGCCTGGCGGAACGCCACTTGAGTCAATGACATGAATTGAGTCCATTATGTTCCCATAGATTCTTTTTCATTGATAGGGCAAAGGATATGAAGCTTTATCTTGTTCCAAAATGTAAGTATGTGTGTGTGTTTAGTGTCAGCATTATGGGTGGTTAGGGCATAGCCTAGCACTCAGGAGACTGAAGTTCAAGCCTTTGCTTTGCTACAGACTCCCTGTATGATCTTGGGTAAGTCCCTTTGTGCCTCAGTTCCACATCTGTAAAATGGGGAGAATAGTTCAACCTACCAGCGTGCTGTAAGGATAAGTGTGTTAAAAGTGGTGAGGTACTCAGGTGCTATGATAATAAAACCAGTATCAGTGCCTGGGAGAGATGGATTGTCTAGTTATCCGTGTAAACATCCAATCCCTTTTGGAATCTTGGCTTCACCAACATCCTGTGCCAGTGAGTTTCACTGCAGCCAGCTGATCTCTCAATAGCTTTGCTCACTTTGCTTCGTCCTGATGTGCTTCTTTAGAGAGATCCACTACAGCAGTACTACCAGCCTACTCAGCTTATTGATGCTGGATCTTGACACACATTTCTCTCTCTCTCACTCAGGGTTTTATACTGCCGCCCTTCACCATAGTGTCTGCTGTATAAATTCTATAGCAGTAGTGAAGACCCTGTTCAACTTCTAGGAGTCTCTGGTACTTCGCCTATTTCCCTACTGTGACTGTGGTAGAGGTTTAGGGGTGAATATATATATTATTCTCTTTTGGGGTATTTACTGAGTAGAAAGGGTGTCATTGCTGTGACCTCACTTTCTGTTACAAGGGAGAGGCACTTTTCTTTTCTATTTTTTGTAATCTTTATAACTGTTGTTTTTTCCAAATACAACAAATATGCCAGGTTCATCTTAATACACAAAGTATGTACAGAGGCTGAGGATAAAGGGAGGAGAGTGGAAGTGACATGTCTGTTTTCAGGGTCTACATTAATTAAAGATCTCTACAAAGCCAGCCCAAATTGCTTTGAATTTTTGGTATGCAGTGTTGTTGTAACCATGTTGGTCCCAGGGTATTACAGAGACAATGTGGGTGAGGTAAAGCCTTTTATTGGATCAACTTCTGTTGGTGAAAGAGGCAAGCTTTCAAGCTACACAGAGCTCTTCTTGAGGTTTAAAGTTTGTCTCTCGCACCAACAGAAGTTGGTCCAATAAAAGATATTACCTTCTGCACCTTGTCTCTCCTGAATGTTATGGGCTTCCCCTTCTGTGGAATTGCCAGTCGTTCGCTAGCTCTGAGATGAGCCATGTCACTGAGCCGGGCATCAATGTTTGGTGGAGATTGACTTTGCCTTTTTTGCAGGATTAATTTTTTACTGACCAGAGCTGCATATTGGAGTCATGCTGTGTTGTTACAAGGTAACCTCCAGGTATCAGGAATACATATGAGGATGAAATTTAAGGGGGAAGGCTCCAACTTAGCATCCTATATCAAACTGACCGTTTGACCCACGTCATACCAGAAATTCTTCATACAGGGTACTCCCAAAACATATGAATTAATGTCACAAGAAGGAAGTTCCATTTGTAACAGTGGTCAGAGTTCATAATGCCCTTTACCAATAGCCTATGTGGGGACATGTATATTCAAAAAAGTGTCTTTTGATGATTAGCCATAGTCTCAAATCTATAGTTGCTTTTCTTTAACATTACATATTATTGTATTCCACTGGGTCAGTGACAATTGTGTATCCAAATCTCCATTCTAAGCAACTCTCAAATTATCAATCTTTGGCCGAGAGTTTTTGGACAAAAAATTGTGTAATGTAACCACTGGCTTGTTTCTTTGATTTCTTTGTTTCTTTCACCCTCGCTAATATAAACACAGAGCAACTTATAAAAACAAAACAAAAACAATAAAAAGCCCTACCAAAACAAACCCCTTCACTGCAGATGCTTCTCCCACATGGCAGTTGTGTAGTCATGTTGCTTACTATGCTTCTAGTAAGTGCTACAGTTCTGAGATACTACAGTTCTGAGCACCATATACAAATCTATATAGAATCAGATAGCGTCATTCTTATGGTGAGAAGGCCTTTCTGAAGAGGTGATCCACTGGAGGGATCCACTTTAGAGTGATCCATTGCATAGATTGATCCCTTGTAAAATATTTCTGGTGAAATATCATCTGCATGCCTTGTTGGCTAATGCAGCTGGTTAAGACATGAAGTAATGGGCAGGGAAGTCATACGGGGGCTTCTCCCAATTGCCAATGCCGCTCTGCCAATGCACCTCAAACACCATGCACAACAGTCTTTCCAATCTTGGAGCTCTGTTGGGTTATTGGCTGTCAACCAAGCACAAATGGTGGGGTGGTTTTGTGCGACATTCGCTCATTCAGGTTAACCCATCTGTCCACTAGCCCCATTGGCTTCAAGGTAAAGTTAAGCCGCCTTAGTGTTTGCAAATTGGGGGCCATGATTTCTCCCAAGAAATCACAGATTTAGCAACAGAATTTCTACCAACATCCATTTGTGTGTGTATATATACATGCTTGCTCCCAGAGAAATGACACACTTGCTCCCAAGTGCACTTAACACACAAACACACAGTTTCAGACACAGAGGAGTTGAATACCCCCTCACATCAGTTTTATACCAACATAACTCCACCATCTTAAACTGTAATGCCTGATTTACACCTGGATCAGGGCCTGATCCAGTGTGTATTTAATTCAATGGGACTATTCACCTGCTTCACACCAAGCACATGGCCTGATTAAGAACCAAGATCTGATTCTAAAGAGTTAGGCAGTCAGCTTCCACTGAATTTTAGTGGAATTTGGCCAACTAATTCCAGTAGGCTGCCTTGAAAATCCCAATTTAATTTTTTTGCGGCCGCGAGACTGTAGTGCTCAGCATGGGAGCTGGTAAAAAAATTGCTGGTGAAATTTTTGGTGCAACAAAAAAATGGGGGGTTTTACTAAATAAACATTTCTGTGGATAACTGTCTTAAAAAAATATCCTGCCTCTTCCCCTCATCCTGAACTGAAAAACCTAGAAGAAAATTTTTAAAAAACCCAAACCAACCAAATGAAAAATCCAGCTGGAATTTTTCACATTTCAGTTGCTAGAAATGGAAAAAAAATGTTTTTTAAGGGACTGTTTTTAGTAAAAACTCTAAATTTTCTGCAGCATTGTCCCACTCTGCCTTTTCATCTCTTCCCCCCATTCCCCAATAAAATCTGACCACTTGTACTCAGCACTTTGCCGGATTAAACTTTCTCTGATCACAACAGCTCGCGACCCTACCTAGGTTCTCTCTCACTATGCCCATCACCTGAGGATCTGGCAGCTCAGAAACACGAGAGCCTGCAGCAGCCTTCAGAACTGACAGTGTCCGGAGTTCACTTCAGTGACTTTGACAGGAAGATAAGGCATCATGTTAAAAAATCAAGAGCATGGTTTTAATTTTCCTCTAGATCCATTAAAAAAAGAAAAGAAAAGAGAGGAGATTTATGGCCCCTACTTCTCCTCGAGGTTTATAAATAGCATTTATCAGGTGTCGGGCACATGGTGGCTTTTGAGGAGTGCCAAAGCGTGATCAAAAGCAATGCTCCAACCCTCTCTCCTTTCAACATGTGTAATCTCCTGATTCGATCTATAAATGGACACATTAACCTCTCCGGTTCAAACTGGAGATTCATTTTGGGATTTCACTGTCTGAAGCCCTTGAAACGAACCCCCAGCTTCTGTATGCCAGGCCTGACTCCCACCTCTTTGATGTTTTTTTTTCCCTTCCCTCCCAGGCTCAGATTATCACATTACTAGAACACAGAGGAGGGATATGTCTAGATTTCCATTAGACTTAGGAGGACAGAACCCCCATTCCAAAGGGGCTTTATAGAGTTCATTCATTACATGGTTTGCTCGGGGAGTGAAATAGAGCAGACAGGATCTCATCTTGAGAAAGGATTGCTTAAAAAATTATATATGTGTTTCAATACGCTGTTACAAACTCTAGATACAGAATTAGCATACTGACCAGTCAGTGAACATATGCAGAAACAAATGCATATGTGAGAAACAAAACATTCCTTCTCTTCTATAAAATACTTAATCAAAAATAAACATTGCAAGGACAGAATTATACAATAAGGAAGAGATGAAGAGACATCACACACAATGCCCCCCCCAGTAATAAACCTGCACAACATTGTTTGAAGCATTCATCCAGTTTGATTCCTCATTAAGCTGTCTGAATATATTTATATATGGGAAAATATCTTAATTTTCTATAATTTTCCTTTTGCCAGTGAAATTTTTATTTCACTTTTTTGTTTGTTTCTCTCTTTGGTTCTCATGTCTCATTTTCCATTTAAAATGTTTTTTTTTCCTCTTTTTTTTGGTACTGGTTTTGCCTGGTCATCCTAGTCACACTCTCCTCTCCTCGTCCTCTCCCCGAGAACTGAAAATTTTTACTTTAAAAAATGTTAGGCAATTGAAAAAAACAACAACACGTGCATAAATGATGATTTATTTTTTTTCTCATTTTAAAAAATTTTAAAAATCCATCACAAAATGTTGAAAATCAAAACACTGTTCTATTCAGAACAAATCAAACCAAACAATGGAATAAAAATAATTTCTAAATTTCCTCCATTTTTCCTTTTTAAAATTATTTTCATTTTATTTTAAATACTTCTAACACAGAGCCCAGGTTCCAATCATTTATTCCTCCCTGCAACTCCAGCCTGACATTCTAAAAAAGCCTTGTTTTCATCATAAACTTAGAAAATACAGTTGAAATTTTCAAAATTCCCTAATGGTTCTGGACACCCATTAAAATTATGAAGTCAGTTTGCCAGATCATTAGCTGGTGTATATCAAGAAGCTTCATTGAAGTCAGTGGGCCCATTCCTCAACAAGTGTACATTGCTTTAGCTCCACTGAAGTCTATGGTGCACACCAGCTGAAGATCTGGCCCTTTGTTTGCTAAAGTGTAATGATGCTTTTGAAAATCTCTGTCTATATTTATGGAATTTGTGATCACCCTTAGGTCCTGCTATGTCAACTATCTATATGCAGGTAGCTTGCAACTTCTAGAAATATAGGCTAAGATTTCAAATCAAGAGCACGGCACAGACCCCTTTTATACATCACAATCAATGTAAATGAATGGTGTCCCTAGACTATGCTTGTCAGAGGGTGGAGATGGATGGCAGGAGAGAGATCACTTGATCATTTCCTGTTAGGTTCATTCCCTCTGGGGCACCTGGCATTGGCCACTGTTGGTAGACAGGATACTGGGCTAGGTGGACCTTTGGTCTGACCCAGTACGTCCGTTCTTATGGTCTTATGAACATTGTTCAGCAGAATCCAGCTCCTGACTGATGAAAGGCCTGATTCTAACCTCGTTTACGCCAATGTTAATTTAAAATAACTCCACCAAAAGACAATGTGACAGCAGAACGAGGCCAAACATTTTTGCCTGTGAATTTGCATAAGCCAAGCACTATAGTGAAAGTGACATCCGTTATCTCTTTCTGCACTATGTCATCACATGATTTTTATCTTCCACTGTTTAAAAAAAAAAAAAAAAAGTTACAGTGAAAATAAGACCAAGGTTCCAACTCTCATTCCCCCAAGTAACACAACCAGAAAAGGATGTAGGGGGATCTTGAAGAGGCCCAGTTAAATCCACCTGGGAGGATAATGTGTTCAACTGAAACACAGTTTCCAGAAGAGAAGATGGTAATGCTTCTCGTGGAACTACCTCCGCAGCCCAGTCTCTGAATTTGGAGAGTTTTTAAATGTCAGGGCCATAAACAAAAGTACAATAGAAGTTTTCCAGAACTAGATGATTCAGGCTTGATTTATCTCGTCCTTATAACGATTTTTCCCTGGTGTAGCTGCACTAATCACAACATAGTTACTCTTGAATCACACCAGGGAAAGTGAAAGGAGAATCAGGCCCTTTAGTTACACCCATGTTGTTCAAAATAACTTTGAGCCAGATCCTCAGCTGGTGCAACTCCACTGACATCAATGGGCACAGACATCAATGTAGCTTGATTGAAGTCAATGGAATTACGCTGGTGAAAGTTAGCTGAATATGTGGTCCTTTGTTTCCTAAAGTTAAAGGACATTTTGTTGGCACTTCAAATTGAAGGGTCCAATTTTCAAATAAAGTCACCTACATAATGGCTAAATCCCATGCCGCACCCAAAATATCAGCACTTATCTGCAGGAAACATGTGTATAGGTGCCCATTTTAACACCCCAAATAAGGATATGCATGTCTTTTTTAGGAAAACTGTTCTCATCAAGTAAAATTGATTAAACTCCCTCCCGCTTTGTTGTAAACAGTCTAGTACTTCATGTCTGAAACACGGCCTCAGTGATTTGTTCTCTGCCTTCATGAACCCAAAGCAATGTGAGTTTTCTACCCTAGCAAGACAGCCTTGTTGGTAAGTGAATAGACTGGACTTAGGAGTAGAGGTGGTCAGGAATCATTTGATAAACTGGTTTTTCACTGAAAAATGTTGGTTCATCAAAACCAAAACTTTGCAAAACAGGGTTAGTTTCAATGAAAACTCCTCACAACTTCTTTTCTTTTCTTTTCTTTTTAAAATGTTGTGATAATTGAAATGTCCCAGTGTGGCATTTTTGAAAAGGAATAGTTTGGTGGTTTTTTGAGTCAAAATTTTTAGTAAATTTGTATTTTAAAATGGTTAATAAGGAGAAAAATCATCAAAATCAAAACAAAACATTTTGAAATTATTGAAATGAAATTTCTCAATTGACCTGAATCAATTTTTTTTTTTGGTTTGTTGGTTCATGAAAAATGTTAAATTTCAACTGTCCCAAATTCAGGATTTTTTTTTATCCTCAAAAATTCACAGCGGATTGGAAAACCATTGCCTGCGCATCCTGATTTAGGAGATGTGGGTTCACTTGGTCAGGTCACTAAGTCTTTTTGTGTCAGTTTCCCATTTGTAAAATGTCCTTCCTTTATCTTATTTATTTAGTTCATAAACTTTCTGGGGGCAAAGGCCTGCTCTTATGGGATTGTACAGCACCTTGCACAATGAAGCCCCAATTTCAGCTTGGACATTTATGCATTACTGAAGTACACATAAATATTATTAGCAGGATAAGCTCCACTGAATAGTTTGAATCTGATCTGTGTTTTCACCCCTAGTTTTGAAAGCCAAAGAGACATGGGAAGGCGTGTCAAAAATCATTATACAGACAGAACGTTGTTTTCAGGCTGTTTTGAATTCATGAACACAAACAGTGTCCTTTGAACTCAGAAGAGCCAGGCCACAGTGGCTTTGAGTTAACATTATTTGAACATGGTTTTAATCTGGTTTGATCTATTTAATGTGATGGCCAGCCTTAAGCTGGAGGAGATCTAAGTCATGCCTGCCAGGTGTGACATAAAGCAGATGGCTTCTTCATAGTCTTGCTGTTCCTGTGGGGAACACATGATCAGAAGCACTTGCATGAATATTTCTTAGCTCAAGGACATAGACTAGAGCTGGGTAAGATAGGGCAAAAGGAAGAAAGAGAGAAAGTGGAAAAGAGACATCAGACCAGAGGGAAAATAAAGGGAAAGGAACAAAGAAGGGAAAGAAAGGCAGAGGCATAAGGGAAAGAGGAACAGCCAACAAGGAAAAGGCCAGGGCAGCTGATATGACCTTTAAAACACAAGGAGAAATATTATTTTTTCAGTGTGCATCCCTCCCCATAGGGCCTCACTGATATCTCTCCCTATAAGGCCTAGTGGATATGTCCGATGTTGCCTTCCAAATGCTGCTTGTCCTCCACACTATGAATAAACAATAGGCCCACATTGTAGAAGCCCCTTCTCTGCCACACAGTGACCTCATGACAAGGGTCAAAGGTGGCCGTGTGTTTCCTAAGTCTTTAGAAGGAAGGAGAGATGGGCACATGATGGGGATGAAATTAACAAGGAGCTGAGGCTAGGCCTCCTGGAATGGCTATGATTAATCCTGGTAGGAACAGAACATGAAAGTAAGCCCCAGCTGGTGGTGGGGGAAGAAGTAAGTGATTAGTTACTGTTTCAGAAGATGGGGGTTGTCATCATTAAACACAATGCATAAAAGCAATTGTGAAAAATTGCCAGAGACTCAGAGAGTGTATTCATCACAGTTCCTCCTGAACGGTACAACAGGGAAACTCGAATGATGCTAACAATGCAATGGGCCAACAGAGACCCAGACACCATTCTGCTCTCTTAATGCCCTGAAATAAAACAATGTGCAAATACTCTATGCAATTTCCTTCCTTCCTTCCATGGCTGAGCCAAACCAAAACTACAAATCTAACACATCTCAACTTTTGGAATCAATCTCTTTTTCTCTCTGTCACACACACAAACACACATCTCAATGCATTAGGTGAACACCAATCCTACGTATAAATCAGTCTGCATTATCTATAGAATATCCACATACCTGTGAAATCATTGCAGGAGTGCTTTGCAGATAGCACGCTGAGATCTTTTCCAGCCCATTGAAGTCAATGGCAAAACACCCTACTGGCATCAATGGGACCAGGATATTATCCTGTGTTTCTGCATGAAAAAATGGTTTCTTTAGTCATGGTTTGGAAAAATCTACTTCTTATGCCACATTCAATGGTATTGAGTGTGCACTCAGGCGTGAAATTGGGAAAAGATGTTGGAGCAAAAAACACAGAACGAAAGGGACTGAACATCAGCCTTTCACACTATTTCGGCTCAAAATATGAGGCAAAGCATTTTCCATTTGGAATAAACTCAGGAAATGTGATTTTTCTTCCCGACTCCTAGTTTCTCCAGCATGTTTATTTCATTCTGTCCTATCTGTGGGCCTGAGCCAGAGCCCATTGAAGACAATGGGAGCCATTCATTAACTTCAGGACTACGGGGCTCAGCCTTTCTCTGAAAGCAATGGGAGTTTTGCAAAGGGAACAGAACTTGGCTCATTGCTCTTACTAGAGACATCCTTGGTAAATGGCAGTCTGATTGTGACATGATCACTTTGCCATGGCATGAAGATGTTTAGTGCAGGAAGGGGTGACTTGGATGTCTAACCTTCAGGTCTGAAGTACTCAGATTCCATTACATCCTGGCATAGTTGACTCAGCCTGAAAAGTCAAAGTCTCGTCTGCTCCAGATGGTCAGGCCAGTCCCTTGCACTCATGGCACGACAGTCTCTAGACCACCCCTGGCAGGGATTTGTCTGATCTGCTTTTAAAAATCTCCAGTGATGAAGATTCCACAATCTCCCTAGGCATATGTTATAAATATGTTGCATACCAATTCTTCTATGGTTACTCTGGATGGGTGACATTCATACCTTCCCAGGCATCACTTAACTTCCACTGAAGCCCTCAAAACAGGTGAATTTCACCTGATATTAACTAGGGCTGTTGATTAATGGCAGTTAACTCACACAATTAACTAAAAACATTAATTGTGATAAAAAAATTAATCATGATTAATCGCAGTTTTAATTGCACTATTAAATAATAGAATACCAATTAAAATTTACTAAATATTTTGGATGTTTTTCTACATTTTCATATATATTGTATTCTGTGTTGTATTTGAAATAAAAGTGTATATTATTTTTAATTATATATGCACTGTAAAAATGATAAACAAATCGTATATTTCAATTCACCTCATACAAGTACTATAGTGCAATCTCTTCGTCTTGAAAGTGCAACTTACAAATGTAGATTTTTTTTGGTTACTTAAGTGTACTCAAAAACAAAACAATGTAAAACTTCAGAGCCTACAAGTCCACTCAGTCCTACTTCTTGTTCAGCCAATGGCGGAGACAAACATGTTTGTTTACATTTACAGGAGATAATGCTGCCCTCTTCTTATTTGCAATGTCACCAGAAAGTGAGAACAGGTATTTACATGGCACTTTTGTAGCTGGCATTGCAAGGTATTTACATGCCAGATATGTTAAACATTCGTATGCCCCTTCATGCTTCAGCCACCATTCCAAAGGACATGCTTCTGTGCTAATGACGCTCATTAAAAAAATAATGCATTAATTAAATTTCTGACTGAACTTCTTGGGAAGAATTGTATGTCCCCTGCTCTGTTTTACCCACATTTTGCTGTATATTCAGGGCTGGCTCCAGCTTTTCTGCCGCCCCAAACAGCAAAAAAAGAAAAAAAGAAGCTGATGAGTGGCAGCACTTCAGCGGCAGCTAAATCGCATCACTTCTTCGGCGGTGGGACCTCCCTCTTTTCCTCTTCTGTGGCAATTCGGTGGCAGCTCAAAGAGGAAGAGTGGGAATGAGGGACCCATCACTGAATTGCTGCCAAAGACCCAGATGTGCCGCCCCTTTGAATTGGCCGCCCAAAACAGCTGCTTCCTATGCCCTGTGTATATTTCATGTTACAGCAATCTCGGATGATAACCCAGCACATTGTTCATTTTAAGAACACTTTCACTGCGGATTTCACAAAACCCAGAAAAAGTACCAATATGAGATTTCTAAAGATAGCTACCACACTTGACCCAAGGTTTAAGAATCTGACATGCCTTCCAAAATCTGAGAGGGATCAGGTGTGGTGCTTGCTTTCAGAAGTCTTTAAAAGAGCAACACTCCAATGCAGAAACTACAGAAGTTGAACCACCAAAGAAGAAAATCAATCTTCTGCTGTCAGGTATCAGAGGGGTAGCCGTGTTAGTCTGGATCTGTAAAAGCAGCAAACAAAGACTGTGAATGGCTTGGCAATTAGAAAACCAGTTTCTCCTCCCTTGATTTTCATACCTCAACTGCTAGAACAGGGCCTCATCCTCCCTGATTGAACTACCTTATTATCTGTAGCTTGCCTGCATAGAGATATACCTGCCCCTGGAAATTTCCACTACATGCATCTAACGAAGTGGGTATTCACCCACGAAAGCTCATGCTCCAAAACGTCTGTTAGTCTATAAGGTGCCACAGGATTCTTTGAATCTTCTGTTGGTGGCATCTGAGTCAGATAATGAAAAGGAACATGCCTTGGTCTGCATTGCTTTGGATCATTATCTAACAGAATCCGTCATCAGTATGGATGCATGTCCCCTGGAATGATGGCTGAAGTATGAAGGGACATATGAATCTTTAGCGCATCTAGCATATGAATGTTTTGCAACACCAGCTACAACAGTGCCATGACAATGCCTGTTCTCTCTTTCAGGTGACATTGTAAATAAGAAGTGGGCAGCATTATCTCATCCAAATGTAAACAAACTTGTTGGTCTGAGAGATTAGCTGAACAAGAAGTAGGACTGAGAGGAATTGCAGGCTTTAAAATTTTACATTGTTTTATTTTTGAATGCAGGGATTTTATGTATATAATTCTACATTTGAAGGTTTGACTTTCATGATAAAGAAATTGCACTATAGTACTTCTATTAGGTGAATTGAAAAATACTATTTTTGGGGTTTTTTTACAGTGCAAATACTGGTAATCAAAAATAAATATAGAGTACTGTACACTTTGTATTCTGTGTTGTAATTAAAATCAATATATTTAAAAATATAGAAAACATCCAAAAATATTTAAATAAATGGTATTCTATTAATATTTAACAGTGCAATTAATGGTGATTAATTTTTTTAATCGCTTGACAGCCCTAACGTTAACAAAAATAGCTCTCTGTGGCTGATTGAGAACAGACATGTGATCTGTCCTTTAACTTCCTGGATGCAGCTCAGCTAGAGAAAAGCAGTGCAGTAGGGCCTGATTCTAGTCCCATTTATGCTACAGTTTCAATTTGATCTCTCCGGTTTCAGTTTGAGCAGAACTCTCACAATATTTGGAGTTTTTTTTTCAGGAAAGCTGCAGCTCTTGGAGTCCTGTGATTAAGTCAGACTCTCAGCTTTTGTTGAAAAAAAAAAGAGTTTCAAGCCCTCATGGTCACATAGGGTGAAGCCTAAAGGCTGTTAAAGTAGAGGGGAAATAAATAGACCCACATATTTATTATTATTTTTAAATAACATGATTTTTAATTGAATCTCATAATTTTTGGGGGGCGAGGGGAGGGCTGACTTTGGCGATCGGAGTGCTTGAGGTTGGCAGCACTGCTGGGGTCAAGCAGCAGTAGCTTCCTTAGCATTAATGAGCCAGGTTCTCAACTGGTGGAAATCAGCCTCAGTGCCAGTGTAGTTGCACTGATTACCCCAGCTGCGGAACTGGCCCAGTGGGGTTACACGAGTAAGCGAGAGCAGAAACAGGCCCTGCTGCATCAAAAGTAAGCATGGGCATGCCTGAGCTTCTCCTTCTGACTCTTGCACATCTGCAGCTGACTTTACACAAAGGCTGTGTGATGTCTGAAACATCTCAAATAAGGATTTAATTTAGATTTAATAGGACAGTTCAGTGGGGCTTTAATTAAATGGAGTTATTAAAAACACATGCACTGGAGTTTAACTAATATGTTTTCTTTTTTTATTAAATCTATAAAAAAATGTTTTCAGACTCAGGAACTCTCTCCAAAAGGTTATTTTTGTTTTCCTGAATTGTAATGTCTGTCCAATGTACCCAGCTCTGAACAAACAAACAAACAGCAAAAACTAAACAGGAACAAACTTTAATCCTACCGGCCTCCACAAGAAACAAAATAAACCTTTCCAACTTTGTTCCTTGCATGGCTCAGAGACAAGGGCAAAATGGTAAACCGGCTTTTACCTAAAGATTGCACATCCTCAGATAGTCATTGCATGTTCAAAGCCAGAATTCTCACACAACTTCTCTGTCCTTCTCTGCAGAGTTACCATTGGCATCAGTGATCAGAAAAGCCACCAGCTGGTCTTCTTTTGTGCAGCACATTACTGGATCTCCAGGAAAATAGAAGGCGTCTATCTTTTTGTTGTCTTGTGCAATGATATTTTTCTTACTTCTGTTGATCATACAACTGAGAATTTGTCTAGCTAAAGTCCTACAGGATGATCTGGTTAAGTCTGTACAAAACTCCTACAAATCTGGAAGACAATTATGATTTTAACTGGTGACAGCGTAGCCTAACAGATAAGGCACTACCTAAGCTAAGAATCCTAGGCTGGAATGGACCATTGATATCATCTACTCTGACCTCCTGTATAACACAGGCCAAAGAACGTCACTCAGTAATTTCTGCATCAACTTCTCTTTGGTCTATAGCATTGCTTTCAGAAAGATTAGGGGATGGATCACTTGATGGTTACCTGTTCTGTTCATTCCCTCTGAAGCACCTGGCATTGGCCACTCTCAGAAGACAGGATACTGGGCTAGGTGGACCTTTGGTTTGACCCGGTATGGCCGTTCTTATGTTTTTATATAAGACATCCAGTCTTGACTTAAAGATTGCAAGTGGTGGAGAATCCACTTGCCCCTGGCCTGCTGGATGGCCTAGGGCAAGTCACTTCCCCTCTATCTACCTCAGTTCTTCCCTCTGAAAATGATCATAATTATACTTATCATCAGGGCCACCCAGAGGATTCAGGGGACCTGGGATCTTTGGCAGCAAGGGACCCCTGCTGCCAAATTGCTACCGAAGACCCGTCACTTTGGTGGCAGGTCCTGAGGTGGAAGGACCCCCCTCCATGGGTCTTCGGGACACTTCGGTGGCGGGTCTCAGAGCAGAAAATCCCCCGCCACTGGATTGCCGCCTAAGACCCGGAGCGGAAGAAGCTCCGGGGGTTCAGGCCTTGCAAGTGTTTTCTGGGGCCCCAGGAGAGAGCAAAGGACCCCACTCCAGGACCCCTGAAAAACTCTTCTGGGGGCCCCTGTGGGGCCTGGGGAAAATTACCTCACTTGCCCCCCCCCCGGGTGGTCCTGCTTATCATCCTCTAACACACTCTAAAATGGATAGGTGAAAATGCCATAGATTCATGGATTCTAAGGCCAGAAGTGACCACTGTGATCATCTAATCTGACCACCTGCATAACACACGCCAGAGGACTTCTCTGAATTCGTTCCTGTTTGAACTAGAGCTAATTATTGTTATTATTTTAAAAATATGCTTGGCTCAAAGCCAACCCAGACCAACAGTTGTTCCTATATAATGCTCATCCAGAGACCTCAGTGGAGTGACTTTGGTGGATCGTAGCACTGCCCCAGTGGATATAGGCTTCCAAACCCACAACATCAACTTCACAACCACGGTTGCTCACTGACCCCCTTGCCAACACACAAGCCAAGGACTAAATGGACAGGTTGATTGAACTACTTTCTCCAGCTCAGGGCTAAGGTGGATTGGCAGGTGATGGTGAAGGGGGAATTGATGCTGCCAATGTTGTCCCCATCCTGTAGATGAACACAAGCCTTCAATCCCAGGCCTATCAACCTGGAACCTCTCAACAGCCTGAAGTTCACACCCATAATTATAAGGTTTATGTATTGCATTTTGAAATTCTTTTAGCGTATTAACTGCTGGAGCAGTGACCCCAAAGGGAAACAGACCCCTGATGCCAAACACTTCTCTTGTGTGAAGCTCCCTACAACTTTAAAAGGGCATAATTAAACCCACTGATACACATTTTGTTAAAAGCACAGCAGTGGGCATGCACATCCCCTAGTCAGTGAGTCCATATTGCAGTACTCTGAGTGATGCAGAAGTTAGTGGGAGGGTTTCTTATCATGCAGAAGACATTTTTGCATGGCTAGATAGATAGATTAGATCTCTTTCAATATGCTTAGTAATGAGGGCATTTGTTTTTACTTTGTTGAAAAGAAAACCAGCTTCTTGTTTTTACTGTCTGGCCTGCAGTGCCCAGTCATGTCCTATTGTGACTGCAGAAAAGGACTCAAGGTCTTTTCAGTCCCTGAGGTTGCAGCGAATGTGACCTGAAGGAGATTTGGGCTGTGGGTATGTGTGAGAGTGCTGGACATGACCAGCGCTGGAGAGGGCAGTGGGCGAGAATTGCTCTTACTGCTTGCCAGTGGTGGCCTGTTCCAAAAAAGGTCCAGCCTTGGGGCAGGGAGATTTAACTCTCAGGCTTGGAATTTACAGCTGGCAGCATAACCCACCTGGCCTGAGCAATGAAACCCTACGTGAGGAATCCAACCCCATGCCATTGCCACTGTGTGGTGGCTGTACCTGGCCAAAGGAGCCAACAGGGCCCCTCCCCATTCCCAGGGAATCAGCCTGGGCAGGTCGGTGGTGGGGGGAGGCATGGCCGGTACGCTTATCCCCCAGACATTCCCTGGATGCTGGCAGGTCCATCCTGGCCCTTGGCAGCCCTAGAATACAGCAGACACCACCTGAATTAGCCATATAACTTCCAGATCTGCCAATGACCTTCATTTTTTATATCCAGCCTCCCTCTTCATTCAGTCCAGGCACCTTCCTTGATTCCACCAATGCACTGGGCTGGCTAGGACGCACACATACAAAGGGGGTCATTGTGTTTCAGGCACCGGGCTGCTGAGTGCCACCCAAAGAGTTAGTTCTGGGAAACAAGTGAAAGGCTGAAAATTTAGGCTGCTGCTCACAGAGTAAGGTTCTATTTAATGTGAGTCAGGGGGCAAAGTTAGGCTTCCATCATTAATGCTTCATAATCCCCATGCACATTTGCCAAAGGACCTCAAACATGGCATTAGAAACCCCTTTTAACCTAGTAACATGCCTTTCCAGAGCAGAGACTGCCAGCCTAACTCAACAGTGTCAGATCAGGTTATTGTATGACATGGATAAATAGGCCCTATCCATTGGTCTTATTCCCCATGTGCTATTCATGTCTTGGGTTTGAATTCAGCTCACCACATGGGAAAAGGCAACTCACTTTAACACACCACATAACGGAGGCCTGTATTTATCTGTATAGTGGGTCTGATTTTGACCTCAGTTACACTGGGGTAAGCTGGGGGAATGGGCAGGGGAGCACCTTTGAAATCAGTGGAATAACTCTGGGGTAAAAACAGTTGGAGATCAAAGTCAGCCAAACTGGCCTCATTGGGGTTATTCAAGGTGGACACGTGGTTAGTGTTAGTTGCGTTGTGTAGACTAGCAAATTACCCAGTGTTTTGTCTCATGTGGCCCACTAATTCATATGGGGAAATGAATATTACAGATGCAGTGGGGAGAACGAAACCCAAAGGAACAGCTCAGTAACTCAGCCAGCTGCATTAGATACCATCACATACTATCTCCAATGGAACCTTATTCCTTGGTCAAGAAGGGATGGTCTTGAAAAAGTAGTGTGCATGAAGAGGGAGTGAAGGTTGACGGAGAGGATGATGGTGAAGCTCACATCATACTAACCACCCTCTAAAGGTAGAGTGATGCTTCTACTTTGAAGGGTGCTTTTCACACCCATAGACTCCAGGACCTGTGTTGCAATGAGGGCCCTTCTTCTGGGTGAGCTCTAAACCAAAGAAGAATGGCAGCCCATGATCAAGGAATAGGTGATCCCGGACTGGAAAGACAAAACAAATGGAGGCAGTGTGCAGGGGGGAACTGTCCATGGTGCTTGCAAGCCACTGGGCATAGCCAGTTTATTGCCATCTACATTACCAGAAAATCATTCTTCATCCACCATGGCAGTGATGAACCTCACTAGCAATAGAGACCATGCAGAATAAATATCTTTCATGCAAAATACATGTCCAGTGTAAAAGTAAAAGTCAATACAATGGGTCAAATCTCTCCACAACTTGATGTCTTCTAAGATAAATGTCATCTCATGTTTTTCTCCTATTGCAAGGAGTAAATTATCTGGAAACCAACCAGCTAACACCTGATTCCATCCTCATCTTCTCATCACAGGTGGGATGCCACAGATCACTTGAAGATCCATCTCAATGAAGACCGGATATTGGAAAGTGGCCTCAACTCTCATTAACCCAGAGAGCACTTAGTACCTTATAGCATCTGGCTGAATGTATTGGGAGCATTCAGGGCATGGACAAATCAACCTTTTCCACAGTCCCTATTCCTACTCTTGGAAGTAGTCAAGTTTGGTGACAGCTACATTCTGAGAGCAAATTTGCAGAGGAGGAGAATAGCTCTGGGGAGAAGAGAGGAGGAGTGAAGGCAAACTGGAGGATACAGGTCATTATGGCTGATTTCCTTTTGGCTTGGAAGTTTTGCACACACACTTCACTGTGTGAGTTTCTATATATACATGTGTGGGGGGAGGGAGAGAGAGACGCGCACACACATTTTTTTACTTTCAGCTTTCATGAATTTCCATAGGACCATGTGCTCCCATTCATGCTTTCCTTTCTCTTTAATATTTATAAAGGTTTCAAGAGTAGAAATAAAAAAGAAAGCCCTTAGACTCAGAGCCAACTGAGAAAAGTAATTCTGTTCTTTGCCAGACAATCTGGCATCAATCAGAAGCACTGGAAAGATGCTCCAGAAGGAATAAGAGGAGATGATAACCTTTTTCTTTTCTGGTCATCATTCATTGCTGTTAATAACTTATCACCATTGACGGGCCTGATGTCTCCCAGATGCATTTGGATTTGTTTGGCCAAAGATAAATTAGACTCCCTGGTTCTTTTCTGACCAGTGTGTGAGTGAAGAAGTGATCACTCTACATGGGATTATATATTTTTTTACATGATGAAAATTAGACAGAGATGATTTTGTCTTGTAGAGTTAAAAGCTTTGAAGCACAATATAAGAAAATTGAGACTGACCATTTGGTAAGAGATGTCTGAAAAAAGCATGTTATTTGCTACGTGTTTGCCAACAGCCTGTGTATGTAACAATGCAATGTAATAATAAAGGCCCTTTGTTCAGTGGTGAATTTTCATGAACAATAAAACAATTGCAAGCTCCATCATTATGGAGATGGGCATGTTTAAATGCCATAGTGGCATAAAAATAATGGATAGCATTACGTATTTTCAAAGTGCTGTGGAAACATTCACTGATTGATTTTTCAAGCCTGCGTGGTGGGTCCATAAGGGTTATTAGTTGGGGAAACAGAGGCAGAGGAGTGGGATTTTCAGCAGTGCTCATTATTGACCTAACCCTACTCCCATCAAAGCCTGTGCTAAAACTCCCATTGACGTCAATGGGAGCAGACTAAGGGTATGTCTACACTTGAGCTGAGAGGTGTGATTCCCAGCTTACATAGATGTACCCATGCTAGCTTTGCTCCAACTATCACCTTAAAATAGCAGTGTGTCCACAGCTCAGGCTCAAGACTGACTATGGACCAGGCCCTAAGTGACTTGCCCAAAACCAAACAAAAAATCAGTAGCAGAGCTAGGCTTAGACCTTATGTTCCTGGCCCCTAGCCCTATGCACAAGCCCCTGGCCTCTGAGATTGGCATGAAACAGGAAGCATGTGTGTGCGCAGTTAGATAGCTGTTTTGCCATTTGGAGCAGCTGGTCTGAGAGTTCTATGGGACTTTCAGGGGAAGCAATGTTGTCTTTATCATTTCCTTCCCATTACCAGGTGGATACTCTGCGTTGAGCTGTGACCAATGGCCAAACGTAATCCTGGTAACCAGGGCACTTCTCAAAAATCAAGAGCGTTGGTCCCATGCACAGTGTATTGCCATTTTCTGAGCTGTGCTTTGAGCTGGATGCTGTGCACTTATCAAAGGTGACTAGGAGGAATGAATCCATAAGGAGCTTCATAAACAACCACCATTCAGAAGTGGAACAATTATCCTTCGTCCTTCTCTAGCGCCTTCCATCCACGAATCTCAAAGCATTTGGCAAACATCAATGCACCAAGCCTTGCAATCTCCCCCACCCCCAGCACTATTCCCATATTGCAGTTGGATAAAATGAAGCACAGGGTAAGGAAGTGACTTTCCTAAGGACACACAGTGAGTCAGTATTGGAACCAAGAGTAAAATCCAGAACTCCCTGTCTTTCATTCCTCTTTTCTCACCACAGAACACCACTGTAGAGCTCTGTGCAGCTTCAGACCTATGGCTATTATCAATATCTACAGGGTATGGAGATGTCATAGCCACAAGCAGGGCCCCAGTGTGCTAGGAGGTGTACAAACATATAGTTAAGTTACGGCCCCTACCCCAAAGAGTTTACAACCTAGATAAACAGAGCCATAAAATGGGAGTTATCCGTTTTACAGATGGGGAACTGACGCACAGAGCCATTAAGTGATTAGTCTGTGGGCACACAACTAGTTAGTCAAAAAGCCTGGAATTGAACTTCTGGTGTACTATCCTTAACCGCACACCCAGCCTTTCTAATAAGGCTGCAAAAGCTCCTTAAACCCAACTGTGTTCATCCTCTGGTGTCTGAATGCGAGCCAGAAGGGCTTGATCACAGGCAAAAAGGGGCTCCAGGCTCAGGGACCTGCTGGTTTGTATCATGGTAGGAAATAATGGATCACTTTTACGAGCATGAACATTTTAGGCAGAAGATGGCCTAGGTCCGAGCTCTCAGTTTACACAATGGTGATCTGGAGATAGATACGTTAGGGACTGTGGCTCTGAATTCAGAGTACTCCACGCACACAGCTTTGGAAAGCCCTGCACGGAGGTGCAGTTGGTAGAAAGGCTCTTACCCAGGGGGCCAGACATATACAATAGGAAGACAGAATAGACAACCTTTCAGCTGCTGCTGCTGCTGCTGCAGATGTCTCTGTACCAAGCACGTCTCCTTTCCCCGCAGTGTTGTTTATCCTCCTGTCTAAACAATCTTCCCTCCTTTAGGTTGGACTTTCAGGAGTAAAAGGAGAGAGGGGGGAACGGATCAGGATTTTGAAAGGGCAGTTTATTGTCAGAAAAATGACTAATAGCACTGGTTGGGAAGTAAGCATTTTCACCCAGTGGGGAAAGTTCCAACAAAAACAAATCTTTGTATCTTTTTGTTAAAATTCTTCTGGCACTGAAAAAAATCTGGGGGGTTGGATTTAAAAAAAAACAAAACAAAACTCAAAATTATTAATGAAATGCAATTGTTTTGTAAAAAATTCCTTTTAGTCTAGAAGACATTTTCTGTCCAAGAAAGTTTGGCACAGAAAATTTGTGACCAACTGAAAGAATGTCACTTTGTTTGTGTCCCATTTTACAAAGAGATGTGTGATAACAGGGCGGATACTCTGCAATGCCTGTCAGCCAATCCCAAAGGAAGGATGATCTACCCAATATGCACCAAAAGCAGAAAATAAAACAGGCCCCTTGCTGCTCTGCCTTCCACTGTGTGCTGCACATCTGGGGAACATGCACTGCAGCCACCTGCATTCAAATGTAGTGGAAAATTGAGGTCTAAGTCCCACTGAGACTTTTTAAATGTCAGTATCTTCTAGGGTCCAGGAACTGAACTTCCAGCAGCCCACTGCTTCCAGCTAGGAAAGGAAGATGATACTATGGGAAAAAATGATGGGAGTTTGTGGGTATTGGCAAATTCGCCAATACTTCCAGCAGGAGACCTGTAAGGGTACATCTACACTAGAGTGATGAGTTGCAGAGCCCAGGTCAACTGACTCATGGAATGGGCTAAAAATAGCAGGGTAGATGATCCTTTTGGACCTGGGCTCTGAAACCCAATATGGAGGGACGGTCTCAGAGACTGGGCTCCAGCCCAAGTGAGAATATCTGATATTTTTAACTCCATTGTGCAAGTCCTGTGAGCTCAAGTCAGTTGCTGTGGGGTGGTTTTTTGCAATCTAGACATACCCAAGTTGCCCACAAAAATTTCCATACATCCTCATTGTCGTACCAGTGCTAGCATCAGGCAACATTGCTTGGGACTCCTGGTTGGCCAAACCCTGCAAGCTTGGAAATCTCCTTCCTGACCCCATCCACCTCTTTGCTTCCTTCCACAAAGTCCCTTCTCAAAACTCACTTCCTTCAAGGAGACATATGTGGTGGGATTTTTAAAGTACTCAGTATTGGCCTATCTCTGCTCCCATTGGAATATTGGCCTCGGCTTGACTGGATGTGGAGATAGGTCAGTGTTGAATACTTTGGAAGATCCTGCCCATAACTCAGAACCTCTTTCACACATCAAAGCAAACAAATCCCAGAAAATATTGCAAATATAATCCCATGTTCTCCTCAAGGAACCTCAGCTAATATAAATGGGCACAGCTCCATTAAAGTTAATGGACTTTGCTAATTCATTCCAGCTGGGGTTCTGGCCCAGGGCATGGGCAATAGAGGCTCAAGGGACACTCTTTGTGACTGTCATTTCTTTCTGTTGTCGTTATCTTTACTTTGGTTGTAAGCTCTCTGAGGCAGGGAGGCCATCTTTATTAGTATTGCAAAGTGCCAAGAACATCTCACAGTGCTAGATCAGTAATAAATTATCATTATGGCATCTTAGCATAGGTTCATAAGTTCACAGAGTTTAAGGCCCGGAAGGGACCATTAGAACATCTAGTCGGACCTTTTGCATAACACAAGCCATGACATTTCACCCAGTTACCCTGTACTGGGCCCAACAACTTGTGTTTGGCTGTAACATCTCTTCCAAAAAGGCATCCAGTCTTGATCTGAAGACATCAAGAGATGGAGAATCCCCCACTTCCTTTGATAGTCCATTCCAAAAGATAGTTACCCTGACCATTAAATAAATTGCATGATACTGTGATAAATTGCATGAGTTTGTGAAATGGCATCTTGTGAAGAAATCCATAGGTCTATGCCTGGGGGATGCTGAGGGGGTTTGTCTGTAGAAGTTATGCCTTGCAAAGTGGTTCTGCTCTCAGCTACACCAGTGCAAAGACCACAAAAGTCAGCAAAGTCCCATTGGTGTAGAGCTGTGAAAAATATTTGTGACCAAACCCTCTTTTGCTAAAAAATAGCTATGTGGGTTGACCAAGATATTTTGTGACTGCATGGAAAATTTGAGGAATTGTTGTGGTTGAAAATAACAACAAATTCAGAAAAAGCTGAAATGACTTGACGTATTTTGAATCAAAATGACTTTTCATTTCAATTTGCAGTTGAATTTTATTCTTTTTTTAAAACGAAATGAAATGTTTCATTCAACCTGAAATTATTCCCCCTCTCTTCCCTCAATTTTTTGGTTTGGCCAACTTACCAAAAAATCAGTCAGATGCACAACTTTACATCGGTGTGACTGAAAGCAGAATGTAGCTATGTGTTAGCAAGATGGCCTGACCGTGTTCTGAAAAACCAAGATCCCTGCTAACAGCTTCAGGACTCGAACAGCTGCACAGAACTAGAGTAGTTTTTGGAACGGGGGAGTTTCATCTGAAATATCAAGGTAGTTTCATGGCTCATACCTGCAGCAGGAAGGTCTTATTATGTGTTGCATGAATTTACTGCTTGTGGAAGGTGCAGGTTTACAGTCCAGCTGGGTCAAGGGCTCTGTTTATCCATAGAACAGTTCAGCCATGGCATAGGCAGTGCAAGCTACCCCCATCAATATGCCTCACTTCTGAGATGGACCACACCCTCCCAGGAGAAATGGGTGTGACATTCCATTTAAAGAGTTTACCCCACTGTCCCCAGATGGTAATGACTTTCAGTTACTATCATCTTGGGCCAGTTTCTAATGGGAGACAGACCAGAGTAAAAAGTACAGATTCAAACATCTCCTACGCTCACTCAGAGAATAATAATACATCGCTCTTACACAGCACTTTCATCAGCCATCAATTAATATGTGGTGTAGCATCTAAAGTTCTCAGATGAGTTCAGCAAAGCATCCCCTCGCCCTTGAAATCCAATCCATATCTCAAATGCTTTATTTCCCCCAGCATGCGCCTCCGACATATTGCCTTGTGTGTTTCACAGCAGCCGCTCTCTGACAATGCTGAAGCCTGTGTTCTAATAAAAGCCGCTGAATTTACAAACCCAATCATGTCTGCTGGCAGGTTTGCTGCTAGGTTCTGGTTTCCTGACTCACAGCTATAAACCGAATAGTTGAAGAGAGTGTGTGGGTGGGTGTTAGGCGGTTTGCACAGTTTCTGTGTTGGGATGCATGAGATGACAGACATCAGCATCTAGTTGCCTCCCCTAGAGTTACGGCTTTAGCTAAATCAGTAGAGTTATATCAGATACTGAACTTCATGTGCATTACAGCTACATATTGTCTACGTGATGTACATTCAGGGGGTGAAATTCTGTACTGGGCCCCCTCCTTTGTGCCTTCAGGATTCTAAGCTGGAGCCAAAATGCTCACGGCACAAGTTAGGCAACTCAGGAGTCCAGAATTTCTGTAGCAGCATGTGCTACATTCTCAACACGTCCTCTCCTGCCTCTAGCCTCACCGCAAGATGTCTGCTACACTGAAGAGGGGGCCAAACCATGGCTGCCCTGTGCAATGCCTCCAGTGGAAGAATTCTCCTCTAGGCAGCCAAGAAGAGGTGTTTATTGCCACAGCAGTGTATAGAGGGTAGAGGAGAATACCTCCAAAATCACTGGGATAACATGTGCCATACAATGCTGACCGGAGCTTAGATTGACTGAAGAACACTTACTCTGTGTGTTGATTTAAAAAAAAAAAAAAAAAAAAAAAAGCAACTCTGGGTCAACCTATCTTTTCCCACCTATCTTAGGTACCGAGGTGGCCCTCGTTACAGTGGTATCTGAGTGCCTCACAGCCTTTAATGGATTTATCTTCACAACATCCATGGGAGGCAGGTATGTATGATCATCCTTATTGTACTGATGGTCACCAAAAAGCTAAGCAATTTTGCCTGTGGCCACCCAGGGAATCTGCAGCAAAGCAAAGACTTGAACTCAGCTATTCTAAATGATATGTTTGCACCCTAAGAACTGAATCATGATTCCCCAGAGGGAACACAGTTTTCTTTGTAAAATAACTTCTCAAGTCAAATATTTTCCGCTCTATATTTTCAACAGTTTTCTCTTTAGCAATAGGCGAACCTCAGGAAATTCAGCATGGAGACTAAATCAATCATTTAGCTGATCTCAGAACCACTTGCAGCACTAAAATTTAGCAGGAGAGGTTGTGGTAGTTCCTTTTATTAATTTTATGATAGCACTTCCAAAACGTAACTGAGATCAGGGCCCCATTATACCAGGCATTGCATATAGTGAAAGACTGTTCCAGCCCAAAAGAGTTTACAGTCTAAGTGGACAAGAGAAAGGAAGTGTTATTTGCAGAAAGGCAGCTCAGGCCCAGATTCTCAAAGGTATTTAGGCACCTAACTCTCATTGAAACCAATAGGAGTTAAGCATCTAAATACCTGGGAGGATTTGGGCCTGAATGCTTAAGTAACTCTTGAGTATACAGGAAATCTGTGCCCGAGCTCAAATTTTGACCCACATATCCTGAGACACATGTTAAAGCTTTCGCCATGCAACCATCTTTCCTGCTCAGAGTGAAAGTCAGTATGGAAGTATTTGAAGTATTGAAAGCATTCCGGCATTTCCATTTCCTATCCCCCGACACACAGAGGCTACCATGGGAATGAAAAATAATGGCTATATATTAACCAAACTTTTTTTATTTTTAAATCTCATGAAAGATTTGATTTGGGCACTGGAGACGTTCTGTGATTCCCCCGCAGCCCATATAAATAGCACCTAATGGTAAAGGTTGAAAGTCACCCCAGCCAGCGCAAAGCCTATCCGCCACTAAGTCCAATTTAAGGCCACACAATAGTGATTCAATGGGATGTAAACGATACCCAGGTCTTGTGCTGGCTCTGTGCACAGGGGCGACCCAGCAGAAGCTAATATGAGAGGCTGTGCTTAAAGAGGGTTTGTCCGACTCAGTGGGCATTCTTTGATCTACAGTCCCAGAAGATAAAAAATACAGCGTTGAGTATTTCTTTTTAAATGGCCTGCCTATAAATAAAGGAAAATGACACTTCCTCCAGAGATACACACTAGTTGCCTCCACTAACCAGCAGAAGAGGGGCTAATAAAGAAAAAGAGAGAGCCTCGCATGACCAATATATTTCAGGCCCTGCGTAATTCTGCCATGCAATTCCTGCTCAGTCTGATGTCTTAGGATGCATCACAGCCTTGAGAAAACTCCGTTAGAACTAAGGGCACACAGGGGTGTTACGTTTAGAACTTAGGGCACACAGCTCAATATTTAGGCACTTGCGGGGTTTAGGCAGGTGTTTCGAATGTCAGAGTGCAGCCAGAATTGGGACTTAGGTGCCTAGACACCTACTTCCTTTTGGCACCCTTGAGGAAAAGCATAGCCCGTGCATAATGTCAGGTCTTTCACCAACAAATAATTCCCATCCGTACAAACATAAGGACAAATTGTCCCTTCTTTAACTGTTCGTAGTTTGAATGAAGAGCCTAGTCAATAGCAGATGAGCTGTGTTTGGTGTGATCTCCATAGATACAATTCAGAACAAGGTTTACAATGAGTGATAGGTTAGTGCCAGATTACATCAAAGGCTACTGAGAGGTGCTGAAGGGGCAGTTTTACTTTCTATTTTACAAAGAGGATGCAACAGGTGAGTAAATAGTCACCCGACAGAGAAGCACAAGCCTAGATTGGGGAGAGGAAAACTTTAAAGGATCTTCGTTATGTCTGGATTCTGTTATGTATCATGTTTTATACTAAGATTCTAATCTCCACCTCAGAAGTGGCTGCATTTAAGTGATGATGTGTATAGAGGGACTTTATAAAGTTACCCAATAATATCATCTACATTTATGAGATCAAGACTAGTGTTATGGCATTGTGAATCAATGTGGATAACATATCTTTTCAGAATCTTTTGCCTCAAACTGAGGAGTTTTTTGAAATTCAAAAATTGTTGGACAACTTATTTTAAAATGATCTTGTATTAATATTTTATATTCCTTTAGCACCTTTCTTACCCAAGGCTCTGAAAACACTTGAAAAAGTCCCTACACGCACACACACTTGGAATTTCTGTTCCACAGGAAATTCTGACTTTTCAAAATTTGTTCCCTTCCTAATTGGAACAACCTTCCTCCCCTGAGCCTCAAAATTGAAATGTCCTGTAAAAAGAAAATTAAAAAAAAATACATTTGGAATCAAAAGGTCATTTCATATCAAAGAATCAAAATGTTCTGCTCTGATAAAGTCCCCATTAAACCATTTTGTTTTCTAAATGCAATTTTGCTGAAATCAACCTGGTCCTGCAAAAAGTTTCAATCTGACAAAACAGCATTTTCCAACGGAAAAACATTTAGTCAGACATTTTTCAACCAGCTCTAACAAACAATGCGAGTGTGTGAGACTGAACTGTGAGGGGGAGGAGGGGCTGGCGTAATTTACCTCCCACCCTGTACACCAGAGCTGTCTACATTATGACAGGGATTTCTTCAGCCCCTGGACTAGCCCAGCATCAGGAGGGTGCAAAACAGCTTAAAGCTACCGTCCCTCCCTACCCCAAGCTGTGAGTTCTGACCCTCCTAGTTGCACTGACACTCACCCATTATTTTTAAGCCATTCCCATGATTTTCGAATGGCTGTGGTTGGGGACACTTGGAAAGCATCAAAGCAGCAAGGAATCCTGTGGCACCTTATAGACTAACAGACGTTTTGGAGCATGAGCTTTCGTTGGTGAATACCTGCTTTGCCAGATGCATGACGAAGTAGGTATTCACCTACGAAAGTTCATGCTCCAAAATGTCTGTTAGTCTATAAGGTGCCACAGGATTCTTTGCTGCTTTTACAGATCCAGACTAACACGGCTACCCCTCTGATACTTGGAAAGTGTTAACATTCTCATCTGGCAGCATTTTACACTGACTTTACACAAGTGACAATGGTGACCCAAAGTGCAAAGTAAGGGCAAGCAAGTCTCATTATTTATACACATGCACACGCACACGAGACACACTCGAACACTGGGGTTTGGAGCCCTAGCTTTTCTTCAGGTCACAAATAATTGTAATCTCCTTTCTAAGCAAAACCCCTTCAGTTTAGGGAGGAACTGTGTTCTAGAAAGATCACTAGCCTAGGACTCGGAAGACGTAGGCCCAATTCCCTACTGTGTCTAGGGTGACCAGATGTCCCGATTTTATAGGGACTGTCATGATTTTTGGGTCTTTTTCTTATATAGGCTCCTATTACACCCCTCACCTCATCCCGATTTTTCACATTTGCTGTCTGGTCACCCTACAGGCTTCCTGTGTGACTTTTGCCTCTCTGTACCTCAGTTCCTTATCTGTACAATGGAGCTAAGAGCATTGCCCTGCCTCAGGGAGCGTTGAGAGGATAAATGCATTCAAGGATTTGAGGTACGCAGATATGCCGGTGCTGGGAGCTGGAGATGTAGAGAGATAGATTTTACTTTGATTAAGATGCTAAATTTTAGGGGAACTTTTTTTTTTTTAAAGTCTGCTTTTGTGCTTTGCTTTAATGTTATTTTCTAGCCAAACATTTAGTTGTCAGGACAGCTTTTGCTTTTTCAAAACCCTGGAATTATTTGTCAGTCACTAACTTTTTAGTCAACAAAGCAGTGCAAAATCTCTCTCTCGTTGTGCTCAGATTCTGC
The DNA here is from genome assembly GCF_007399415.2 of Gopherus evgoodei. Taxonomy (NCBI): domain Eukaryota; kingdom Metazoa; phylum Chordata; order Testudines; family Testudinidae; genus Gopherus; species Gopherus evgoodei. The sequence goes on along the minus strand of NC_044340.1, from coordinate 7,710,076 downwards.
CAAAAAAGCACTAGGCCTGAGGCCTTGCTTGGAGTAGGAAACATCTGGAAATGTGTTTGCTTCAGCTGTCATAGCTAGATAAAGAATGTCAACTGACAACCGGTGGGGCCACAGACCTTAAAACATCTGAGGGCCCAGCCAGGATTCCAGGTGGAGTTTCAGCTTATAATTTCAATCAGCAGTTTGGAAGGGGAAAAAAAACAAACATTTAGTTTTGCAAGTCACTATGGGGGCGGTGGGCTGCCCCAGCTGGCTCGTTGCTGACGTAATGCTATTGTTTTTTAGGTTGGTGTTTTGGTGTTTGGGGAAGAAATACTATGTTCCTATAGTGATGACTAGACTCCAGGATTGGCGTCCCCACCTGGACCGATGGGCTGTGTTCTGGGCCGATTGTATCCAGCAGCAAAGATAATTATTTACACAGCATTTGACTAATGAATGACTTCAAACCGGGACTTCCTGGAGTTGAGCTGAGTGATTGCTCCACCCAGCTTTTAGATGGAATAGAGTCATGCAAGGCTGGGTTTTCTTTTAAACTCCTGCTGCAGTCTGTTGTTTTACTTAATGTATCTGGGGCCTGTTTCTGAGAGGCGCTGAGACCCAGATCATAGAAGATTAGGGCTGGACATCAGGAGGTCATCTAGTCCAACCACCTGCTCAAAGATTTTCAATAGTATTTAGGTGCCTAACTCCCATTGAAACCAATGGGAAATAGGCACCTGATCTGGGCCTGAGGGCCTCCCTGGAGGTGCTGAGTCACCCTCTTACATCTAGCAGCTTCCAGAGGAGAAGGCTTAGGGGCTCTTCTTGAGGGCTAAAGAGTACCCCCAGCATCAACTGAAATCGAGAGGAGTCAAGCACACTGAACACCAGGCAGGACTGGGCCCTTAAAGCAAAACTTTCTGTCTCGGGGGGGCTAGTTTTAAGTAGCTAAATCCATATTTAGGCCACTAAAGAAAAGGGGCCTGATTCAGCCTGGTGGAGGGTCCGAGGAAGGCTTTAATAATGTGCTTTCCCTATGCTGTCTGGATACTGGGTCAACTCCCAGTCCTGTTCAAACCACCATAGGCTACCCAACTCCTGTCCCAGCTGCTATGGTCCCAATGTCCCATTCTGGGGTCTGGGATGTAGAAATGCTCCAGCTTGTCCCTGTCCCTCCACAGGCCCATCCTGACCATGTTCCCCTTGTGCCTGGGGCACTGGGGGACTCTTAAAGGGGCTGATGGCTACTTTGTAGGCCTCGAGTTTGTCAACTACCAAGCAGAGTGGATCAAAATTTTCCAAATTTGAAGGGGGAAAGGAAGGCGGATTGACAAATCTTTTTATTGAAATTATGATCAAAATTATGATGAGGAGGATTTGCAAACATCTTGTGGGAAAAATTAATCCTATTTTTTTGACCTGCTCTAACACACAGGTCATGGTAAGAGGTGGAAATTTGAGTAGCTGGTGGCTTGAATTTCTCCTCTTTGTTCTGTGCAGCAGATTTCTGCCATGAAACCCACCTTGTGGAGCAGAGAGGAGAATGCATGTCGGCCAGTCACCATTCTGGAACCACAACCCTGATCTCTGCCCATTCCCTGAGTTCTGGGCTCAATCCAGGAGTTACTGGGTGAAACTCTCTGACCTGTAACATACAGGCAGTCAGACTAGATGGTCTAATGGTCCTTTCAAGCCATCATAATCTACGAATCTCCTTGAACATGGGTGTAAAATCAGTGGGACCAGTTTCTGACCCCTTCCCTGGAAGAATGATGCCAGGGAGTCTTGCTGGATTTCCAGTCCTCTGCATGGTCAAGTCCTACATAAAGAACAATCTGGCCCTTTAAGATCTGAATGAAAAGAGACAATACTGCAGCCTGGACGCCATACTCCAGGCAAGTGTGGGACAGGTTCCCAGCCAACTCTTCTGCAGAGGGCAGTAAAGATGGGATGGAAAAGTAGTGATAGGGAGGCAGGAGCAGGAATGCGTGTGTGCCAGTGCTATTGCTCTATGGAAAGCCAGGTTCAAGACCCACCCCAATGCTCCTAGATGATGTGGGGGTGTGGTTTCTACATGACATATGGGATGGTAGCTGCCTTGTTCCGCCAAACCTCCAAATACTGACTCATCCAGCAGCCGAAGCCTGAGGCAAAAACTTGGAGGTGATCAGCAGCATATGGGACAGCGTTAGAGATAGTGAGTAGAAGAATGGACTGTCTGCCCAATACCCTTGAAATTGGGGCCACCATTTTCACAAGGGACTCGTGGGTTTGGGTGCCTAGCCTAAGCCACTTCAGAGGGACTGGGTTTTCAGTGGGCAGTTGCTTAGCACTTGCTGAAAATCAGGATCCAGACCCTTTAAGGTGTCTCAAGTCAGGCTCCAGAAAAGGCAGGTATCTGAGATGATCCCTCCTCACTTCCGCAGCCCCTGTCTGTATTTCTCATCAGCTCCACTCACCGTCCCACACAGGCACCCCATTCATAACACCTCATCTGCCAAGGGAGACGAGCCCTGCCTCTTGCCAGACCTCTGACATGCAGGTCAGGCCACGCGTTACTCACCCAGCTGCAGAGACTGGCTCCGGGCCACATCAGACGCAGCAGAACTGGCAGCAGCCTCAGCCTGAGTGAAACAGGAAGCCGGGAGATGAGGTAAAAGGACTCAATATAGCCCAGACTGCGTCCATTCTGGGCCAGCGTGTCCTGGAGGAGAGGTGAGAGTGCTGGATGCTGAGAATGCTGGAGAAGGGGGTTATCTCACAGGTGAACAAGTGCCTGGGAAGAGGGTGCTGCTGTGCCCAACCAAATAACAAGACTAATACCCTCCTGTAAAGGCAATCTTCCCATTGACCTCTCCAGTCCATATAGGGCTATATATTGCCGTTCAGGCCCAGCCCAATGCTCAGCATCAGTCCCTTTCAGGGCACCTCCTGGTAGCATTTTCTGCAAGGCTAGAACATGTGCTTCCCCTCACACAAGGTCATCTCTGCTGGCTTTAGCTCTGCCCTTACCCCATCATGCTCCACCCACTCGAGCGGGAGCCTCATTGAGTCATTACACATAGGGTAGCAATGGACCTGAGGCTAGTTCCTGTGCAAGTGTATTGTGTATGTGTGTAGGTGGGGGGAACACCTCGATTGTCTCTTTTTCTCTGCAACCGAACCCCCTTGTGTGCTGCACAGGACTGGACAAAGCTGAGCTCAGACTGTCCAGTGATGCCATGAGCATTGTGGGGGCTTTGGCAGCAGAGGTGGTCCTCACAGGACCAGGTGAGTGGGGCTGCAAAGAAACGTCTGACTCCCCCCTTAAACATAACAAGCACTTGTCCATTATATCTCACCATTATGTCGAGGGCTAGCCTAAGGATTCAGGGGGTGGGGGTAGCGGGAAGGGAAGCAATGTCTTTCTTTGGGTTATACCTCAAATTTAACTGACTCCACTTGGCTTCTACTCAGAACCTGAACTGAAACTTTTGTGGGTTTTTGTGGAGAGTTGAAAAATTTAGTTAACTTAATACCAGCCAAGCAATCAAACTGATGTGTGACTTTCTGGGTTCCACTGGGGAACTGGAGACCGATGTGTTCCACGTCTGTACCCACCTGAGCTATCCCTCCCTCCTATGCTCAGATGAACTGCAAACTGATGGATGAGAGGCTGCAGATGAAGTCAGCTTCCAGGAGAAGATTTGGCTGCAGTGTATCCACAGGTGCGCTGACTCCTGAGCTTCACAAGGCGGCCAGTTGTAGTACCTGTGATACACTGATATAGATAGAAGCACCCCAAGGCCTTAGAGGATCGCCCCGGGGACAGCTGATAGGACCCCATGTGGTGTCCCCGAGGCGGAGAGGCCTCACATATACAGTTAAGGCAACAGCTGCTCGAGCAGGCTACATGATTATCCCATTTGGGAAGAGGGAACATAAACCAAGAGGCTCATGAACGGAGCCACTTGGAACTTGGGCCTGAATCGGCTGCCTGGAGCAATACGGGGAATGGCATAAGTGAGGGCAAGGAAATGGGACACCAGTGGACACAATACAGACAAATTCCCATGAGACCAGCCCCAAGCTCCAGGATGAAGGCCAAAGAAAGACCTAACAATCAGACATATTTCCCCTGACTTCAATGAGCCTTAGATTAGACCCTTAGAGAGGCCTTGACTGAACAGAAGAGCCAACGTGCCCCCCCAAGGGGCAGAATTCTCTAGGCACCCTGAAGGGGTCAAGGATGGGAATTTTCCATAACTCATTGTAACTCTGTGCTGGGACCATCCGGATCCTTCTTTCTCTGCCAGCCCTAGTCATTCTTTTCCAGGGGAGCCCAGCAGAAGCTAGGCCCATGGCACTGGCCTTCACATTCACAGCATGTGGCGGGCTTACACAAGAGTTTGCTTCAGCACCACGCTCACTGTGGTCAAGAAAGAAAAGAGGAGTCAAGTAGAGACAGATCCAAACTTCCCCAGTGTTGGGGAGCAGTCAGGGTTGGGGATTTGATTTGGCCTCATCTGTAGTTGGGATCAGCGACTAAGCTGAGGATGATTGCATTAGCACTGAGATGCCTTGGGCTGTAAGGAAAGGGGCTGGTTAGCACTGGAGTGGGGGCCGGCCACAAGGCAATGGACTGCAAGAACCACACCACTGTCTCTGTACCTGTCCATAAAGATATTGGGCCAGGTCCTCAACTGGGGTTAGCAGCCTCGCTGAGGGGAGCGACACAGACTGACACCGGCTGAGCTCCTGGCCTGTAGTCTCTGTGGCATTTGTCTTGGGGCAAGCCCCCATTGCTTCCCAAAACGAGTGGTATGCCCTCAGCCTTCCTACTTCACAGCCGCTCATGGCTTTGTTCCCATTTGGAAGGATAAATAGTGTTTCATGGAGGCCTCTAGGAGTGGTCGGCGCGGGCCTCTCCCAGAGCCCCGTAAACAGGAAGGAGAGGAAGAGAGGAGTCAGCCCCAGGCTCATCCAGAAGCTGCTGCTCAGCAGGAAGCAGGGTGCACGCTGTGTCTGCCGAGCACACAATAATGCAGCGGAAAGTGGCATTCATAAATACACAGGGGTCAGGGACAGGCCCTGGAGAACAATAGGGGAAAGGAACACAGAGGGGTGAGCAAGGACGAGTCTATCAGACTGACAATGGCCAGGGTCAGGGAGGGAGATGGAGGCCTAGAGGAGGGGCCTGAACAATACCACTGCAGCATTGAAGCTGAGCTCTTTGGGATTCATCGGTCACTAATGAAGAAGTGGGGATTGACCCACGAAAGCTCATGCTCCAAAACGTCTGTTAGTCTATAAGGTGCCACAGGATTCTTTGCTGCTTTATCAGTCACTAGCAAGCCCAACTGAGAACGGCGTGATCTATATCAGACCATCATGCCTTCCTGAACCTCTCCCTGCTCCTTTCCCTCAGCCCCACGGGGACCTTTCTCCTGCATGCCTGAGTTTTCTTCTCTGCAGCATGGATTTCTTTAGCTGGTTAGTGAAGTCCTTAGTCATTTGGGGACAGTGAGTGCTTTGCACACCCTTACTGCTGTCCACAGTTAATCTGTGGAACTCATTGCCTTGGGATGTTGTGAAGGCCAAAAGTATAACTGGGTTCAAAAAAGAACTAGAGAAGTTCATGGAGGATAGGTCCATCAATGGCTATTAGCCAATATAGTCAGGGATGCAATACCATGCTCGGGGCAACCCTAAACCTCTGACTGCCAGAAATTGGGAGGGGGATCTCAAGAGAAGGGGGGATATCTCCAAAATTTCCCTGTTCTGTACACTCCCCCTAATGCTCTGGTACTGGCCACTGTGAAAGACAGAGCATTAGGCTAGGTGGACCATTGGTCTGACCCAATATGGCAGGGCTTATGGTCTTATGGCTTTCCTAATCTCCGCGCCCTCCCTCCAAAAGCTGCATGTTCCACTTTAAGACACCCACACAATCCTTCTTAAGAGACACAGTGCTGCAGGATGGCAACAGGCAAAGCCCAGAACTGTTCCAGAGTCCTGGCTTGATTCAGGCAAGCACCCAGTAGTTTAGATTTTGCCTAGGCCAAATTCTCTGAGCAACTTCTGACTCAAAAATTAGACCAGAGGCCTCATATTTCCCTCTGCTGCATGAGATTCCTGCTAGCTCCCTCTTCTGGCCGGGTTAAAAATACAGCAAGAACAGCCTGACTCACTGGCACTTTGTTTCATCCAGAGCCAGGAAGGGCAGCAAAAAATTAATTGATGCAAATATACAAGGTTTAGATGTCCCCTGGCACCCTCCCATCCCTACAGCATGTATGCAGCAATGCTGCTCATCTGCATGTACCTGGTTTTACTTGTCTGGCTATGTCTCTCTCTGTTGGCTGATCTGAGTGAGGAAAGGCTCCTGCCATTTCCTTACCTTCACGGATGCTGCTCTTTTCTCCTAAGCAGTGGAGGCTGCTGCTTGCGACATGGGTGGCCTGGAGGAGACCCCCACTGACAACTTCAGCACCTGTATGTGTGCACCTGTGGTTCCATGTGCACCTAATGGCAAACCTCATGCTGCTCCCGGTGTGCCAATAGGAACTGTGGAGTAGTTAGGCCAATGGTGACCACTTCTGAGAATCGCTCTGTACATATATCCCTGTGGCAAAGCAGCAACCAGTGTCGCTTTGCCTCTGATGGGTGGTATGTTGCCTCCTGGCAGTTATACCTTGTATCAGTCTCTCCTGTACCTTGACACTGGCCATCTCGTGACCTATAAATATGACCACAGAAGAGAATGGAAACACTTGCTAGAACTGATTGGATAATACCCACAAATCATTTATTTGATGGTTTATCCCCCATCATTTGATCAATAAGTGATTCATGAATAACATTTTCCCACTATGTTCCCTGACCCCGGCAAGTGACTGGCCAACACACTGAATTGCTTGTTAGTAAATATTTATATTACGGTACGACTCAGATGCCCCAATCAGTATTGAGGCCCATAGAACTAAATGCAAAGATAACTGCAGTCTCTACCCCAGAGATTTTATAATCTGAACCAAATCGTTCAGGTAATATTGAGCTAGGACAGCCTGTAACATGGAATGCTGAATACAAACAAGAGCTAATGATCAAACCACCCTGCAGTTCTCATTCCGTGCTGAGGAGGGGCCAAACTACGAGTTTGAAAAGCAGCTAAATGGCATAATTCCATTTTCACTAGTGCCTTAAGTACTTAGGTGCCTTTAGCTGCAGACAGTAGGATTTTCAGCGGTGTCCCAGATTGTAATAGGAGTTAGGCACTTAACTTTCGAAAACCCCACTAGGTTCTTATTTGTTTCTTTAGGTGTCTACATTCCTTTAAAAATTAAGTCTCATTAACTTTCAATGAGCTTTGGTGTCCTAAGTGCCTAAGTCATTTTTGAAAATGAGGCTTTGGCTTCTAAGTCATTTAGTCACTTTTGAAAGGGTTACCCCCTGTCTAGCTAAGTATTTGTCCAGCAATTAGAGCAATGACACTCTAATCCCAGCTGGGATTTGGGGCTGCTACACCAATACATATGGTAAATAGTCACTAAGACCTCTGAATACGTGATCCAAATGGCATAGACTGTTCCTAAACAGATTGGAACAGATGACTGGGAAGGAGTGAGGGTTCTCCTTTTAGATTCAATGTTTAATTAGCATAGTCTTCAAATTCACAATATGCAAATCTTCCAATTCTGGCAGACCTAAGGGGGGCGTTGTGGTCGTGTCCCCCTCTGCAAGCTGTTCCCAGAAATTGCTTCTGCTCTGAACTAATCTAAGAGCGTCAAGGGAAGCAAACATCATGTGTGGATACAACAGGAAGGTGACAGTCTTGCCTGCATGAAACTCAGCGCTGGTTCACAAGGGTGTTTTGGCACGAGGAGGTCGGAGTTGGTTGTTTATCAATCCCAGGAGAGGCTCAGATTGCCGGATTCTCACTTGATAATGAAAGCGGGGTTAAGTGACTCGCCGGCCTGTGAAGAATTGCAGGAAACCTCTTCAGCACTCACGACTTCTGGAGAGAGCGGCTAGGTGGTGCTGGGGGGCAAGAAAGGGGGGAGGGGGTCCCTTCCGCCACAAAGACAAGCTGGTGCCTCACTCCTCAAAAGTGCATTAAGAGGCAGCCAAGTCAGAAGAAATTGGAGGCCTGGGCGTACCAATGTTGTCAGCATTGGTCAAGTGACTGAATCTGGCCTGTAAGCACATATTGTAGAAAACAACAACCGGAAAGCTTGGAATGCTTGTTTACTGGAAAAGGGCTAGAGGAATGTGTCAATGTATGGCCCAGGGCCACGTTACCTTGGGCTGTGATCCCAACAGGGCCTGAGGCTCAATGAGGTGGGGGCCTGGCAAACACCCTGCTCAGATGATTAGCTCTTTGGAGCAGAGACTTTCTCTTGTGTGTTTATAGAGTGTCTAGCCCCCACGAGGCTGGATCCTCTCAGTGCTTCTGCAATACAAATACTACTGCTACTAAACACCTGCAAGATACACCCACCCAGGGCAAAACATAAAGCCTGATTCTGCCCTAACTTACCCTAAACACACAATGATCCAACTCCATTTGAGATGAGCCGACTCCAGTATGAGATGAGAGCAGAATCCAGCCTTTAGGGTTCTGCTGGACGTGGTACTGGTGCATCAACAGGGGTCTTTCTTTCTTCAGACTAAACCAGTACCTAACATGGGGTTAGGAGTTGTGTGCTGCTGGAGGCTCCCTCTCTTGGCCATGAAATAAACCAATGTCCTGGCCATCTGTGATCACAATGGCCTACAGAGGAGCACACGTGTGTAATGAAGGGGGTGTGAACTCCAGCATCTTGGCCCAATTGCACTCTGTCTCCCTAAATTCTCCTGGCAGCTTCGACTGGAGACAGAATTATTTTTCACTTCCTGACCTAGTTATTGTAGCGTTAATGAACATCATTCAACAGTTGTGTCTTTTGCGCCAGAGGAAGCTGTAGTTCAGTGGTGGGAGAAACGATTCCCATGGACTGTTTGCAGTGTCAGTCTGTGGTGAAAGGCATTTCTGGAATGCTTTCCAGTGCAGATCTCAAAACACGTTACAAGAGAGAATGCAATAGATATTTACTGGGGACCAAAATACTTTTGTGCTGAGCCCAAGACTTAAAAAAATATTGGGAACCCAGGATCCTGTCCTGCTACTGTTGCTCACAGCTCCCCTGGCTTTGGGATGAGACTCCTATATATCTTGCACCAAGAATGTTCTGTTTATCAGCTAGTAGACTGAGATTTCCCTTCTGAGCTGCATAAATCTCTCTTCATTCCAATTGCTCCGCCGCTCTAAAGATCTCCTCTCATTACTGCCCTTATTAAACACTGCATTTCCCATCACCCTCCCTTAATGGTGACCCTGTCGACAAGCCACCTGCTGCAAATACCTCTCCTCCACTAAGAATTAGACAGAGAGACAGGGTTAATTTCCAACAGCACACTGGGAACAGAATGACAGGGTTAATTTCCAATAGGACACCAAGATGCAAGAGGTGGGAAGAGCTGAGGTTCAGGGAGATGCATCAATTAGTCATGACAGCCTGGAAGGGATTAGGTCTGTGACTGGAATAATACTTTCCTCCATCACTTTTCAGAGGCCTTTGTTCGCTAACTTCTGCAAGTCTGTTGTGGGGAGAAAAAGGAGCTCACCCTTCACCTATGTGAAGTTTATTGAGCCTGAGACAATGGGAGCTGCAGTTGTGAAGCATCCCTGGTAATAAGGCCCTGCTAATAATCTCCAGCTGAATAGTTCTGCAGAATGTTATCAGCCATTTCTATCTCCATGGCCCACCCGGAGGCCCATGAACTTTTGGAGTTAGAAGGAGACAATGATCCATCTCATGAAGTCCAAGATCGGTGGGGAGGTTAAACTAGATTCAGCATCTCTATCTATTTTAGGGTTCTTTATAGCTCCCCGTCGCTGAAGTATTTGAGGGCCTTCCATGTATGATCAATGGCAATAGTGAAGTCCCTAGTGGACCGCGTGTCCACCATATCTCCTCATTGAGATAGATATGTCCCCAACAGCAGGGCTCATTCCTAGGACAAGTGTCACAGTGTGACGTGACAGAGGCCTAGCAGTGAAATGCCCAGATGATGTGAGCAGCTGGGATGCTGGCTACAGCACAGGAGATAAACAGAAGGGGACAATAATCACAGTACTTTGTGTTTAACTTAGTGCCTTTCATTCCAAGGTCAAAAAGTGTTTTACAAAGCTTGGTAGGAATGCTCATCCATGTTTATTTTACAGATAGGGGAACTGGGACACAGGGAGTTTAAATGACTTGCTCAAAATCCTCTGGCAGGTAGGGCTGGGAACAGATGGATGCACATGTTAGCCCATTGCACGGTGCTTACCACTGCCACAAGGAACAGAATGGGTTGGCCTCGTGTGCTGTCATTTGAGTGTAATGAGCATTAAGTTCATCACTTTAGACCCAACCCCTCCCTTTGGTATAGTTCTGTACCCACCACCATTGCTCTGTGGCAACCACAAGAGAAGCCTCTATCTAACTAGACAGGGCAATTGTAGTGCCACATCTCTGGTTGGTTCATAGCCAATGGGGATTGAACATGGGACCTTTAGATCACAAGGCATGAGCCTCTTCTACCAGAGCTCAGAGACTCATTTATATCAGCCACAGCTATAGCAGTGTCTTCAACTTGTATACGTATGTCTACACAGCAAGAAACAAACCCATGGCTGGCCCATGCCAGTTGACTCACACTCGCAAGGTTTGGGCTGTGGGGCTGTTTCATTGCTGGGTAGACTTCTGGTCTTGGACTGGAGCCTGGGTTAAAGGACCCTGCAGGGTGGGAGGGTCTCAAAGTTTGGGCTCCAGCCCGACCCTGGAAGTCCACCCAACAATGAAACAGCCTCGCAGCCCAAGTCCAAGGTGGCTGGCACAGGTCAGCAGCGGGTTTTTCTTTGCTGGCTATGTGTACCCTAAATGCACTTTTCTTGATTCTCTCTTTAGCACAGATCACGTCCTGGGGGCCAACCATAAAGATGCTGCACTCATTTTAATCACAGGGCTTTTTTCCATTACTCTTTTTATACTTAAAGAAAACAAAACATATAATAATAATAATAATAATAATAATTAATAAAAAGGTTGGGGGCAAAAATAACTCCACTGCCTTTCAAGATAGTTGTTATCCAAATGGTACTATATACCAATAGAGTAGTATCCCATTAAGCAGCTCGTGAGCCCTCTAGTGGATTTCACTGTGTTAGATGTTTTAGAAGCCAACAGAAACCAGCCGGAGCAGCAGCGTGTATGCAGCTAGGATCTCTCTGTGTGTCTGTCTGTCAAGTAAGCAGATATGGTTATTTGGGACTCAACTGTGGTTTCTTCAGAGCAAAGACACACCATAAATAGCCTGATCTCCCAGTCCTTAGTAAGGCGGCTCTGAGTGACAGCCCACTGAAATTGAAACTGGCCTCCTGACAATGTTCAATCAGGGTCCACACCTGATGATTGCTTCCAGGGGTCATCTCAGAGTCGGACGTCTCCTACACAGGCTCAGTGAAAGCAAAGCAATTAGTCCTGCATTTGTCTGTCATTGGACACAGCTCTTCAATGCCTCCTTGCAGTGCGTTTTTTCATCTCTCAAGTGGCTATCAGGGAGGAATGCACTGGGGCTAACTTTGGAGTGGGGGAAGGCGGGGATTGGATGAGTAAGTGAATGCAATGAACAAACACTAATGCTTTAAAGGTGTTTGAAATACACCGAGCGCTGAACTACATGTTCAATGGGACAGTGATTATGAGTAGCGCTGGTTACAAATTTTCATCAAAACATATTTTGAAAGAAATAAACAAAACAAGAAGTCATTTTTACCAAAAAGAAAATTTTAATGTTGGTCAATATTTTTCCAGTTTTTTGTTTTTTTTCACTCTGCCACTTCTCTCATTAAAACAAAGGGGGGAAACTAAAAACAGCAACAATCCACAACCCCCTGAATTTATTTTGTTTTTCATTTAGAAAGAAAGAAAAAAAGTTCATTTTTAAAATATTCACAGTTTCCCATGGAAAACATGTATCATTTTTGGATCAACTCTGATTTGAAGGCCTGATATACCTGTATGGCTACATAAATTAGGGGTGTGATATTTTTTACTGAAAACCCCTAGCTCGGATACAGTTGTATTGGTATAGTGGCTTGTCTAAATAAGGACATTTTTCCAGAAAGTTTTCAGTGGTGTCAGTATTGGCTCAGGAATCAAGAGACTTGGGTTCTGTTCTTTCCCACTGGATTTTCTGGGTGACTGGTTTCCCCATCTGGGCATGGCCTATCATCTAAATGAATACTTTGCCTCAGTTTTTAATGAGGGTAATGAGGTGCTCAGGGGTGGTGGCAGGGTAGCTAATGGAAATGAGGATATGGAAGCAGAAATTACCACAACCGAGGTGGAAGTCAAATACAAACAGTTTATTGGGACTAAATCAGGGGGCCTGGATAATTTCCATCCAGGAATATTAAAGGAACTGGCACATGAAATTGCAAATCCAATAACAAAGATTTTTAATGAACCGTAAACTTGGGGGTCGTACGCTATGATTAGAGAATTGCTAATATAGTACCTAATTTTAAGAAAGGGACAAGAAAGGGATTCAAGAAACTACAGGCCTGTTAGTTTGACCTCAACTGTATGCAAGGTCTTGGAACAAATTTTGAAAGAGACAGTAGTTAAGGACAAGGAGGTAATGGGGATAAAATACAATCCAAAAGTAGATCATGCCAGACCAACTTGATCTTTCTTTGAAAAGATAACTGATTTTTTTAGACAAAGGAAAATCTAATCTACCCAGGTGTCAGTAAGGCATTTGATACAGTTCCACACAGGAAATTATTAGTTAAATTGGAGAAGGTAGGGATTAATATGAGAACTGAAAGGTGGATAAGGAACTGGGTAAAGGGGAGACTACAGTGGGTCATACTGAAAGGTAAACTATCAGGCTGGAGGGAGGTTGCTTGTGGAGTTCCTCAGGGATCAGTCTTGGCACCAATCTTATTTAACATTTTCATTAATGAGTTTGGCACAAAAAGTGGGGGTGTGCTAATAAAATTTGCAGATGACACAAAGGTGGGAAGTATTGCCAATACTGAGGAGGACCGGAATATCATAGAAGAAGATCCAGAGGACCTTGAAAACTGGAGTCATAGAATTGACATGAAATTTAATAGTGCAAAGTGCAAGATCATGCACTTAGGGACTAACAACAAGAATTTTTGCTTTAAGCTGAAGACATATCAGTTGGACGCAACAGAGGAGGAGAAAGACCTAGGTATATCGGTTGATCACAGGATGACTACAAACCATCAGTTTGATGCAGCTTTGAAAAAAGGCTAATGCAGTCTGAGGATGCATCAGGCAAGGTATTCCCAGTAGAGATAAGGAAGTATTAATGCTGTTGTACTGGGCACTGATGAGACCTCATCGGGAATACTGTGTGCAGTCGTGGTCTCCCATGTTTAAGAAAGATTAATTGAAACTGGAACAGGTGCAGAGAAGGGCTACTAGGATGATCAGAGGAATGGAGAACCTACCTGAGCATGGCTTGATTAGGTTAACCAAAAGAAGGCTGGGGGGAGATATGATTGCTGGCTATAAATACATGGGAGAGATAAATACCAGGGAGGGAAAGGAGTTATTTAAGTTAAGGGCCTGTGTGGACATAAGAACAAATGACTATAAACTGGCCATCAACAGGGTTAGGCTTGAAATTAATTGAAGGTTTCTAACCATCAGAGGAGTGAAGTTCTGAAATAGCCTCTCAAGGAGAGCGGTGGGGGCAAAAAACCTAATTGATTTCAAGAGTGAGCTTGATAAGTTTATGGAGGGGATGGGACGATAAGCCTGCCTACAGTGGCACGTGACTCACCTGTGACTGCTAGTAGCAAATATCCCCAATGGCTGGAGATGGGGCACTAAAAGGGGAGGACACTGAGCTATAGATCATTGTTTCCCAGGTGTTTGGCTGGTGGGTCTTGCTGCAACGCTCAGGGTCTAACTGATCAGAATATTTGGGGTTGGGAAGAAATTTTCCTCCGAGTCAGACAGGCAGAGTTTTTCACCTTCCTCTGCAGCATAGGGCATGGGTCACTTGCTGGTTTAAACTAGAGTCATTGGTGGATTCTCTGTAACTTGAAGTCTTTAAACCATGATTGGAGGACTTCGGTGACTCAGCTAGAGATTAGGGATCTCTTACAGGAGTGGGTGGGTGAGATTTTGTGGCCTGAGACATTCAGGAGGTCAGACTAGATGATCATAATAATTCCTTTTGGCCTTAAAGTCTGAGTCTATTTCAGAATAAGAGTATCCACACAAGTAGCAATTCTGGTCAATTTCCACATATAGGCAATCCTTGGAAGTATCTTGTGCTGCTATTGCCTATTCCCCTTTTATAAAGCTATAATTGCTTCCACACTACAGGGGTTGTACCACTTGAACTATATCAGTATAATTAAAGCACCCCAACTTGTGTGTGTGTGTGCACGTGTGTGTGTAGACAAAGACTTTAGTTTTATAAATACCCAGCAGATTGTTAATCATTTGTGCAGTTTAATAACTCTGTCCTCTTGTCCAGCTCTTGTGGGTTTAGCATGTCAACAGAATGGACAGTTATTAGTGCTTTTCATCATCAAAGCACAATTAAAGCATTAACCAGTAAAACCACACAGCCTGCATGGGAGGGGGTTATGGATTGTTAACCATACACGTACACAGTTGTGCAGTTTGAGACACCAAGGATTTGTCCACACGTGGGATGTTTTGCACCATTGTTGTTGCACTGATGGAGCAGCCGCAGTGCAAAGCCCATGCTGCATCAGTGGAAATATCCAAGGCAGAGAAGGCTGGAACAGAACTATTGACAGATTTTGCATCTGAAATCGGATGTTCCTAGTGTTCAGTGTTGTACTCAGACCTGGAGGCCAAGCTTATTACAGTTTCACAGCCCTCAGTATCAAAGGCAGTTTTAAAACCTAATAATACCTCATACCTTTCATCAGTAGATTTCAAGGAACTTTACAAATGTGGCCAGTATCATTATCACAATTTTACAGATGGGGAAACTGAGGCACACACAGGGGAAGCAACATGCCAACGGTCACCCAGTAGCACAGCTGGGAACAAAACCTCGTGTTGTTAGGGTGTGAGCTCTATAGGGCAGGAACTGTCTCTTACTCCGTGTATAGAATACTTAATACAATGGGGCATTGATCTCTGAGAGAGCTCCTGGTATCATCATTAGCCTGTGTAGCTAGTTGCAAGTCCCTCCTGCATGTTAAGTTAGGAGAGGCATCTCCTCTTACTCACAGGACAGCTCATGTCTTATTTTGTCCCCTTCCCCACCCCTGCCTTCAGCGTTCAGGGTTTTGTGGTGTTTCATTGAGCAGTCTTTCAGTTTCTGTGGGTGTTTTCTCAATGCTAAAGGCCATTATTTTCCCCCCAATGAGCCTCTTTCAATTGTACAGCCCTCGGCAGAAATGGTTCAAAGTGTTACCCAGCCTGCCCCTTTTTAGAGGACCGCAGCAGTTTTCTCACACATGCTCTGATAAGATCAGTCATCATGGCTGCAAACAGCCTGCAGGAGCTATTGAGCCGCAGGTCCTTTCAAACATGCATGTGAACGGGACTAAACTCTGCCTGGCTGAACTCTGAGTGCCTCGGTTCCTTAGGGATATTTATTTGGATAAATATTGACTGATTCCTTCATTTTATAGCAGAGAAAAGAAGCAAAGGAAATCACGTAGAAAAGGGCCTATTTTTCTTCTCAGTCTCCCTTTTAAAAGCATCTGCCACAGTCACGCGCACTTTCAAAACAAAAGTAATTCTCCCTCACCTTCTTTTGAAGAATATCTAGTTCTTATAGAGAGCGTCTCATCAGCAGATCACAACATGCGTCACCAAGGAAGTCAGCATCACAATTGCCATTTTACAGATGGGTGACCTTGCACAACTCATTTATCCTCTCCATGCCTCAGTTTCCCCAGCAGGCCAGTGGCAGAGCTATCAGTTAGAGTCCAGGTCTTCTAAGTTTTAGTCCAGAGCTTGATCCACTAGGATGGATTGTCAACCTTTTGTCATAAAGATTTAAGCCCCAAGATGTGAATCCAGATCCAGCATTCAGGGTGATTTGCATGCCAAGTTTTGATTCTGGCCCTGTCTCTAATTTTTTTCAGGTGGGATTCTGTGCTGGGGAAAGTCACTGTGGAAATCAGATTCCTACTGAGCCCCAGATCACCCATTCCAATCTAACTTAGGTCTGGTAGTGGCTGAACATTGTTATGAGGAGTCAAAGCTACATGCGGGCTGCTCTGATTCCAGGCAGTTCTGGAGTGGCGACCTCACCTGCTGTTGAGTCATATCACCACTAGCCTCCCATCCGTGGATCTGACCAAATCCTCCTATACACACCAGACTGATCCCAGCTGAAAGCATCCCATGACCCCTTCCCCCGCCCCCAAAACGTGCCCAGGTTTTCGACCAGGAAAAATCCAATTGCCATTCCCAGTTGCCATAGGGAAGCACTTTGGTGGACTCAGACAACATCCCAGTGCACAAGCACCACCATAATCTGACTCGTTAGTCTGCAGCCTAAGTAGAAAAGCCAAACAGAATGAACACTCATTGTCAGAAGGGAAGGGGTGACTCCAGATCCAGGTGGAGGCATATTGGCAACCCAGGCCAGGGGAATATTACTTGCACTGTAGCTGCAAACACAGGACTTTAGCCCCCAGGGATGTCCACCTAGCATCATTTGTCATCACCACAAAACTCATGGACAGTTCAAAACTGACCGTAAGGAATTAGGACTGGAATTTTGAAAGGCGTCTAAAGGCATTCAGCATCCAAGTCCGATTATATTTCAATGAGATTTGACCACTGAACTCTCATAGGCTCCTTTGAAAATCCCAGGCTAAAAGTAAGAGAAAGCGTTCAAATGTTCTGTAAACATTTAAGGAAAAGTCTCAATTCAATTCCTGGACTAAGCCAAATGCTGGAAGCTGGAAGGGTTTTATTTTTCCTGCTTTGCCCAGCCTGATATCCCCCATCCTTTAATTATTATTCATTATGTGTATTATGTTAATGTGTAAGGGTCAACCAAGATTAGGGGCCCATTGTGCTGGTCAGAACCTCCCGCAAAATGCTTAGAGTCTAAACAGAGCAGACACTGCATGGGCAATGGAGTAGAAGACACCAGCAGAGTGAACAACATGACAGTGACAACTGTCACATTAGTTCTATAATGTTTAAAATTTCTTCAGCGGTGGCTGGGGGACATTTAGTTAGAAGGGGATTAGCTGAACAGAAAGAAAAGAGAAAGGAGAGGGCACATTGAAAGGAAGATGAGGAAGAAGAGGAGGGTAAATATTCTATGCACCCACTTATTGAGGATAGAGGTTTATGTTTCTCTGCCTTCTGAGATCTCATTCTGAGTCACTGCTCCAGAGATGAGTGCGTGCAGGAGAGAGGACTTGGCGACCTAGAGTTGCCCTCCCGGCGCTGATGAATGAGGTCCACCAAACTGCTGGTTTCAAGGCAAAACTGCTAAAGATTCATCCTGTTTCATCACACTTCCCTGCACATGGGCAACATTAACTCATTGTCTAGAAACATATTACACTAGGAGAATTTGTCGCTAGTGTAGCATAGACTATGAGGCCAGAAGGGACCATTGTTATAATCTAGTCTGACCTCCTGCACAACACAGGCAAGCTAATTTTACCCAGTAATTACTGGTTTGAATGACATCCAAACTTGATCTAAAGATTCTAAGTGACAGAGAAGATACCACATCACTGGGTAAGCTGTTCCAATAACTAATTACCCTCATTGTTTAAAAATAAAAATAGATATCTTACGGCCAGTTTCATCAAGAGCCTGAGAGTCAGGACTTGCAGATTTTATTCCAGACTCTGCCACTGAGTAGCTGTGTTTCATGATGCAATTCACAGACATCAGTGCCTGAGTTTCTCCACCTGTAAAATCAGGATAATTGTACTTTAGTACCACTAGAAAAGTGCTGTGAAACTTAATCAGCATCTGAGATGCCTGGATGGAAATGCAAAGCATTATTTTTGCGGGACCCAGTCTTGGTGCTGTTTAGCCTTCACTGAAAGGGAATACGGAGTGGAAAGAGTCTGAATTAGCTAACACAGAAAGGTCTGGAAGGTCTCAATTTTTGGACCATCCTCTCATTTGTCCATGCAGAGTGGCCACCACTGGTGCCATGTTCTGAGGTTTCCATACAGTTGGAGAATGAGCTGTGTATCTCTTCATTTCCTGTATAGCTGGGTTTTCCCCCACTTCCCTTAAAGTCAAACTGCCATTGTCTTCACCAGGTGCTGAATCTGACTCTCTATTTGCAATCCCTTTGCCCAGAAGCTGAGCAGCGTAGCAGCAATGCCTCCCATCATGAGTAACACATCTGTTTCTTTCTAGAAAGGAAAAAACAAAAAGAACCCTGAGGTTAACACCTCCTCCTACTCCACCAGAGAGCTGGGAAAATGTTACTAAGTCGCAGTGCAACGTCAGATGCCATTGCTATGGCATCCTGTTGAGATCGGCACACAAGGAAAGCATGGATCAATGGGTTACTTCAGTCAGAGGGAGCCTGTCTTGTGATCTAGAGATAGTCCACATCAACACTGGCAACTCCCCATCACGGCCTCTAGAGATTGTTCATCAAAAGAGTCCACAGGCAAAGCAGAGGGGAAATATTTCTCCCACTCCCACCTGCTGCCCTCTAATCATGAAAGAACCTTCTCCCAGCCTGGTTCTCCAAGCCACCAGCCACTCTTCGCTAAATATGAAGCCCTTCTTTGGTAAGCCCCAGAGGAAGGGAGTTTATAAACTGGGGAAAGGTAGGATGTGGGGAGGAAGAAAGAAACATGAAACAGCTATCACTTTACTAAGAGCTCACCTCTGCTCTTCCCAGCACATCCTATGTCCCATGTGCCTGGCACTTAGTTTGCAGGATTGTCAGGGAAAATATTTGTGTCCTAGCACATTTAGCTGCCTGTGACACACCTGCTAAATGTGTTGGATCCTGTGCTTCTGGCTGTCACAGAATATAAGACCTTGCTACTGGAAAGTGTGGTAGAAACTTGTGCTGAAGGTCTTGGGTTTAATTCTTGCTGATGAACAAAGGGTGAGGTCATTAGAGGTGATAATATAATCCAAATCCCACCCTGGGGGAGTACAGGCATGCAGATTTTCACTGGAGTCATCGCTGGCTGCTATATATACTAAGGGGTGCAACATGGGCAGACTTGTTTTGCCTTTGCATGATCACTTTGAAGATGGGCAAATGGAGCAAAGGTAGACACCAGAGACTTCCATCTCCCTTATTCCAAGTATAGAAGAAAAAGAAGCCACAACATGCAGGTATTACCATGTATAACAGCACTGGGTCTGAGTTGCAAAGCTCAGATCCACCTCTGAGTCAGGGATGCACATTTCTTCAAAGGGATGCCTGGATATAGAATAGTAGGACTGGAAGGGACCTTGAGAGATCATCTAGTCCAGTCCCCTGCACTCAAGGCAGAACTAAGTATTATCTAGAGCATCTCTGACAGGTGTTTCATGCCCCTATATCTCAGGCCCAGCTGTCATTTATAGAAAAGTTAGAGTAAAATAAAGGAGACGAGGTCTTTTGTTTTAAACCCCATGCACTGTACGTTTAGATGCTGTAGCTGTCTCGCTACCTGCTATGAGGAAGCCGCCGTGCTGGGTTTCAGTTTGAATGCAGAATTCGAGTCACCATGCACCCTCCCTCTCATGGGAACTTTCTTTTTGTCTGCAGATTCACTTTATTTAAAGTCAGGGTGTGATCCAAAGCCCATTTAAATCAATGAAAAAGCTACCATTGGCTCCAATGTCATTTGGATCAGGCCCCTAGGCTGTAAAACATTATTCCTTGCATATGGGAAACTACCTCACCAAACACCCTTAATCTAGAAGAGTCCTCAAAAGGTAGGTACATCTGTTACCCCACCCATTAGTTGAAATGAAGCCTTCTCTGGGGTGCAACACAGCTTCACGATGCCTCACAACACAATCAGTTAGGGACAGAAGGGAAGACTATTGAATCCAGTGGAAAGTGGTATGGGACTGAGGTAACTGAATCTAGTTTCCAGAGATGGAATTTGGCTGCAAACTTCAAGTCTTGCAAACAAAGTGCCATGGGAACTTTAATGACCACAAGTTGTCAGGCCCTTGGTTTTTGGCCTCTCACGAAAGACACTAGCTCTGTTTAATATTTCAGTGAGCTGCATGGGTTGGAGTCAGCCTATGACTCACACTAACGAAACCCTGTGCCACTTGGAGAGTGCCAACCAATAGTCACTGCGGCTCATTCCTCTGAAAGGTGGCCGGCAAAGAACACAGCCAGTTTCCATGTCCATCAGCTGCAGTGGGGGTTTATTTTTCCCGTCAGAGGCCCTTCCTAATAAAATAAACAAAGGAGTTCAGGGAAAAAATGTGCCAAATATTTAAAGAAAGTGAAGTAAATGGACCAAGCAGGATCTCCAAGGTGGCTGTGACCTCATAGCCTGCAGCATAGTGGGAAATCATGGTATATCAGAACCTAGCTTGAATTGGGGGGAAAAGGCTGAAGAAAGTTTAGGTGCCTTTTAAAAAAAATATACGATGATAAATTCCTCATTTGTATATTATGGAGGAGAGAGGTTTTTGATATTATGGACTGCACTGCACTGGATCAGTGATGCGGGAGAAAGAGAGGGCCTGAATACCTTCTCACCTTGAGAGCCACTCTCTGGGGCCAGACGCAGTTGGGTGAGGTTGGCTCCATTCCTCTGAGAGGTTCAGGCCAGAACTCAGCACCAGGGACAACAGTGGCTAAGGGGGCTTTAAACTATCTTTGAGCCCAACTGCTCCAGGGGCTGTGAAGTGTAACTTAGCCAACGCTAACTTATGGCAGACTCCACAGGCTGCTTTCTGGGCCCACGGCATGGCCTGGAATCCCCATGATGCTGGGTGCTCAGGCCCAGTCTAGGTCAGCCCCCAGCAAATTCCCTATGCCTCATGTCCTCAGTGGATAGCCCTGCAGCTGTCATCCACAATACCTGTGCCCTGCAGCCAGATAGGGCCCCTTCCTTCGACGCCAGCCCCTTTACATGGTACAAAGGGGCAGGAGCAGGGCTAAGGATCTCACTCAATGGTTATTTATGACTATTTCTATTCTGGTACTGCCTAGTGGCCCGGCACCATACCAACCCATAACAAAAAGTTGCCCCGAAGAGCTTACAATCTTAGCATGAGAGGAGACAACCGGTGGCCACATCCAACCTATGGGTAGAGAGAGAGAGAGCCCAAGGTAACAGAGAGTCAGCTGTGATCCAGGTGAGAAGCAGCAGTCATGGCAGACCAGCTGCCTAGCTGTGGTCAAGGTCCTTGGAAGTTGTCATGGCAGACGGATGTGAAGGGGGATAGCCTGGTGGCTTTGTGGGTTTACAGAGAGTTCCTCCCATGGGTGGGAGAAGGTGATCGTTGGTAAGTTTGACCAGTGGGCCCAGAGACTGGATCCCTGCTAGCATCAATGGGCATGTGAGCCCTGCTACAGAGCCCAGGGTAAGTGATGCAGCCTTTCTAAAGGTGGGGGCAGATCTATCACTCTAGCACACACTCCTCCAAGCTCAGCCAAGTCAGCCAGAATTCCTGATGGGGCCCACCACTGCAGAGCAGCCCCTAGAAATACAGGCCTTAAAGCCACAGAGCCTAATTCTACATTGCCCTTCTCCTGGTGTCATGATGTACTCCACTACAAGGCCAGCATAAAATGCTCCCCACTCAGCATGGCAGCAATTGACACTGACTTTGCACTGATGTACAAGATGACATATGATGCAGGGTAGTGGAGAGTGGGCCCCACAGCCTGGACCTTTATTTGTGGGTCAACTTCAAGAGTTTTTTATGTTGATATTTTATATTAGCTTGGTTTTTTTTGTTTGTTTTTTTTTCCTTCCAGGCTCAATAGTTTGATTCTCTCTCTTTTTCTGGTGTGATTTCTCCCTCCTCTGGCACAACAGTGGGAGAGAAAGAGAAAGGTGGCAGGGCTGTTATTAAAGCTTACTGGCAGTGCTTAATTTGCAATGAAAGCAGTGCTGGGGCTCACACAATTGTTTTACATTCATAACTCATGCAGCAAACCCAGAGGTGCCGGGGCTATGAATTGCCAAGCTTAGAGGTGCCAGGGCTCAACCTTGGCACAAATTAAGCACCACTTAGCACTCAAATCAGTCCAGTGGATTTGCATTTAGCCTGGCACTCAGGTGGGCTGAGTTTTGTTCTCAGCTCTGTTACTGACCTTGAGTTAGTTGTTTCTCCATCTGTAAAATGGGGATAATGCTTATTTGCCTACATTTATTAAGTGCTTTGAGATCCATGGCTGGAAAGTGCTATAAAAGAGTTATCTGTTATTATGGAAGGCCTCCAGGGCCATCCAGAGGATTCGGAGGGCCTGGGGCAAAGCAATTTCAGGGGCCCCTTCCATAAAAAAAAGTTGCAATACTATAGAATACTATATTCTTGTGAGGGCGCAGGGCCTGGTGCCTGGGGAAAATTTCTGCACTTGCCCCCCTCCCCCTTCTGGCCAGCCGTGAAGACCTCTGATTTGCTACTGCTCTCACATGACCATGTAACTGTATTCTGGTTACTGGTCTTCCCAGATGGGGCCGGGGTGTGTGTGTGTGAAACACAATCCAAAAATAACAGAACTTCACAGAGCAATGAACGGAGAGGAAGAGCTTGGGAAAAAAAGATAAAGAGGGTGAAAATTACATGCAGAGTGATGGCTGCAAAATGACAGAGGCGAACAAACCTTTGTAGTTTTCATTTAGGTTGCTGCATTCGGACAATCTACTATAAACACCCCCACTCTTCCCCTCCTCTTTGCAGCACTGCTTCCATCTCTGCCAGCAATGTTCAGGGCCTTCTACATTCACCCCTGGGGTCAGCACCCCCTCAAATTGAAGGCTGTCTTTTTACCGACTGTGACATTGGGCGAGCCAGGCTTAAAAGGAGCTGAGCAACACCCAATGTTGGCCAAACACTGTTATTTTTGGATTGCATTACACATCCCCCATATGGAAAGCCCTGACTCCTGGGAGCCAATAAAACACAAAAAAGAAAGGTTATGACCTCGTCAGTAAAATGGTAACTAAATTTTTCAGGGAAAAAAAGCCTTTTACAAGGCAGAGAAGCTTGTGGTTCGGGGGGCAGGGAGGATAGCGAGAGGAGAGATGGGATTGAACAGCATTCATCTAGGATCTACTGAAGATTACAATAGCATGGTATGGGGATACAATTATATTAGAACTTCATTACCGATCCAGTCTTTTTTCCATCAGACAAACTGTTTTTCTAGGAGGGTGAGGGGGGAAGAGGGAGCTTTTTTGGGGGGGGTGGGTGGATGAAAGTATTTTTGTGTGGAGATATTCAGATGTTTGAAAACGAAGTGGAAAATTTTTACTGACCATTTCTATAGAAATGAAAAATTATGTTTGCTTTCATTGACATTTTCCATGGAAGGAAAATATATTCTAACCAGGTCCAGTTAAAGTCATGGCCCCATTTTACAGATGGGGAAACAGAGGCAGTGTGTGGATGAGGCTTACCCAAGACCACCATATTAAGTCAAGATACCAATGGGCATATACCTCTAAGGTGCAAAATAATCACTGGGAGAGATGGTGCGTAAGGCCGTGTGGTGTGTGAAACTGGTAGTCTAATCCTTTGAGGTCTTTGGCAGAACCAACCCTCTGGCATTTCTCCCACCAATGAGGATGCAGCACGTGCCAAATTTCCATCAAGGGCCAATTTTGCCCATTTCCGTGCAGATCTCTTTTGCCTGCAAAGATTTAAAAAACCCTCTGGGGGTGGAGTGGAGGTTTTTAAGACAGCTGCTGTCCTGTTGTATAGATTCTCCAGGCCAAGGACACCCAGCTTGCTGCCTTCTCAATGGTTCTTTAATACTGATCTGACAAGTTTTCTTTCTCAGATGGGAAGGTTAGAGAAGAAACCTCATGTAAAAAGTGTCTTGTGCTGTGGGGCCTGTCTAGGCTCATACTTTGAAAGTGAGGGGCTTCAGCATTGTGCTGAAAGATCTTTTCCACTGGCACATTTAACATCTTGTTTCTCATTTTCATTTGTTTCTCTAAGATTCTTTCGTTGTCATGTGTAGAATTCTGGGACTTT
Organism: Gopherus evgoodei; assembly: GCF_007399415.2. Classification (NCBI taxonomy): domain Eukaryota; kingdom Metazoa; phylum Chordata; order Testudines; family Testudinidae; genus Gopherus; species Gopherus evgoodei. The sequence continues at coordinate 7,685,867 of NC_044340.1, read as the reverse complement.
CCTACCCTGCAGGGTCCTAGAGCCCAGGCTCCAGCCTGAGTCTGGAAGTCCATACAGCAATGAAAATAGCCCCGCAGTCCAAGCCCCATGAGCCTGAGTCAGCTGGCATGGGCCAGCAATGGGTTTTACTTTGCTATGTAGCCGAACCCTTTGCCAATCCTGATTCTGAGTCTATCCTGAAATTCCCACTTAAGCTTTTGGGGTTTAACCAAAGAGGCGAAATGTTCAGTGGAATTTTGTAGTTGTTTACATCAAAATTTTCCCCGGGAGAACCCAATACCCCCTTTTCCTACCAGCTCTAGTTATGAACTCTTATTATTCTACATCAGGTCGCTAATGAAGAACTAAACAACCCTTGAATAAATGGAAGAGGTTAGTAAAAGGCCTGGATAAGGACAAACTCTATCTTCAAAGACGTACATAAAGCTCCTAGAAAAGCCAAAGAGTTGCAGGCGGATAACTGCAAATGGAATTTGTCTAGTTAAAGCAGGGCCTGGAAGTTGTGGGTTGGGATTAGGGCTAATTTTCAGTAAGTGCTGAGAATCCACACCTCCAGTGAGGCCATTGGTTCTATTCCTGGCCCTGATCCACTCTGTGACCTTTGAGTAGGTCACATCCCTGCTCCGTGCCTCAGTTTCCCCATTGGTGAACATGAGCCGCCTTTGTAAAGCACTTTGAGAGCCAAACTCCCACAGACACTGGCAGCACGGGGCCAAACTGCACAGGAATTCCAGTTTTTATTTACATAGCACCACAGGTACGGGTGGCCCTTAACAATTGAGGGGGAAAAAATGACCAAGCTTTCATAGGAGACTAAAGAAAAAATCCTCCCCGTGGAACCCTCTGATGCCTACTGTTGTTGAGAGACTAACAGTGCTGTCGACTCAGGGAGGAGAGAAACTGTTTATATAAAGAGTGTGTGGATTAATTGCAGTGGGACTTCATTCTAAACCAATATTTAGTCTAAAACACTTCGCTCTGTCAGTTCCCATGTCCACATCCCTGTTTCCACCAGTTAATAGCTCCATTTGTATTGTGGCTGTTAGTATTATGGTTGGAATCTCTATTTCATAGGGAAGGACACGGAGAGAAGAGATATAGGGGGATGGGGAAGGGGGGATCTTTACTAAAGCAGAAAATTCTGCTTGTTTGCATTTACTTTTTAACCCTTTCATGGGACCCTTGACAATCACAAATTATAGCACGTCACTGACTCTACAGAGGGCACCAATCGTCGACCCAGGAGTCCTGGAACGGCTTGGGTTAAGGGTGCGGGGTGAAATTAACCCCAGTGCAAGGGGCTAGCATGGGTCTGCTGCACCATTTGGGTGCCACTTTCAGGGCTCTGCACAGAGATGAATTAAACTCCAACTGAAGCTGGACACCTAATTTTCTGTGTGGATTGTTGATGTGGGCCAGATCCAAACTTCCCCCAAGTTTGGGGGTGTTTGGCTCCTGGGCTTGGACTCAGCCTGTTGTGGAGATAGGGGTTACCCACAAACCTAGACTGAATATCAAGTGCAGGAGGGAACCCACACCTGACAGATCTACAGGTTTGAGAAATAGCTTCTTAGGGAAGTGGTAGGAGTCCCATCATGAGGCATGTGTACCACTGGGCTGGATAAAACACTGCTCAGTTTACACTAGGGGAATGATTCTCCAGTAGCAGGGTTAATGGGACATCCCTCCATCTCTAATTCCTATGGACCTGACACCATTGCAGCTCAGCTCTGTTTGGTGCAGCTGAATCAAAGCAGACAGAGCAAGGTTGGCTCTCAGCCACCTTTGCACCTCCCTTATTTGGGGCTGATCCTGGTGAAGGTATTGTGACCACTTCCTATGGCTCCAAGAGGCTATTCCAGCAGGCAGGAATAGTGGGAGTTCAATGATTTTCCAGCCACGCTCTCTCTTTCGGAGATACAACCCAGCCATGCCTCATAGAGCTGTGACACTAGTTCGTTATCATGTTGTCAGTCCGTTATGCTGGGGGAATTCTCCTGTGGCAAGATATAGTAGATATATGGCCATCTGCTCCAGCTCCACAGAGCAAGAGCAATTGGGCTCTGTGATTATAAAATAGGGCAAATATTCAGAGATCCAGCCTGGTACCCCAGTCTTTATCTTGTCCCTCCAACAGGGTTAGCATCTTTCCAAAAAAGGTACCTCAGGGCAATTAACAGCTGTGGCCTTTTGGCAACAGTTGTGGCAGGGTTGGGGGTCTGACGAGTCCTGCTAGTCACTCAACAAGCTGCAGAGTTTTAGATGTGCTGAGATGTCCTCCTGTTTGGTTGCATAGAAGTGAAACTATTTTTTATCAAATATGATACATCGAGATGATTTTAGATTGTGCATACTCAAGTGTATGGATTTTCATTTTCAGCTGGCAGGATGGAGTTCCAGCATGGTTGACCTCTAGGCGCTACCACAATATAAAAGTTTAATAATTAATATAAATAATAATCATGAATTTTTCCTCAAGTCATATTGAGCCAAAATCTTCCCTCACTTTCATCCCTGGCATCCTGCTGAAGCCAATGTGATAACTAACTAACGGAGTGTTGGTAATAATCATTTGTATCCACTCTTTAAAAATATGAATAATGCTGAACAACCTTAACTCAGCCTCTGATAGTGCAGCCTATCTCCCTTCTCCACTTGGGCAGCTTTAGCTTCACCAGAAGTGCTTACATGAGAATATGACCCACAGAATGCTGGGTGTATAATTAGTTTCATACACACGGCTCGAATAGCAGGCATAATCCTGAGTCACTATCCGGCTACCATGTGCTTCCTTTTCAAAGTAGTGTGGCCTAGTAGATAAAACACTGGACTAGAACTCTTTAGACCTGAGTTCTGGCTTTGGTTTATGGGATGACCTTAGTCAAGCCGCGTCAATTCTCTGTGCTTCAATTTCCCTGTGAATTGGTTAATTCGACCAGAGATTTTGGCAGAAGCTTATTAAGGTGAGTTGGCTGTCTAGCTAAGCTCCACATGTCACCAAACCATTACCCGGTGGGCCAGGATGACCTGACCACCACAGAAAAGGACATAAGTAGGAGAACTTCTAAAAGAGATGTGTCAGCACTTAATTTATCATCATCTACACACAAAGTCTTTAGTCCCCTTTTCCCATAAATTCTCTTACATCTTAAGCAAGTCCAAAGTTTCCCAAGGAGGCAGGACCCAATCTGTGCTCCACTCTCCATTTTCTTCAGTACTTTTCCAGTACTGATTGCTTCTTCTGGAATGAGCTGGGTCTGGCTTATATAGACCTCAGAACCCTCCAACTCCCAGCAGTCTTTGAGAGAATTGGTTAATTGGAGTAAACAGCTAGTTTCTTTTCTTTCTACCCTCATGTGAGGGTTTGCACTGCCACACTCCCCATCTGTATGAGGCTACTGCTACTGACCTCCCTTGTTCAGCGCTTTGAGATCTATGTGCTAGATAAGAGCTCGATATTATTGTTATTATTTCTACAAACAAAGCATCATTTTGTCATCCCAGCCTAAGAGGGCTGTATATGTTGCTAAACATTCAGGGCTTGATTTTCAAGAGGTGCTAAGCATTTGGCCAAGGTTTTCAAAAGTGGGTGCCTTAACTTAGTCTCCTAAGACCATATCTAGGTACCTGAATACATGGCTGAATTTTGGGAAGTGGTGAGCAAGTCCCATTGACTTCAGTGGAAGCTACTGGGTGTTCAATATTTTAGAAAATTATGCCACTTATTTAGGTGACAAAATGTGATTTCGGAAGGCAGGCACTAGACACACACTTTAGAAAACCATGGGCCACTCTTCCCATAGTGTCCAATGATCTCACAAAACTGGGTGACTGGGCAACAACATGGCTGATGAAATTCAATGCTGATAAATGCAAAGTAATGCACATTGGAAAACATAATCCCAGCTATACATTTAAAATGATGGGGTCTAAATTAGCTGTTACCACTCAAGAAAGAGATCTTGGAGTCATTGTGGATAGTTCCCTGAAAACATCCACTCAATGTGCAGCGGCAGTCAAAAAAGCAAACAATGTTGGGAATCATTAGGAAAGGGATAGATAATAAGACAGAAAATATCACATTGCCTCATATAAATCCATGGTACACCCACATCTTGAATACTGCATGCAATGCTTTTTTGGCCTCAGTCTTCACAGACAACGTCAGCACTGGGCAGTACAGTATGGGGAGGAGGTGAGCCCTCAGTGGTGAAAGAACAGGTTAAGGCCTATTTAGAAAAGCCGTACACGCACAAGTCCATGGGGCCGGATGCAATGCATCCGAGGGTGCTGAGGGAGTTGGCTGATGTGATTGCAGAGCCATTGGCCATTACCTTTGAAAACTCGTGGCAATCGGGGGAGGTCCCAGACACTTGGAAAAAGGCAAATATAGTGCCCATGTTTAAAAAAGGGAAGGAGGAGGATCCTGGGAACTACAGGCAAGTCAACCTCACCTCAGTCCCTGGAAAAATCATAGACCAGGTCCTCAGGGAATCCATTTTGAAGCACTTGGCGGAGAGGAAGGTGATCAGGAATAGTCAACATGGATTCACCAAGGGCAAGTAATGCCTGACAACCTGATTGCCTTCTATGATGAGATAACTGGTCTGTGGATATGGGGAAAGCGGTGGATGTAATATACGTTGATTTAAGCAAAGCTTTTGATATGGTGTCCCACAGTATTCTTGCCAGCAAGTTAAAAAAGTATAGATTGCATGAGAGGACTGTAAGGTGGATAGAAAGCTGGCTAGATCATTGGGCTCTACGGGTAGTGATCAATGGCTCGATGTCCAGCTGGCAGCCAGTATTAAGCAGAGTGCCCTATGCTTCAGTCCTGGGGCTGATTTTGTTCAACATCTTTATTAATGATCTGGATGATGGGATGAATTGCACTCTCAGCAAGTTCGTGGATGACATTGAACTGGGGGAGAGGTAGATATGCTGGAGGGTAGGGTCCAGAGTGACCGAGACAAATTGGAGGATTGGGTCAAAAGAGATCTGATGAGGTTCAACAGAGAGAAGTGCAGAGTCCTGCACTTAGGACGGAAAAATCCCATGCACTGCTACAGGCTGGGGACCAACTGGCTAAGCAGCAGTTCTGCAGAAAAGGACATGGGGATTACAGTGAACAAGAAGCTGGATATGAGTCAACAGAGGCCCTTGTTGCCAAAAAGGTTCATGGCATATTGGGCTGCATTAGTAGGAGCATTGCCAGCAGATCGAGGGAAGTGATCATTCCCCTCTATTTGCCACTGGTGAGGCCACATCTGGAATATTGCGTCCAGTTTTGGGCCCCCCATTTCAGAAAGAATGTAGACAAATTGGAGAGAGTCCAGTGGAGGGACACAAAAATGATTAGGGGGCTGAGGCACATGACTTATGAGGTGAGGCTGAGGGAACTGGGCTTATTTAGTCTGCAGAAGAGAAGAGTGAGGGGGGATTTGATAGATGCCTTCAACTACATGACGGGGGGTTCCAGAGAGGATGGAGCTCGGCTGTTCTAAGTGGTGGCAGATGACAGAACAAGAAGCAATGGTCTCAAGTTGCAGTGGGGAAGGTTTAGGTTGAGACAGTCCAGTAGGCTAGCCTACGACGAAGAGTGTAGTTCACGGTCAGCCTACGATGAAGAGTGCAGTTGGGCGAGCAATTTGCAATGTGCTCAATGTGTTTATCCCTTGTTCCTGTTCATGAATTACCCACAAACAAGCTTGGACTCTGACGAATGCGTGAATGAGTCAGAACTGCTTGTACACTTCACACAAACACATTGCAGTCTGCGGGCTGTCAGCAGACTCTTCATGTAGGGCCTGTCTACATTGCAGCTTGAGGTGTGGTTGCAGCTCACTTAGGTGTACCAGATCTAAGGAGGTTGAGCACTAATAGCAGTGAAATTGTAGCAGCACTGGCATCAGCACGAGCTGTACATACAAGGTAAATACACAAGTGGGTAGCCTATACCACTGCTCATGCTGCTGCAGCTACACTGTTGTTATGACTCGAACTAGCTTTGATCCAGCTAGATCCAAACTAGCTCAGGTAAATCTCCACGTGCTGCAATCACACCTCCCAGCTGCAGTGTGGACAGACCCTTAGAGCAGGATTTTCAAATGAACGTCACTTGGAGTCAGGCATTTAATCGCTACTTGCATCTTTGTAAATCTACTGCCTATAAGTGTGCTTTTCCAAAGTGCCTCAGTGACTCAGGTACACAAGTCTTGTTCATTTTAAATGGGTCCTGCATGCCTAAATCTCTTTGGAAAATCCCACCCTTGAATCCTTAACCTGATTCACTCCTTGTGATAATGTGTGAGGTCACATGCTTTTGTTTCTGTTGCCTGTTCGCTCTTTGATTTACCCACTGTCACTTATAAAATTGATTTAGAGATGGGCTCCCAAACACAAAATTCTTGCAAACTCCTGAGCAAACTCATATTAGCATGACTATTTGTGAAACATTTCCTTTCCAGGAACATTCTTGTGAGCAACCTGGTCCTCCATACTCCTGTGCAGAGAGTGCAGGTAACAGGGGTGGGGAGCAAAGACTCCAGTGAATCTGTGGTTTTTATGCAAACAGATGTTCACAAATACTTTCTTGCCGTCTTAATATTCTCATTATTATTAATTTATTCAGAGAACTGGCTAACATTTTTCTACCCAAAAATACATTTGAAATTTTCCAGTTTTGACAAAAAAAATTTGAAGCATCTCCCCCCCTCCTCTGCCCCCATTTTTAAGTTTTTAATTGAAAGGAAATGAACAATATTCACAGGCAATTTGAAAAAAAAAGCAAGAAATAACCCCCCACCATTTCCCCCTCTAAACTGCCAGTGAAAAACAATTGGCATTTTTTGAACCGATCTAATTATTTATATAACTCTTGGGTTTTTTAAGCCTCATGCATCTCACTATCTGGAGACTTTTCCTGACATGAAGCCTAATTTTGCTCTTGTTAATTTCAGCCAGCAGATTCTAATTTCACCCACTTCTTAAAATTCAACCATTTATTCAGGCACCTTGATATGGACTTGGGAGACTTAAGGTTAGGCACCCACTTTTGAAAATCTTGGCCCTAGTGCTTAGAAACTCTGAATAAATAATTTCTTCTGCACATCCTCTCCAAAGATGCCAAAACACAAAAATAAACAGGGCAGACCCAGTTTCTGAGCAGCCTTTATAACCCCCAGCTCTCAGGGAGGCTGGGCGACATCTCAGCAGCAGATCAGCCATTCTTGAGTCACAGACACTTTTATTTTTGTGGCTCCATTTCCTTCGAGAAGTTTGCACCTGTTTTCAGAAACCACCCAAATTTCAATACACAAAACAGAGATGCCAGGCCAGACAGTCACCATGGCGGCAAGATGCTATCACAGCTGCAACCTTAAGAAGAAAAGGTGGTGACAAACACCCAGCTCTGCATTAGATGTGATGCTCGTGAAGTTAAAGACGTCTCTGTTTTTAGTGGCTTTGATAACATAGTTATTTATACACATCTCTTCTGGCTGGAACTTGGTGCAACAGAGACTGTTTCTGGTACCTGTTTTAGCATCCCATATTTAACAAGAGATACAGCACAACAATGCTTCCCACATTATAAGACAAGCTCAAATTAGCTTACTACTGACATGTCCCACCCTATGTTGCGTAGAGGTGCTAGTGAGGAAGAAATTGTCTCCTCTTCCATGCAACCACAGAGTAGGATTCCGTCTGATGTTACTTTGTCTAAGAAAAGGGAGCTGCAAGTAATGTGAACACCAGGGTTGTGTGTGGGGATCCAAACCACGATTTTCTGCACCAAAAGACCTTGAACTAGAGCAGTAACACCCTGAACCGGGGTATGTAGCAGGCTGTTTCAGTTACTGGAACCAGCCACTAGAGGGAGACAAAATCATGCTATTCTACAAGGGAGGGGCTACAGATAGTGCAGTAAGGTCTCAGCAGGGCATGGCTGGCAGCAGAGGGAGCAAAGTCAGCTCCTGTCCCCAACACAGGGCACAGGGTAGTTAGCTGTATACACCACTAGGGTCACACAGTGCTATCTGGGCCATAGGACCAGAGCAATGACATGGTGCTCCCAGCAAGGCAGCATCCCCACAACCTATCCTAAGCTATCCAGTCCCCTCCACTGGCTTCATGAGTGTGAGGAGAATCAAACCCATTTGCCTTTCCCCACGCCCCCTCCAGTTTCCAATCAGTGCCCTGCCCGAGTGTTGCAAGAGCCAGTGTGTCACTGGAGGGTGTTCTGCTCTGTGAATATTTATCAAATGCGGTAATCCCAAACCACGAGAGAGCTGTAGGCACTGGAGAAGGCTGTGGGAAATCGCTACACAAGGCAGGAGCGTTTTAGCATTCGCTGAAGTGATTATTGCTTCCCCAGCTTTTTCCCACCCTTCAGTGCAGAACAAATCCACAGAATAATAAGAAACATGCTCAACAGCTTGGTCCATGACTGGGGGGAAGGAGAGGGGATAAAGCAGCTACAGGCTACGTCTTTTGTGTCATTCACCTCACAAGTCCCATTCCTCATTTTCCCACTTTATTTATAGGGAGAACTATTTCTCCGTGGCACCTTTAAGTTAACCCTTTACCTACTGGAAGCAGAAACACAAGGGATGAGGTTTTCTCTAAGAGCTCTGTGCATTGGGTTCAGAGCACTTTTAAAAATATGACCCTTAGGTAATCAAAGGACCTGGCTCCCCTTTACATTAAGGCCCTTTTACACTGCCAGAAAGGCAGAGGGACCTCAGAACCACATTTTCCAAGGTATTTAGGTGCCTAATGGGATTTTTAAATGTGCCTAAGGAAGTTAGGTGCCCAATTTCCATGGGAGTTAGGTGCCTTGCTTTTGAAAATCTCACTAGGCACCTAAATACCATGGAAGATCTGTCCCTTAGTGTCAATGAAGAAGCAGACTAGGTATGGTGAAGCCTATCGTCTGGCCCTATGTTTGTACTCATGCCTGATTTTAAGAATCTTTGGGATTCTTGGGTGCTTCACGAGCCTATGAATTGCAATTGTGATGATAATATGTATTTGGCTGAGCCCTGGCGCTAGGCAACAAAACTGGCTAAACACCCAAGCTAACTGGGGGGAAAAACAATTCCTGCTCATGCCTACTCATGCACTCTACGTTATGGAGTGCGTTCAAAACAGCTGCACACACTAGTTATTGCCCCAGGAGGTGAGGCTGTCCTACGTTGGGATGTAACTGAAGCAAGCTTCATGGATCACAACTGATATGTGCCAGACAAACGCCAGCTTTCGGCCAAGCTGGGAGGTGGTTCTTCTCGTGTACCACTCTTGTTTTAACATGAAAGACATATGAAGGAACAAAATACCTGCATCAAATATTTCTTGACACATGGCTCTTTCTGAGAACGGATTGTGAAGGTTCGTAGAGATTAAGGCCAGAAGAAAGCACGAGATCATCTCGTCTGATCTCCTGTATATCGCAGGCCAGATAATTTCACCCAGGTGCTCCTGCATTCAAGTCCAATAACTTGCGCTCGGCTAAAGTGTCTCCTCCAGCGAGGCGCTCAGTCTACATCGGAAGCCATCAAGAGATGGAGAATCTGTCACTTCCCTTGGTAGCTGATGCCAACAGTCGATCACCCTCACTGTTAAAAGCAGGGGGCCTTATTTCTAATTGGAATTTGTCTGTTTTTGACTTCCAGCCATTTGGTTTTTGTTAGGTCTTTCTCTGTTAGATTAAAGATCCCTTTAGTAGCTGGGTGAAGGAGGCTACTGGATGGGTAGTTGCCCAATATTTCTCTCTAGGCTCCCGTCACTGAGCACCTTGCTGACAACAGCGTACAGCACTCCTGTGAGGTGGGGGAGCATCACTGTCCCCTTTTTATGGATGAGGAAGTCACAACACAGAGAGATGAAGTGACCTGTCTAAGGCCATACATGGAGTTGGGGTGGGGGAGCTGTGGGGCAGGAGCTCAGCAGGTCTGATGTTTGATGTCTTTGGGGCAGGGGAAGGGGAAGAGAAGCAGGAATGGCTTCATCAGCATCCCACTTGCATCAGCTCATAAACTTTCCCCAGTCTCACTCAAGCAACACCACTTGAGACATGAAACAGAACACTGTCACTTTAAAAGTGTCAGCTCCGGGTCCCATGGGAGATCTTCCCTCGTGGAGCTTATGCAGTCCTTTGTCCTTCAGATGTGACTGCTGTCGCGGGTGAGAGATGTTCATGGTCTGACCTCCCTGGGACGTATTTTGGGCCAAGCTTCTAAGCAGGCCACGGGGATCCCCTTAGAGGATGGAAGCCAAAATGGCGCCTCTATGATGCGGCAACATTTTGCTGGAGGAGATACATGAAACGGAGATGTTTTCACGAAGGAAAGTTTCCCCCTCTCGCCTATGAGAACTGGGGATTCCAGCTAAACCAGAGACCATTCGGTTTGCATTTAGAGTTGGTTAGAAACGGGAGTGAATCTGTAGGTCTCTCCCCATATGCTCACTCTGTGCACCTTAAACTAAGCATAGCGTGGCCCACTCCAAACATTCCAAAATTCTGAGGTAGGCACCAAAAGAAATCATGAGATTGGGTTAAAAATCATGGGTATTTTTTGTGTGTTTGGGTTTTTTTCGAAATACATTTTAATTATTTTTATTTATAGTGAAGGTCTTTGATCCCTTGGGGTGCACTCAGGTCATATTTTCCAGCTTCCCTTCTTCACCATAAGGGTTAGAATATTATTCTTTTTTGAAAGCAAAAGCAGAGACTGTCATGTAATCACCTGACTCCAGTAGCTGAGGCTTTAAGTCAAACACCAGGTATAGTGGGACTCATGGAAAAAAATTACGAGAGTTGGCAAGATTGGAAGTAACACGTCGTAACCTGGGATTGTGCATCACAGTTTGCTCCAGAGAGGTTCCAGGCTAGAATATTAAAATGTCCTGTGGGCCAAGACTGAGGTTTATCCCCGGAGTTGTGCACAGAGGTCTGCAGCTGGAGAAACAGGGAGTGCTGTGGTCAGAGCTGAGGTGCATCAAAGGAGCTGAGCGTGAGGGTGCAGGACTGGAATAGCTTGGGGTGCTGCAGGTGAGGACTGGGATGGATCAGCAGAGCTGCAGGTGGCACACCAGGTCTAGTCAGCACTGAGTTGCATTGGCAAGCGCAACAGTGTGGCAAGTTTCCCCACTTCAACAGGCACCAAAAACCTCCTGCGTCTCAGGGCAGAGTGTGGGGGAGGCGTATGGCCTTCTGGTAACAACAGCACATAAATCCCATTTGCATTGCTCCCATCAATGCCGAGAGGTTGTGTTAGGGATTGGGGTTCTGTTTATTGACAAGGTCACGACCTAGCCTGTTTATGACCCCCAGGAGACCTCTGCATGGAAACGGGATTTGTAATGTAATACTAACAATAACACACTAGAGACAGCCGTGACAGGGTCGTTTTCTCCTACACGCCACAGCTGGTTCCCAAGGATGGAAACATGCAGGGGAAAGGGCAAGGAAGCAGAAGAGGTGCGGTGCATGTTTGCTTTGCTCGATCCCAAGGAGGCAGGGATGGACAGATGGCCGATGAGTCTGCTTCCTCTAAGGGCCAGGGCACAGGCACTGCTGCAAAGGATTCTGGGGCACGGTTGGGACAAGCTGCTGGTTGAAGTTGACTGGGCAGAAAAGGATACTGAGCAGAGACTGGGGACATCCCTCTGAAGGAAGGGAATACCCAGGTAGGAGCTTGGATGAGAGTGAGGACGAAGAACACATAGGGGCAGGGAAACATCCTGGGCCAAATTCAATGGAGTTACTAACAGGAGAGAATTTGGCCCCTGACCTTTGCTCACAGTGCTATTGATCCGGAGGCTCATGCTTGTCCTGGAACATAGAGATCAAGGGTAGAGATGTAGAAACCTAAGTCAGTGGGACTTGGGCTCCTAGGACACTTAGGACTGAACGTTCAAAAGGATTTAGGTGTCTGGAAAAACCACTGTGATTCTCAATGCCTGAGTTCGCTACCTAGACTCCTATACAACGAATGGAGGAAAAATAGGTGCCTTACACTGCGATTCCCGAAATCCAGAAGGTTGGGCAGGGAGCTGCCACCCAGAGGGTGGGGGATGCTAAGCCCCATGCCCCTCTCAGAGACCCGTGCCTAAGTCCAGGCTGCAGGGAAGATCCTTCTGCTTGTGATTCTCAGCCAGGACTTCTCTTTTTAACTACTCTATTTTAACAAGAAGCTCCAGGGAAGGACTTCCTTCATAAACTCATGGACTTTAAGGTCAGAAGAGACCATTATGATCATCTAGTCTGACCTCCTGCACAATGCAGGCCTCAGAATCTCACCCACCCACTCCTGTAACAAACCCCTAACCTATGTCTGAGTTATTGAAGTCCTCAAATCGTGGTTTAAAGACCTCAAGGTGCAGAGACTCCTCCAGCAAGTGACCCGTGCCCCATGCTGCAGAGGAAGGTGAAACAACTCCAGGGCCTCTGCCAATCTGCCCAGGAGGAAAATTCCTTCTCGACCCCAAATATGGCAATCAGTTAAACCCATATCTTTCAGCCCCATGGTTCAGGAGATGGATGCAGGGATTTTGAACAAGGATCTGGCATCTCTCCGGCATGGGCTTTTATCCTTGGGCTATAGTGATGGAAGAGTCCCTTACTCTCTGCTGTTGACTCTGTTGCACTGTGGATAAGTAACAAAAGACTCACTGGAGCAGGAAGGCTGGATCCTGGGTTGCCCACACCTCGTCCGCGTGCACTAACTACCAAAGGTCAAACATGTCTTCTGTTTTTTCAACCAGCTCCAATTGCCACGCAGGGACCATAGAACAAGCGCTGCGTTGACCACGGGGAAGCGAGCGACAATTGCACTGTGGCAGCTTGCAAAGCCAGATTGCTACCTGTCAGTGGGAAATCATTTTGGAGTTGGAAAATCCATTGTGGAGGCTGTTTGTCATGGAAGTGCATAAGGCCATTAATCGCTGCCTTCTTGGCAATGTGCCAGGATGGATGTGCAGCAAGGGGCAACTTATTTTGGGACCAGTCCATCTGGGCACAGACTACATCAAGAGAAAAGGATATTTTTTTTATGGTTATGCACACATTGGTGGATTGGACGCTTCACTGACATCGGGGTGGGTGATCAGGGAAGGTGCATGATGCGCGCATCTTTAAGAACAGAGGACGGATCAGAAAGCTACAAGCAGGAAAATTCTTTCCTGACAGCAGATTTCCACTGGTGAGGTTGAAATGCCAATAGTGATTCTGGGGGACCCAGCCTAGCTCTGGATCATGAAGCTGGCCACTAGCCACCTGGACAGCACTAAGGAAAGATTCACCTACTGGCCCAGCAGGCTCAGAATGACAGTTGTCTGTGCTTGCAGTAGGTGGAAGGGATGCTGGTGGGTGTTTACTTGCAAAATTGCATCTCAGGGAGAAAAAATAATCCACTGCTTATAGGAGCCTGTTGTGCCCTGCATAACATCTGTGCCACCATCTGCTGCCTTTGAACAGCCACACACAAGGTTCATTACAGAGCTCAGCGTGGAGCTGGGTGGGTGAGAGAGGCTTTGAAAGAGCACTCTGTCAGCTACTGTAGCATTCTCTAGGCCTGCAGCATTGCATGCTGCTAAGAATTATGTAGTACTTGGTGTACATTTGTAAATAGGACTGGATATTTTCCTGGACCTCGGAGTTCTGCAGTGCTTGGCGTGCATTTGCAAGTACTGTTTGCTTGGAGTACAGCTGTGCATTCTGCAGTTTTTGTTGTGAACTAATAAAGATAATTTGATTTTCTAAAGATAGAACTTTATGGAGTGGGGGAAACAGTGCAGAAACACAGTGTGCAAAAAACTCGCAGGCAATGTGATACACATTTTTGACATAAATGAATGGAGTGGAATGTTAAAATTGGAACAGAAGTGAACATTTCTGTCCACTTGAGTGCACAAATATAGTCTACTGTGCCTATACATACACCAGCCGTGGTTCTCACATTAGTGTACGTGAAACTGTGGTTTTCCTTGCTGTGTCCTATCCTTACACGGCCGGTGATGCCATGTGGTATGTGTTGCCCTGATGCCAGGTAGCCACTTTAGGTGCAACTAGAATACAAACCACAATACTAACCCCAGCTAAAAAGATTTGGTTCTAAAAGTGAGGGAGGAGAATGGGTCTTTTTCCCCCTAAACTGCTCATCTTAACCCTGCCAGCAGAGGTCCAGTGAGAGCATAATGGTAAAAAATATTTTGCCTTTCTATAGCCCCCTTCCATCCGTGGATCCCAGAAACCTTCGCAAACACTACTGAGGAAACCTCATCATTCTCTGTGTGACTATGATGTTTTGACATCCCCATTTTACAGATGGGGAAAACTGAGTCACACAGCAGCAAAGCGACTTGCCCAAGGAAATGTTAGGGTAGAGTCTGGGGTTTTGAGCTTGCTTCAGGGACCTCTAGCAAGGCTCCCTCCCTTCACTGGGACTCCACAAGCATCCTGATCGGAGCTCTATACCAGGTTCTCCACTTCAAATGCCCCAAGCCACTGTCCTAACCACTAGACTATGCTTCCTCCTCTTGCTTTTATTTTCACTCATCACCCAGGTGCAAACACAACTATCGGGCAAAGTAAGGTTTGGAAACGGGCCTTTTGTTTGTTACCTCTGGGGCCTGGAATTATCAAAATCGAAACAATATTTCAGCCTCAGCCTTTTTCTGAACACCCATCCCCTGAGAGGGTAAATCCCTCTTCCCCTTAATTTCTCGATTTGACCCATCAAGTGTCAAAGAGATAACCATATCACCTGGATCAATGAAACTTCTTCTGGGCTAAGATTTTTTCCTCCCACACGTTATGAACCCTGGGTTGATATCAACTATTGATGCCACCGCAGGGACTTCCCTAGTCTTTTTCAAAGGCCCGTGATAACTTTTTGGAATTAGGTTTGCTGACACCTTTAAGGCCAGTCCATCACCTGTTCAAGGCTCTGGAAAGACTCCTGTTGTCTTCACTGGAGTTTGAATCAGGCCCTAACATAGAACTGAGGATGTAGCTGTGATGAACAATTCAGAGAACTGATGGAGACAAAGCGTGAACAAGCCAGGTTCTCCAAGTGTGGCCTCGAGGCAGAAATGATAATTCTCCTTTCCAAGTAGGCAGAGAAAGACCCAGGGCAGTGCTTCTGCAGTCTAGAGCTTTGCTTCTGTTCCAGCTGCCCAAATACCCCCTGCACCTCAGGGGAGGATGACATTCAAATCTGTATGGGTTAGTCCTGTCTCGGGGCTGACCATGCTTCACCCATTCCTCCTAAGCCAGGGAGGTGTTAGGGGACTGTGAAGCATGGAAGATGTCTGGCTGGGAAATGATGGAACGGAGGAAGCGGGGGATACTTTGCAATGCAGCAGGCATATGAAATACCCGTTACCAACTCACAACTCCCCTTCATTGGAGAAATACCTAGAATCCTTTCTGGCAGGATCTATGGGGCTGACTTCTCCCAATGCAATTACTGCACCCTCCCCCCCAACACACAGGTGGGGACAAGATTTATTGAGGCCCTGGGCACAAAGAACCTTTGCCTCCCAACCCCATTAAAAATATAAATGTATCACAATGCATTACTACAAAGACTCCTTTCAGTGTTTACACACTGCCTTAATAATGAAGCAAATCATATCCCAGTTCATTATGCCTAAATTAACTGCTCATTTTTTCCACATAGACAATGAATATGGCTAGAGACCATTACACAAAGTGTTCTCTGCTATTGTGGACACTGATGTTACAAAGCTCAATTATTCACAGGCCAATAAGTGGTTTCTTTCATCTCCTCCAATTTTCTTAAACCTGACCATTATGCAGGGAGAAGTCCCTCACCACCAGCAGCGATTCTGCCAGGTGGCCGCTCTGATGCTTTTTCCTAAAATACTTCATGAACTGTTGGAAAAACAAATAAATATGCACATACACATGTCCAAATCATTGTAATTTATTTATATAGGGTTGTTTCTTGTTTTGTTTTTTCAGACTCAGTAATCAAAATAATGTACAGTTGTCTCTATTCTTTACTGGACCTAAAGAGAATAGAAACACAAATAAGGTGCTTTGCATGTTCGTGTCGTTGTCGTTGTTGTTGTTGTTGTTGTTGTTTTTGCTGTTTTGATTGTTTTTTTTTTAAATAGTCTTGTTAGCTAGTAAGTCTGCTGCTGTGAAAAGTGATGCTTAGATGTTAATATCACTTTTCACAGCCGACTTACTCAGCTCCAGCAAATTAAGCCCTGGATGGGGAGGTGGGTAGGAAGGCAGCGGGGCCAGGGGCAATGGTGGGTAAGCCTAGGGCCAGAGCCCAGGAGCCTGAAGCCTCATGGCCAGATCCCAGGCCCACACCTGAAGCCCCATGGCCAGGGGATGGAGCATGCAGCTGAAGCCGGGGGCCAGAGGAGGCAGTGAGGGATGGGGCAATGGGGGGGAGGGTGAGCCTGGGGACAGCACCCACCGCCTCACAGCTGGGGCCCAGAACCCAAAGCACCGTGGCCAGATCCCAGGGTCCAAAATCCTGAAGCCAGGGGACAGAGCATGCAGCTGAAGCCTGGGAATGGAAGAGACAGCAGGGGCTAGAGGCAATGAGGAAGAGGTGATGAGCTCAGGGCTGGAGCCAGAAACCCCACGGCCAGATCCTGAGGCTGAATCCCAGGTCTGGGGCACCCCAAATTGGCCAGGTTCCATGGGTCCATGCGTTAATCCACCACTGCTTCCTCCTAGATGTTGGAGACATCTCACCATCACTTGGGTTAACTCAGCACACAGGAGAATTGGTAGCTGCAGTCCTATCTATCTAAGATACTTATCGTGCTCCCACCACCACAGTATCAGCGTGCCTTTAGTCTTTAATGTATTTATCCTCACAGCACCCTTGAGAGGCAGGGCAATGCCATTATCCCCATTGTACAGATGGGAAACTGAGGCACAGAGAGGCCAAGTGACTTGTCCAATGTCATACAGAAAGTCTGTGACAGAGCTGGGAATTATACACAGGTGAGCAGCCTAACCACTGAACTAGCATTTCTCATCCTCCTAAGACTTTTCTCTTTGCTCTTGTATAACATCGATGATGTTGTTATAAAGACACTCCCTCCCCCCATTAGAGAGCAAAACCCCTTTCTGTTCTCTATGTTGTTAATAACGCTAGATTATGAGGGTGATTTTTTTTCTCTTTCAAACAAAATATTTTTAGAACTAGGAACCGCAAGACACCAGATGCTGCTGGCTGCTTCTCTCCTCACCTCTCCCCCCGCACACAAGAAGCACCGAAGATTTGTTATTTTTAAACCAAAAAGTAAAATGTTTTGCATTGGAATCTACTGCACAGCGCAACAGCCCTCAATCCATTGGCCAACGTGGGTTTTATGAGGTCAGACTCCCCCCCGTGGTGAGATGATATAAAGCAGCCACAGAAATTTCCACAGAAATCACAGGGTAAGGGCTCAGCACCTTATAAGTAGGGTCTGAATTTCAAAAGACCTCCACTCCCTTCGAAGCTCAGCACCCACAATGAGGGTTTATATTTTTATAACAATTCAGCTCCCATTTAGGCTCCAAAATAAGAGGCGGATTTTCAAAAGGGCAGAGCTGCAGGCAGCTCCCAGTGTGAACCATATGGACAGATTTGTAACCCGACGTGCTGAGGTGTTGAAAATATGACCCTGGTTGTGTGCTGAGCCCTTTGGGGAATTCTGGGCTTGGGAGCGGATAAAGGGGAGAGCAACCTGGTCAACCCCAAGGGTTCAAAAATCATGAGTCAGATTCATAAAAAATCATGAGATTTTAAAAAAAAAAACCCTCATGATTTTAAGTCAAATAGTAAGTGATGAGTTCTTTTTGTTTGTCTTTTGGTTTCTGAGTTTTTCGAGAGGCTTGGGTCACATTTCCAAGCTTCTCTACTCAACCATGAGGGCTGGACATTTACTGTGCATTTTAAAATGAAAGTAGAGATTCACATGCCATCATGAGACCTGGGGCTTTCACGAGAAATACCAAATATCACAAGACTTTCAATGAAATGGTGAGATACAGCAACAATGGGAGATTCAAAGAGAATGGCAACCACAGAAAAAATTTCACTCTGGCTTTAGATATTTGGGAAATTTTAGCTGTCTCGGGGAGCTAAATGAGGAAGGTCTCTTTTGATCTTGTAACAGGAGACAGCTCACCATGGAACTGACAAATGCTCCAGTAAATAACTATTAGGCACAGATCTGGCCTTGCATAAGAGAAACTGGGCACCACAGAATCTGTGGGTTTGTGCCATGAGAACATGACACCCAAATGTCATCAATATAGTCTCATGGTGGTCCTCTCCTTCAATAGAAACATGAGACTCTACTGTAATAAACATGACTTCACACTTCTAATTAACCCTCCCACACTTCTTAGGTATTCCACTCAGTTGAATCCAGGTAACGTTTAACCACAGTGTCCTGCCTGTATTACCATGCATTCTGCCTCCCTAAAATTCCCCCAGCGGCTTCACTTGCATGCAGTTCTCTTTGCTGAGTTGCTGTGTTGTGTCACTGATTAGTATTCCATTAATTTATATTGTGAAAGCACCTGGCAACCTTGGCCTGATTGGAGCCTCACTGTGCTAGGAGATGTACAGTTGTCTAATAAATTAAGTCCCTGGGAAGTAATTTGTAAGAGCAGGCTGCCTGCCAGCCGAAGCCTGGGCAGTCAATTAGCTGACTTGGCACTAAGGAACAGGTACCATTTCAGACAAGAGGAATCTCAGACAAATAAGATTTGGCCTGGCATTTTAAAAAGCTTTGATTAATTCCTAGCAGATGGAAACCAAAATAAGATATTGCTCCCTTTTCCCCTTCTCCCTCCCCTGCTCTCCCAGTCGCTCCTTATTTGTTGGGGCAGGAGAAATAAATGACCATCCCTAGCTCATGAAGTCTATGGTCTGGCTAGACAAGATATGTGACACAGGAAGAATAAGACAACAACAATTGGAGGATGTTTTAGCATAGACTAAGTGTGCTGCCAGTCACTAACGGTGCTTTTCTCTATTTACAAGTAGCCACCTTCCACCACAGGGGTGGCTGCATTTCAGTATTGGAGGAAGCAGTGCCTCATAGTGCCAAAGCACTTGTTTTGGGTTTGCAATTTCTATCCCCAACTGCATTGTACGAAGTGAATGAAATTTACTGGCTGAGTTACTAGAGGGAACAAATAAGAGGAGAACAATAAAGACTTAGAAGAAGAAACGCAGTGGGGTGGGGGCTGGCCAAGGCTTTGGAAACCTAAGTTCTACGCCCACCTCTTCCCTTAACTTATTGTGTGACTTTGGACAAGTTCTCTCTGCCTGTTTCCCTTCACGTCCTTTGCCTGTTTAGACTCCACGCTCCTTGGGATATGAATTTTTCCTCACTAGGTGGGGGTAGACCAACTTGCCCAATATAACCTCAAGGTGGTCCTGTAATTCAGATAGAGGACTGCTAACTTCAACTGCTTAAAAATCACGAATGAGACCACAAACAGCCAGGAGGTTGGTGTAAAAATCATGA
The DNA here is from genome assembly GCF_007399415.2 of Gopherus evgoodei. NCBI lineage: Eukaryota > Metazoa > Chordata > Testudines > Testudinidae > Gopherus > Gopherus evgoodei. Next base: position 7,666,343 of record NC_044340.1, on the reverse strand, counting down.
GGTGTTTTGTTTTTGTTTTGTTTTTTAAATGGGTGGGTTTTTTTCTATTTGTTTACTTGGTTTTGAGTCTTTAGTTTTCACTTGGGGCATATTTTCAAGATTTTTGCTGCAACCCTGAGGGATAGAAACTTGCTTCTTTTCGAAAACCAAAGCTGAGACTCTCAAGTCATCAAGTGATGCCAGGAACTCGGGGGTGGGGGTGGGGTTAAGTAAAATATTAAATACTGCAAGAATTGAAATGAAATCATGAGAGTTGGCACCACTGCAAATAATAAATTATCCTCAAAGATGATGCAGTGGGCTGGAGATAAGCTGTGAGTCTCCTGTTTGGCAGATGTATTGCAAAAAGTTTTCAGATGAGGAGAGAGATCTGATAAGGCAGAGAGGCACAGGAAGGGACAGAAGCTGCAGAGGAGAAGGTGCTTGCACCAGAATGATGGGAAGGGACGTGGGAGAGACCAATGTTTATATGAATGGAGTGTGAAGGAGGGGTGCAAAGTAGAAACAATAGGAAGAGGAAGGTTTTGCAAACAAGGAAACATGCTTGTAAAGGCTCCTGAAATATCAGGGTTAGTAGTGGCATAGTATGAATAGATCATGTGGCATTGTTTAGGTTTCTGAAGTGAATTTAATGGAGATAGGAAGTGCTGGATTTGCAGACCTAGGGACCTGGGCATCCATGGGCTGTGAGAGTGCAGGTGTCACACTCACGGGAGGGACCATCTCTCTGTCTGCAAAAACAGGTTATAGCCCAGATGACACTTGGGTGGGCTTGTGGTTAAAGCCTGGGCTTGGGAGTTCTAGGTTCAAATCCCTTCTCTGCCAAGTGTTTGGGCAGCACCCAGCACAAGGAGCCCCTGATCTTTACTGGCATGGCTAAAATTCATAGTAATAAACAGCCCTTCACAGTTATTGACTTCTCTGTGGACGATGCCAGCTATGAGAGCTCTTTTGGTGCTGTGGGCATCTTCTTCAACCTGTTCTCCTCCTTCAAGCTCCTTTCCATGGCTGCATCTAGTGAGAGTTCATATGTATTACACTTTTCCACTTTCAATTAGCTATCCTTACCAGGCCAGGTTTTCTTGAAACAGGGCCCCTAGAGTCGCTCACAAAATTCACATCACTTATCAAATCTCTCAGCCAAATCTGATCTGTGTTTTTAACTAGACACCGAGGACGGTTCTCTAGCGGCTTGATAAACACATAGACTTTTAAGGTCACAAGGGACCATCATGATCATCTATCTCATTTGACCTCCTGCCCATTGCAGGCCACAGAACCCTCACCCACCCAGTAATAGACCCCTAAAGAATACACCCAGCTGAGCTTTGGGATGTGCAGTGGAACCTACAAACCCTACTGTCACCTGTCAGCAGCGGCTTTTGTCTGAGGTGTAGCTGTTTGCTGAAGGGTAAAAAACAGCAGCTAAAGGAAAAGGTGGTCCAAACTGGGCGCAGAGTGAGAAGAGAGGTGGCTTCCTGTGTACAGAGTCCCATCTCTGCCGAGAATTGTTCTCTCTTTGTCTCTGCCACGTGTGGTTTGTTCTGATGTGGTATCATCGTTACCTGGGATGGGTGTATACAATGCCTAGTAACTCTGGCTGCTGCTGCCAAGCTGCAAGGGTTACAGGGGCTCTCGCTTTACAGTCCCAGCGCAGATCTGTGCTTTAGTTATATGCCCAGCCCAATCCCCGGCCAAACCCAGTGCTTCTGCTAAGGCAAAGACGAGGCTCGTTCAGCCCCAGTGCATTCTGGGGAGGCACTTTGTTGTAGAGCTGAGTTCATGACAGTGCTCTACAGAGGGCTCGCTCTGCTTTGGTGACATTGTGTTTGTTTTTTATTAGAGGTGGTTCCAGGGGGCATAACTCAGATCACACAATGGAGCTTCCCACCATAAGGGTAAAGCTTATCAAGGCGGATGCCAGAGCTTTTCAGGGGCTGCTCTGACTGGAGAGCAAAACTAAGTGTCATCACAAACTTTCCCACTCCAAGAGCAAGATGTTCTTCTCCACCTGCCTTCTCTATAAACTCAGAGCAGCTTGGCCCTACCAATTCCTTTTCCCTACATCCCAAGTCCCTACCCAAACAGATCAGCCCACTGCTCCCCCAAGTTTCCCTCTCTCCTCCAGGAGAGGATAATGACAGATCATCTATAAGGCATGCTCTGTTCTAAGTTATGCCATTTAGTGAAAGTCACTCAAATACTACTGTGACGAGGGTTCTATAAGAACTTATTGAGAACAGAATAGATCCAGAGTCAGATTCCCAAGTTCCCAAATTCCAGTGCTGTTTAGATCTGGAGTTTGTAGCTGAGCAGTGCTGCCGACTCTCAGCCATTTTATTGTAAGCTTGTGATATTTGGTATTTGTCTTAGCACCCCAGCTCCTGAAGTCATGCAATAATCCGATTGCGTTAGAACCTCAGCAGTCATGTAAAAAATAAAGTCAGTTTCTAACCTCTGTGGTTGCAGAGAAAAACATGAAAATGTGAAAGCTAAAGGCTCAAAACCCCAGAATGCAGATGAAAACAACTCGGGCTTTATTACTTTTAAAATATCCTCAGGGTTTGGGGGTAGGGGCATGCACGTTTGAATATGCTGTCCTGGGTCAACCCATTATTCAGGAGAGAGAACTCTGAACCTGGATTCAGAATCAGAGGAACGCCCAGATCTCTGCTGGGGATGGAGAGGGATGGAATAGGCTACTGATAGGTACAGGTCTCTCTCTTTCTCTCCAAAAGAAGTGGAGATCTTGTGTTCACACTCATAATTCTGGCAAGAAAATGGGGAAGACTGAGAGATCCTCCATAAACAATAATTGTCGATGTTCTAATAGTTATCCATTGCGATTTTCAAAGATGAATTGGCCCTCACTACAGCCCTGTCTTGTAAGTGTACATTATACTTTCAAAGAACAGAACTTTTGGGCCCCATTTTCAAGTGTTCTGCACCCACAATTGGGCTCTGATTTTCAAAAGAGCTCAGCTCCCATTTAAATACCTAACTAAGGCCCAAAATTTCAAAGCTACTCAGCAGTTCCCAAAGCGGTGCTAGGCAGATTTGTCCTATGTGCTGGGCTCTTCCGTAGATCTGGCCAAGTAGTTTGGTGTCTGTGGGAGCTCTTCTGAAAATCTGACCATTTACGGCCCAGTCCTATCTACAAAAATCCTTTTAATTGCAGTTCAGGGAAGGGTTTGTGTGTTGGGACTGGAAAACCCCACCACAGCTTCAGTTAATAATAGCTCAGGCTGGGCCAGTGTGGAGTCTGATCATTACACAGCTGATTGAGTAAAAATGGCTATGGTCCTCCTTGTGTTGTGAAATATTTTTTATGGCTCAGGAGGCTGGTAATGGGCTATAGAGACTAGAAGAACCACCTCCATTTGGTGAAAGATGAAGAACAAAGCTGATGTTCAAGCAGAGTACCCCCCTGCACCCTGATATAAGACAAGGTGAGTGTGCGGTCCTGTACTAAGAGGGCAGCGTTTGCATGAAATGCCCCATTCTGTTAGCTGGTGCTGATCCTGCTGAGACAGGGTGAAGGGGGTCCTGGTAGACAAAGGTCCCCCATAACAGACCACAAGGGTGACTTAAATGAAGATGTCTTGCTGCAAAACCAATGTATTGCCATGGAGAATTGAGTCATCTGGCCTGCAGCTACTCACCAAGCCAACTCTTACAAGCAGCGTTAGTGCAGACCAGAGCCCACTCGGGCCTATCTGAATTTAGGGCTGGGGCAAGCCATTTTATAACCAGCTTGTAAATCACCAGGTCCCAGCTAAGGACTTGTGGGGTTAGTACAGAACTAGAGGCTTCGACCTGCATTTGAAGGGGACAGAGCACCAGGATTCATTTTATTGCACCAGGAGTCTTCATGGCAAAGTTCACAAACTGTAAGTTGAGGGCTGCCCCTGATTCAAGTCCCATCTCCATACAAAAATGCTTCTCTCAAGGGAGGTGGTGCTTTACTCGAGTATGTAGACCCAAGAAGTGTAAGGGTCTGGGGTGTAGCTGGTCAGGCCTAGTGGTCAGAGCTGCTCTGGTGTCCACAAGTCAAGGATGGCCCCGAGGTGGTGGTCAGTGGGCAGGGACCAGAGTAATCACTTGAGCTGGAGTCAAGAGGCAAGGTCAAGGTCAAGCTGGGGTTGGAGGCTGCAGATCAGCATGCAAGGTGAGGTCTGGAGTCACAGAAAGCCAGAAGTCATCCTGGTCACCCAGACAACTTCTTAGGGCAGCCTCCGAGGTTAAATAGTGAACATGGGCCAACCCCAAGGCCACAGGGTGCTGCTGTTGCTCTGGACCCTTTGAGTGGTACATTCTGCAGAGTACATGACAATGCTGGTATGTGGAGTTGTGGATCTCACTGTTATTATAGCCTTAAAGTCTATGATTAAAAGGTGTATAAATTAGAGGAAGTTGGTAAACAGGTTTTCTCCAGACAAAGGGAAGAGGTCAGCACCTCAGAACAGGGTGTGGCCAAATTCAATGGGCTATTCCTTCGTATCAGAGGTTGCAGGAAGAGAGCATTTGCATTGTAAAAAAATTATCAGCTGGGGGAAGACAACATGGAGTCTGCATGGCATCCACCCCCAGCAGGGAAAGGGCATTTGATCTGGGGATGCATTTCAGAAGAATACATCGCAAAGGTGGACCATAAAGAGAGGGGGAGGGAACCCTTAAGTTAACCTTCTGCCTAGGAAACAAGGAAAACGAGCACCTTGGATGATCCTGGCTAAGAGTGAGCCAGCTGTTACTGGGCACGGGAGATTGGTGAGGAAACTATCTTGAAGAAAGCATTGAAGAAAGTGGTCTTAGTCACTAGAAAGCATTGCTTGCTTTTGTTTGCTTATACCATTTCTACCTTTATCCGTCCCTGCAACTTGTGTCCCTTCTCCATATCTTTTTGTTAATAAACTTGTTTTATTTCTATTGTGACACAGCTCAGTGCTGTGTTCGAAGGGGAGGGCATTTGCCCCAGTTAAGTTAATAGGCTATAATGTACCGAGCCTTTAAAAGAGCAGCAAACTCAAGATCTCTGGTGAACGAACAGTGACGGGGCTGTGCACCGCAGAGCAATGTCTCTGAGGAACTTGAGGGGTTGGAGATGACTGATTGTTTCCTGCTTGGTGAGGTTTGGGCTGGGACAGCCTTGAGGAGTTGGCTGGTGAGGAAGACAGACTGGTGGGGCAGGGAGCTGATGCAAGCTTCAACCTCCAGCAGAGTTCGCTCTTGCTGAAGCAGGAAGGACACACCACAGCTCTCAGTGGCTCCAGCCCTCCTTTGTAAAGCACTTTGAGATCTACTGATGAAAAATGCTAGGAAAGAGTTAGGTATTATAATTAGTGATCTCCTAAAGTGCAATGTTCATGGGAACTTTTAAGGGCCTGAAATCTTCACTCATATTGAGACGCACCTTACTTAGTGAGTGGTCTGACTGATTTAGGACCATTAATTATTATTATTGCAGTAACACCTAAAGACAACACCCAGGTCAGAGCCCCTGGTGCTGTAGAAACATATAATACATGACAATTCCTGCCTCAAAGAACTTACACCTAACACTGTTTGGGAAATGATTTTTTCCCCATGAAAATTTTGCCAAAAATTACCCTCCCCTCATTTTCATAAAGAATTTTCTTTAATATTCTTCATCCAAAAATAAACAGGGTCAAAATATCTGTTGCCAACATTTAGAATTTTTTTCACTTTTCCAGGTTAACTTTTTATGTCAAAAATGCCCAGCAAAAATTTCGGTTTTGTCAGAAAGCCATTTTCTGTTGCAAAAATGGTTTTGGCGGAACATTTTCTCTCTGCTCTCTTTATAATCAAAAAGAAAAGATCTAAAGAGGTGGATGGAGCACCTAATTGGCCTAGGTGAGATGGAGGAGATGAGAACAAATCAATATAATAGGATGTGCACAGTCCCTAGCCGACCAGTAGTAAGATGGTACTCAGCATGAATAAAGATATCTTGCCTTATAGTATTTGTTTGTCTTGGATAAAGTGAAAGACACATCCCCAACTCCCAGACACCTGCTGACTAATCTCAAGTCCCTGTTCTAAGTCAAGTAGGCTAATAAAAACCTTACAACTCCAGCTGGTCAGAAAAAAAATCAGTGAAACAGTTAAACCAATTTTGCTGAAAACTTTCAAAAGAAATTCATCCTGAAGCAGACCCCCAGCTTGGGAAATTTGACCCCAAACAGTTAAAGTTTGGCAAAGTTACAAGTAGGCTTGGCTGAATTACATTTTTATATATATTTTTGACATATAATAGTTATTTTTTAATTTTTAAAAATTTATTAATTTAAATGTTCACAGTTGCACAAAATTCTGGGGGTTTAAGCATTTTTTTGGTATTTTTATCAATTTAAAATTTCACAGTTGTGAAAAATTATGGAGGACAAGATAATAATTATTACAGTAGACACTGAGATTCAAAAAGTTAGTTTTATAACTGTTAAAAACACAATCTGTCAACATCACATGTCAAAATATACAAAGTAAATATCCTTAAATCAAATTCTAATAAGTTCTCAGGTCGCATTTTTCATACTTTGCCTATCTGTACATGTTGGTTATCATGGATGGAAATATTTTTTGTCGGGGTGTGTGTGTCTGGTGAAATTGATGTTTACTGACATTTAATCATAAAAAATCCAATCCTTCAAAAACTCGTTACAAGCAACTGAAACCAGGGTCTTACAATGGGAAGTGTTACACAATGTTAGCATTAGTCATCACTAGCTATGTGATCTATTTTGTGTCTTTAATTACTGGCTGTTTAAGGACTGGATTCTGATACCTTTACTTCTATTGGGTAGCATCTCACTGCAGGAGGTCCCACCATTTGTGGAGTTACACACTACTGAAATCTTTAAATGAACTGTCAGTTAATGATATAACCACCCACTGAGGAGGAAGCTATATAGGGGATCCCTGAACACTGTATTGAGCAGATCTGAGTTCTGCACTCCAGCAGCAAGTATTAAATAAGTGTCTCTTTGATCTAACACAACACGCTGCATAAAGTCTTTGCAGCTTTTCAGAGCACGACTTCATACAAGTTATGGTCTTAGAAGCCTGGATCCAGGCTGGGTGGAGGTTTCACATGGGGCGTGTTCTTTGGTACCTAGCTATTCAGAGACCTATCAGCACCCAGATCTCCTTCTCTGCATGCAGATAGCATCTGGGGCAAACCATAGTCACATGCACTCCCGTGTTTTTAATAGCAGTCTAATTTCCTGCCCTGAGCCAACCCCAAATCCACCACAGAGCTCTCTGAAAGGAACCACCTCAGCCAGCCAAGAAGATGAGACTTGTCCCTGCTCTAAAAGCAAGCCCAGGGAGTGGGAGGGAGGGAAGCAGGGAACAGGCCGAGCCCAGCTCTGCGTTCAGAGCCCGCGCGCAGCCTGGCCTGCTTCAGCCACTCCCTGGGAAGGAAGCTGACAGAGATAATCTATTTCTAATGAGCCTGCATTGCTAAGTGGCCTTTTATTAGACCAAATGGAGGCCTGAGTCGCCTCCCCACCTCCCCGCTGCACATTCTCTATTGAAGTGAAATATGGGTTTAATATAATCACACCTGGTGGAAGAGCTTTCTCTATGGACCAATCCTGCATGCCCGCCTGGACAGACTAAACTCCCACAGCGGTCTCAGGGAGCAGCTCAGCACTTAGCAGGGGTAGGATCTTTAACTAAGCCACAGTAGATGCCTCTAGCCCCAGTGCTTAAAGTGGCTTTCTACTGCTGTACTCTGGGGAGGGGAGGGGGGGGGAATATGGGAACATTTTGGTGGCTCAGGTATGATGTAAAGCCAGCAGCAAGAAAAAAGTCTCAACAATAAAATCATGTTGAGGGACTGATTTCTTCCAGAGCTGGTTTCATGTTAATATTTTATTTTATTTTATTTTATAAAGCAGCTTTTTTGTTTATTCTTTAAGATTTAGTGCTTACAAAAAATGTCAGGTTAGCAGCCTAGGGACTAAGACTGGGCTTTTGGGAAAAGGTTAAAGGATTTAGAGATTTCAAGGCCAGAAGAGACTTTGTGATAATCTAGTCTGACCTCCTGGGGAACAGGCCAGAGAACGTCCCACACATAATCCCTAGAGCAGAGCTTCTAGGAAAACATCCAATCTTGAGTTAAAAAAATGCCAGTGATGACGAATCCACCACAACCCCTTGATAAATTGTTCCAATGGTTAGTTACTCTCACTTTTTAAAAGAATTATGCCTTATTTCCCGTCTGAATATGTCTAGCTTCAATTTCCAGCCATTAGATCATATTCATTCCAAGGTGGTAATTCCCACTGATATTTCTAGCGCCAGTGAGAAAAATGCCAATTACTTTTTGCAGGGAATTTAGAAAAAAAACCATTTTTTATGAAATATCCTGCAATTTTTTAAAATGAAAATTGAAATGGAAACTCTAGACTTTTTTGGTCTGTGAAACCCTGAAAAATGCTGACCGTCCTTTTCTGAAAAACTAGGAAGTGTCAAATGAAATAGAAATTTTTAGTTAGTAGAAAACAGCCCATTGTCTGCCCGAAAAAAGACTTGATGGAATTGGCTCTAGTAATCTGGGCATCTAAACCTCCTAAGGCTTTTTTGAAAAGCTGCTCTAAAATCTTTCATTTATTCCTAAAGCATGAGCAACTGGCACTGCTTTTCCCTGTGCTGCTCCGCCAACAGGTTTCAACGGTATCCTGACCATGCACCAGCCCAGCTTTGGGGTGCAATTGGGATCTCAGTCTTTTTGGCCTTTCATTTGTTGGCTTGATTGCAAAGTCACTGTTTTTGGTCCAATGTGAGTAGCTGCCCAATAGCAATAGGACAGCTTCCCAGCAGAGGAGAAATTAGTGATGTAGAGTTTTGTAACGCACTTTCTTTGCACACATACACCACTCCTGAACCAAGACGGTGAAGCAGAGTTCAGGTTGAGACCTTATTTCAGGATTTTAAGTCCAACAGCAATGCCCAGTTCTAGGGCCATAGACCTAGACAGCATAAACTCTCCTGCTGCTTGCCCAGCTTCCTCTGCTCAGATTATGATATCATCAAAAACTTTCTTGAAAGACTAAAAACTCGCTTGTACACCAAGAAAAAACAATTAGAAGATTCAGTGTAAGAGTGCCATCTGGTGATGACTGTCATAACCATATTATCCACCTGCGGTCTTCTTTATACTGTCTGCCTATAAAAACACTTGATCAACTGAAAACTGACCTCGCAGGTTTCTAAGAACCTTAACAGAGTTAGCCTGAGTGCTTTCAAACCCTGCTTGTTACTTTTAATACTTGCATTCCCCAAGGATGTGGGTGGCTTTAAAATATCAGCGGTAGATAGTGCTTGGAAAAAAAGTGGAGAGGAGGAATGACAAACATTTTGGAGGAAAAAAATCTGATGGTATTTAATTCCAAATTTCATTTTAAGGAAATTTTTAAATGTAAAAGCTTCTGACCAATTCTATAGTTGGCCAAATTATATATATATATATATATATATGAGAAAAATTCATGAAGAGTTCATTATAAAAATAGATTTTCCCCACAAGTTCTGAAATTTCCAATGTCTAAAATGTATTCAAAATTCAAAACATTTTGAACAGCCCTTGTAAAGTAGGGATCTATGTTCACAGAGCAACTGCCATTTGAGGTTTCTACCTTTTCAGCTAAGACTCTCCCTTGCTTTGCCAGTATGGAATTGTACAAAGAGACCCGCCTGTGAAATCTATCCAATTTCAACCTTAAAGCTATTTTTTTATTTTTAAAGGTCTTTTTAGAACAATCACTGGGTGACTCAGAGCCAGCTCCTCGGCTGGTGTAGCCAATTACCACCTCTGTATTTAATACTCATGTGGAGCTCATAACCCATTTTTAGGGGGGATAGCTCAGTGATTTGAGCATTGGCCTGCTAAACCCAGAGTTGTGAGTTCAATTCTTGAGGGGGCCATTTAGGGATCTGGGGCAAAAATCTGTCTGGGGATTGGTCCTGCTTGGAGCAGGGGTTGGACTAGATATCTCCTGAGGTCCCTTCCAATCCTGATATTCTATGATTCTATAGTTGGGGAAACCAAGGCACAGAGTGGTGAAGTGACTGGCCCAAGGCCACTCAGCAGCAGAGCTGGAAATAGAATGAATATCTCCCAAGTCCTGTGCTCTAGCCAGTAGGTCACAATGCCTCTTATCTTACATGATCACCTTTACCCCACACTGCCTTTATCACCTTCTCTTTCAATCTCTCCTCCAATTAAATGGACCACATTGTTTGTATGTTTGTATAGTAAAGTGGCATTTAATTATACGGTATAATTGTCACATATATTGTACTGCATTTTGATTGGGTTTTTATTATATACATTGCAGTAGCACCCAAGAGCAACCCATTGTGCTAGGAGCTATCCCAACCCAGAGAAAGAAGATAGCCATTTGGGGCTGGAACTAACATCTAAATAAAGCATTTCACCTCTAGGGCGGGGAGTAACATACACATATTGTCAGTTAAGTTTCTATGTTATTTGTGAGCCCATCACAACCACCACATCCAGCCAGCTCAGGAGAGGTTGGGACCAGCTCCGCCAAATCCTGAACTGTATCCATACCCAAGTTCTGTCTGTTCAATAGACCAGTGTTTCCCAAACCTGGGACACCACTTGTGTAGGGAAAGCCCCTGACAGGCCGGTTTGTTTACCTGCGGCGTCCGCAGGACCGTCCGATCGCGGTTCCCACTGGCCACAGTTCACTGCTCCAAGCCAATGGGAGCTGCTGGAAGCAGCGAGAAGTACATCCCTTAGCCTGCGCTGCTTTCAGCAGCTCCCATTGGACTGGAGCTGCGAACCACAGCCAGTGGGAGCCGCAATCGGCTGGACCTGCGGACACGGCAGATAAACAAACTGGCCTGGCCTGCCAGGGGCTTTCCCTACACAAGCGGCGTCCCAGTTTTGGGAAACACTGCAATAGACCATGGAGAAGGCAGTAGGCATCGTGCCTCGCAGAGAGAGATAAGGATTCCATTCAGTGCCTGCAACCCTTCAACAGAAATGTACAAGGAGACAGGACAGCAGCAGTCAAAGGGCTGCATATACAGGCAGGTTAAGGGTGATATATGGCCTAGGCCGGGTGTCTGATTCTGTTTGCAGACTTTTTGAAAGCTACATGATTCTCTCCATTTTCACCACATCTCCGAGCCAAAGAGAGGGGTCCCAGTCTCCCACTACAGAGGTGGACATAGCCATGAATAGAGCCATAGGTACTGCAAAGGGAAGGGAAGGTTGGTGACGGTGTTAGGACTATGGGCTGAGTTTTAGAAGATCTCATTTTTCATAGATTAATAGACTAGTAGCTTCCAAGGCCAGAAGGGACCACTGTGATCATCTAGTCTGACCACTATAACACAGGCCAGAGAACTTCCTTCAAGATAATTCCTAGAGCAGAGCTTTGAAAAAAACGTCCAGTCTGGATTTGAAAAATTGTCAGTGATGGAGAATCCACCACCAACACGCTGGCTAAACTGTTCCATGGTTAATTACCCTCCCTGCTATGCCTTATTTCCAGTGGCTGAATGTGTCTAGCTTCAACTTCCAGCCATTGTATTGTGTTAGACTTTTCCCGGCTAGACTGAAGAGCCCATTATTAAATATTTGTTCCCCATGTAAGCACTTTCAGACTAATCAAGTCACCCCTTAACCTTCTCTTTATTAAACTAAGTAGATTGAGCTCCTTAACTGTATCGCTATTAAGGCATGTTCTCCAATCTGTTAATCATTCTCCTGGCTCTTCTCTGAACCCTCGCCAATTTATCAACATATTGCTTGAATTGTGGGCACCAGACCTGGACACAGGATTCCAGCAGCGGTCACACCAGGACCAAATACAGAGGAAAATTAACCTCTTTACTCCTGTCTGAGATTCTCCTGTTTATGAGGGCTATTGCATGAGCCTGTTAGGCCACAGCATCACACTAGAAGCTCATGTTCAGCTGATTAGCCACCACAACCCCCAAATCTCTTTCGGAGTCACTGCTTCCCAGGATAACATCCCCTATCCTGTATCGTCTGCCTTCTTTCTTCCTAGATGTAAACATTGATATTAAACCGTATATTGTTTTCTTACGTTTCTTACAGTTTACCAGGCAAGCCAAGTCAGTTCTTGCTTCTGCCAAAAGTCTTCCTTTGTGTTCTTGGGCAAATCATTTAATTTCTCTCTTGCTTAATTCTCCATGTGTAAAATGCAGGAAATAATCTTTCATCTCTCCACCCTTTGCTTGCCTTATGGCAGCATCTTTGGGGAAGAGACTGTGTTTTATTCAGTGTTTGTACAGTGCCTAGCGCCCTGCAGCTGCAATCTCAGCTGGGAACTCACAGCGTTAGTGTAATAGAAAACAAAAATAGTATTGCTCTGTTGTTGACCTAATTTTTAAGAGATTACAAATAGGGCTTGGTAGAATATAAATCAAGATCTCAATTAGTGGCTCTCAGCCATTTAGTTTGCCCTGCTAGCTCCATTGCTCTGTGTTCCAGACTTGGTAAATTACTGGCGATTTGACAGTGAATTTGCATCCCTGGTCTTTCTGCAATCTCCTGCCTGGAGATTCACACATTCATTCAACACACTCCCATGCTCATACTGGCATAGGTGCCCATGGGGACAGACTGTGGCTCTGTCTTGGTGCACGCATGACAAACATTTGCATACATGAAACCAGCGAGGCACATTCATGAAGAATCTCTGAGCTTGACATACACAGAGACCCCACCATGTTCCATTTCACAGGCTATCTTTATGTTGATGCACTGGGCATCACAGCCTTTTATTCATGCATCTGTAATGTTTGTCTCTATTCAGAGGACCAGCTTAAAACCTCTCTATTTTTAGGGTCTAAACGGTGCAAAGTCCTTGTACTAGTGTGCACAGGGATGAATTTCACCCTGTACTGGGGGTCTTAGGGCAAGACCTCATGTCTTTGCCATGCATGCACCATGCACTGAAGTCAATGGAAATACTCCTGTTGGTTGAGTCCAGCCCCAAGCCAGGAGTAACTAGTTTGAAAGGGAAGGATTAAACCTAGTATCTTTGCATCAATGACTTCCAAAATTTATACCACACACTCTTCACTGTCTTGTATTTGATGCTGGAAAGTGGCTGGGGATAAAGCTTGGGTGAAAAGAGAGGCAGTGTGATCCAGTGGGTAGAGCAGTACTCCTGGGAGCCAAAAGCCTCGATTCCATTCCTAGCTGTGACCCCCTGCCTCTGTTTCCCCTCCCCATCTGTTTAGAATAGAAGCTCTTTGAGGCAGGGGCTTTCTCTCACTGTAAGTAATTACAGTGCCTGTCCTAACGAGACCTGGATCTCATTTAGGGCCTATAAGTATGATTGTAATACACATCATAATAGATAGAATATTAGACTGCACTGGCTTTTAAAAACTGACTGCAATGGCTTAGATCTTTATTTTCTATAGGGAAAGGGGAAAACAACAGTACAATCCTTTTACATCACAAATTAAATACCTCATTCAATAGATAAAATGTGCAGAAAACCCAAGCCAGTCACTTGTTAGGGTTCAAAAATAAGAAACAAATGTTGAATTGTACAGTCTAAAGTTCAGAGCCGGGGAAAATCTACAAATCTCTCCTCAGTCTGGGATTTTTTGTTTATCATTGCAGCTAATCCTGCTCTTGGGTCTCCCCTGCCCAGTCTTGAAAGAAAGATAAATGAGGTGCGTCCGAGGCTCACCTGATTAACTTGGCTAATCCACCAATTTCTCTCTCTTTTCCAAAGCCAGTTTGGAAGGGAGGTTGTGGAATTTATGAATACAGACAGTGCAGTCACAGGCTCATAAAGCAGACAGAGGTATCGAGTGGAGAGTGTGAGTGAGAGAAAGCGTGTATGCATCAGACACACAAGCAGGAGTGTGTCATCACACCAACAGCGAGGACAAGACAGTACACAGGCAGATCTGTGTGAGACACAGCAGGAGCATGAATGCAATGGCCCCCTAATGAATGCAACCAGGCGCAAACCCATTGCAAACATCAAAGAGGTGAATTGGCCTGAGATGGCATCTTCCAGCAGCCTCAGCTGTTGCCACTGCCCAGGCGGGGAGGAGAGGGATGGTGTTTGAGTTAAACCCACCTGCAGGGCAATCTGGTTTCCAACTGCCGTTGTGCAACATCAGGGTCTGAAGTGGCAGGTTCTCCATTGCCCTGCACCTTCTGTCATCATTTACACCGGTGAACAATGGGTGTGAATTGTCACCATGCTGCTTTAATTGTGTTTCACATCCAGTCTCCACTAGTGCAAGTGTCTGCACAAGGTGTAGGGAAACTGAGCACCTGGCACGCTCTAGGAAAGTCACAATCCAGTCCCGACTTCCCTGCCAGCCCTTTCTGTGGTGCAGATTGCTTCCCACTGTGCGTCAGCAGCCCCAGGGCACTGACTGACATGTCTGGACGGTGGATAGAGTCAAGGCTCTGCTCACGTCCTAACCCTGCCTGCCTAGTTAATGCTCACCTCCATGGGAGTGCTAGTCCCACAGCTGCTCTGATCAGCCTGCAGAGAGGAGGAAGGGGATCCCCATGTCACTTGCTCCCTTGCTTGGCTGTCCAGTAGGACTCCCCATCTGAGCTCTCTAAGTCTATACGTAACTATTTCCAAGTATGGCAGGCACTGGTCATTCGAGTTTTCAAATTTTAGATGTTGATTTTTTTCACATAAAAAAATTGATTATTTTTGTGAAAAAACATTGCCTCCGTTTTTGCACCAGGTCTGAGAAGCATCATCACCGGGGGGAGACTCTTCCCTTAAAACATGACCCAGGACCTCCCATCACGGCTCAGGACCCCATCGTGATAGGTGCTGTACAAACACACTCTATGGTTCGGGGTGAAATTGGGTCTGTTATTTCTGGAGACTGACAGACAATGCAATTTTTCCTGTCTAACATAACTAAAGATACCATTGGTAGTCACATAGCTCTCCAATCAGAGGTAGCACTAGGCACTGGACTGGGGCTCAGGATTCTTGGCGTCTATTCTCAGCTCTGTTGTACGACCATGGGCACATGACTTCATCTCTTTGAGTCTCTGTGTCCCCTCCTACTCTTTGTCAGTCTCATCTAGTTAGAATGTAAGCTGTATGGGGCAGGGATTGTCTCTTGCTACGGGGACAGCGCCCAGCACAACAGGTCTCATTCACCATCAGTGTTGTTGCAATACAGAGTAGGAATCACCTTTTGAAATTTGCAATACCATACAAGATCAGTGTTGCTGAACAGCTGCAAAGCACTTAAAATCCATGGCAGCCCTTGGGCTAAAAAGCCCTACCACAGCCCCAAACCATGAAAAAAATGGTAAGAGCACAAGGCTACTTTAGAGGACCAAAGCATCATCATCGGTTTGAGAACAGCAGGCCCCACTGAAGCCATACAGCAATCAGCCTCTGACCATATGTTGCTGCTGCTGCTGCCTACATTCCTCTCCTCCAAGTCTTTCTGGTGACAGCTCTGGGAACTTTTCACAACAGGAATGCACTCCAAGCCTTGGTGTGTGTAAAGTTGTCAGCTGGAGCAGTAGCACCATGGGGGATCCCAGCACACAGCTCTGTGCAATCTTGGCTCCGGGAGGAAAATTCCAGCTTGGTCCCATCCAGGCAGTTTGTTTGCATTGCAATTTATGAAGCTATGTCAAAGTGAGATCAAGAGGCTCTGTGAGGGATCAAGCCAAACCCCATGTGACCATATTATACTGGGCTGAGATCTCTGGAGGGGACTCTACCCCTAGTGCAGGGCCTCCTGCTGGCCCCAGTCTAACTCTAGCTTGGGTCCACCTGACAGCCAAATCCTAAACCTAGACTAGAACCCCTGCTGGTCCCAACCCAAACCTGGGGCCCCCTGCAGGCCCTAAGCCTCCAGGTCACTTACTACCCAAAACCCCAGCATAGTGCTAGCAGGTGGAAGCACTGTTGCTGTTTGGCTAAGAAACGGAAACAAGTTCCTGACCTTCTTGTGCTTTTGAAAGCCCCATGTCTACAAGATATGCCTGCATAAACAGCATTGTGATACCCCTATAGGCCAGCCTTGCTCCAGGCCTGACATATAGATTTGTACCACTCGTGAAATTATTTTCTTTGTTTTTCTCCTTTAATCCTGTCTCTTCTATTTTTCTGTACACAAATTATTTTATTGCAGATTAAGGAAAACAAAAAAAAAATCTCAATGTAAGGCTACCAGGAGAGAGAGAGAGAGAGCACAGCGTGTTTGTCCTCTCTGTAACATGCTGTACCAACTCTGGCTCATTAAACAGCTGCCCCAGCAGACAGGCTGGAAAATTAAAAAGACAGTTAAAAGAAAACAAAATCATTGCTATAAACAGAACATTTCCATGCATTTTTCTTTTTTGTCATGCTTTGTCTTCTCTCCTCTTGTTTTTATCATTTATCCTGCCAATTAAAAGGTTTTTATTCTCAGTTTCTTTACATGCAGTGGTCTATTTGGGGATGTAACAGAAAAGAAGGACAAATGTTGATTAATTTTCAATTGAATTCAGTGAATGCTTTGTCTTTCTTTATATTTCATTATATCTTAAATAAAAAGCAAATAAAAGTTTTAAAGGAAAAGACCTTATGGTACTTTTCTTCTTCAAGAGATGGGTTTGTCTTGCCAAGACCCAACGTCCTGGCCAAACTCCACTGTGGTTTATTCTTTTCTACCTACCTAAAATTCTCTTTCTGATTTCCAGTTGGAGCTGGGCTTCAACTTCATCCTTTGCCCTGAACTGTCGCTGCTGTGCTGTTAAACAGCTACCATGCTCCACTCCAGAGGAGGCTGCATTACAGCAGTGGGTAAAATTTCACCTGTGAATTCAGGTAATGGCAGGTGGCTTCTTTTGATGATATCGTAACTGAGCACTCTGAGTGAGATAGGCAACTGGGACAGGTGGGTGGATAGTGAGAGGCAAATCGAAAAGACCCTGACAGTGAGTCAAGACTAAAATGAACCAGGAATCCTTTCTGCTGGGGATTTACAGCTAGATCTCCTGAAGACCATAATCCCTATGTTGACTGACTTCCAACTATAGTCTGATTGCAGCAAGAAGAGCCATCATCCACCTTCTAAACTCTTGCCTTTCCCTCTCCAAGGGCATCTTATCAACCCAGAGAAAGATCAGAGGCTGCTTATAGTTTTTCCAGCTTCAAGCCTGCGTTTAAAGTTTTGCAGCTTGATTTATCTGAGGCCCAACAAGGTTAACAGTTAACTTAAGGGTGACCATTGGCTCAGGACAGATTGGAGCGGACCATGGTTATTTCAGCCTCACAGTTGTTCCCTGGAGCTTAAACATTTTGCCACAGATTTTCAGAAAGTGTCTCTTATTTTAGGTGCTCAGTTTTAGACATCTGCAGGACAGTGCACTGGCTTGGAACTCAGGATAGCTGGGTTCTATTCTGTTCACTTGCTGGGTAACCTTGGGCTAGTCTCGTCCCTGCTTCATGCATCAGTTTCCCCATTTGTAAAATGGGGATAAATGCACTGATCTCTTTTGTAAAGTGCTTGGAGCACTATAGATGAAAAGTGCTAGAAGTTGTTATTATCAGGGACCTTATTCTGATCTGGTTTATACTGATGTAACTCCACTGGTTTGTGCTCTAGTCTATATTGATTTTTGTGCTGTGCTCATCACTCAAGTTTCTCTGAACTACCTAATTAACTCCAGTTTGAAAGAGTGAAAACAGACCCAAGGAATCTAATTTTCAGCCTTGCTGAGTATCCACAATTTCACCTGAAGTCAGTGGGAACAGTAGGTGCCCAGCACCTCTGAAAATCTTTCCCCAAGTGCTGGGTGCCCAAAAATCAATATCACTTCTGAATATTTGGGCCTCAGAACAATATTTTGTAAAAGACACCCCTTACTCTCCAACTGCAGACACACCCTTGTGCAGCTGAGCTTTGCACATCCCATTTGTCATGCCCACTTGGAATGTTGCCCAAACAGCTGGGGATGGAAAATTGAAGCTTATGGTTTTAAAGGCTACCTTTGGAAATTTCCTCTTTAATCTCTCTACATTGACTTCTTTATCTGTGGAATGAGCATAATAAATAATATCAACTTATCTGTGCTTTGGAGGATTAATTCATTAGGGCCCGAACCATCATCCATCAAAGTTGATGACAGAATGCTCATTGACATCAGGTTTCAAACCCCAAAGGTTTGAAAACCACCCCAGTGCACAGGATGGTGCATCACTTACCTCACCCAGGAATGAATTTCACACTAGTTTAGTACCTGGCAGCAGCAAATACACAGCAGTCAGCATGGACTGATGACCTCCAGTAGCTCGGAGTTCCACAGATTTGTTAAACAGCATACAGGACATTGGAACCCAGAATGATAACAGATACCGGCATGCTGTCACTCTGGGATCTTATAAAGGCAGAGTGTATCAATGTCAGTGTTAGAAGTTTGTCCCCAACACAACATTTGATTCTCATAGAAAAGAGATACAGCTTCATTTCTCTTAGAAACAGAAGGGGAGGGGGAAATATGCTAACCCTGGCCTGGGTATTGTCAACCCTCTAATAAGTTGCATCTTGGAAATAAAAGTGGATTAACTATAGTTTCCAGGGCGGAAAAAGCCCACAAGTTATTATTATCCAGACTATCAACTGTACCAATTCCTCCTACGCAGCTGACTCCACCTGGCATATTCCACCTCAGCCAAAAACCCTTATGAAAAGGAAGGAGGATTGTGCTGACTCCTGCTATTTTGATTTATCTGAACTGCTGGCATCCTGCAAGCCAGCCTTCTTGTGCTGATGAAGGGCCCGATCCTGCCTGGAGCACATGCCTGCTACCCAGGGCAGACTCCCATTGACTTCCAAGGAACAAAACTGGCTTGGAATTCAAGTGAGCGGGATGCATCTTGCAGGAGCTGGGTGAGCAGAAGGGGTGGGTGTTGCATTTTGCATGGGGAGCAGGGCACTGTGAGCCCACTGGGGACAGGGACCCATTCTGCCATCACACAAGGAGGACTCTGCACCCACCAAGGACCAGGGGCTTTCTGCTTTTATGCAGAAGAGGAGGTGCTCTCTGAACCCCTACAGGGCAGGAGGAGCCCTGCCCCCAGCAGGAGAGGAGTGGTCAGTGTTACACTCACTGATTCGCCAGGCCTTGGAGTTGGGCAGCACAGGGGAGTGATCTCTGCGAGAACTGGGGATGGGCAGGATGGGTAGCATCGAGCTTTTTTCTTACTGGGGGAGAAGAAAGCTAGCTCCAGCTGAGAGAAGCCCTTATGTTTTACTTCCCTCCCTAGGCGCGTCTACTTTCCTTGCAGACAATATATTTCCAACGCCCAAGCTCTCAGGTTCTTTATTCTCATTCTCTCCCTCCCCCGCTCTTCGTTCTCCCCCCTCCATTCCCAGCACCCCCATCTGTTTTCTGTTAGGAGTTCATTTTGGGAGCTCGAGGCTGGCAGAGCTTGGAGTTCAGACCCCCTCGAGTGATGAGACCGCTGGGCTGCTGACGCTGTGTTCTGTGCAGCCCCCGCCTGTCTAACCCTTCCCCGTGCCCCGCTCACCCCCATGCAACAAGACGCCGCCTGGCACATCTGCTTTCAATTGCGTGTTCATTTGACCAGTGCTGGGAAAAAAGGGAAGCTTTTGCTGCAGCTTGGGGTCTTAAAGGCACAGCATGTGGAAAAACCTAACAACTGCATTGTATCCCAAGGATAACCCGATATGTGGCTTACACTTAAAAATATCCCAGCCCTTGGGGCTGACTCCTGACCCAGGAATTTCTTATACAGCAGGATTTCCACTAGTCACACTGCCTGGTCACTAGCAGCCTTCTCATTGTAGGCCTGTTATCAGCTCCTCAGGTGCTCTGCAGGCTGAACTGAATGGATGTTCCTAGATTCCCCAGCCTTTGTTTAATTGTCCAGCTGCAAATCAGGTTCTTTTAAAAGAAATCTGTACACCAACCCATCGAGTTTTTTTAATTGCCTGAATATAAGGAATAGGAGATCTGTGAAGTATAAGTGCTTACTCCGTGCTACCATGTGTTGCTTCAGCCAGCTGAGCTAGAACATGCTAGCGCCCATTCTAATGACATCTCAGACCAGTGCCGGTCTGCATGCAATGGTGCATCATGTGAATCCATGGAGGCAGCAAAGAAGCTGCACTTCCAGTGCAGGCTCACTGTTAAATCAGCTTAGTCTTATTTATTTGTATTGTGGTAGTCCCTATAACCCCCAGTCATGGACCAGGACCCCCATCGTGCCAGGTGCTGTACAAACAGAACAAAAAGGTCCCTGCCTCAAAGAGCTTACAAATTAAGACTGAGGCAATAGATGGATACAGACAGGGAAACAATGGAGATAATATTGGTCAGCACGATAGGCAGCAGTCAAAGCTCTCCTGGTGAAATCCATTCCTGTCCAGAGTAACCACACATGTCCCTTTGTACCACTTGAACCCTTAGACTGGGATTTAAAAAAAAAAACTCATGGAATTAGGTGACTAAATGTCACTGAATGGCAAGGCTTCACCTTCACTGTGAAAAAAGGTGTGTTACTAACTTGAGGAAAAATCTTAGTGAAGATAAGGCCATTTGTAGCTTTCACACAAATTAGCAAGTTGAGTTAGAGACTTAATTCAACCTGCTAACTCATGTGGAAAATACAAAATGCCTTGTCTTCATAGAATGATAGAAATATAGGACTGGAAGGGTCCTCAATAGGTCATCTAGTCCCGTCCCCTGCGCTGAGACAGGACTAAGTATTATCTCATAGACTCATAGACTCTAGGACTGGAAGGGACCTCGAGAGGTCATCGAGTCCAGTCCCCTGCCCTCATGGCAGGACCAAATACTGTCTAGACCATCCCTAATAGACATTTATCTAACCTACTCTTAAATATCTCCAGAGATGGAGATTCCACAACTTCCCTAGGCAATCTATTCCAGTGTTTAACTACCCCGACAGTTAGGAACTTTTTCCTAATGTCCAACCTAAATCTCCCTTGCTGCAGTTTAAGCCCATTGCTTCTTGTTCTATCATTGGAGGCTAAGGTGAACAAGTTTTCTCCCTCCTCCTGATGACACCCTTTTAGATACCTGAAAACTGCTATCATGTCCCCTCTCAGTCTTCTCTTTTCCAAACTAAACAAACCCAATTCCTTCAGCCTTCCTTCATAGGTCATGTTCTCAAGACCTTTAATCATTCTCGTTGCTCTTCTCTGGATCCTCTCCAATTTCTCCACATCTTTCTTGAAATGCAGTGCCCAGAACTGGACACAATACTCCAGTTGAGGCCTAACCAGCGCAGAATAAAGCAGAAGAATGACTTCTCATGTCTTGTTTACAACACACCTGTTAATGCATCCCAGAATCACGTTCGCTTTTTTTGCAACAGTATCACACTGTTGACTCATATTAAGCTTGTGGTCCACTATGACCCCTAGATCTCTTTCTGCCATACTCCTTCCTAGGGAGTCTCTTCCCATTCTGTATGTGTGAAACTGATTGTTCCTTCCTAAGTGGAGCACTTTGCATTTAACTTCATCTAGACCATCTCCTGTCCAACCTGTTCTTGAAAACCTCCAATGATGGGGATTCCACAACCTCCCTAGGTAATTTTGTTCCAGTGCTTAAGCTAGCCTCACAGTTAGGCACTTTTCCCACTACCTAACCTAAATCTTTCTTACTGAACTTTAAGCCCATTGCTACTTGTCCTTTCCTCAGTGCTGAGGAAAACAATTAATCACCCTCCTCTCTATAACAATCTTTTATGTACTTGAAGACTATGTCCTCCTTCAATCTTCTTCTCCAGACTAAGCAAACCCAGGTTTTTTTCCCCTATCTTTCCCCATAGGTCATGTTTTCTAGATCTTCAGTCGCTTTTGTTGCTCTTCTCTGGACTTTCTCCAATTTGTCCACATCTTTCCCAAAGTGTTGTGCCCAGAACTGGACATAATACTCCAGTTGAGGCCTTATCAGTGCTGAGTAGAGCAGAAGAATTATTTCTTGTGTCTTGCTTACAATACTCCTGCTAATACATCCCAGAATAGTGTTTGCTTCCCCCACCCTAAACAAGATTGCATTGTTGACTCACACTTAGTTTGTGATCCACTATAATCCCCAGATCCTTTTCTGCAATACTCCTTCCTAGGCAGTCATCTCTCATTTTATATTTGTGCAATTGATTGTTCTTTCCTAAGTGGAGTGAGTACTTTGCATTTGTCCTTATTGAATTTCATCCTATTTATTTCAGACCATTTCTCCCGATTATCGAAATTATTTCAAATTCTAATCCTGTCCTCCAAAGAACTTATAACCCCTCCCAGCTTGGTATCATCCACCAATTTTGTAAGTGTACTCTCTATGTCAATATCCAAATCATTTATGAAGATATTGAATAGATCAAGCCTCGGACAGATCTGTGGGATACCCCACTCGATATGCCCTTCCAGATTCACTGTGAACCATTGACAGCTACTCTCTGAGAATGGTACTTCACTATAGCCACTTAGGGCTTGTCTACATTTGAAATGCTGTAGTGCCTGAGGCCAGGTGTACACTACAGACCTGTGTCAGCACAATGATGTCGCTATGAAGTGTGAAAAATCCACACCCCGTAGCAATGTAGTTATACTGACCTTAACCACTGTGTAGGCAGCACTATGTCAACAGGAGAGCGTCTTCCGTCAACATAGCTACCACTTCTCAGGGAGATGGATTAAGAAAGCCAGAGCTGTCTCCTGTTGGCTTCACTTCAGCACTACAGTAGCACAGCTGTGCCTATGCAGCATTTTAATCATAGACCTGCCCTCAGTGAAGACACTCTCTACCCTGACGGGAGGGGTTCCCTGTCGCTGTAGTTAATCCACCTTCCCGAGGTGGATGATACCAAGGATTAGGATGGTTTAACTATGTGTCGCTGGGATGTGGATTTTTCACGCCCCTATGCCGACATAACTTTTCAGTGTAGACCAGCCCTAACTAGAGGGGAGTAACTCAAGTATAGACTGACTAAAGTTAACTCTTCAGTGAAAACAGACCTTCTATCTCCTTTGAAATCCCAGCATTATGGTGGGACTTAAGTGTAGTTCTCCCCTCAAAAGTGGGTCTGTAACACCAGCACTTGGTGGAGTGCCATGTTTATCATCTCTGTCATTTCCAGGTCAAAGTTCCTGATCTTACAAAGAAAAAGATATTGTCCCTCCCACGGCTGTCATCTTTGCAAATGCAACCTGAGGGCGGAGTAAAGCTGGGGGTCTAGTTCTTTTGTACATCAACTTAACTAATCAAGATTCTGACTCGGGTGTCATTGAGGGCTTAATTTCAAGGTGATGGGGCTGCAGAGATGTTGGGCCTGTAGAATCTTCATTAGTGGTGATAAGCCATAAGAAGGCTGCAGTGCTAGTTGGGTCTCAGGCCCTGATCCTATAAAGATTTAAGCACAAGCCAGGGAATACGCAAATACACATAGCCTGTAAAGATGAGCATGTGCTTAAGTCTTGACAGAACTGGGGCCTCAGATCCCAGGGTGAGTTTGTAGAGCTGGAAGTTAGAAAAAAGAAACAAATGTTTTTACTTCCAAATTGGGGAAATGTGAAGAAATGACAATATAGAGCACCTGAGTCCATATATAGACAAACACACACTCCCCCCGAGGAACTTCTTAGGAGACAGAGCTGCAGTGCGGCGCGGCAAATCTTGCACAGGGTCTGTGGAGTGGGATGAATTTCACCCTGCATGAAATTTGAATAGATTTGGTTGGCTTTTATTTACAATGTTGAAAAAGACCCAATTTCAATCATGGAAATTTGCACAGAAGCATTCAGATTCCCTCAATATCTTGAAAATATTTGGGGATTTTTAAACTAGTCACTTACATCATGACTTGCATTTTTTTATTCCTGAACACTGTGAAAATACATTTAATGCAGCGTAGTTGTAGCGGTACCAGTCTTTCTAATACCTTGGGACAAGGTGGGTGGGTTAATATAAGACATAATATAATAATACAAGATATAACCTCACTCACCTTGTCTCTCTAAGGTCTGTTTAAATCAGTACTGTAAAATTAGTTCTCATGACAGATAGACCCTGAACCTTGAAATCAGTGGAATTATTGATGGTAGCAAAGTTAAGCATGTGAATACGTGTTTGCAGGGCTGGTGCTTAGGAGCTCTTCACAAGTTTTGAAAATAAGTTTTCTCTAACCTAGTAGAATAGAGTAGTATTCCTGGTTATACAGGTGCATTTACCAGTGAAGAGATGACAGAAGAGGTAAGCACTTTGGGAGAGACACTGTCTTTTTGTTGTTTGTATAGTGCCTGGCATAATGGGGTCTGTGACTGGGTCTCCGAGGTGATACTGCGATACAGATAAAGAAGAACAATTTAGAAACAGTGGATGAGTTGAGCATTTATGAATGATCATCTAATTAAACAGCTGCTTCCTGATGCCTATGCACAAGAGCACAGTGCTAACGTTTGTCATTTCCTATGTTTCACTTTGCAGGCACAATTTTCTCTTCATGTAGTTATCTGTACAGAATTTCTGTGGATTTTTATGAAAGAAAAGAAAAGAAAAAGAAGCAATTTCCTCACATACCATTATTTGCAAAACAGCAACAGAGTCCCTGCTGATTGCTCACCTTACTTACTAACTAGAGTATATCCCAGGTTGTTCTTATGTGTTTATGTAACTTACTTGGTCAACTGCAGGATTTGGACTGTAACCTAAAAGCAGCACTCCCTACCACTTCAGGTAGGGAACTGAGTCACATAGCTAGAAGTAGTAGCTGATTCATGAAGTGCTTAAAGGTGAGGGGAAGGGGACAAGGGGTCGCAGAGACAGTAAAGAAAAAAATAAAAATCAAACTGGGTTGTTGAGGGATACACCGTCTTACCCAAAGTTGCCATTAACAGATTGTGATAGATCTCCCCCCACTTTTTAAGATCTCTTTAAGCACTGGATGCATATGGACTAGCTGCCAAAGGGACACAGAGACCTAGAATCACCTAGTATGGGTCACCTTTGTACAGTGCCTAGCGCAAAGCAGCCACAATCATGAGAAGGGTCTTTGGACTGTACTGCAACACAAGTAAGAAATAAATCTAACAACAAAAAATATATATATCTATCATTGGGTTTTGTATAGCACTCTTCACTGAAGAATCTAAGCACTGATACCACGGTGTCCTGAGCTAACTCAAAAATTACCTTGTATCCCCACTGTATCTAAACACCTGAGTGGTGATTGCGCTGGAAGCATGGAAGTACACTGCTATAAAGAAGGTTTATCTCAAGGTTAAAAATAAACATCATGAAACAAACTTGGGGCTGTATTTTTTCCATGATCCATGGGTAGGTGCTCAGATACATTGGTGACAAGCATTGTAGAAATGCCTGCACTGAGCAGAAAGGTAGAGCGGCAGAGCTTTCCGTGATCTGCTCTGGGAGACTGGAGAAAATCCAACCATCAAAAACAGCTGAAGCAAAAGGACACAGGGCATATTTCATGCCAAGAGTTTATTGGAATGTACATCACCTTTGTCAAGGTGATTTTACAGGCCCTCTTAAAGGGGAACTGAAGATGTCTAGTCTGTCCTTTTCACTGGACCCTTCTATAGCACCCATTGACGTTAAGCAACATCCATTGCCAGCCACTGACCCCCAGCAAGCTCTGTTGACATATTTCCACCATGGTGGTCACCACGCAGCATATGCCAAATCAGCAACGTGTGTTGATGAAGCACAAAACATGGGCCTGTGGACATGGCTGTGAGGGATTTACCATGAGCCTGGAATCAGGCATTCCTGTAAGGATACACTTGCTGGTGCTGTTTAGCTTTCCTCACAGGGGAGGCAAAGAACTGGTCAGTGTAAGTTTAGTAGAAAAGGGATGGGCCTTAGAGTAAAACAGCTTTGAGAGATAAAGTGTTTGCAGGGAAGGTTTCTTGGAATTGTCCCACTTTTTGGAGAAAATAATTACACAATTAATGAGGTAGAAAAAGGACCTAACCAAGGTACATCCAAGGCCTTCGCAAAACAAACACGGAACTGAAGTATGTAACCCCATCAGCTGAGAGGTGCTCCCTGGCATCCAGAAGGCCATTTATTTTTAAAGTGGAGCCTGCAGCTACAATCATTCATTAAAAACTGGAGACAGTATAAAAGAATCCTCTTTAATGCACTCAAGATGCACTCAAAGCTCAGCTGAAATGAGCTGTGAAACCCAAGAACAGCACCAGGATTGAGACAGAACGAGAGCAAAATCTGCTTCGCGGGGTTCGAGGACCTAGAAACTTGAACTCCATTGAAAAAGCAGCACTTGAGGCTATCAGGAAAGTCCCCTCCTAGTGTGAGTGTATCTGGCTGTGGAGGAATCTCCCTGTGCAACTGGTGGAAGCCACATCACTTGAGATTTTTAAATCTAGGTTGGAAAAAAACCATAGACAGTATAATATTGGCAATACGGTGCATGTTTTAAACTGTGAGAGTAATTCCATTGAAACAACTAACCGAGGGTCATGGTGGATTCTTCATCGCTGACCATTTTTAAATCAAGAGTGGATGGTTTTCTAAAAGCTCTGCTCTAGGAATTATTTGGGAGCAGTTCGCTGGCCTGTATTGGACAGGAGGTCAGAGTAGATGATCAGTGGTCCCTTCCAACCTTCGCAATCCACGAGTCTATGAATGCTCCTAATTTGGCAGAAGTGGAATAGACTAGATAGTGTCAAGCTGAAAAATAAACCTCTTCTGACCTCACTGACAGCACACAGAAATTAAGAAATGCTAGGTTTGCAGTGGCTTGTCCTTCCTTAATTCAGCCCCCTTGTGTGTCTACATTACGCTATAGTCTTTAATTACATGATCACATACTAGTTTTTCCCGTGGGACACCCGCCTCATTCAGTGCAGAGATTGGATGCACTAGGGGGCAGAATTGACGTCGTGTGGGCAACCGTAAAACTGACATTGCCTAATGTTTGAGCGCTTGGCTTTGCAACTTAGTGATTTTTTCAAACAGTACCCCATTGTGCCCAGGGGGCCTGGGGCAAAGCGAGGGAGCGCCAGAGCTTGCACTCACCCAGCAGCGGTCCGGGTTTTCGGCGGCATTTCAGCAGCGGGGGGCCCTTCAGGCATTCCGCATCCGTGGCAGCACTGAAGGGCCCCCCGCAGCTGAAATGCCACCGAAGACCCAGACTGCTGCCGGGCCAGGGCTTGCAGGGCCCGAGGCAAATTGCCCCACTTGCCCCCTCCCCCCTTGAGCAGCCCTGCATTGTGCTAGGTGCTGTACAAACACGTGGGCCAGAGACCCGCCCCAACTAGTTACAGTCTAAATAAAGGAAAAGGGACTTGCCCAATATTACATACCAGTCAGATGCAGAGATAATAATATGTAAATTTTCCAAGGCCCTGCCACCTAGCCACTAGACCCCTCTTTTCCTGGCAGCATAAAATACATGCAGAAAGAGACTGCTGTTCCATTACCCTTCTGGCCATTCAGGGGTTGTTCAAGGATGAACAAACACAATCTAGGATGTTCCACAGTTTCCAGAGGAAGCTGGCAGAGATTCGTAGACATTTCCCCTGATGAGTCATTATTGCTCATTTTCTTTGAACCCAACAATGCCCTTGGACAATGTACTGCACCTACCATCTGTTCGCATGCAGAGCCATATTTGGAAATTACTTCTTATATTCCTCATTGGGCTTTGCTGTGCTTGCTGGCACTGTGAAGTTAGTTTTAATTAAAACTCATCAACAGCCCCTGTAAGCCAATTATGTCGGGGCTCGTCCCCTTCAGGCGCGGCAGGGAGCCAGGGCGCCTCCTTACGCACTGCAGTCCGGGTCGGCTTAGCCCCTCGGCAGGTGTTGAGCGGGGTATAAGGTCTGTAAACGGGGTAGAGCCCCGGCCCTCTAGCCGGGGTCGGGGCTCTCAAAGTCAATAAGCCCCTGCCCTTGGACAGGGCGGGCAGTAATAGTCCAGGCTCAGGCCTTCAGCGGGGCTGAGCAAACACAGTATCAGCCCAGGCCCTTGGACAGGCCGGGCAGTAATAGTTCAGGCTCAGGCCCTTAGCAGGGGCTGAGCAAACACAGTATCAGCCCAGGCCCTTGGTTCGGGCGGGGCACCAAACACAAGACTAGTTCGCTCTGGCCCTTTGGGTCAGGGTAGAGCAGTAGCAAAGTCAAAGGGGCCCAGCCCTTGGTTCGGGCGGGGCACCAAACACAAGTCTAGTTAGCTCTGGCCTTCTGGATCGGGGCAGAGCAGTGGCAATAGGCGGGAAGAGGGGGAGTCTCCCACCCGGTTGCGGGTGGCAGGGGGAACGCAGGCCCTCCCACTCCGCTGCGTTCCAGCCCGGGGCCCTAGCAGCGGTCAAGACCCGCTGCGGTCAGTGGGGATCCTGGCCGCAACACACTGACATGGGTTCGGGCTCTTCTGGAGCCAAACCAGGGTCGGCTACCCCCGGGCCACTTCCAACCTCCCCCTCTCTGGGTAGCTGGTTCTTGCCAGCGTCGTCTGGGGGGTCCCAGACCATGGGCTCCTCCGGGTACCGGTCGTGGGGAAGCTCAGGCCACTCCTCAGGGTATCGGGCACACGGCAGGTCAGGCCAACGCTCCTCCAGGTACCGGGTCTGAGGCAAGTCCAGCCAGCGTTCCTCTGGGTAGTGGGCGCGGGGCAGGTCCGGCCAGCGCTCCTCCGGGTAGTGGGCGCGGGGCAGGTCCGGCCAGCGCTCCTCCCGGTAGTGGGCGCGGGGCGGGTCCGGCCAGCGCTCCTCCGGGTAGCGGGCGCGGGGCGGGTCCGGCCGGCGCTCCTCTGGGTACTGGGCGCGGGGCGGGTCCGGACAGCGCTCCTCTGGGTAGCGGGCGCGGGGCGGGTCCGGACAGCGCTCCTCCGGGTAGCGGGCGCGGGGCGGGTCCGGACAGCGCTCCTCTGGGTACTGGGCGCGGGGCAGGTCCGGACAGCGCTCCTCTGGGTACTGGGCACGGGGCAGGTCCGGCCAGCGCTCCTCCGAGTAGTGGGCGCGAGGCAGGTCAGGCCAGCGCTCCTCGGGGTAGTGGGCTTGGGGCAGGTCCGGCCCGGCGGGAGCCCGGGCACCAGCGTCTGTCCTCTCCGGCAGCCTGCTTCCAACTGAGTGCTGGGGCCGGGCTTTTATACTTCCTGTCCCACCCCTTGACTTCCGGGGGGCGGGGACAGGCCGTGCTGACTCTGCCCACTGAGGCGCCTGCTCTGGCTCGTCCCCCTCAGGCGCGGCGGGGAGCCAGGGCGCCTCCTTACAGCCCCCTATTACTGAAAGCAAGCCTGGCTAATGTAATTACACAGCTGGGGCTATAATAATACGGTTCACACAAGCTTAACCTCCACACACCCCATTTCATAGCAGGGTTCACCCTATTTCACAAAGGTGAAACTCCTGGGGTTATGGGGTCTGATGCGCTGATAAGTCCAGGATGGCAGTTGAGCCCCTGCAGCTCTCAGGGCTGGTGCCAGAGGCTCCATCTGATGCTATAAATGAGCTGATGGGATTGCCAGGGAGAGACCTGGGCAGCTCCCACTTGTGAGCTTAGGGAAATAAAACTGGCAGCTACGGTCAAGCTTTGGAACAGGGAGAGGAGGCTCGCTGGAGTCCCAATGGCTTTGAAAGGAGGCTGGCGGTGGGGCAAGGAGAAGGAAGGACTGTAAAAACAGAAGCCTGGATAGTTCAGCCAGGCATGCTCAACAGTGGGGCCTAATGGTTAGGCCTAGTGTCTCACTTCAGTGGTTATCCAAAAGATCACAAAACTCCAGCCTGAGCTTGCTCTGTGCTGAGGGTCTGCCTAGATTACAGAGTCCTGGCCGGTATAGCTGTTCTGGCAGACCCACCGTAGTGTAGATGCAACATAAGTCAGCAGAAGGAGTTCTTCTGCCGGCCCAACCATGTCACCTTCCTCAACAACATTGGCTCTATCAACAAACACATTCTGCCAGCATAGCTGTGTCCACACTGGGGACTCTGCTGGCATAGCCATGGTTTGTAAGGGGGGTGATTTTTCTGCACACTCGTAGACTACAAGACCAGAAGTGACCACTGTGATCATTTGCAGAACACAGCCCAGAGAACTTCCCCCAAGTCATTCTGAGAGCAGACCTTTTAGAGAAACATTCTGTCTTGATTTACAGTTTGTCAGTGACGGAGAATCCACCACAACCCTTGGTAAATTGCTCCAGTGGTTAATTACCCTCACTGTTAAAAATGTATGCCTTATTTACAGTGTGAATTGGTCTAGCTTCAACTTCCAGGAGTTGGATGCTGTTAGATTGGTCTTCGAAAGTTTGAAGAGCCCATTATCAAATATCTGTCCTCTATGTGGTGTGATAGACCTAGGCCAGTTGGGAACAGTAGAGTAGTAGAAGGGTGATATACTGGCCACTGGATAAGCAGTTTTCTGTTCTCTGAGTGACCAGGGCAGGGGTTGCTCCAGGCTAATGAGAACACCTGACTCCAATTAACCTGCTAAGAGTCAAGTGAGTCTGTTAAGCACCTGATTCTAATTAAGGCCCCTCTGATGCTATAAAAGGGCTCACTCCAGTCAGGCTGAAGGGAGCCACAGGAGAGGAAGTGCGTGCGAGGAGTTGGGAGCAAGAGGTGTGCAAGAAGCTGAGAGTGAGTAGACAAACTGCTGGAGGACTGAGAAGTACAAGCATTATCAGACATCAGGAGGAAGGTCCAGCGGTGAGGATAAAGAAGGTGTTGGGAGGAGGCCATCAGGAAGTAGCCCAGGGAGTTGTAGCTGTCACACAATTGTACTAGCTGCAGTCCACAGGACCCTGGGCTGGAACCCAGAGTAGAGGGCAGGCCCAGGTTCCCCCCAAACATCCCAACTCCTGATCAAACACAGGAGGAATTGACCTGGACTGTGGCTTCTACCAGAGGGGAAGGTCTCTGGGCTGTTTCCTGACCCACAGGATGAATCTCTGAAGCTAGCAAATCCGCCAATAAGCCCAGGACCCACCAAGGTGGAGGACGAACTTTGTCACAGTGGGTACTTATAAACTATGATCAACTCACCCCTTAACTTTCTCTTTGTTAATCTACATAAATCGAACTCCTTGAGCCTATCACTATAAGGCAGATTTTCTAACCCCTTAATCATTCTTGTGGCTCTTCTCTGAACTGTCTCCAATGTATCAACATCTTTCTTAGACTGTGGACACCAAAACTGAACAGAGTATTCCAGCAGCAGCCACACCACTGCCAAAGAGAAAGGTAAAATAACTTCTCTTACTCTTACTTGAGATTCCCATTCACGTATCTGTGAGGGAGCAGAGAAACTGCCGTCCGGTACAGCCAGGGCTAAAGAAAACCTTGGGGTTCAGCTAGTCCTGCCCTGCTATACCTGTGGCCAATGCCAATCATGGAGGAGGGAGAAAAGAAGGGGGCGGGCTGGCTCAGTTGGGGCAAGAGCTCTCTGCCTGCCTGCTGGAAGAGACAGATCAGCGACTTGTCAGTCAACACAGCCACTTGAGGCAAGTAAAGCTTCCCCTGCCATGCGGAACCTGCAAATAAGCACAACTGCGGGACAACTGGACTAGTGGGGCCATGCACCAAATTAAAGAGACTTGGCGAAAGTAGCCCAGGGAAACTGGTCTTGACCCTCCCACCCACCCCCCACTTTGGAGGTTGACCTACACAGAGCCCTGGGCTGGGACCCAGTGGAGAGTGGGTGTCTAGGTGCCCCTAGTACTCCCTCTGGACTTACAAGCTCAAAGCCCAGTGATCTAGCCACTAGACTGCCCGGGCACAGAACACCCTTTCACGGTATCCACGAATGACAATTCCACATTTACAATTACGTTTTGAGACCTATCAGTTAGCCAGTTTTTAATCCACTCAATGTGTGCCATGGAAAACTTATCTCATTCTAGTTTTTTTTAATAAAAATGCCATGTGGGACAAAGACTGATGTAAGGCATTTATCTAAGTAGATCACATCAACACTATTACCTATATCAATAAAACTCGTATTATATAAAAAAAATCAAGTTAGTTTGACAGGATTTATCTTCCCTAAACCTACGTTTGTCATTCGTTATATTACTCTCCCTTAAATTTTTTATTAATTGAGTGCTATATGAGCAGCTCCATTATCTTACCCAGGATCAATAACAGATGGACAAGCCTCTGATTCCTCCTAGCTGACATAGCTAAACTGGCAAAACTTTGTGGACTAGGCCAGACCAAAGTCATGGACCCATTATTATCTGGCAGTGTGAGCATTTGAGCCAGGCAGGGGATGAAAGTTACTCTGTGTTTATCAATACACATTGTTTTTGTCCATAATGGAGATTCTAGTCATGGGGACCCAGTCACCATCACAGTTGAAAGACCTTGTGTAAGCAGGTAAAGCCTGTAAGACAGGGGTGGCCAACCTGAGCCTGAGAAGGAGCCAGAATTTACCAATGTGCATTGCCAAAGAGCCACAGTAATACATCAGCAGCCCCCCATCAGTTTCCTCGCTGCTCACAGCGCCTCCCAACCACTGGCAGCCCTGCCAATCAGCACCTCCCTCTCCCTCCCTCACCTCCTAATCAGCTGTTTCATGGCATACAGGATGCTCAGGGTGGGGGGAGGAGTAAGGGCATGGCAAGCTCAAGGGAGGGGGCAAGAAGGGCTGGATTGGAGGCAGGGACCGTGGCAGAGCCGGGGGTTGAGCAGTGAGCACCCCATGGCACATTGGAAAGTTGGCACCTGTAGCTTCAGCCCTGGAGTCAGAGCCTATACATGGAGCCACATATTAACTTCTGAAGAGCCGCATGTGGCTCTGGAGCCACAGGTTGGCCACTCCTGCTGTAGGAGAAGGCTATGCACTGGTGTAGCTCACACCTGATTGAAAGTGGGATGAGTTGCATCAATACCAGCATTGCCTGTCTAGCCTAGGGGTTTACCGTGGAGCAACTACACAAGGAACTGAGCATCAGTGACTGTCATCAGGGCACATATTCCCATCTTTTCGCGGCCATGCACTTGTGGAATAACTAACCTTGGCTGGACTTGTGTGCTTTCACTGAGCCTTTCTGTCCTCTTCTTTCCTTCTGATTTGGCCCATGTTCCTTTGGCTACCACCAAAGCATCCTACTCCCTTAGCAATGAGTACTCCACCCTTACCCAAAACCTTTCTGATACATTGAACCTCCCACTTATCTTCTTATGGGTGAACTGTTGTCCCATGTGGTGGGCTTGTCAGGATTTGATTGTAAGCTCTTTGGCATGGGGACTTGGTCTCTTTAGGAGCTTGGTAAACTGTACCTACAATGCTTTGCACATAATTAAAGATAGGGAAAGCTCTGAGCAGGATTTGGATCTTAGCTCAGCAGTTCAGACCCAAGTACATTACGGTGCAGATCTCGGGGATGCTTCAGATGCTATTAATTTTTATGACAGGATCTCCAATCATGGATCCGGATCCCATTGTGTTAGGCATTGTACAAACACATATGTAACAAACTAGTTAGTGTGTTGGCGTGCATGCGCACATCACTGCTTTCTCCTGCATGAAATCACAACAGCTCAGTGGTGTGTCATAAGCCTTGTAGTGCTCACAGCTATGGAAGATTCTCTTTTAGCACAGCCCTGCAGGAGGTTCCAAATTCTATTGTTGATGTTGCTGTGCTGTTCCACGAGGGGCGCGGCTTGAAGAACAGCAATGACCAGGAAGTCCTAGGCGAGGGTGGGTTTCTTAAATGCCAGGCAGACAGAAACAGCTGCCAGACACTTAACAGCATCCCACACAGGAAAATAAATTAACTGCCCAATTTAAACAGATCGGTAGGGGAATTAATAACAGCCCAACTGCTAGGCAGATGTCAGAACTCAGCATCTCAACGTCTGAGAATTCCCACTGCTGGCCCTTTAAAGATCTCCGTTCTCCTTATCCCATGTACACTGTAGCCTTGTGCAAGGAGCAAAAATTATGAATAGTTTCTCCCCCTTCTCCCAATCCCCTTTCACTTATATTTCGCCCTCCCCCACAAGCAGCTGTTTCCTATTACCATAAAGGCTGACAAGGTGCAGGTCTGGAGCAAAGCCTCTTTTGGCAGGTAATTTTGATGAGGCCCAGAGGGCCTGGCTGGGTGTCTCTGATGGGTTTCCGGTCCTGTTATCAGCGCTGCTCGGCAACCCCCCTCTTCCCTCCCCCAGCCCCAGATAGATCTGCCGTCTGCACTTCAAGCCCAGTACTGATGGCAGCGTAAGAGGGGAGGGGTTACGTCTGCTGAAGAGCATCATTCATTTCCTTGGGCCCTGGGGTGGAGCTGTAGCTTTTTTCTGCTTACGTTGCAGTTTAGGGAGAGACAGGAGGAACTCCTCAGAGGCCCAAGCTTAGGCTGAAAGCACAGCCCACACTGAGAGACCAAATCACGAGGCTCCATTGGAGCTTTGCAGGGGTTCAGCAAAGCATCCAAATTCTTAGGATGCCACTGTTAGTTCAGAGGGTGCAGAGCAGCCTTTTCCCCACAGCTGCCAATGCATGACAGTAGCTGAGCACAGCAGGCTGGGAGAGCTGTCAAACGCCAGCTGTTGGCCTCTTATGGAAAGAGGGTTCCATGCAAGGCTGAGGGGGCAGCCCTAGATAAAGAAATGCATCTGCACACATTGCATCCTTCCTCTGGATCCGGTAGCTTCAAAAGTTAGAAATGACAGAGTCGTGAAGCTAACATCCTCCTCTGGATCTGCAAAGAACTCAGCATTCAGAAGACCCTGTGGCACTGTTCAATATATGCTGTGCATTGCCCTCTGTGCCTGGTCCTCAGACGATATGAGTTACTTATAGGCAACAGCCAGGAAGCCTGCTTCTTTAGCTCCAGCTGTAGCTCTACACCTTAGTTCCAGCAGTCCTAGATTCAGTTCCCACTGAGGACCCTTTCACCTGTCTCCAAGAACTACATCTCTAATGCAGCTGGTCTTAGTGCTTTTGCACCCTGCCAGGATCTGTAGGCAGTATATATAGCTCAGCTGCACAATAAAGTAAGAGAAGCCCAATGGCTGGTTCAGACCTTCAGTCATCTGATGTACTTTCCAGAGCATGGAAAATGCATCTCTTGCCCCTTTGTCCCTCCTCAGCCTCATGACATATTACTATTAGCAGCTATATGCCATAATTCTGATCATCATTGTGGGTAATGCATGAGCTTCTAAATGTGCCAAGGTTCAATTCGGACAAGCATCCTGAACGCTTTGAACCTCATCCGAAGCTCTTAATCTTGCAAAACTAGGTTGTGAATCTGACGGGAATAATTTCTCCTGTGAGATTTCTGGTGCTGTCTGCTACCTGCTAGGCCAAAAAACTGAAGGATCAGCATCTAGCATGGTATTTAGGGGCTTATGAATCTGCTCTCAGACAGAACTCAGGATTACACAGGACAGAAGGGCACTACAAACTGTGATACATTACAAACTGTGTTAAAATTTCCAGCTGTCACTTTAAGGGTAAAGGTTTCCTGGTCCTGTTTGCAGGCTAAGGGGGCCTGTAGGGAAGTGTATGATCTGGGTCTCTTCAGCAATCAGTCTGCAAGCAGGTTGGGGTGAATTGTGCCTCTCTGCTTAAGGAGCAGCCTGCTTTGTCTTTCTCTGGTTTGGGGGTTCTTGAGTCTAAGAAATAAAGCAGTGTTATGTTACAACTTTCTAGCAAGAGTATTTATGTTTTTTTATTTAACTTCTGTTTATATGCCATGGATATAAACAAAAAGATAATGGAAGTAAAAGAGCTAAGAGCTGAGTATTGGGTGAAAATTCAGGTTGGTTCTTCATTTCTCCAATAGGCTTTGCCCGTCTCTACATATAACAATAATTGGCTTTTAACAATCTCTGTGAAATGTATATTTGAACCCCTGAAGGCATAAGTGAGATCTGTGATCAGATAACAGTTTCCCTCAACTCTGGCTGTCTCTTTCTAAGAGCTTTCCTCTGAAGGAAATTTCTGCTGGAGGACCAGCTGCTGTCCTTGACAGTTGAAAGGTAGATACAGTTCATGTATTCATTAAACAAGACTCTGGCTTTCAGTCCTCTCTGGAACAAGGTTTCTCTTAATTTACAAGGTTAGTTTAAGATCTGGGGAAAGCATAGCACTGCTAAGATTTTATTTATTCATAAAGCACAAATGAGCATCCTTCCAGTTCTCCGGGGCACCATACATTGATTAGTTTCCTTAATACAACATGATAATATTAATCTCACTCCAGCACTAAACTCTACTGATATGTCTCAGATAATGACAAACTAACCTGACATCCTAATAAAATACATAATAATAATCTAACAGTTCTGAGTAGGAACTTAGCATAGGGGACCGGGTTTTAGTAAACCTGAGTTCTATGCGTGGGTTTCTATTGTTTCAATGTATGAGACCCGGAGTAAATCATTTTCCCTCTGAATGACCCAGTTTCCTCATCTGTAAAAAGATGCTAGTTGTATTTACTCAGATTTGCAAAGTGCTTTGACAATTCTGAAAGTATGTATGATATGGAAGGACACGGCATTGTTAACCCTTTAAGTGATCTGTGTTCGTAAGGTGAAAGTCCAATATGAGAACACTGACAGATGTATGCCACTGTTGGTACAATGAATGTTTGCACAGTGTGTGGCACTCCAGAGGAAAATGTATCCAGTTCCCAAATGTGTGGGGAGGGGTGGGGAGGGGAAGAACAGGGACAGAGGGTGTTATTTTTAAAATGACAGATGGACCTGTTTGGAACATAAAGTTTAGTTTCCATTGAAAATTGTCCACCTTTATTTGGTCAACACTTTCTGCAGCAAATTGACTTGTCAAAATATCAAAACCCAAAATACTTCTGTTTTGGGGCATTTGACTTATTGACGAACATTAACATTTTCCAGCAGACACTTTCTCGCGAAAAAAGCAAAATATATTTTGCAGGAAAAAAAACCCCTCAATCTTCTAGCACAAAACAGTTTTGATAGAAAAATTTTGTCCAGCCCCACTCCTGGTCCCCAGGACAGTGCGGGCTCCGCTTTCCTATACCCATCCGCCAGTGACACTAAAAATACATCTGCCCAA
The DNA here is from genome assembly GCF_007399415.2 of Gopherus evgoodei. Taxonomy (NCBI): domain Eukaryota; kingdom Metazoa; phylum Chordata; order Testudines; family Testudinidae; genus Gopherus; species Gopherus evgoodei. Next base: position 7,629,290 of record NC_044340.1, on the reverse strand, counting down.
TGATCTGGAAGGGAGATGAAACTTTCTATTGGCCACTTTCCTTGGCAGTGAGGAGAAAGTCTCAGAGTGTTTCCCTGGCTGATGGAAATACCTATTCCCCACCCTCATCTGCCCATAATCCCAGTCTAGATGTGCCATTGATGTATTCTATTACTTCAGCTCTTAGATGAAAGCACTATAATGTTATCTCACCAGATGCTTAAAGGCTGGCCTCATTCACAGGCAACCCAGCCTGGCCGATTCCAATTTTGATTCATTAGCGGATAATCACTTAATTGCCTTCCCTTTATCTACACGTGTGTACAGGAGGTCAGCAGATCTTGCAACCAGCTCTAAAAGAACTGGGTTTGAGTTGCTTCACTGCTAAACTTTCCAGCTACAGCCAGACAGAACAACTGCTACCTCCCCGGACATCAGAGTAGCACGGTTGGACAATACTTGCTGACTAAGTTTTCCAGGTATGCCCAGTTAAACACAGCTGCCCTGCTGCTGAATGTTCCATGCACAGCCAGGTAGGACATATGCCGTGTTTCTGAGTACAGTGGCTATATCCTAACATCCCTTTGGGTTCAGTGGGCTGTTACCAGGGCCTGCTCCAGGCACCAACTCAGCAAGCAGGTGCTTGGGGCGGCCCAAGGAAAGGGGTGGCATGTCGGGATCTTCGGTGGCGGGTCCCTCGGTCCCTCTTGGAGGGAAGGACAGGTCACTGAATTGCCACTGAAGAAGAAAGTGGTGCGGTGAAGCAGGCACCGACTGCTTTTTTTTTTTTGCGCCACTTGGGGAGGTAAAAACCCTGCAGCTGGCCCTGGCTGTTACCAGATCCCAGATCTGGCAAAAGGACCAACATTATAAGGGTTAATGAGCTTCCTTCCACTTGAGGGTCTCTCAAGAATCTCTCACTAAGGAGCGTGTGGGTTTTTTCCCCAGACACCAAGGAATCTAAGCCCTTAGATTTCCCCTTTAACCAATAAAAACCTTCTGCTCTAGTCCTGGCTAGCATCTCGATGCAGCCCCATGGAGAGCTCCTTGGAGCATGTGCCTGTTAATTCAAACTGTCTACTCCCAGTGGAAATGGTCAATTCCCCAGTTTCAGGAGAATGAGAGAACTAATAAGGCTATTTCCACCGCAGGGAATCCCAACATTTGGGCATCTCAGAGGCCGGAGAAGAGATGGTTTCTGACAGGGCTATGGGTGAGGGTTTTGGCAGGAGGCAGGGCAAGTGACTTCCAGAGCTAATAATTTCACAGGAGTCAACACTGGAGTAGCGAGTGAGTTTACTTTGGATGAGGTGATGCTGCATTTGGAAGCTTTTCCATGTGCTGGCCAAAGTATCCAGCGCATGATAAGGGCGAGAGCTTTGTTACAGGAACTTGTGGTGCAGAGGAGAGGTGACAGTAGCAAGCTGTAGTGCGACACACTTGAAAACTCACTAACAAGATATTAATTAGCATCACATTCACATCAGCTCTGAAAGGATTCACCCTCTCCAACAGATCAACTCAGGCCTTCTCCTACTGCAGTGAGTAACAAAACTCCCACTGACTCCTGTTGGGGTTAAACTAGCATGGCTGAAACCGCCAAACTCTTTACATCCACTGGACTCCTTGTCAGTCTTCCCCGGCCCCCAAAACCCACTGTTTACCCTCCCGGGGGAAAACACAAAGCTACACTCAGCCCTGCATTGAAAGGGTTAATGTGTTCAGGATAGGGGTTCTTTGTGGCTATTTTAAGGAAAACAAGATTAAAATCTCCTCCAGTTCAAAGGATAGAGTTCCAAGTGAAACAGCTGAAACTGGGCATTCACACTGAACGCTCTTTGTGTGGTTTCTGTGACCTGTCGATGATCTGGCAGGGTTTCATACCCAAGCGATACAGGAGTTTGTCGAGTGTCACATTTAATTATGGGGCCAAAGGGGATTTTTATCACCCACATCTAAGCGGTTATCCACTTCTTGATAAATAATTTAGCAGCAAGAGCTGGAGTTTTCAGAAATGCCTCACGTACAGGGGAGAAAGGTTCTTAGTGTGGGATGAAGCTGAGTTCTGAATGCCTTTATTGAGACAGGATCCAGGGATGCTGCCCAGCCTGGACCCATATTGTCTTCCAGCTCAGCAGAGGAGAACTTTGTCATAATGCCAAGATGGATTTGAAAAAAAAATGTAATTTCCAAATTCACCACCATCCCTCCCACTGATCAAAATGTGTTTTTCCACCCAGAAGTGCCGCTCAACCCAAACCAACAAGCCGCATGTCAAGAGGCACAGACGTTCGCTTCACCACTACCTTTCAGGGAACAGATTTTCTGCTTTTGTGCACCTTGTGTCATCATTTGCACCTATGCAAAATGGGTATAAAAGGCTGCCACGTGCCATGGGTCTCACATCCCAACACCTGCGCAGCGAAGGATCCCAGGTGCTCATCCAAACGGACTCCTTAATGACCTGCTCATGCCGTGGCCACAGCAATGGGCCCAAAGCCAATTTCTAAGGGCAAATTATAAACTTCATAAATTACCCCAAGATATGGAAGGTACTGCTTCCATATGTTGATTGCCACTTCATGCCCATGGGGCTGATGTAAAGGCAGGGACCACTAGGACGTTTAAAGGCAGTTGATGGAAATGAATGCTCCTGATACTGGCTGTTAGATGCTCATTCGAGTTGGGTGAGAATAACAAAGAATAAAACTTGTAGCTTCACAACACTGGTGCGTGTGACCCCTTCTATTTGCAAACTCCCAATGTCCAATTGACTTCAGCAGAAGGGGTGCTTTGTATCATATGGGAGGCTCTCAGCACCTTGCAGGATTGGTTCCTTAAAGAGCAAGTGTGCTTCACTGGAGAGGATCCTGGACTTGAGGGTGGGCGTGCAGTTTACAAAGCACTTTGGGATGAAAGGGGCTATAGATATTATGATAAAATCTGTGTGATCCTCATGACTATTCTAGGAGTGCTGCCAGGTAGAGGATTGGAAAAACCAAAACTAGTCCAACTTTTGTTTATTTTTTGAAGGAACAAAGCCATTTAAGCAGCAAGGTCATGACTGATAATGGGAAGATAAGAGCACAAGGGTCTGATTCATATCGGGCTTGCCCGGGTGCAAACCTCGTGCAACTCAATAGAGCTACTACATCAGCAGAAAATGAGTGTAAGTGATAGCAGGTTCAAGATGACACCATTTTGGCTGTAGGTGCCTTTGTCAAGTGATACCTCAGTTTCCCATAGCCCACAAATGGGTTTCTGTACTCGAATATATTCCTAGGCCACTGAAAGGAGGCGATTGGTTTGGTGCAGTTCAGGTGGTCAGACATCTAACTAACCTCAGTTAGTCTCCCTTCCAGCAAAGTACCAGCATAACTTTAAGCAGACCCACTACTTGTGTGCTCAGACTTAGCACACGTGTAAGTGCTTTGCTGGAATGGGGTATCAATTATTTTAACCAACAAACTGTGGGAGCAATAAAAAAAAAAGTCCTGGCTGAAAATCAGACTCTTTGAATGGAGTTACATTAACTTGGGGCTCAAAGTGATTCTACCATGTAGTGTGAAGAACCTACATGAAGCAAAGCTACTGGTTCAGTTCAACTTCATATGTGCTAAAACCATTTAGATTTCACGCAGCCCCAACCAGCACCTTATGAGCTGCGGCCAAGATGTCTGGGGATGTTTCAGCACTCCGTGGGTGGCCTGAAAGAGCCAAACCATTTTTCTTGATAGTTTGAACTAGCTCATCTCTTTACAGTGGATCAGAAGAAACGCAACTTGGTCTCCACTGGGAGAACCAGAGGCCGAGAGAGTAACCAATCAAATCATATAACTATGACAAGGTTACACTTCCCAAACTCCCTCCCATAATTTACAGATATCTCGGGCTTCAATTAAAAAAAACTAGGGTGGTGCATCTTCTAGGAGACATCAGAGAGAGAACAGGAAATGAGATAAGTTAATCAAATTACATGAAAGAGACAGAGAAATCGGAGACTGAAAACCCATAGGGGAATGATTAGCATTAGTACTTTGTGCTTTCTTTAGTCTTTCCATGGGAGGATCCCAAAGCACTTTCTAAATATTGACTCAATATACCTCACATCACATCCACCAGGTACAAGAATATCTATGAGCATTGTCCCAGCCACAACTGAAATACAGCCATCTCTGGGGTGGAACATAACAGCTGTTTATGAGTGTACAGCAACACACAGCAATAGCAATAGCACTGGACAGGAAATCAAGAAGAGTCCTGTATCCTATGGAAACTGAGGAAACAGAAAAGCCTGAGCTGGAGTTTGAGGACGACACCTGGGTTGATCCACCTATTCCTCTGAAAGTGCCATGGGATCTGTAAAATGACCACAAGGGGCCAGGACATCCATTTTGTAAGTGTTACTCAAAAGGCAACACAGCCAGCACCAAGGTGCCCACGAGGGCTCTTAAGTGGTATAGGAAGGTGCAATCAACCAAACGGATGAGCTGACATGAGCATGCAGGGATATGAAGAAGCGACGGGAGCAGAGAAACATCTCTGCTTTCATACCAAAATCATGTCTACACTAGAAACTTTTGCCAGTAAAGCAATGTTGGTTAGGAGTGGGATTCCTTGCAACATTTCTATACCAGAAAAATCCCCAGTTCTACTCGCATAAAAGTGCCTTTGCTGCTACAGCTTATCTTATTCAGGGAACTCGTATAAACAATGCAGGCAAAAACACTTTTTTTTTTTGCCGGTATAATCTGTCTCTCCATTAGCAGGGTTTGCCAGTATAGCTACACAAGCAAAGCATTTCCAGACTGGACCTGGACTAATCTGACAGCTGCCATTTTAGCTGACACAATAAGGATTGCACCAGGGACTGCCAGAGCTGTCAAGCACAAATTGCTACAGTTTGAGCTAAAGACTCAACCTCGGCATGGAGGATTCTGAGGGCTTGTGACAGACTCGTATCCTCCGCGAATCAGGCAGAAAGAGGAACGTGCAACATACCCTCACCAGTGGGTTACACTAGCATCCCTGGCTATAGAAAGCCAGATGATCTCTTTTTATAAATGGACTATTTTAAATAATTCCTAAGAGGCATTATTCATTCTTTTACCCTTTTAAAATAATTCCCTCTGGATTAGACATGGCAACAAACAAGAATCTGCTTCCCCAAATTTTGGGTGTGTTCAGGTTTAAATTCCTGGATGGAACCCATCACCCCAAAGGTTGGCTGTAGGCCAATTCCAGAATAGGAAGGAGCCAATTTTTTTGCATCTTGTTTGGCCAAATCCCAAACTGGGGGAATCTCTCCAGAACAGCCATTCCTTAGTGATTTCAATCCAAGATGGGGATAAAACTCGGAAGAATACAAGCAGGTAGGTGGGATGGTTACCAATCAAGACAGTGGAAATCTAGAAAGAATCTAGCCAGTCTAGCGAGATGTTGGCCATCAAGATGGTGGAAATCTTGTGATGTTAATTAGCTGATCTCATGAGGCTCCTGCCTTTTTGTTCATATTCCCATGGGAATAGCTCATGAGCTTTCACCTCTGGCAAACATAAGACCTAGTTTGCCCTGCAACCCAAAAGCAGAATGAGGCTTAAACCTAATCCAGATCTGCATGTGAAAACTCGCCACTCAGCTCTTCTTTCTTCATGGAACACACTTAGGCTTTCATTTGGCATTTTCAGCCAGCTAAGATCTTTCCATAGAGGGTTGGCAGCAGTTCTGACTGAAATCAAAGGGTGCCCTGCATGTATATTTTGAGGGCAGAAGCAGTGGGTCCAGGCTGTTAGCTCTGCACACAGGAATTTTAATTTCTGCACGCCCACAGCCAAGCTCTGCTTTGACAGCCAAGAGCACAAGTGATCCCTAAGGAGAGAAAGCTGTTTAGAAAGGAGATTTGATCCAGGCTTCTGTTTTCATATAGGCTTCTGTTTCAGAGCTGTAGCATCAACTTTTCAGAGCAAACTCGCTAAGGGAACAGGAACACTGATAAACTGGCTGGGAAGTCTTCATGCATATTCACACACGCATCCCATTGGGGTTATTCTCCTCCCCAGGAATGATCTCAGACAAATGGGATAACATTAAGGTTCAGCTCTGAGTCACAGGCCATGTGGATTTTCTCAGAGGCTGCAGGGGTGTGAGGATCCTGCTCTGCAGCACATTTATTTATAATTTGCCTCCTTGCTGTTAGTTTTGGCTACAGTTTGTGGATTGGAAAGGAGGTTGCTCCAAACCCAGAGTCCTGGATCCAAACAGCCCCCGAGTTTGATTTTGTGAGGAAGGCAGCCCAGCACACCAAGCTTGTGGTAGAACTGCAGCTTTGGATCAGAACACTCTGAGTTTGGTGGAGGAGAAAGCAGGGGTCAAAATCAGAGCTAAATTTTAGTAGCTTGGTCTCAGCCTCTTGTTTGTTCTGCCCTTCAACACAGCTTGCCTGTGAATGACTCCCTGGAAGCGGCATGAAAATCTGAGCTCAGTCCCATGCCCTTTGGTATGACAAACCATGTCCACATACAGATACCATGGCTGTCTAAGGTCATCAGATCCAGGACCTTAAGCAAAAGCCTCTACAACCTGAGCTAACAGAATAACTCCCTTGGGTGTAAGCAGATAGCAGGCTGTTATAGTCCCAGCCACTAGGGGGAGACAGGATCAAGATTATTAAGGAGTCAATCTATGTAAGCCTTGGGAGCCATCTATGTAAGTATCTGTGGACAGTTTTTAAAGACTTTAATGGGAGGGACCAAGTCCACTGCACTGAGCCTCATTCGGGTGAGTTTCTCTGCTCTGACAGCATCCTTGAAGGGCTCCTCTATCATACCATAGATCAGTGATGGACAAAGTTCTTTCTGTGCGGCCCCCTCAAGTGTGGTACTTGCTCGCCCTGCAGCATCTGACTCTTCCGTCATGCTACTCTCCACAGACACCTCCTATTGACGTCTCTGTTGCCATTGGGTTTGTCTGCGTTCTCTTGGGGATTGTTAGAGTGGAGCTGAATTTCAGAGCCCAAGTTCAGGTTCGTTGCTCCATGCCATCTTTCAGATTCGGACGAGTTCTGGTGAATTGGAAGAAAATGTCCAGTCAGCCAGCACTGCTGTGGGACCATGTGGGTGTCCACTAACGGAATAGGGTTAGCGTCTCAGCTGGTATAAATCAGCATTGAAGCTATTCCGCTTTACACAGAGTATCTGGCTCATAGGTGCCAATTCTTCCTGGCTTTTAATCTTGTGTCATCATTAACATCAGTGCAAAAAAGGTGTGAATCACCATCATTGTACTCCGGAAACATTTAATATGTGGGGCTGCCTCCCCATTTTAGCCTGTTTGTTTTAATGACTATTTGCTACCGGGATCCAATTTGACCTGCTGCTTGCACAGCCCTATTCCCCTGTATAGATATGCTGGTTCAGTAGCATTTTAGAAACATTGTGTGCTCATTTTGCACTATGTTAATGAAGCTGCAAGGGGTTGGGCAATAGAGAATCAGGCCCGACTGGCACAATGGCATGGACATGAGGTGGTAAAGTTCAGGATCCTGACAAAAAGAAGAAAGGAGAACAGCAGAATATGGGCCCTGGACTTCAGAAAAGCAGACTCTGACTCCCTCAGGGAACCGATGGGCAGGATCCCCTGGGCTGCTAGTATGAGGGAGAAAGGAGCCCAGGAGAGCTGGCTGTATCTTAAAGAAGCCTTATTGAGGGTGCAGGAACAAACCATCCTGATGTGCAGAAAGAATAGCAAATATGACAGGCAACCAGCTTGGCTTAGAGAAATACTCAGTGAGCTTAAACACAAAAAAGGAAGCTTACGAGAAGTGGAAACTTGGACAGATGACCAGAGAGGGATGTAAAAATATTCCTCAAGCATGCAAAGGTGTAATCAGGAAGGCCAAAGCACAACTGGAGGTGCAGCTAGCAAGGGCTGTGAAGGGTAACAAGAAGAGTTTCTACAGCTATGTTAACACCAGGAAGGTGGTCAGGGAAAGTGTGGGACCCTTACTGAATGAGGGAGGCAACCTAGTGACAGATGATGTGGAAAAAGCTGAGGTGAAAGAACAGGTTAAGGCCTATTTAGAAAAGCTGGACATGCACAAGTCCATGGGTCTGGATCTAATGCATCTGAGGGTGCTGAGGAAGTTGGCTGATGTGATTGCAGAGCCATTGGCCATTACCTTTGAAAACTTGTGGCAATAGGACAGGTCCCAGACGACTGGAAAAAGGCAAATATAGTGCCCATCTTTTAAAAAAAAAAAAAAAAGGGAAGGAGGAGAATCTGGGGAACTACAGATTGGCCAGCCTCACCTCAGTCCCTGGAAAAATCATGGAACAGATCCTCAAGGAACCCATTTTGAAGCACTTGGAGGAGAGGAAGGTGATCAGGAACAGTCAGCATGGATTCACCCAGGGCAAGTAATGCCTGACCAACCTGATTGCCTTCTGTGATGAAATAACTGGCTCTGTGGATACGGGGAAAAGCAGTGTGATATATCTTGACTCAAGCAAAGCTTTTGATACGATCTCCCACAGTATTCTTGCCAGCAAGTTGAAGAAGTATGGACTGGATGAATGGACTATAAGGTGGATAAAAAGCTGGCTAAATCATCAGGCTCAATGCATAATGATCAATGGCTCGATGTCTAGCTGGCAGCCAGTATCAAATACAGTGCCCCAGGGGTTGGTCTGGGGGCAGGTTTTGTTCATCTTTACTAATGAACTGGATGCTGGGATGGATTTTACCTTCAGCAAGTTTGTGAATGACACTAAGCTGGGGGGAAAGGTAGATATGCTGGAGGGTACAGATAGGATCCAGAGTGACCTAGACAAATTGGAGAATTGGGCCAAAAGAAATCTGATGAGGTTCAACAAGGACAAGAGCAGAGTCCTGCATTAAGGACGGAAGAATCCCTTGCACTGCTACAGGCTGGAGACCAACTGACTAAGCGGCAGTTCTGTAGAAAAGAACCTGGGAATTACTAGTGGAGAAGAAGCTCGATATGAGTCAGCAGTGCCCTTGTTGCCAAGAAGGCTAACAGCATATTAGGCTGCATTAGTAGGAGCATTGCTAGCAGATCAAGGGAAGTGATCATTCCCCTCTATTCCACACTGGTGAGTCCACATCTGGAGAACTGTGCCCGGTTTTGGGCCCCCCACTACAGAAAGAATGTGGACAAATTGGAGAGAGCAGCAAAGAATCCTGTGGCACTTTATAGACTAACAGACGTTTTGGAGCATGAGCTTTCGTGGGTGAATACCCACTTCCTCAGATGCATGAAAGTGTGGAATCATGCATCTGAGGAAGTGGGTATTCACCCACGAAAGCTCATGCTCCAAAACGTATGTTAGTCTATAAGGTGCCACAGGATTCTTTGCTGCTTTTACAGATCCAGACTAACACGGCTACCCTCTGAAATTGGAGAGAGTCCAGCGGAGGGCAACAAAAATGACTAGGGGGCTGGGGCACATGACTTATGAGAAGAGGCTGAAGGAACTGGGCTTATTTAGTCTGCAGAAGAGAAGAGTGAGGGGGGATTTGATAGCAGCCATTAACTACCTGAAGGGTGGTTCCAAAGATGATGGTGCTAACCCAGTGGTGGGAAACCTGTGACCCGTCAGGGTACTCCTCTGGCAGGCTGCAAGAGGGTTTGTTTACATTGACCGTCTGCAGGCATAGCCACCTGCAGCTGCCAATGGCCATGGTTCACCATTCAAAGCCAATGGGAGCTGTGGGAAATGGGTTGCCCACCACTGAGCTAGGCTGTTCTCAGTGGTAACAGGCGAAAGAACAAGGAGTAATGGTCTCAAGTTGCAGTGGGGAGGTTTAGGTTGGATATTATGAAACACTACTTCACTAGGAGTGTGGTAAAGCACTAGAATGGGTTACCTAGGGAGGTGGTGGAATCTCCATCCTTAGAGGTTTTTAAGGCCTGGCTTGACAAAGCCCTGGCTGGGATGATTTAGTTGGGGTTGGTCCTCCTTTGAGCAGGGGGTTGGATTAGATGACCTCCTGTCTTCTCTTCCAACCCTATTTGTCTATGATTCTATGACATTAGGGCTGGATGGGTAACAGTTTTTTGGCCTGTGAAAATTTTGAGATAAAAAAAAAAATCCACCCTGATTTGAGACAAGGTCAAAATCTCAATTTTTGCAAACTGAAAATTGGGTGGAGGGGGGCCAATTCAGTTCAAGTCAAATGAAAGTTTTTGGTTTCATAATTGTGAAGTGTTTTGTTTTAATCTCAATTATTTGTAATTTGTTTTGTTAATCCCAATTAGTTTAAATTTCAAAACAAAAATGCATTTCAAAATCAAAAGTTTCAAAAATTTAAAAGCTTTTCCTCCCCAACCTACCCCATTAAAAAACAAAACAAAACCTAAAAACCTAAAACCAAACAATCCCCCACTTGAGAAATTTGTCAAACCACAAAAAGATTTTCCTGCAAAGTTTTGGTTTTGAAGAATTGGTATTTTTTAATCATTTTTTTTGTTGAAAAAAATCCCAGCCAGCTCAAATTGACAGTAATATCAGAGGCAAAGGAATAGTTCAACCCAGCAAGAAGGAAAGAGAAAAAGATTCAATAAAACCAGTTCTCTTTTATGTGGGGCATAATTCTATAAGGACTGCGATAAGGGGAGGATTACTAATACCCAACATAATATCAGTCTTATACAGAGCTTTTTGTCAACACATCTCAAAGTACTTCAGTCTTTAATATATTTATCCTTACATCACTGCTGTGAGATAGGGAAGTTCAATTTCCCCCATTTTGCAAGGAGAAACAGCCATACATTTAAAATAACTTGCTCAAGTCACACAAGAAGGGTATGTTTGAGCGGGTAACTTACTCAAGGTCTTTCCTGTCCTAGGTGAGTGCTGTAACCTCTGAGCTAGCTGTCCTCTCAGAATAATTCTATTTATAAAGTACCTCCCAAACTGCTGGTAAGTCACTAGTGGTGCTGCACAAACAAAATAGGATCACCACAAATAAAAAATGGTAAAATGAAAGGCAACCTAGAGGGGATTAGAAATTTGTTTCCTAATGAGATTGTACAATAAAATTGTAGTTTTTCCTTTCACCTAGTCATCTTTTTTCCTCAATTTCACCTTTCCAAAGAATGGGTATATCTGGTCCAATGGTAACATTTGTCTCTGGCTGGTTCTCTCCAAGGTGTGACAATGAGTTGTTATTTCTACAGGGCACCTAGTTTGTCAACCCAGGAAAAGCGTGTTTTAGCTAAAGACCCAGAAAAAGTTGACAAATTTTATGAACAGAGATCTCTTTCAACCCCGGAAATGCAGCCACCTCTAGGGTAGATGCTATTTAACAACACACAGCAACACTGTATAGCAGTTTAGTGCAGGAAATTGAGGAAGGATATTACAGGAGGAATTTAAGGATGCAGAATGTAATTACTCAAACTGAAATTTGAACAGGACACAGGGTTACTACCCCCTTCTTGCAGAAAGGCCATGAGATCTTGAATAGCTACAGATGGCCAGGACCTATGTCTTATATCTTATCTGAAATCTGGAGTTTAATGGGATCTATAAATGGAGCTGGCTCTGTTCCATCTCTTCCGGTGCTGCACCGCTCTAGAGATTGGATAATGCGAGTTGAATTTTCATAGGGGAAACCCATGAGATGTCTGCCCCTGACCCCCTGGCAATACTACTGAAAGATAAGCACTCCTGGGGCTTGTTCTTATCCCTCGACCTCAGAGTGCTTTGCAGAGGGACTCAGGAGCATGAGCCCCATTTTTCTGATGAGGAAACTGAGGCACAGAGAAGGGGAATGACTTGCATGAGGTCCCCAGCAGAGATGGGAACAGAAACAGATTTTCAAAGTCCAAGTCCATGGCTCTCTCAGCTATGTAGTGGTGTCTGTTGTTTATGCTGACTGACCAGCATATTGAGAGGGAATCAAAGTCACAACTGCTGAGCCCGGAGGTATCTATCCGCCAGGCAGCAGTGCTGAACAATTGGGCACTCTACGCAGGACCTGGCATCAGATGACTTATTGCCCAGGGATTCCCCCAGAAGAGGGAGGTGCATACATAGGTAAATTCACCCCCCTGCAGAGGGCCAGAGACAATCCTATACACTCCTCAAGTCTCACTTAAACTCTCGTGCTGCTTCTGTGGAAATGGCCAAATTTCACTCTCTTGGAGTAGGGACCCCCTGACAGGCTATCCAGCTATGAGTTTGAGACATAGCAATCTGCCCCAGCTTAAACCATGGCCACTGGAGCACTGAGCTACCCTGGAGGACCCGGAGGGGTTCTATCAGCCCAGTCTGGCCTCTCTATAATAAGCCTGGGAAAGCACAGGAGGGAGAGATTATTCGAGAGGGCTCCATCTGTGATTGCACTAATGAATTCCAAATGGCAGGCCAGCCGCGAGCCGCTATCAATCACAAGACGAGAGGGGCTGTAACAGATACTAGACAAACACTGCGTTTTTCTGGGTCACCAGGAAGCTAACGCTGCCATGCACATCAGGTTACAACGTGCTTAGTGCTGGAGCAGGGGACTTGGGTCCACAACCAACCAGGACGGAGCCATGAGGCAGCTGAAGGCTTGAATGTGCAAAGAGCAGCTGCCAGTGAAGAGGAGTGTTGTAAAACACGCTTGCCCTCAAGACCCCTTTTGATGCAGCCAATGGGCCCCAGTGAGAGTCTGGGCTGGAGCAGCACGCAGAGGCTGCGGGCTTTGCTAGATGCAGAAGTGAGCTTCAGTGTCTGGCCACCAGCCGGCAAATACAACAGCTGCCCATTTAAATGCAGCAGCGCAGTAAACTCTGCTTCCTCCCTGGAACAAGGAACAGGCCCTCACTGAGCAGCTCGCCCATTTGAGTGACGCCTAACTGGCATGAGTCTGAGCTGCACACCTTAGACTCCAGCATGATACGAGGGTGCTCAGCATCTCCTGGGACATGCACATGCAAAGGAATGGACCTTTGAGTCTCAATTCAGAAATGCACTCAGCACAGGCGTAAAGTTGGGACCAGGAGATGGTATGGTCAGGCTAGGCACTGAGCTACTTCTGTGCTCAGATGTTGGGTGGTCCCTTGGTGACTGCTGTAACCAGGGCACAAATTAGAGACTCTGAACCAGCCCCCAGGACCCCCACAATCCAAGAGGTACCAAGATGATGTTGAGTTGTTAAATTTGGGAAGAAAATCTTGTAAAGCAAACTGATGCAGTGCTACCTTCCTGAGCTTTCAGACAGCCTCAACCAATGCCTCTAAGAAAGACGTGACCTGTCCCATTCATCCAAAGGAGTTGTTGATTCGGAAACCTAAAGATGGCCAATTGAATGTTGACCTCGTTAGGTGATTTCACTGCTGATAATGTTAGCAGGAACAGATAGTGAGTGAGATTTTCCCCCAACCCCAAAACTGCTTTCCATGCACCATCTGGGTGCTGAGAGCCTCGACTGTTCCCTTCACAGTTGCCAAAACCTTCAGAGTCCTCTTAGATGACTCCTATGGTGCCAATAGGAATATCCTGGGCATATTGAAACTTTAGGGTGAGCGTCAAATGAACTGAATTTCGTATATAAAACAAACAGCAGTGGGGCGCTACCAGTTATTATTCATTCAACAAACTGCACTATTCCTTCATCTACCAACAGCCACCACAGAATTTCCAGGCGGATGTACCAGAGAGCTGCAGACCCCAGGCACCTTGCTGATGGAAGCTTGGTCTGGAGTGCAGTGGAGTCTCTTGGTCATGGCCAGAGCTTAGCAAGTCAAAGTGACCCCAAGCCCTGCCTGCCCACCTGAATAAACACACCAGCTACTCCCTCTGCCTTCCAACCCTCTTCGGCAACCCCCTCCCATTCCATTCCTCAGAGAGTAGGTGACCTTTGTGTCACTCAAACAGCGTGGTCATTGTACTGAGACTCAGGAAAGCTGGGTTCCATAGCTAGCTATACCAGTGGTTTTCTGATTATTTTGAGCATGTCATGTCACCACCCTGCAAGACAGCAACATTTGCCAAATCCAGAATATGCATCCCTCTAAATCAGGGGAGTGTTCAGTCAAATACTTGGTCTAATTGCAATTGCTGTTGAATCAAGCAGTGGAAGAGGCAGGATCTGACACATTTAGGGCTTTATAGGTCCAGAAGCAACACCCGGAAAGGAAGGCCAGATTTGTAAAGGTATTTAAGACCCTAAAGTTGCAAAAGCACTAAGGCACCTAACTTATTCCTTTTCCACCCAAGCACCTAGTCAAAATTCAGGACCCTGAGTGTGTTCCCCTTTACAGTAGAAATTGACAGAGGAGTTTGGTATTTTCTTTGATGAAATTTGATTTACAAGGAATGTGCAAAAGTCCTGCTTCTATGAATGCAGGAGGAGCCAAAACCGGAAGGGGAGTGGAATCAAGAGAAGTAAGATGGTGAGGCACTCTTGAAGTCTCCATTAGGTGCCTATCTGTATCTGTACATGCCTAGATACCTCAAAAAATCTGGCCAAATGCTGTGACTGGACAACTAGGGATGGATTACTCTGTAATTACCCGGTTCTGTTCATTCCCCCTGAAGCATGTGGCATTGGCTACTGGGAGAAGTCAGGACACTGGGCTAGATGGACCATTGGTCTGACCCAGCATGGCAGTTCTTATGGCCCTAAATGGCATCCAGAGCAGATCCTGGAGCACAGATGCAATGTGCTAAAGTGATAAATATCCTCACACAGATCTAGCAGAGCTCCTGTGTCTGATTTTGATCACCCTTCTTAGTGCATCCCAGGGGTGGGACAGTGCACTGAAGGACAAACAAGGAGATAACTCCAAGCTAATTAAATTCAAAGCAGAGAGCAACATTTCGGTCATTAGTAGAAAACCACAAGTTGCTTTCCTGTTTAATTGGAGCTGGTGCACCAAGCCAAAAAACAAGGAGATGGGGAAAAGACCTGCACAAAGAAAAAATAATTTCAGTTATTTGATGCTGCTTAAGGAATCTGAAATGAGTGGAATGCAACCAACCCCATCAGAAGAGATGTTTAGAATTATTTGGCTAATACTTCAGTGAGCCCCCCCCCCCATCACTATGGCAGCAAACCAGGATTTTATCCTGGACTGAAACTGATACAATTGGCAAATTTTGCCAAGTATTTGGATGTCTATGGAACTGCATTCTCCACTGAAAAGTGGTTCCATCAAAGCATTCCCAACCAGCTCCAATCGGGAGCATGCTCCTCTTTTCAACCCCAGTGCTTGCTCCTGTGTCTCCTATTCCCAGCCATGGCAGAACTGTTCCATACCGTATCCCAGAGAGGAGATATGGGTCCCTTCATAGTTAAGGCTGAAGCCTTTTTCACTCACCCATGCCCCAAACTTCAACAAAATTAACCCAACCTGCCAGTGATTTCCAAAGTAGCACAGAGGTATTTAGGGGCCCTGTTGCCTCAGGTGCTGCACATATACACAGTGAGAGACAGTCCCTGCCCCGAAGAACGCATTGTCTAAGTAGGCAAGACAGAGAAAGGGTATGGGGGAGGGGACAAAGAGGCACAGAAAAGGGAAGTGACTGGCCAAGAGCACACAGAAGGTCAGTTGAACAGCTAGAAACAGAACAAATTTTCAGACTGGTTCACTGCCCAGTAGACTAGACCACACTTCCTTGACTTGGTTTTCCAGAAGGTTGAATTCCACCCATTAAGAAGTCAGCCCGCCACAACAGGGGCTTGGTACACTGGGAGGGTGGTGTGTAGGACGCTGGTCCTGCAATGTTGCAATTCTCTGGAGAGGCAGTGTCAGTTTCTGAGCTGTCAGTCTGGCTGTCACACAGTATAGTGGGTAAGTGGAGCAATGGAAAGGCTTCTGCTCCACATGCAGGGCCGGCTCCAGGGTTTTTGCCACCTCAAGCAGCAACAAGAAAAAAAGAAAAAGAAAAAAAAAGCCGCAATCGTGATCTGCAGCTCTACTGCCACCGCTTCAGTCTTCAGCCACAATTCGGCTGCTGGTCCTTTGCTCCGAGAGAGTGAGGGACCCACCACTGAATTGCCGCCGAAGACCCAGACATGCCACCTCTCACTGTTGGCCATCCCAAGCAGCTGCTTGCTGGGCTGATGCCTGGAGCTGGCCCTGCAGAGACCCTAAGAGGTGCAGGGCCGCCCAGAGGATTCAGGGGGCCTGGGTCAAAGCAATTTTGGGGGCCTCTTCCATAAAAAAAAGTTACAATACTATAGAATATTATATTTTCATGGGGGCCACTGTGGGGCCCTGGGCAAATTGCTCCAGTTGAGCCCCCCCCCGCGCCCGGGCGGCCCTGACGAGGTGGGGACTTGGAGCCCAGGTTCAGCCCAAACCTGAATACCTACACTATAACTTTTTGCCCTGCGAGCCAGAGTCATTTGAGGCAGGCTCTGAGATAGTGCTGTGGGTATCTTTTATTGCAGGGTAGATGTACCCTTACATGCGGACAGGACTGGCTCTAGGCACCAGCAAAGCAAGCACATGATTGGGGCAGCACAATTCCAGGGGCATCATTGCAGTCACCCATAGTTTTTTTTGCTTGGACAGTTGCACTCTCGGAGCTTGGGCCAGCAAATATTTTGCTTGGGGTGGCAAAAAACCTAGAGCCAGCCCTGGAAAGCTGCTATCAAAGTAGTTAATAATAATTAATACTGACACGTTAACTGAGCTAGGAAGCAACAGACAAGCAGCCAAAAAGGGAATAACGAATAAGAATCGGATATTAAATGGAGCTACTCAGACAGTATATATATGTATAAATGTATGAACAAGATGCAAGGCTATGAAAAGTAAAAGTCTGCACTTCGCAAACAGAAGACTAATAAGCCTCCTTGTTCTGGATAACATTGAGCAAAGCTCTGGAGAGAAATTGGATAAAATAAATGTTTGTATTTTTCTAATGCATTTTGAGCCAAGGCCAAGGGCTTAGACAGTTTTCCTGAGAATTACATCCCATTAGTAGCAGGAAAATAGCTCCCTGCTCTGACAGATCATTAGAGCTGGGAAAAGATAGCCCAGCTGTGGTTGTTTCATTCAGACATCCCCTGTTGTACAGATACAAATCGATTTATTTCCTTCTGTGCCTAATATTTAATGTTTATATGGTGGGTGGGTTAGGGCAGAGGCCGACTAGAAGCTGTATAAAAATGTTTAAAAGGACAATCCACATATCACAAGACTTAGGTACTACTTAAGTTCTCAAAATATTGCTATTAGCTTGCAGAAGAGATTTCCTGTTGTGGGTGTCGTGTATGCTGCAATACATGCCCACTTGCAGAGGTGCTGGGTATTGGTATAGAGCAGTGGTCCCCAACCTTTTTGTGGCCAGTAGTACATTCATGTTTTCAGAAGAGTGTGGCGGGCTCCAACAATTTTTCAAGGCTTATTTTGTATTAGTACATTAAATAATATGAAAAACATCATATTTAATATAATGTATGAATCTAGAGAGAAGACGGAGAGAAGCTGCAAGGACAGAAAACACCGGCGCCCACAGCCTGCAGCTCCGGAGTTCTCTGTCCCCATCAGGCACGGGGCAGCGGCTTGTCTCCCCTGCTGGGCACTCGGGGGGCCCCGCGCCTGCTGGAAACAGAGAACACCATGCTCGCAGCCTGAGTTTTTGTCCCGTCAGGTGCAGGGCCGCGGCTTCTCTCCCCTGCTGGGCACTAGGCGAGCGCACATAAATGCCCCAACGGGCACCATGGTGCCCGTGGGCACCACATTGGGGACCACTGGTATAGAGTATATACACACACACACACACACACACACACACTATATTTACTGGTTAGTCACTTTGGTGTTAGTAAAAGATGCTGGACTGATTCACTTGCAATGACTGAAGCCCTCTATTTATCTACAGGACAATTACTATACGGACAATAACAATGCACGCTTCCTCTAGGTTGCCTCACTCATCCCTTGTAGGGCACCCCTTTTGGTAGAAATAGTGCTGTCTCCATGGACTAGTCCATTCTTCTCCGCTCTGCTGAGGTTGCCACAAAGGGGGTCCATCAGTGGCTGTGGTCAGCCGGGAGGTCTATAAACTAGTTGATGCTTTTTTGTGAGTTTCAAGACCCACCCAACCTCCTTGTACCACTTTGCCACACGGAAACAAACATGCAAAGTGAAGGACCAATCCACTCCTAATCCATTGCGTAATTTATGGACAGCGACCAGGAATGGGACTAGGACTGATCATCTCACATCACCCAGGCCACAGGAGTTATCAGCTGGTGATGCCATATGGTCCCAAAACACCCAGCACTACCAATACACTTGGTCCTATGCATCTTCTTACATAAAGAGGGAGAAAGCTTTGTTTCCCTCCTACCCCCATCCCTGCATGTCTCAAGCTGGCCAGTGGTTCCTGCTCCTGACAGAGAGCAAAGCAAAGGGAGGAAGGTAGGGGAGAGAAAGGATCATATGGACATTTCTGGGCCCCTCCCAGAGCAGGCTAGCAGCTCTGTCGACCAGCGCCTGGAAGTTTTGTGATGTGGGCTGTGTAATGTCCCATCTGGGAACAAGCTGTGTCCAGGCTCCCCCGCTCACATATTTTCCAGATTTGTGTGACTGCACATATGTTTGGAATACAGGAGGAACCTGTTAAAGAGATAACCTTGTCACACCACAGCTCACTCCTTCACAAAGCCCTTTTCCTCTTACAGGCTTGTTCTGCTCGTTTTGGAACCATAGATCACAACCCCATTTAGTTATAGGTCTCAGGAGACACCCAAAGCCTTCAGATCAAGGGAGTTTTGAATGAAGAGAGGCGGGATCTAGCCAGTTTGATGTCAATGGGCCAATTCCTAATCTGAGTTATGCTGGTGTAAATCCATGGAGTAGCTCCAGATTTACACTGGTATAATAGAGAGCAGGATTTGGCCTAATGGTAAACTCCTGTTAGCTTCCATGTAATAGGATCGGAGCTCAATCCCAGAGCAAAGTAGCTAATAGGACACTATGGCAGTTCCAGATCACAGAGATATTTATAATCTGCATTACAGGTGGCTTTGCCAATGCACATAGACAGATGTTTAATGTTATTTAGGCACCTAATACCCACTGATTTCAATTTGAATCAGCTGCCTAAAGATCTTTAAAGATCTGGCCCTCAGTACTGATCTAATTTTCCTCCCCTGAAGCCAGCGGTGTAGTGTGAACAGAAAGCTCAGCCAAAGCAGAGTGCTTTTGAAAATTCCACCTTCCAGTGTTATAACCGAATGGTGAACATTCCGTTTTCTTTTAAATTCTAAAGGCCACAGTCTACTATTTCCATTACTCAGGTTTATATCTGGAGTAACTCCTTGACTGATGGAGTCTCTCTGGATTTCCACCATGGGCTCAGACAGCTGAATGTAACCTGTCACCGAGAATATTTTACTTAACTTCTATTTTAGCAGGATCGAGGGTATATTGGAAGTGATCAAATTGTCACTCTTGTGACGTTTAGCATGAGAGGAACATCAGCGCAGAGTGATCATTTGATTCACACAGATAAATCTTCCAGAAAAAAATGGTCACAGGAATCTTCATAGATATTGAGCCACTTTGAACCCAGTGGAAGCTCATAAGTGAGTGAAGTGTTCAAACCAAAATCCCTCCACCATTTGACAGATGGGTAAACTGAGGCAAAGAGCAGTGAAGTGACTTGTCCAAGTTAGAGGTAGAATTCAGAATAGAAGGCAGAAGTCCTGACTGCCTTTTCCCTGTAGAGCCCGAGGGCTTTTTAGTGCCAGCAGTACAGGAGGCTGAAAACAGAAATCCTTTCTCCATGAAAATTTTTTGTATTTTTGAAAAAAATTCATCCCAAATTTGGACAAAATACCATTTTTTTGAGAAGGAGGTGGAAAGAGGCAGACAGGATTTCAAGAAAAATTCCATTTCTGCAGAACCAAAACAAATTATTCAGTTTTCCATCAGCCCGCCTGGAAGGCTCTTGTCAATTTCACTTGTGAAAATGGGGAAATGCCCCAAACCATTTACAAAAGCGCTTTGGATATGGCCTTTGGAAAGCCTCAGGGAGTGAATCTGACAAGAGAGTTTGCTGCATGGCATCCCTGACAGAGCTGGGAAAGCAGCAAGGGTTTGGCCAGCAGCTTTATCATCTCTCCACATCTCAGGGGCCAGCTGCCAAACTGCTTGGAGGTCAGGGAGTTGGGGAATTAGAGGGCGAGCTGGAGGTTAGAAGAATATAGTTTGTAGATCATTCTTCTTGTGATATAATGGAAAACTTCTCTTGCTCATCCTTTTTGTTTTACACCAGGGTATATCATCTCTAGACTGCAATTTGCAGGGCCCTCTTCATAAAGTGCCAAGACTATTTTACGCACATACAAATAAAATAAATCACTTGCTCTTCTGGATGTGTAGAGCGCCTCTTACAGCCCCCTTGTTTCGCTGAGTGCAGGGCCCAAGGGCTAGAGGCAAAATCCAGTCCAGCTGGGTGCAGAAAATGTGATCCAGCCTTTCTCCACTATCTGCCACTGATGGAGTGTCTCATCTAAGGAATTCCACATTAGTAATGGCACTTGCAGAAAGAAGGCTCTCTCAGTATGTGAGCTAGGAAGGTGAAAATGTCGATCCAAGGATCTACACACTCACAAAAGTCATCTGTTTTGTAGTGTATGTAACTGATACACTTGTATCACACCTTTACATTTGGAAAGGCTCTGCTACAGAAAGGATGAGGGAGCCATTTTGGGCTCTCTTCAGTGCAGATTGAACAGAGAGGCTCACACCATGCTCTCTCTCAGCAACTTTTCTTCTGGGGTTTGTTGCTTTCAATCTAAATTAAGTCATTCTGAATGATCAGATCTCTTTGTGTAGGAGAGAAACCTAACTAGCCTTCTTTTTCTCTGTGTTACAAAGATTTTACTCCAGCATGACTCTGACCTCAACATAATCGCAAGGACATGAGAGTGGGGAAAACACAGTTAAGAATCAGACCCAGTATTTTTTTTTTTTTGGCGGGGAGGCTAGAAACCTACTTGGAACTCAAACTAGGTATGAATAAAGTAGATGTGTCCAGTGCCTACTTCATTCATGGGCCAGATCCAGCCTATATGCTGTATTTCTGTGGCCTACAAGACACTATCAGATTTAGATTTTTTTTTTAATAAAAAGGACATTTCTGGCTCTTAGGATTATGAAGAAAACCTTCCAAATGTGAATGGAGTGAAAATCAGACCGGCGACGTCTGCCTGAATCTATAGACTGCCTGAAACAATGGCTTAGAGAGAAAAGAATTACTTCACCCCACTTCGATTGCATTGGGTTAATGTCAGCATTAACGATTTAATTGCCGATCATTTTAGTGGATGGAATGGAGAAGTGGGAGGAGTAAAGTTGAGGACGGTGGAAAATAAAAGTTGCTGAAGGGAAGGAAATGCCGAGGAAAGAACAGAAAAGAGAAACTAGAGCTGGCTGAAAAAATTCCATTGAAACTGATTTAGGGGAAATCTGAGGTGTCTAATAAATATTTTGCATGGACTTGGCAAGTGTGTTACATGATGGGCTTCTATTCTCAGCAATGATTTATGGATGGCAGGTGCTGGTAACAATGGAGAAATCAGCCTCATTCCCATGATTGGATCTAAAGCTGTTAACAGTGCTTGGGGTTGGAACAGACTTCTCTTGCTAGATAAAAGACAGGGAGAGAAAAGTCAGGGCTATCACTGCCAGACAGCACTGGCGGCATTTTCCAGATTTATTCAGGATCTGGATCTAAGTCCCCTCTAAGCTGCACATGGCTGTACAGAAGCCTATCCAGTGCTGGGGCACTCATGCCTCTCCCCCAGCCTGGACCTGCCACAACCAGGGGAGAGAGCCCCTCCCTTGGCCCCAATCCAGTCCCAGCCTGGACCTGCTATGGCCAGGGGAGAGGAGACCCTCCCCAAGCCTCAACCCAGCCCAGCCTGGACCTGCCACCATGTGCCTTACACATCACCTCCATATTGGTGCACATAACAAAATTCATTCCCCACATGCATGGGGAAAATTAGAGGGAACTCTGAATTCTGGATCACAACTGTGTGTGAACATATCTATTATGAAGCAGGCTAGAAACTGCAGCATAACAGGAGGTTTTGCTACTTGCTATTAATTAGTTTGGTGTCTAGCTGAAAGCCGTCATCTTGTTGCCTTCCTTAGCAAATTTGTGAGCACAAGCCCACTCTGCCTTGAGAGCGACAGCTCCATAAACGTCATCCTGACAGATACTGGAGATGCTGGGCCACAACCTCGGTAGCCAAACTATGCCGTCACCGCGCATGAAATGTTATCGCCTTGTCAGATACCAGCCACAGACAGTTGGAATGAGCAGACAATGCTGTGGAAGGGGAACCTCAGCAGGGTAGGAAACCATGCTGGGAAAGACAAAGGCATATCAAGCCCTCAGCCGGGAGACTGGAGGTCACAGATTAACACCATCCACCCAGCAGCCACATCCCATTTGTCTGTTGTCCCAAGCCAATTGCCTGCTAGGCTTTGTGAACTAAACCACTGAGCTATCCCTCTCCTCCAGCCAAGTGGCAAGGCAATTCGGCAAAGCACTGTGCTCACATGCATGAAGTTAAGCATGAGCTCATCTTATTGACTGCACCAAGGTTATTCACGAGCTTATAATTAGGGACATGCTTAAGTGTTTGATCAAAGCCTTGATCATAAGGCAATGGTAACCACCTACTGCAATCAGGGCTGTATCAAATTCAGCAAAGAAACCACAGAGACCCTGAATGGGCTGGTGACAGGTGTCTTCTTGGAGCCTGAAGCTCTGTCCATCACCAAGGCAAGTATCACCAATGGCAGTCCAGACCTGACTAAGTCCCTCTACCAACAGCTCCAATTCATGTTAATTTTTATGGTCATTCTTAGAAGGTGGACTCCTGTTCATGGAGGACTGGGCTGAGACCACTAAGATGTCAGACAGAAGGTGGCCTCAAGAACCTGTGTTCTAGATACCTGCAGCAGGCTAACTTCTACCCGCTCTCCAGTGGCTGCTCCCTCCTCCCTACAAGCCATCAGGATCCTAGCAACCACGCTGAAGTTATGGCTTTCCCTCTGGGCCCAGGATAACTCCGCTTGGAGAATCGACCCACAAAAGCCCTGATCCCGCATCAATGAAGTAAATGGAAACTTTGTGATTTACTTCAGTGGGGGCAGATTCAAGCCCTAATGCCCTATTGCCCTTCACAGCACCAAACCTGTCCAACGCCCCCCAAGCAGGGAGCTTATACCCTTTTGCTCACCCTCACAGCACCCTCCCATCACCTGGCACTGGCTGTTTCCTTCCCTCATTCTAGGAAGAAGCAAGCCCCAGTGCAACACTCCTTGAGCAGTGTTCTGCATCCACGCGCAGCAAGGAGGCAAAGTGCCGACTTGCCATGATCTTTCCGACAAGTCTATGACATGGATTCCCAGAAAGACCCCCTGAGCTCTCATCCTCAAAGGCTTTGCACAAAGGACGTCAGCCATCCCAGTCTCCGTTTTTTATTAACATTAATATAAAGAGAAAGTACTAGAGAAAACATGTCACAAACAACACAGCAGGAGAATCTGGCTCCTATGACTAGACTCTAGGGTCCTGGTTCATCTCTGCTTTGTTGCTAGAGCCAAAACAGAGACAGGGAAGTTGGCCTGCACCTCCCTGACATCACGGCTGCAAGGGACTCTGTCTCTGTTGTGATGATCCCAATGTAGCCAGTAAGACTATTCCAGTGAATGGCTGCTCACCAACATGACTAAATCAAAAATCAGATTCAGGACCAAAGAGATGTTACTCCTCATGGTGCCATCCTTATCCAGCTATTCTCCAGTCTATGGAAGGATTGGATAACATTCCTAGTCACTGTGCTAGCTATACATGGAGCTGCAGCGGCACTGGCCTAGACTAAGGCTGGAGCCTGGGCTCTAGGACCCTGTGAGGTGGGAAGGTCCCAGAACTTAGGGCTCCAGCTGCAGCCCAAACGCCCGCATCGCAATTAATACAGCCATTTAGCCCGAGCCAGAGTCAGATGGCACAGGTCAGCCACAGGTATCTAACTGCAGTGTAGATAAACCCTGTAACCCTTACACCACTGATATCTAGGTGCTTTCACTCCACCTTCCTCAGTGGTAGGAGAAGTCAGGCCCTCCCTCTACTCTGAGTTCCTGCCAGGGATCATGTAACAAGCAGTTAAGGTCTGCTCTGTCAGCCTCCTTCTACTCCCTACCTCAGCTTGTCTCCAAGTCCTTTTCCTGAGCCCCTTCCTGGGTTCACTCCTCTGCAGAGCCGATGAAGGGACAAAGAGTGCTCTCTTGCTCTTGTTCAGAGCAATGCCTCCATAGCTTTCTCCCTGGACACCCAGCTCCCATCTGCCTCTCCCAGGCTCTTGTGTCTGTCTCTTTCCTCCAGACATCCAGACCTTCAGTCTGCTTCCCTAGTGTCTGCCCCTTTTGTTCAGGCTCATCGCAGGATCTCACTGCACTCCTGGTCCTTCTTAGTGTCTCTCCTGGCCTTTTGCCAGAGCTTCTGTATAGGAGATGGTTCCAAGGCCTCCTCTCCCCCAGGTCTTCTGCCTCTCTCTTGAAGTCCTTCCTTTAATAGTCACCCCACTTCCACAACAATCCATGGGGGAAAAATTCTCCAACATTGCTAGTGCTCTTCCCTGCTAAGATAGGCTGCTCAGGCTGACCCATGATGCCATCTACTCCATCTGCCTCTTGCGCCGTCCAGGAGTCCTTGTTTTCTGCAATGTTTCTAGATAAAGTTTGACTCTGGGGCCCAAACATTCCAATGCAGCCAACTATTTTGTGCCTACAAATTTGCTGGGTACCCATCACCCCTGCGAAATCATGCATTTGCTTCTGCAAGTCAGGGAATCGCCATGTATGGAAACACCTGGCTTATGAACCCAAACAGTGTGTGCTGCTTGCGCGATGGGTGCTCCTATGAACTTTAAAAATAAATACAAAAAACTGACCCTGGACATAGCTAATATGAAGACATGCCTTGCATTTGTCTCCTTTCAATCGATTGTTGCCATGTTCCCTACAGCTGTTTCAATAGATTGTCTCGGAGCCATGGGATTTTGTTCTTTTACACCACTGCTGTGGACCTGCTGCAATCTCCAGACTGTGTTCTAAATATACATGGTGTGATCTTTTACAACATTCCTCCACAACTAATGAAAAGCTTAAGCTTGCAGCAGGCTATTAAAATTTGCTTGGACATTGCAGACAGCCAAGCCTGAAGAGAGAGAGGATATTTCCAGGATCTTGATCTCTTTCCTGGAATAGACTGAGACAATTTGTTAAATTAATCTTAAAGTGCAAGTGATTTTCATTGTTATATAGAAATGCATTATTGTAACAGTGCTTCATACTCCAAGAGTACCTGCCATGGCAAGGAATGGAAAGCATTTTGCAAATATTACTGAATTAGACATCATAATATTCCCTCCCATTTGGCAGGTAAGTATTAGTCCCCATGTTACAAATGAGGGGAAGGGAAGTGACTTGGGCAAGGTCATGCTTTGCATCTATAGCAGAACTAGGAACAGAACAAAGAACTCAGGCACTTTTATGGCATCGGAGCATCAGGCCCTAAATCAGAATAGCCCCACTGATGTCAATGTTGTAAAATCCATCCATCCCAGTACCTCCAAGTCCCCCATCTCGCTAGTATCTGAGTGCCTCACAACCAAAAATGAGTTCATCCTCCCCAAATCTCCATGACATCATCTTACCCAGTTTTACAGATGGGGAACGGATTAAGTGTCTTGTACAAGGTGACACAGGAAACTTGTAGCAGCCTTAACCACAAATCCACCCTCTCTATACACTAACTCCAGCAGAGTTCATACCAGCTGAAGAATTGACTTGTAAGCCCTAATTTACACTTTTCTCCATACATGACAAAAAGCCAGGAATCACCTGGGCTTTCTGAGTTTCCACCTACAGAGATGACTTTGAAGACCATACAATGATGTTTGACACCAATAAGCATCCAGCTATCATTTGTAAACAGTATATTTGTCTCAAAAGCCAGCAACAGCTGCTGTGTGCATTTAGCACCATGTTTTGTGTGTAGGTAAATGAAGGAAACATGTTTTTTGGAGGTAGCTGTGGAGAATGCCCTTGTGCACCACCCACAAGCCAGTCCAGACCCCTCACAAGCCTTTTCTCCACCAGGCTCCTGTCCCCACTATCCCTCCTAAGCCCCCTGTCTCTGCAAAGTTCAGCCTTCTGCAACTGTTATAGGTTACATGGGTTGAGTGAGGACTTACCTGGTGTATTCTTGGCTGCTGCCTGATGTTCTGGAGATGAGGAAGCATCTCCAAGGGAACAGCAGCCCCCCTGCATCAATGCTGCAGCCCAGAGCTTCCCCCCAAACTTCCTTTGCACAGGCATAGAGTCCAACACTGCAGGTTCTGCAGCACACAAGCAACCCTTCCACATCCCTACTAACCACTATTAGAGTCCCAAAGCCCAGGCTGTTCTGCTTCCCAGACTAGGTCATGAGCAGTAAGAAACTGAACCTCAGATAGCTGGATCTTAAAGCATGAGCCTCTATTTCCTGAGCACCAGGGCCAACTCTGTCAGTCAGGGCTGCAGCAGGCTGTCAAACAGACACCATGAGAGTGGGAACATCATAACCAACATGCACTCAATGTGATGCTATCACCTCTCTAAGGGCATCTAGAGTTTCTTAGAATCATGGAATACCAGGGTTGGAAGGGACCTCAGGAGGTTAGGTTATCTAGTCCAACCTCCTGCTCAAATCAGGACCAATCCCCAGACTAATTTTTGCCCCACATCCCTAAATACTCCCCTCATGGATTGAGCTCACATCCCTTGGTTTAGCAGGCCAATGCTCAAACCACTGAGTTATCCCTTCTCCCAAGATTTGAAGAAGCTACATTAATAGACTCACGTGACAGAAGCAGCCAGACACAATTCTCCAAGGTTAACAGAATGTAAATGTTCTATGATATGGGAAAAAAATGCAATTCTATTTGTAAGCAGAGTTAGGATGAGCTCTACCCTGACATCTGATGGTGTATTATGGCAAATGTGGAAAAGAATTTCAGGGGCTGATCTTGTTTGCATAGGCACACCCACCCCGCCTAGCACGAGTCCACGGCAGCCCGAAATGGTCACTTTGACAGCTATGGGATCCTCAATTTCTCTGTTATTGGGGCAAGAGGAATAAAGTGTTGTTACCCTGATTATGTGAATGAAGGACTACGAAACTGTTTTATGACAGAGGGTCTCACCATCAACTATGTAGTACTTGCTAGACAAGGGACATGGGTTCCAAAGCCCAGTGAATTGAGAGAGGTTGGGTATTGGTATGTGTACTGGGTAGTATGGACCCCCCTTTGAGGGCTTGGAACACCAATTGCACCTCCTCTCTCCACTGTTGAAAAGCAAAGCTAATTTTGATTCCCTCAAGTGTCCATCTAGAGGTGGCTGAGCTGAATTCACTTTGGGCTACTGGGGTGCCAGCATTGGAGCTCCCCTACTACAAGCTGAAATCACTACAAGAGCTAAACTTACTGAGCTGAACGCTGTGTTAACTAGTGGGGGAGCCTGAAGATCTATTGCTAAGTGGCTGGCAGAGCACAGCTGTTTGCAGCATGGTTGGAGCAGCCTACAGAACAGTGAGCGGAGCAGAGCTGTTTGTGGGAAGGTTGGAGTGACCCATGGAACAGCGAGTGAGCGGAGCAGAGTGGAGCGGTTTGCGGCGACGGCTGGAGCAGCTCACGGGTTGGCTGGAGAAGCGGCACAGCTGATGGAGTGGAACCAGTCATGGTGAAGGCTGAAGCAGAACTCCACGGAGAGGTGGGGCAGTTGGCCCTGGCCCACGTAAGGTGTCCCTTAACGCCCTGTGTGGCCCCCCCATTTCCACCCACTCTGGGGGGGCGGTAAAACTCTGCAGATAAACCTTTGAACTCTGGGGCGGCACTGACCAGCGACAGAGACTTTTGGGTTGTTGGACTTTGGGGTGATTAGACTTAAGACCCTAAGGGGAAAAGGACATTGCTAAAATTTACTTGGTGGGTGTTTTGCTCATGGTTTATGTTATGAATCCTGTTTGTAGTGTTTTCCCCATATGATGTCATTGTTTCCCTCCTTTATTAAAAGGATTTTGCTACGCTCCGACTCTGTGCTTGCGAGAGGGCAAGTATTGCCTCCTAGAGGTGCCCGCGGTGGTGGTGGTATGTAACTGTCCCAGGTCACTGGATGGAGGCTCAAGCCGGTTTTGCATCGTGTTACTGAAACGGAACCCCTGGATACTGAACCTGGCCCTTGTTGCTGCCAACTCAGAGGGGCAGAAGGGTTACATGTTGACAAAGCTGAATTAAACACCAAGTAACAATTGATTTCAGTAGCGGGTGTCTGTTTCCAATGCTGCAGCAAGAAATACTCAAGACTGCACTTACCACCACCTTACGGGGAGGTTTCCTTTTTATCTTTGTTCCCAAATCTTACTAGTAGGGTCTTCTCCCCACCCCCAGAGTCCTCTCTGCCTCCCCCAGCCTAGCTCTCCATGGCAACTGGGAGTGGTGGCATGGTCATTCAGGCTAGCAGCCCTGAAGAAGTGAGACAGATCCATTGGCTAATCTTTTAACTCAAGTCATCTACCCCGAATGAGGGTTTCACAGGATCCATTCACTGCTTGTGGCTCCTCCTCCTGGTTGCTCTGGGGATTGGCTCTTCCCAGGTCCAAAGCTCTCTTCTACTGCTTGCTGCATGTCCCATCATCTCCCTCACTCCTTGTGACTCAGGGTGGTTTGTCTTCATGGCTTGGCCTTCTGGCCAGATCACTACAGTCCTCCCCTTCCAGGGTATCCAAGTCATTCCATACCAACTGTCTCAGGCAGTCTTCTCATTCACTGCCTTATGGTGCCACTTCCACACTGGCCGGTAGGGAACATGGGCCCACTGTCTACTCTGGGTTCCAGTCCAAGGACCCTGTACCTGGCATCTGTGATCTGCTTCACCTCAGACCCAATTGTTCTTTCCTTAGACTTCTTCTTACGACTTCTGGTCTCCCTAGGTGTATCAGCTACATACTCTAATCCAGGAAATAATTGCAGACTACTGAGCACCATAGTCTCAGACACACCTCCCTACTCCCAAGGAGTGACTGCAAAGTACTAAACTCTATAACCTCAGACACAGCACCCAGGGCATGACTGAACCCTGTTTCCCAGCAACCCCTTTCTGTCGTTGGCTTTGTCCTAGCCCTGTCTGTTCCTTCTCAGCTGAGCACCACCATCCTTCAGGGGATTACGTAGGCTACCTAATTCCCCTCAGCTGTGGCCTAGCTGGTTAATTGGCCCTTCTCAGCCTCACTAACTACTCCCAGACAGGAACTACATTTTGGGTCTGGGTGGATAAAAACATATTACTTTAAAAAAAATGAAAATAAGTTTTAAAATCAAAATAGAAGTTTAAAAAAAACAATTTTGGAATGGGCAACTTATGTTAGGGCCTAAGCCTATTTTATTAAAATAATTTTTAAAAAATATTTAGCAAATGTGCACTGCTTATATGCTTTAAAAGAAAGTGAAACCACTGAACTGGTGGAGTTACTGGTTAAGCACCTGGAGCTTGCTTTTGACAGAGTAGCCTCTTCAAGTGCAGAGAGATTATCTTCATTTCAGCTTATTCAAATAGTTCAGTTCAATGACTAGTTCATTCAAGTTAAGAAACCAATTGGGAGTTAAAAAACCAGGAAAGCTTGTTTTCCTCTTCCAAGCTATGAACAAAAATTAGATTTGAGAGGATGAGATCTACTAGTTCTAAAACTTGAAGGGCATAGTGATCTGAAACAATCAGTTCAATTAATCAACTACTAGTAATAGTTCCTGTGTTTAATCAATCAGGTAGGTTTAAATGCAAAATGTTTTGATGACAAGAAAAGTTTATGTATCCAACATATTTAAGGTAGTTTTAATTAAACAAACCCCTGCTTTTGTTTTGCATGTTTATTCATTTTGAGTTTCCATATGAATAGAGTTTGACACAGATCACACAAAAAAAATAACCATAATCTAACAAGCAAGAAATGCCCCATTTTGCAACATGATAAAAATAAGGAATCTGAGTAAGTGTAAGTTAAGCTGCACAATTGCTTAAATAAATGTATATAGAGATAGTGTATCCTTCTGGTTAGCAAAAAAGGTCAGAAATTAGTATTCAAGCTATTATTTAGTTGCAAATTAGCATGTTTTAATGGTTATTGACCAATGAGAATCAGTTTTCTGGGAGAACAGTACAAATGCAAAACATGATTAAAATCATTTGTTTAACTCAAGGTTTCCTGCTTGCTGATTTCAATCATGATTAAAAGCAATGCTTTACATTACTTTAAAGTAAATCAGTCCACTCTGCTTTGGATGCTTCACTATAATATTTCAGAAGTGGCCTATGTCTGAGGTGTTATCAGCAGTGGTGTGCTGGGTGGGTTGTGGTTTTCAGCTAGTGGAACCAAATCAATGAGACAAAAATAAAAGCAGAATATCAAAGAGGGAGTATTTTACAATTTATTACACAGAAAATTCAACTCATCCCTTGAAGAGTCATTGTGCCAAATCTGGAAACTCAATTCCATCAGTAAAGTATAAAACAGAGGGATTTTGGTCCTGTTTGAAGTACAAAGCTCAATACACCCTTCACAATGGAACAACTAGCAATGCCTCCAAAATACCCTAATCTCTTATCTCCAGTTGTCCTGGAAATCTGCAAGCCATTAGCAAGCTTGGGGATGGAAGGTAAAAGAAAATGTTTGTCATATTCACCAGATGCGAGACCAGTATCATGGATCCATTTTATGTTTCTATAAATACCAGGGACAGGAGGTTGTTATTAACCACTCTGTAACTAATAAAATGTTTAATAGCCTTAGACAAGGCCCACCACTTAATGTCCAATTAATAATCCACCGTCCTCTCCAGTATGGACTGAGCCTCCCAGATGTTGCATGAATTCTTTAGAGGTGGGAGTGTCTTTCAAAAAGATTCCATTATCATACATGAATCTTGAAGCCTTGAATCTTGAGGTCAGAAGATGAATCAATCTGAAATTAAAGACATTGATCAGGGTCCTAGTTTTCAAAACTCTGTATATCCATATTTTTGCGCACTTGAAATGAATGCAAGGAATGCCCAGTGTGTTTGCAAGCCAGAGTTGCATGCACAAATAGACATTTGTGTAAGCAAATCCCAGATTTGCACATATACACTGCATGCTCACAAACTGGGTGAAAGCACATTAGCACTATATATAAAACCCACAAATTTTAAGAATAGAGCTGGGAGATTTTTAATTTTCTGGAGAACAGTAAATGTACCACAATGCATGTTTTGGGACACAAACTATTCATGAATATGGGTCAAATTTGGTGACTAGTTTTGACCAGGAAAATCAAAATGTTTTTATAAAAAGAAGAAATTGTTCATTTTCATCCTTTCTAAACAAAGCGTTTAGACTTCGTGTTTCAAAAGAATTTGTTTAAAAACACCGCAAAAACAAAACATTGAAAAAAGGTTTTTGGTTTCGTTTCATTTTTCAGTGTTTTTTCTATCTGAAACAAAAATAAAATGTGCTGAGACAGGTCCCATGCTAAGCTGACTGGCCCTGACTATGAATGGGCAGATAGCTATAGAAGAGGCCTCAAGTGGAGCTATTAATTGGGGTGTCTGTGCAGCCTCCTCTTCTCTTTCCACAGTGCTATCACCATGGACAGATGCCTTGAGCCACGAGTGGCCTTAGCTATTTTGCTAGACAGTTGTGGAAAGTAGTCTCAGCAGCCCCCTCTTAGGGGGCTTTCCTTTCTCCCCTCCCCTGGTTCTTGTCACACAGATAGAAAGCAGAAGACCAGAATTCTGAAGTGCAAGCAGTGCAATGTTTATTGGAGTTGCTCCAAACAAGCATATCCATAGCTCTACATGCCAGCAGAGTGTTTCCCAGTGCTTCATTCTCAAGTGACGGGCAAAAAAAATCTCCCACATCCAGCAACAGACCAATACTGAGTTGCACAGCAGTTCGGTGCCCCTAGAAGGTCGCTCCCAGCACCACTGCCCTACTTGCCTTGCCCCTAGAACGGGCCCTGATTTGAGCCTTAGAATGGCAGAAAACACTTTGGATCTGCCATACAGTGAGAGAAAGAACTGGGTTTCCCTCCTTCAAAATAAAAGTAGCATCTTCTTTTTTGTGGGGAGGGGCATTTTCCAGCACCTTTCTTGGTAGCCATGGCTGGAATTCTCCAGCTTGATTGGCTCATTCCCTCTCCTGGCTTCTGTTTCAGGAAGATCAAATGGGAGTGTAGTGTGGTGTAATGGGACCACTGTGCCATGACATTTCTCATGTATCTGATTTCAGTAGGAGCGCCATCCAAGGGCTGATCTTGTCCCTACTCATTCACAGTAAATGCTTCCCTGCATTCCATTTATGAGTAGTGTGATAAAGTTTCTCCTCTACCTGGGTGGGTCCTGTGCTTATTGGTGGATTTTGCTAGCCTCAGATTTTCCTGTGTTGAATCAGGAGTTGGGAGGTTTTGGGGGGACCCAGGCCCACCCTCTACCCTGGGTTCCAGTCCAGGGCCCTGTGGACTGCTGCTGTCTAAATTCCCTGGGCTATGTCCCCATGGCCTCCTCCCAACACCTTCCTTTATCCTCATCACAGGATCTTCCTCCTGATGTCTGTTAATGCTTGTACTCCTCAGTCCTCCAGCAGCACATCCTCACTCCCAGCTCCTTATGCACACCTCACTAACTGGAGTGAGCCTGTTTATACCAGGTGTCCTGATTAGCCTTAATTCATTCTATTAACTTTCCAACTGGCTACAGGTCTCCTAATTAGCCTGCCTGCCTTAATTCTAGAAAGTTCCTGAATGTTCTGGAGTATTCCCTGTTATCTTACCCAATGGAGCTAATGTATCTACCTTCGACCAATCTCCTGTAGCCATCTGGCCTGACCCTGTCACAGTGGATAGGTGCAGGGAATATGTATTGTGTTACTATCTCTACCCGTGGGTTCCATAAAGCCAAACTCCAGATTTCAGCACAGTAAACAACCTCTTCATGGTTCTGCTCCAACAGTTAGGATGCTCCAGTGGTCCAGCATGCACAGATATAGTGTAGAATCCTGCTAGAATAAATTTTGTTGCTGCAATTTCTGTTTTATAGACAAATTCTTCTATTAATTTAATCTCCAGCTGGGAAGCTCAGCTAATTGAATGTTAGGAAGTCTGGTAAAAAAAGAAAAGGATACTTGATTTTGCAAATCCAGCAGATCTTTAAGTTGCATTTATTTGTTCCTAAGAAGCAGTGGTAGCTCCAGGCACCAGCACAGCAAGCACATGCCTGAGGAGGCAAACCACAGGGGGCAGCCTGCCATTTGCTGCGAGGGGGGCAATCAGGCATCCTTTGGCAGCATGCCTGTGGGAGGTCCACTGGTCCCACAGCTTCAGCAGCAGGTACACTGAAGGTGCAGGACCAGCAGATCACCCACAGAAACACCACCAAATCCACATGACCAGCAGACCACCCAAAGGCATGCCACCAAAGGCCACCTGACTGCCATGCATGGGGCAGCAAAAAAAACAGAGCCACCTCTGGGTCAGTAGGCAATCCAACCTCAACATGCTAACCTTAGATGGGTGGGAGATAACATCCACTCACCCTCCCTGGATCACTTCCTACCAGGCTTCTGATGCTGCAGTCCATAGGGCAACAGGTCTCCAGATCAGATCACAGCAGCTCCTGCACTGCAGCCTCCACCACATGTCATTTCTCCTTGGTAATCAGACCAGATTGAGCTGAGCAGCTCTCCTTTTATACTAGCACAGCATTTGGAGCATGCCCAGAAGGGTCTTAGGGGCAGGGCTTTCTCAGCCCATAGTAGGGGATTAACCCTTTCCTAGTGCAGGGTATGCACACCCCATCACAGCCTGTAACCTGCAAAGATCAAAATCCAGACAACATTCAGAGGCCTGGATGCAGTGAGATGGGACAGCAATACTTCGCTTTCATAATCCAGACAATACAAAGAGCTTTTGAAATCAGAGCTATTATTAAAGATATGATGAGTTTACACCAAGCATAACCTCTCCCTTATAGCAGTTGGTGCTTTAAATGCACCTAGCTGTAGTAACTATTAGATGGGAAGACTTTGGGGAGCAGGGAAGGGGCTATGATGCAATTCTCTAATCAAAAGCTCCAAGGGAGGGCTGAGGTGATTCGTACTAATGGATAAGTGAGTATTGAGGAAAGTGGGTGGATGCTATAATTTATGGGAATTGAACAGAAATGAGCTAACTGGAGGGTCAGGATGGTGGTCCACAAAGGGAGACTGGTGAGGAGATATCCCTCTTTTTGACTGATGTGCAAAGGCAGTCTGATAGGCTTTTCTAAAAAAAATAAAATAAAAATGTATATGGTGTTTTCTAATCTGCTATGTAGATCTCCTGCCCTGTAAGAATCTCTACCTTGAGAGAGGGCTCAACTAACCCAGCCCAAGTGAAATTGACTGGAAACAGACAGGCACAATGTAATAATGGCATCATAAGCAGCAAGGAAGTGAAATCCAAAGAACAGACATATTAAAGGATTTTTGTAATAGGTACTGGACAGAAATGCTGCTTGAACAGTTGGGAGAAAAGGTCTCTAAATAGTCCCCCAGGCTGCAGTTTGCTGCTCCTCCAAGGAGAGTGCCACCAAAACCAGACCTTTTTTTAAGTTAAAACACTGAAAAGGGGTGGGGGGGGGAGTTCGGAGGGCACAAGGGGAACTTTCAGGCCCTCCAGGTCTGTCATCAAGAAGCAAAAGAATCTCTTTTCTTGCAAGTCACTTTGGAAAAGGAGGTGAGAGGGAAAGAAGGGAACTGATAAATCTATAACATTTTGCTTCAAGGAAAAGCCCCCTTTCAGCTGATTGCCTCCTTGTTTTGGTCAAAACACAAGATGGGGGTAGAGGTTAGATATAAAGAATAACAGGTTAAAAAAGCAGCTGTAGCTGGACCAATGACAGTGATCTGTGCCTTATTTCTTATTGTCCTTCCCAGCTACCCAAAAATACACAATGTTTTAACGACGGAAGAGTAAATTCACTAAATATAACTGTACTCAACAAGGGGCCGTAAGGTGTGATTTACCAAACATCTTGCCACTGTCCTTGCTGACGGGTCTCAGAAAGCCCGGCTCAGCATCTGATGGGCTGTTACACTGCATTACAAGCAACCGGTAAAGACATGCCAGCTCCAACCTTCTCCAACTGCTGCCTCATCTGGGCTGGGCACTGAAGGCAGGTTCTAAAAACCCCTGCCCATTAGTCTAAAGTAACACATCAGCTAGAAAAATATAATCGTTAAGTACATGTTGAGCACCTACCTGGTGGTCATCACTAGGGTGTCTGCAGATGTGGGAAGTGAGGCAGTTATTCTGTATCATGTAATGTTCAAATGTTAGCAGGCATTCAATCTGGAAAAATCATAAAATCACAAAAAGACCATAACTCAAAGAAACAGTCTTATTTTCACCACAAGCAGCAGAAATTTTCTAAATACAATTGATAATATGACTATGTAATCAAAATAGTGTTCTGGAAAGTATGGGAAATATTTAGCCCTGGGTGATATGTTTTGTGCATTTTCCCATCCTTGTTTGTCTTGGGTTAAAGCAGAGTCTGTAGTCACAAGACAGTATAAGTTTGTTTGAACCATGTAATACACCAAAATATCTGTTATTATTTGTAGACTGGACTAATTGGAGACATTTTTCTGTCTGCTATTTTATATTTTATGAATATTGGCTAGTGGGCAATGATTCCTGCACTGGTAACGGATGTTAACACAGCATACACCAGGATGAAATATTTTCAATATATGTTCCACTTTCTGGACCAAGCCTGGACTCATGTCATGTATGATGAAGCACTTTATTGTAAAGCACAGTATATGGAAGGTTAGTGGTTCCCATCCCACTTCTTCTTCCTGAGAAGGGAGTTGAGTACATATCTCTCAGTGGAGGGACCTAAGGGCCTGACTAGGAAGTAGTGGGATGTGGGGGTGCCCTCTGTCTTTTCTGTTGAAGGTGGCCACTTTCAGTAAATATTACATGAGAATTGGGCCAGGGCTTTGCTATGACTTCCTTTGTAGTCCTGTGAGTTAGTTACTTGTTTCCCAAACTGATGAGCTGCTGGTTCAAATCCCCTTACTGTTTGTTGAAAAGGGTTGGCCTCTTAATCTCTTACTGCTCAAGCCTTCCACTTTAACTATATATTAACTGGGGCAAAAAGCATTTTGAAGTCCCTGTATGGTGCAGGGATTAGGATTCTTGCTTGGATGGTGGGTGATCCTGGTTTAGATCCCTTCTGTGTTGGTGGAAATGAGGTGGGTATCTCAACCTCTTGCCACTCAAGCATTCTGCTTTAACTATACATTAACCAGGGCAAGATAAGCTGTCAAGTCCCTCTATGGTGCAGGGGTTAAAGTGCTTGCTTTGATTGTGGGAGACCCTGGTTCAAATCCCTGGGCAGTGGGACAGGAGGGTTTCTGATGTGTGAGAGCAGGCCTCTCCTAGCTGAGCAAGAGGCCTGTTACAGGGCCTCTTGATCTTTTAATTAAAAGGGATTTGTAGCTGAGTAGACTACACAGGAAAGTGCTGGGATTTCTGACCCACATAATAGCTCATTAAAGTTGAACAGCTTCATGAGCAAGAGGAAGGGATTGCAAAAGCCCCATTGCTAGAGATACAGAACCAAAGAATAGAGATGGGCTGAAGGAGCGCCCCCTTCAAACCCTCCAACCGTCCCAGCAGGGAGAAGGGGGATTTGAACAAGACAGCCTCAGAGTCTCTCTGTGAGGTCAAATCAAGAGATCAGAGAAGGAGCCACAGCCTTTAATTAGGCCCAGCAGCTTGGCATTAAAGTCGAACAATTTCAACTGAGGGTGCTCCCATCACTGCAGCCCAGGACCCAGTGATTACGGCATTCACCCAGGCGGTAGGTGAGGCCTTTGCAAATCCCTTAGCTCATCAGGCAGAGGGGAGAGATAAGAACATGAATGAGCAGATTGCATCAGACCAGTGGCCCAGCTAGCCGACCATCCTGTCTTCCCACAGCGGCCAATGCCTCCTGCTTCACAGGCAATGAACCGAAGAGACCAATTATCAAGCGATCTGTCCCTTCGGCCCCTCCCAGCAGCTGGCAGTCAGCGGGCTAAGGACGGCCTGAGCACGGGGCCGCGTCTCTGACCGTTTCGGCTAACGGCCACTGAGAGACCCATTCACCGCACACGTTCCCATTCTTTTTCCGAACCCACTTCCGGTTTTGGCCCGCCCCACATCAACTGGCGACGAGTTCGACAGGCTGACTGTGCGTTGTGGGGGCGAAGTACGGCCTCGGGTTTGGGTTAAACCTGCTGCCTACTAATTCCAGCGGGGGGAGCCCTGGGTCTTGCACTGAGTGAAGGGGTGGATAACAAGTCCTGAGTCACGTTCTACACCCAAGGCATGATTGACTAGATCTCTATCAGATCCAGCCGTAACTGTCTCTTTTCCCAGCTGAACCCGCAGCAGCCCCCAACCCCCATCCCAGGCGAGGCCCCTAACCACTAGGTTAAAAGTGACACGAGAGGCCTCTGCCTCCTTCCCCCTGGGCTGTCTTGTGGGGTGTTCGGCAGGTGCCTAACCAGCTCACATTAATTGGGTTAGGCACCTAAGTCACCTGAGGGATTCCGGACCATGGCCGGTAAGCGGAGGTTGGGAGGAGAAGACGCTGGGTCAATTTCCTTCTCCCTGCCTGATGAGCAGAGAGTTGTAGAGGGCTCTGCAGTCTCTCAAGCGTGAGCCCCGATCCTGAAGGAAAGGACAGCCTGAGGAGGCTTGCTCGTAGTAGCGTGTTGAGGCTGTGTCACTTTCATTCAGTAGTAACTGGCCAGAGCTGCTGCACAAATCTGTCTGTAGTCCAGTGGCTTGGGTACTTCCCCAGCATGCAGACAATACAGCTTCTCAACTCCTTTCTCAGCTTGCTGGGAAGGGATAGGAACAGCCATTTCCTCTCTCCAAAACGAACATGCTGCTGCTGGGCTAAGAGGGGGGGTTCTCATTAGGGCCTGGTGGCTGTATCAGATTTTTTTTTCTGCTGCAGTTGTTCCACTTTCATTACATATTCATCGGGTCATAAGCTTAGCAAGCAGCTCTGTGTGGTATAGTGGTCTGGGGTTGTGGCTGGCCTGTGGGAGGTTGGTGTTCAAATCTCCTTTATGCTGCCTGAGACAGGATTTGAACCTTGATCTCTTACCTGGCAAGTGAACGGCCTAAGTGCTGGACTAGGCAGTATTCTGCCCCTGGGGCTCCCTTGCTCTTCTCTGTTGAAGCTGCTGCTCTTTCATTACCCACTCATTGGGGCAATATGCAAACAAGCAGCCCTGTGCGGTCTAGTGGTTGCCATTGTGGCTGGCCTGTGGGAGGCTGGGGTTCAAATCCCCTTTATGCTGCCCGATATGGGATTCAAACCTTGATCTCTTACCTGGCAGGTCAATGCTCTAAGTGCTCAGCTAGGAGGTAGGCCAATGGGCTGGCTCCCTCGGTGTTTCCTGTTGAAGGCGGGCCAATGTCATAAGGTAATTAAACAGTCACTGGGCCACTGCCACTTTGTGAGTCCCTCTGTGGTCTGGTGGTTTGAATGGCTTTGCTCAGAAAATGGCAGGTATAGGTTCAAATCCCCTTTATGCTGCCTGAGACGGGATTTGAAGGGTGATTGCCTGCCTCTCAACCCAATGGCCTAAGTGCCTGGCTAGTGGGCTGTGGAGTCTCCTGCAGTCCTTTCTGTTGAAGGTAGGACACATTCAGTAAATATGACATGAGAATTGGGCCACAAGTTTTGTGTGATTTCTGCTATAGTCCAGTGGTTTGGGTACTTACCTGAGAAGTAAAGTGGTGTGGGTTCAAATCCCTACCCTAAGATGGGCTGGGTGTCTCAATCTCTTACCGCTCAAGCATTCCACTTTAACTATATATTAATCGGAGCAAGGTAAACTTTCAAGTCCCTCTATGGTGTGGGGGTTAGGGTGCTTGCTTGGATTGCAGGTGACCTTGGTTCAACTCCCTGCTGTGTGGGACAGGAGGGCCTCTAGTGGGTCAGAGGAGACCCCTCCTAGCTCAGTGAGAGGCCTGTCACAGGGCCTCTTGCTCTTTTAATTAAAGAGGCTTTGCTGCTGAGCAGTAAAACCCCCTCTTACTCTTGTCCACCATGATCAGGATACACGCCCAGGTTGTGGCAGACCCCAGGGCACTCCCCTGCTCTTTTGAGGGGTGTGAACTGGGGGCTGCCACTTCCTGGGGAGAGTCACTGGTGAGCCATCCCTGTCCAAATCCCCTCTCTGTCCCAAGAAGACAATGGCCTCTTGAGAAAGAAAGGGGGTTCAGACAAGGATGGCCCACCACAAAGGACAGTCACCTAGGAGGCAGGAAATCCCTGTGCAAATCCCTGCTGAACAGGCAGCTAGGGGACTTGAACCAGGATCTCCCACAACTCAGGCGAGTATCCTAACCACTGGATTAGAGAGTGAGGGTTACTGTAGGGCTGCCCCAAAGCACATTTAACTAAAGTGGAACAGCTGCGAGAGGCAAGAAGGAGACAAGCAACCCCCTCGCTCTTACAGAATGGTCAGGGAACACGCACCAGGCAAGGTTCGAGCCCACATCGCTGGCACCCCAGGCACATAGCACGACCATCAGCCTACAGAGGGTACTGGATCTAGGGAGGACCAAAGGCCATTTAATTAAAGTGGAACAGCTTTGAAAGGCAAGAAGCAAGGCACACCCAGTGCTATCCCAGACAGATAAGCCCACACTCACCCCACGGGAGATTTGAACTCATATCCACCCCCAACCCAGGCGAACCACCATCAACCTACAGAGGGAACTGGAGGTGTGGAAGGCCCAAATGCCAGTTAATTAAAGTGGAACAGCTGCCACCGGTAAGAGGGAAACAGTCCCCGCATGGCAGGACCCAAAAGCCTACCAGGCCAGTGTTAAAGGCTCATCTTAAGTCCTTTTGAGCATCTGCAGGGTTGGGGAATTGAATCCACAGCACCCACATGTAGCCCAACCTGACCATTAGGGCACAGAAAGAACTTTGCAGAAGTAAGGCCCAAATACCATTTAATTAAAGCTGAGCAGCTTTGAAAGGCATCTTCATCACTCACCCCAAAGATGAGAGCACATGCTCCAGGGGAGAGATTTGAAACCACAGAGTCCATACCCACAGGGTGGCAGCCTAACCATCAGGCTACCGTGGGAACTTTATCAAGCTGACTCCAATAGCCATTTAATTAAAGTGGAACAGCTTCCGCAGGCAAGAGAGAGGCCACCCTCACAGTGCAGAATGCAGGGAACAGCCACCAGACCTGCAGTAGAGACTGACCTCAAGCCTTTCTTAGCATCAGGGGATTGAGGGAAAGGGAATTGAACCCACAGAATTCACATCCCACACATATAGCACAATCACTGGACCATGGAAGGACTGACAGTTTAGGGCTTTGCCCAAACAATAGTTAATTCACGTAGAAAACCTTCTACAGCCAAAAAGCAAGGGATCCACCCACCACAGCACTGCTGGTGATATCTTTTCAGAGGCCCTTACAACAGACAAAGAGAGGATTTAAACCCACAGCAGCCACAAGCCAGCCCCATAGGCTACTCAGTGGACTACACAGGAAAGTGCTGGGATTTCTGACCCAAATAATAGATCATTAAAGTTGAGCAGCTTCACAAGCAAGAGGAAGGGATCACAAGAGCCCCATAGCTGGAGCTGTGAAACCATAGAATATCACGGTTTGAAGGGACCTCAGGAGGTCTAATCCAACCCCCTGCTCAAAGCAGGACCGATTCCCAACTAAATCATCCCAGCCAGGGCTTTGTCAAGCCTGACCTTAAAAACCTCTAAGGAAGGAGATTCCCCCACCTTCCCAGGTAACCCATTCCAGTGTTTCACTGAGTGAAAAAGTTTTTTCCTAATATCCAACCTAAATCTCCCCCACTGCAACTTGAGACCATTACTCCTTGCTCTGTCATCAGGTACCACTGAGAACTGTCTAGATCCATCCTCTTTGGAACCCCCTTTCAGGTAGTTGAAAGCAGCTATCAAATCCCCACTCAATAGAAGAGAGACAGGCTGGAGAAGAGCCCCCTTCAAACTCACCCTCCAACCAGCCCAGCAGAGAGAAGGTGGATTTGAACGAGCCATCCTCAGAGTCCCTCTGTGAGGCCTAACCACAGGGTCAGAGAGGGAGCCACAGCCTTTAACTGAGCCCGGCAGACTGGCATTAAAGTGTAGCAGCTTCAGCTGAGGGTGCTCCTATCACTGTAGCCCAGGACCCAATGTTTAGGGCACTCACCCGGATGGTAGGCGAGCCCTTTGCAAATCCCTTGTGTTCATCAGGCAGAGGGGAGAGTTAAGAATATGAAAGGGCAAATTGCATCAGACCAATGGCCCCGCTAGCCCACTGTCCTGTCTTCCCACCAGGGCTGATTCTAGGCACCAGCAAACCAAGCACGTGCTAGGGGCAGCATTCCAGACACTTTTTTTTTTTGCTTCAGGTGACAAAAGCCTAGAGCCAACCCTGGCAGCAGCAGCACGTCGTGCTCAGGGGGCACACTGGGGCCTCTGCAGTTCACGCCTTGGGGGAGCAGTGCTCACACCTTGTGGCTGGGCTGGTAGGCTACGAGCATGGGCCACTCAGGCTAGGGGCTGCCCCGCGGGGCACACGGAGCCGGCTGCAGGTGCCACAGGGAGGCCACTCCCCCCAGCGCCGCAGCCGGGGCTGAGCGAAGTGTCCCGAGCCACCCAGGGACTGCGGCAAGAGGGCCAGAAGCAGAAGGGCCATAGAGGGTGGGGCACTGCCATGCAGGGCCCGTGTCCTGCTCTCCGGGCTCCGGTCTGGGGCTACCCTGCCCCGGCTCCTCAGTCCTCTGCCAGGGCCGTCCCCCAGCTCTGCCCTCCCGGGTCCCAGCCTGTCCTGGAGATGGGAACCCTGGCTGGAGAGACCCTGGACTTGAGGGACCCGGGAGCCTTGCTGCTTACCCCGATCCAGCCAGCACCGGACCGGCTGGAGGCGAGAGGGGAGTGAGCAGAGTCAGCACTGGTTGTGGGGAGCCCAGGGCTGGGGCGGCAGGGGGTGCGGATAGGGGAGGCCACTGCCAGGGGGCGGAGGGTGAGAGGTCAGGGCTGAGGTGGGGGCAGCCAAAACATTTTTTTCTTGGGGTGGCAAAAAACCTAGAGCTAGCCCTGCTAAAAAGATCCCCTGGTTACCATGATGGCAGATAGCACAAGTATGTAAAGAAAACAATGCACAATCACTGACCCTGCCATTTCTCCCAGAGGGATAATCTAATTTGGCAAAAGACATGAACAAAAAGTTCTGCTGGGGAACTAAATGCATTTCTGAACATGTCAGTGTTAGCATTGAATTGTAGTGCAAGCTGGAATGGTCGAAACTAAGGATTGTCCTACTCTTCTGTGTTTGTATAGTGACATCTTGGTTGGTCTCAGTGCACTGCCATAATGACTATAAGAACATAGAACATGGTTACTAACCATTGAATCCTGTCCCTTGCTATTACGGGCAACCCCATTGTATAATCCCATTTATAAAGTTTACGAAACCACATCTTAAAACTTGTTAGGTTGTTTCTCCCCACTGCTCCTATTGAGAGGCTGTTCCAGAACTTCCTTCCTCTGATGGTGAGGAACCTAAATTCCAGCCTAAAGTTATTCAGGGCCAGTTTGCACCCAACTGTTCTTGTGCCAACATTGTCCTTTAGCTTACATCACTTGTCATCCTTCCTGATGTTCACTTCCCTGAAGTAGCTATAGAGAGCAACTAGATGGCCCT
This sequence comes from Gopherus evgoodei, assembly GCF_007399415.2. Classification (NCBI taxonomy): domain Eukaryota; kingdom Metazoa; phylum Chordata; order Testudines; family Testudinidae; genus Gopherus; species Gopherus evgoodei. The sequence continues at coordinate 7,586,443 of NC_044340.1, read as the reverse complement.
TCGGCCTGAGTTTTGCTAGGCTAAACAAGCCAAACTCTTTTAGTTTCTTCTTGAAAAATAGGCTTTCCTTTCCCCTTGTCATCCTAATATACTTCCTCTGCACCTGCTCCATGCACATGATTAATAATAAACACACTGAATCATGCAGAAGGCTTGAACTAATATGCACCTGTTCTGTCCTTCCGTCGTAACTTTTATGAAAGGATGGGTCTGTCCCTCTATGGGAGCTCCTCCATTGTACAGGAGTGTCTTCTTGGGTTGGAAAACTGATGAATGGTTCAGCAGAAACAAAAGACTGATGTAGTCAGCAAAGTTCTTCGCAGGGGTTAAAGTTTCCAACCAGCAGTAAAAGAAAAAGGGAAATATGCCCCATTCTAGGGTTCAGCTTGGTCCCGCAGCACCTGGGTGTGAGGCTGGCCCTCTCCCCAAAGATATTCTCCCCCTCTGCCAGCGTATGGTCCTTCCTGAGCACCTGTGGGGACCAGGTAGTGCATCTCTCACTTGGTCTCCCTTCATGAAGAAAGGAGCATTTTCTCAAATCTTTGCACCTTAGTTAACCAAGGACATTTTTGCCTGGGTCCTGTCAGCAAGCTGAACAGCCATTCTCCCTCCCCATCCGCCTAAGAGTAGCTTTGTTTTGAAGGCAGCCGGTTTAGATGTGGTTTGTGTAACGTGATTATGGGATGCTTGTGGTGCATACACCAGCAATGGCTCATTTATCAAAGCGAGAGTGCATTAGATGTCTTGTTGTTGTAAATACGTACATCACAGTGTGCATTGGATCTCGGTAAGTATGCATATCGCAGTGTGCATTGGAACTATTTAGATCATCGGTCCCCAATGTGGTGCGCCCGCAGGGGCATCTAAATGTGCCCGCATCCTGGCCGGCGGTCAAGCATCTGCCGAAATGCTGCCAAAATTTGGTGGCATTTTGGTGGCGACGCCTCTCGATGACGCTGCTTGCCACCGACAAGCAACATCATCAAGAGGCCTTGCTGCCAAAATGCTGCCGAAATTCAGCGGCATTTTGGCGGATGCTCGACCGCCGCCACAGTCCTTCGTCTGGCGCCTGCCAGACAAAAAGGTTGGGGACCGCTGATTTAGATAATGTGAATATAGGTCAAATAGGGAGCACATGGAAACACAAGGCAAAGATGCTATGCTAGACTTGTCCATCCTGCTTCATATACATACTAGAGGTCAGCTGTGAAGACCAGTCTGTATTTCTTCTCTCACTCCTGCCCCCAAACAATCTGTGTATCAACAACAGAGGCTCAATTTGTCTCCAGGCCTGGCTCAAACGAAGGAAATTAACTCACTCCCCAGGAATTACTTGGCAAACACAATGGGATTAAGGTATGTGACTCCCATAATCATTTTTGGCAAGGATCCAGAGTCACTACATACGTTATCAAAGACTCTCTGTCATGCTTTCTGCCTCTTGCCTTATCGTGAGCGCATGATGTAATTCAGACACCAAAGGTGGAGCCATAGAAATATCCCAGTATTTCAATGAGCCTCTCTCATGTGTTGATAGAAAAATCAGAGCTTTCCAGCAACTAACTTCACCCAGACATTGAAATGCTCTGTTTATTGGACAGACTGCTTGAAATAGCCTGGGGATGGGCCATTATTCCTGAAGGTCACCAAGGTCATTACTTGGGTCAACTTGAAGTGGGACAAGCTGACAAGCACTGAGTCAAGAATCAGCGTTGGATATGGAGAAATAATTATAGGCACATAGGGCTGGAATGGACCTTCTGGGTAATTGAATCCAGTCCCCGGCTTTCACAGGCAACCCTGCATGGAATTCCATTCATAAATTTACTAGTCTCCATCTTAAAATCAGTTAGATTGTTTCCCCATTGCTCCTATTGGAAGGCTGTTCCAGGACCTCACTCCTCTGATAGTTAGAAACTTCTCCTAATTTCCAGCCAGAAATTATTCATGGCCATTTCATCCCCGCTTGTTCTTGTGCCACACTGTCCTTTAGCTTAAGCAGCTCTGATGAACTCATTCAGCCAGACCCCTACAACTGCTGTTTGTTTGTTTTTTTTCTGCACCATACATACTCTGGCTACTCTGGCAAGTTTTGTTTCAAGTATCCCAAGTGATGGGGCATCCTCCCACCATTATTTCCCTTACACGACTGTTCCACAGGCTGATATGACAGAGCTGGCTGAAACAGAGATACAATTGTTGTGGCTGAAATTCCACCCCCCGCCTTGTTTTGCCTTGAAATTCAAAAATTTCAATGAAAGCTTTCATCAAAAAAATCCAAATTTACGACAAATCTGACCAGCTCTACTAGTTGGATAGGATTTTTTTTTACTGATAGGCAATGTTGCCTAGCGGGTACAGCTGTGGAGTGAGACTTATGAAACCTCAGTTCTAGTCCTCACTCTGCCATTGGCTTGCTGGGTGAACTTGGACAAGTCACTTTGCCGCACCGTGCCTCAGTTTCCCCATGTTACAAATAGGGATAATGATACTGACCTTTGTAAAGCACTTTGAGATCTACTGATGAAAAGTGATATATAAAAGTTATTATTATAGTCAGTCTGCATTATCCCTTCCTTAAGTTCATTGCTTTATTTCTAGACTTATTTCTCTCCTATTTAGAGGTTCCACCCTTCCTGTGCTGGAGCAGTTGTCATAGCCTGGACAGGCTATGAGCCTGCAGACACTTATGGAAATGCTTATCTTTCATAGGCCTTGATCCTTTATAAGTCAAGGATGGTGCAAGGTGAGAAAATACAGATCATCTATATTACAAGGAAAACCACACAAACTAAATAATATACTTCATTTCCAAAGAAAAACACATCTAGCTATGCCAAGACTCTAGGCAACAGCCACCTCCTAGTGTGCATGATCAGACCCTATTGCTGGTATGCTAGACAGTAGATGCAGTGGCAGGGGAGAAGACCAAGAGGAGAAAACCATTGTATGACACAGGAGATGCACTCTGACTAGAAAGCCCCTCATGTAGGGGGGAAATGCAGCAAAAACCACTCCCAGGAGGCACTATGGAGGAATTTCCCAACTGAAATATTTATGGTTTCGATTTTTCGGCAAAAGGCCAACATTTGCCCCATTTTCTGGCTCGTGTTGCTGAGTGTGTTATGTCCATAGCGCTCCAAGCCTGTGCTGGCCAGGGGAGTGAGAAATGGCGTGTCCCAGCTAGGTTCCCCATATGGCAGTGGAGAATATTCAACTAAGCCAGCAAGCTGGCCCTTGGAGACTTCCTGTCTAAAATTCCTTTTCATCTCTCTTTCCCCCTCTTCTTCTCCTAGCTCTGGAGACATCTGCTTTGCCCATGGCCTATAGAAATGAAGAGGGGAGGGAAAGTTAATTTGGAGAAGTGTCATAGTTCTCTCTGGCTATAAACAATAACTTTTGAAAACATCTGAAACGGACATAATTCTCCTTTTCAAGCCCCCTATCTGAACAGCTTCACAAATGCTTGGCTCCCGCTTCAAAGTCAGAGCGAGTTTAGTTATAAATAAATAACATTTCATTTAAAAAAGAGGGGGAGGGACTGAGAGAGAGTGCGAGAAATTAGCCAAAAATGTATCCGAGTAGAAGCTTAACCAACGCCAGATAATGGGGGCAAGATGGATTTTTATTTTTATCCACATAGAACCATGTGCTGTTTATCTGTGACTGTAATTTACAGGGAGTTATTGGAGTTAAATAGCACTCATAGTACTTACCTACCACAGAGGACAGTCATGAGGGTTATGACTACATCCATGATTCAGCAGCCCGTCTCTTAAAGTTAGATATATTTATGTGCTTGGCTGAATAGGAATAGACTTAGGCATTTGCTTAATTGGGGCTGATCGCAGTGCAAAGGAAACTAGACATTGCTAGACTGGATCAGACCTGAGATCCCTCTAGATCAGTATTCTGTCTCAGACATTGGCTAGTACCAATTGCTTTCAAGAAGAGTATAAGAACCCAGCTGTAGCAGATGTAGAATAATCTGCTTCTCACCATGGACTCATCCTGATCTCTAATAGTTAGAGATTTGTTTTAAACCTGAAGCATGAGGGTTGCTATCCCTTCCAGAACAATTATGATAACTCATGATAGTCTGGATATGGGTATAAATGTCCAATCCTTAAGTGTTACTATAAAGTGGTAGTTGCTGTTAGCCATGGAGGAGTCTTGCTGTCATGGTATAATTCCCCACGCTGAACCTTAGTGTCCAAAAGATGGGGTACCAGCATGAATTCCTCTAAGCTCAGTTACCAGCTTAGTACTTTAGTGCTGCCACCAACCAGGAATTCCAGTGCCTGGTACACTCTAGTCCCCCCAAAAACCTTGCCCGGGGACCCCCAAGACCCAGTCCCTCTGGATCTTAACACAAGGAAAGTAAACCCTTTCCCTCACCGTTGCCTCTCCCAGGCTTCCCCTCCCTGGGTTACCCTGGAAGATTACTGTGATTCAAACTCCTTGAATCTCAAAACAGAGCAGAAAATTCACCTTCCCCCCTCCTTCTCTCTCCCTGAGAGAGAAAGTAATCCTAACACAAAGAGAAAATTAACCTTTCTCCCCACCAATTCCCTGGTGGATCCAGACCCAGTCCCCTGGGGTCTCACCAGAATAAAAAAACAATCAGGTTCTTGAACAAGAAAAGCTTTTAATTAAAGAAAGAAAAAACAGTAAAAATTATCTTTGTAAATTTAAGATGGACTATGTTACAGGGTCTTTCAGCTATAGACACTGGGAATACCCTCCCAGCCTAAGTATACAAGTACAAATTAAAATCCTTCAACAAAATACACATTTGAACTCCTCCCAGCCAAATACACATTTGCAAATAAAGAAAACAAACATAAGCCTAACTCGCCTTAACTACCTAGTACTTACTATTTTGAATCTATAAGAACCTGTATCAGGGAGATTGGAGAGAAACCTGGTTGCACGTCTGGTCACTCTCAGAACCCAGAGAGAACAACAACCAAAAACTAACAGCACACACAAAAACTTCCCTCCCTCAAGATTTGAAAGTATCCTGTCCCCTGGTTGGTCCTCTGGTCAGGTGACAGCCAGGCTCACTGATCTTGTTAACCCTTTCCAGGCAAAAGAGATATGCAGTACTCCTGTTCTATTAACTCTTACTTAGCTGTTTATAACACTTGCCCATTCTTGACTGCTGTCACCATCCCTTTTTGTCTTGCCACCCTTGTATACTGTGGTCTGCCAATGAGGCATGCCTAGAGTGTGTCCTTTCTGAAGAGATCTGAAAGGTGACTGTCCTCTCCTTCAAATCCCTCCGCGAGATCAGTCCATTCATGGTGGCTTGGTGGAGGGGTGTATGGTAATAGCTGGCACTTGCTCTAAAAAAAAATCTAAAACGTGTATTTGTTTATAAATCAGGGCTGGTTGAAAACTATCTGTCCAAACTGTTTTTCAGTGAACAATTGGGTTTTTGATGAACATTTTTATTTTCTACATAAAATTTAGATTTGTGTCGTAAAACGTTGCACCCTAAAAAACCTGAAACACTACTGCAGAGCCTCCCAGGAGTTACGGTTTGGGTTTCTCATATCCCCATTCTCCTGTACGGACAAGGCTCTCCAGCCACACCTCAGCCCCCCCTTAATGCACCAAAGCCTTGGGACTGCCATGAGCCACCAGCTCCTTTCTCCAAGAGGGGAAGACCCAAACACAATCCAGGGAACCCAGACTATAAAAGTGAATAGGAGCACAAGATATTTCACTATCTAGAAGAGGTTTTCCGCTGAAATATTATGGATTTCGATTTTATGCAAAAAACAAGAAAAAAGAATAGAAAAATCCACTTTCAGACCAGCTCTATTGTAAAAATTGTGTCTATTTGACTATGCAATTCTGCCCCCACCTTTTGTATATCACTTGTCTTCTAGGTTTTTAATTTCCCTAGACAGGAACCATATCACTTTTTGTGGTCACTCTGCATCTAGTGTAACGTGGTCTCAATCCAGAGAGGGGTTTTAGGAGCAACAGCAATAAAAAATATTAAATTCTATCCTTATCCATCCCAATCTTCAAAAATCATTTCAGAAACCTCACAAGAAATGACTCTTTTGTAGCATTTCGGCTACTTCTGGCTTCTGATCAGAAGTGTCACAAGAACAAACTTTATTGTGAAAAGAAACAGCAAAGATCTTGGCATGGCCAGAAATAACAGGTGACCAAAAAAATCAAATAAATAAGAAGTATTAATAAAGCAGTTAGCCTGCATTTTTTAACCTTCAACAAATTGCTTAAGGCTCAATTGGATTTCCTACACAGCTTTGGTACAGTTTTTATTTTCAGCAAACGAAGCTGCCCGCCATTAAGCCAAAGCCAACCGTTCACTGTTATATGCACCTTATATTCAGAAATGCTAAGTGTACGCTGTAAGAGGCTGTGCGGTCTAGTAGTTAGACTAAAATTAGGCGATGTGGGTTCTATGTCTGGTTCTGCAACTGACTTGTAAGGTACGGGCCACACCAATTCCCTTCCTACCTTTTCCTCTGTCTGGTCTATTTAGATGCACCTCCCTGTGTGACAGTACTGCACCCCCAGCACGATGAATCTCTGATCTTGGCTGGACCCTCTAGATGCAACTTATACACAATTAATTAAACAAAAATGGTGAGAGAGGGGAGAGTCTGGACAACATTACTGGAGTAGAGAATGGCAGTCCAGTCCAGACACAGCCTATCACATTAAATATAGGCCACGGAAAAGCTGACTGCAATTTTAATTTTTTTGGTCCTCCACCCAAAGTACTATTCACGGTCCCTGCCTCGCAGCTTTCATTCATGATAAAATCTCCACTTGACTCCTGACCGGCTTCATAATTCCCCTGTCGGACACTAGAATTATGATGTCTAAGAAACAGCGGAGTTCTTTAGAAAGTGGAGCCACTTAGGCCTCCTCTCATTGTTCACTCACTGTAAACCTCTCCCACCCTAGTCTCCTCCCTCCGCTGTCCTTTGCTTAGATAGCCATCATGTCAGTTTCAAGCCCACTGCTTGAAACATTAAGGGCCTCTGTGTGTTTTGTTATTTATGAGCCTGGTGACACAGAGGTCAAGCCGCAGACTGTTTTGCAGCAGTCCCAGAAGTCATGACACGATGCTGAAGATTCAAGTACAGGATGCTCGGGGTGCCTTGCCAGCAAGTGGCACAAAAGGGCTTGGGACTTTCAAGAGGCAAATGAAACATTTAGCTTGATAAAAATACAGCTAAAAAGATGGACAGGAACAGAGGCAGTGATTTAATTCCCTCTATTATGATATCATTCAAACAGGACTTGGGACGCTAGATCAGCCTTTCAGAGCAGCTGAATATTTGATGGGAAAACCTATCTTGCTGCAGGTGAATCACACAGGTGACATAAAGGGTCTGATTTTCAAGGCACTGAAGTTGCACCTACACAATAAACATGTGCCAGTGCAAATGGCAATGATGCTGCAGGCGTATTGTGCCCCAAAACAGACCAGCTGCACCCTCAAGAACCCATTTGCTTGCACCATTCCGTTACGTGACTTGTGACGTTACTAACATAACCTGTGACTGTATAGATCATTGTTGCAACCATTATTATATATTTGCAGCAAATATTGTACAAAGGTTGTTGTGTAAGGTGTCTATGGAAAGGTTATGATTTGCTGATTATGATTATACTATGTGTATATCATTTTTTGTAGTTGAAGTTAAGAATATTGGCTATGTACTTGTATCTTAATATATTTTGATTCTAAGTAGCCTCAGTGAAGCATTTGGTCAGCTTCTTGAGAAGGAACTATTCTCAATAAGTGCCCAATCAAGAAACACTTAACTGACAATGAACTTTGGAAGACGCCAATCCACATCTGAGCTTTCTTGGGAATGTTCAAACTAACATGTAAACAAGGTCATCGGTCTGTAAAGACCTGAGTCATGAATGGACATGTGGCTTGCCCGTGTGACTCCGGGCTCCATCTTACTGCTGTGATCATCGACAGGACACAGGATTATAAAAGGCTGCTGCCTCTCCTCCATTTTGTCTTCAGTCCTGCTTCTAACCTCTGGAGGGACTTTGCTACAAGCTGAAGCTCTGAACAAAGGACTGAATGACCCATCCCAGCTCTGGATGTACTCCAGAGACTTGATTTGTGCCTGCAGTTTATTCCATCACTGCTGCAAGCCTCAACCAAGAACTTTGCCGTTACTGTATGTTGATTCCATTTAACCAATTCTAGCTCTCATTTAGATTTCTTTCCTTTTATGAATAAACCTTTAGATTCTAAAGGATTGGCAACAGCATGATTTGGGGGTAAGATCTAACTTGTATATTGACCTGGGTCTGGGGCTTGGTCCTTTGGGATCGAGAGAACCCTTTTTCTTTTTCTGGGGTATTGGATTTCATAACCATTCATACCCATAACAAGTGGGGGTGGTGATACTGGGAAACTGGAGTGTCTAAGGGAATTGTTTGTATGATTTATGGTTAACCACTGAGGTAAAACTAAAGTCTTCTCTGTTTGGCTGGTTTGGTTATCCTCGGTGTGCAAAGGAAAACCAGCCTCGGGCTGTAACTGCCCTGCTCTAAGCAATTTATCCTGAATTGGTACATTCAGTTGGGTCCCACCAAAGGCAGCATCGTCACAGTGCTAATACTGGCATGGGTAAAGTCTGAATCTGCCCTGTTATTATTACTGTATTACAGTGGTGCCTAGAAATGCCAAAGGAGATTCAGACCATCTTGTGCTAAGCACTGCACAAACACATAGTAAGAGACAGGCACTGCCCTGGAGAGCTTAAAACCTAAATGGACATGAAAACCCACCCTTTGTCTATTGCAGCTATTTTACAAAAGGGGAATTGAGGCACAGAGATCACGTGACTTGCCGAAGCTCATACAGAGCTGAGCATTTAACTGAGGTTTTCCAAGTCCCAGTCCACGGCCTGTAACCACACAATATGCTTCCTCACCTCGTACTGCATGCAGCTGAGCGCCCTCTCAATGAGGACTGAAGCTAATAGGCCTGGTTCTTCCCAGGCCCTTCCATAGTTTTCTACTTTTCCATTGCCCTTGCCTTAATTTGGGGCCCAATACTACAACTCCTGGCTACCGGGGGGGATGGTTATTTTCCTGAGCTGTCCCATTGACTTCAATGGGTCTGTTCCTGATAGTAAGAATGCCACATGGCAGTAAGTGCTTATAGGATCAAACCCAGGTTCTGACTCAGATGTGAGCCCAAGTCCCCTTTCTATCCACACATAAATCAGTCTGACTCAGGTCAGCAAGGACTAGGGTGACCAGATGTCTCAATTTTATAGGGACATTCTCGATTTTGGGGTCTTTTTCTTATATAGGCTCCTATTACCCTCCACCCCCTGTCCTGATTTTTCACATTTACTGTCTGGTCACCCTAGCAAGGACTCATGATCCAGGTTCTAGGAGCCTGCTAAGGGAGTGAGTCAGGGCCCAAGGCCTGTCATCTTGCAGTGTGGCTGCAGCTCAAGGTGCGGACATGAGGTGAAAGGTCTGTGCAGTGCAGTCTGGATTGCGTTAGCACAGCTGTGAGACCTGGGTTCAGCAATTATAAATTCAGGTTCACAATGCAGGGACTCCACAAGCCCGCATCTCACAGACCCGGCTTTAGAATACAGTGTCAACATACTCTAAAGTCTTCTGGGCTGCGACTCCATTTACATTTGGTTTTGCAGAGGGCAATGTGAATCTGTGGTGCTGTGTAAATAATAACTAATTATGGAAACAAGCTTCAAAAGCACCTAAAGCCCATCAAAATTCACCTATGTGCTTTTGAAATGTGTCCCCTATAATCCTCCAAATCCCTAATCATTTAACAAACTACACCTATGGGAATCACATGCCCCACACCTCAAATGCAGCTCTCTCTCTGTTAAAGCCCACAGCAGGATTACTCAACAGTTTGGGATGGAGTGTGGCGTGGGTTATTATACCTAGCAGAAACTGGAGGGGGAATTTAAGGTGGAAAAAAAATTTGGACTTCGCAACCTTAATAATGACTTTTTCCCTCAGTTTCTTTTGTGTGTGGATCTCCTGGGCAAAGCCATGCACTGAGATAGGAATGGTTGGACTTAAGGTTGCCTGTGTAACGTTGTCCAATTTCTCAATATGTTTTCCAGCAATCAGGTGACCACAACTAGCCAGATCAGTCAATGGAACTACACTGATTTATACCAGCCAAGGATCTGGCTTAATATTCGCATTATTCAAGGTGCAATTGTGCCAGAATCATATAGTATGAAATTTAACCATATGGAGGGCCAACCAACAACCTATGCATCACTTACATAATACTTAGTTCTTGTACAGCACTTTTCCTCAGTACAGCTCAAAGCACTTTACAAAGAGGTCAGTATCATTGTCCCCATTTCACAGATAGGGAAACTGAGGCTTGGAAAGGGGAAGTGATGTGCTTAAGGCCACCAGGTAGACTAGTGGCAGAGATAGGAACAGAATCCAGATCTCCCAAGCATCAGGCTAGAGCTCTATCCACTCAGCTTCTCTTCAGTTTTAAATCACACTGAAGACCAACTTTGAGGGCTAACATGGGATTCAGGTGTCACTTAGATCTTACATTGGCTCTCTACACAGAGCTGAATTTCACCCATAGAGAGAGACAGTTATGTCTTTAGTTGGTTGTGTGATGTTTTTGCATGTGTTGTATATATAACATGCTGAATATGTAGCCCTGGGCATCCTGCAGCCATATCACATTACAATCACATGTTGAATTTGTTGCCCACTTTCACTCCTAGGTCTCTTTCAGCATTTATATTCCCTATGCTCCTCCTTCCATTGAATATTTGTATTTCAGTTTATTTCCTCCACATACGTTAGGTTGCATTTCTGTTTTTTTCATTCTGAATTTTAAGTGTTTTCTGCCCATAGTTTTAATCTCTGTCTGCAAACTTTCAGTAATTTATCTAGCTCATTCCAAACCGCCTAACCTTTGAAATTCATCCATCAGTGATTAGAGCTGAAGACCAAATTTTCAACTGGATTAAAACTAGCATAGCTGTATTAACTTTAATGAAACTATGTTGATTTATACTGGGTCAGAATCTGGCTCATTTACTTCAATGAAGCTATGCCAGTTAACACCAGATGAAGATTTGGTCTGTTAACTTCAGTTGAGCTATGCCAGTTTATAGCAGCTCTGGATCTGGCCTAAAGAGTCTTCCTGCCTGTGTCTTTTGATGTAAATGTCACCAGGTCACATGGCATTCGTGTTCTATGTAAATCCTTGGCATCTATTCAAAGTTTCAATCAACCCTGAGCAGAGCACTCGTATGAAGCCTAAGGACCATTTTCACTCTAGTTTGAGAACTGACATGGGACTAAAGTGGTGCATAACCCTTGCACTAACCCGCTACTTAGGAGTGAATGTAATCTGTGACATTAATTTGTGATGAAACAGAGAAACTAGAACGGCCTTCTGAGTGCTAGACTGCTTGCAAACCTGCTGGTTAGCAACGCATGCATTCTTTAACCTGGGTTGGGTGTCACCATGTTTCCTCCCCTCCTCCATCATTCCCAGAAACTCCAATCTGATGGTGAATGAGATTGATACTGGAAATGCTGAGTGGCTGCAATGGCATCATACTCATGATGACATCATCAGTTGCTTTGTGGGTATTTTAAGAAGGGGTGCCCTAGAGGAAGAACATCAAGGGACAGTGGGTATTTCCAAAGTGACTCATGTTTAGTGCATCTTGCAGCGTTTCACATCTTGAGGTGTAGAGGAAATATAAGTAGTAGCAAAGCTGGCCATGTCTTGGAGTGAGGGTTTTTCTGCAGTTACTAACTTTTTCGGGTTTCTTATCAAGCATGCCCTGAAAGGTTGGTGGTTTTGGGGCTTATTTCTCTGAAAATGCAAGGTTTCCTGGAGTCCACCACAACCAGCTTCTGTGAAACTCCCTTTGGAGTCTCTTCATGAACATAGCCCAGGATTTTCCAAAATGACTTGCGATTTCTGGGTGTACAAATCAAGATACCTTACAAGGGCCTGATTTTCATAAAGTGCTAAGTGCTCACCCCCTCCAAGTGAGACCCCTTTAAAGGGTCTTACATTGGAGATCCAGAAATTGAGGATCCTAAATCTTACCCAAAGGGTAAGAGGGTTAGTCAGCTCTGGACATTATCTTGACTAATGCATACATACAACCCAGGGAAATAATAAATGCTTAAAATATGCACAAAATGGAGGAAACCTTCTGCTCTGCATTCTCACTGAAAACCTCACCGACAAAAGTCTCATCTCAGATCCATTACACCGGATTTCAACTGGTATTCCATTTTCCCTAAACTGCTCAGATCTGAAAGTGATGTCAACGAAGGGGTTCTCTAAAGATAGACACTGAGGCCCTAAGTTTGATTCAGCAGATAAAGGACATTCAAAGTGCCCAATTTTCATCTCTCATACGCTGGTGCAAATTAGGGGTAACTCCACTGAAGTCTGTTTGTTCCTAACAGTTCCTTAGCCTTAACTAAAAACAGTGTTTGATGAGTCTTCTATTGGAGAAATACCCACTTCTCAAAAGCCACAACCACCCCAGTTGGCCCCATTTGCTGATGATCTCCCCAAAGACTGAATGGTCCATGAAGAAGAAACGTCACTGTGACTATGTGAGGGGATCCCATTACATTAGTTCAGACATTTCTCGATGTTGGACATTGCGGGGGGACGACGACGGGATGACTTGCTATGCTGTTATAATGCTGAGCCTACTCTCTGGGTAAGTTGATGACTCCTGGCCCCAAGGCTGTCAATCCCACACATTTCATGAGCCAAAAATAAATTAAAAGCAAAAAAAACCCCCAAAACAAACAAAAAAAAAACCAAAACCAAAAACACACACACACACACACACAACAGAAAACCCCTTCTATATTTTCCAATAGGAGAATCAACCACTCTTGATTGCCCCTTAAAATATGATTCTCTACTCTAGCATAAGGAATAATCATGCTTTTTTTTTTTTAAACAGGAAAAATAAAAATACTCCTTTCCATTTAATTTAATTAGCAGTCTCTCCAAATCAAGCTGGTAGAAGTGAAAGATTCGTGCCACATGCTGCCTGTGCTTCATAAAATGGGCTGCTTTCCTGCCTCTTTGGGGAATGTGTTGTCCATGCAGGATAAACTTGAGAAGATTATTGTATGAGAATTCTAAGTCCACCCTGAGTGCACAGAGATAAGGGCTAAAAATACCACAGCCTTTGGTATGTGCCTGTTTTCCTTTTCTGGGTGAGCTTTTTCATGTTAATCTTACCACTAAATTCACAGGCCCAGTGATAAATGAAACCATATGGCAGTCTAACAGCGCCCCCTTTTGGTTCTTGGCATGACTTGCAGCCTATCACAGGATTCAAGGTAGCCCAGTCCACTATCCATCCCATTTTATGAACACACTTCCTTAGTTATTCCTTGACATGATTTCCCTGGAGAGTTCAGGCTTGGGGTATGATAATATACCTTAGGTCTGCAAAGCATTAAAGGGAGGATATTGTCAGATATATGATCTAGCCCTGGATACAGGCCAGACACATTTGTTTCTAGGAGAGAAACTACTTCTTGCCTTTGTCTTTAGTGTGATCTATCAGCACCTTCCTTACTTATTTGGAATGGTTCAGTTAATTTCATTCCTTGACCTTCTTCTCTCCTGTATCCTCAATAACGGCCATGTGGCCTGATCTGTCATGCAGAGATGGAAGTCCTTTGTAAAGAGACCTCTTTATACCCTTATTGATGTTGGCTCTTAATATCTACTGACCATGTGGATTTCGTTCAATGAATTATGTATGGGTGCAAGGCTCTTGTTTTGTTCTGTTTGCATTTTTGGCATTAGTTGAAGATCTTGTCCGTTAAAAAAAAAAATCTAGGTCAACCTGTCACAGGAAACTTCTAAAGGGCATGAGACAGTAAGTCTGTGTCTGTTCTTTATGGCATATGGTCAGAGTACTGGCAACCAACTCGCCACATTTCAGCAAGCTGGGTTGGTTTGTTTCTGCTCACGGCAGAATAGCAGATTGTCAAAGTAGTGCCAGGCAGAGTGGCTCCCACACAATAAGATCCTCAAAAAAAGGTTTGCTTCAGACACACAACTGGAAGTTTGGAGGCTTATGGGGACAAGTCAAATGTCTTGGGCCTGCAAAATTAAATCCTGATCTTGTAACAGTCCAATTCTATGCAGGAATAGAGACATGTATGTGGGTCCCAATCATAGGACTGGGGCCCTAAGTTAGCTATCTCCCAAGAACAGTTTTATCGTATAGTGTTTTGGCTTTTCCACCTCCAGCCCAAGATAGAACTCAGAACTGCTGCAAGAGCATGTGAAACTGAAAAATTAAGGTGAAAAATAATTACCTAGACATTTTTGAACCCTTAAAAAGAAAAGGGTTTGCTTTTTTAAAAAAGAGCAAAGAACTTCCTGAATCTTACTTATGTATGAACTATTTATTTTTTATTTATTCATACATACACTTTTAAGGTCTGAAATTTAAATTGAATCCAATAGTGCTTGAGGTTTGGAAATTTTCAAGTAACTTTTTACCACTATTATTTTTTATTGTTGTGGCAACCTCTGCATTTCTGTGTACTGGTTCAAAGCAGAATCAGCAAAATATCTCAAGAAGGTCCATTTTCATGTGATTTGCAAGCCCAACTTTGCAAACTCAAGGAACCTTATTCTCCACTGTGTTGTCATTTATAAGTAAAGTGTTACCAGACTCAGAAGGGCAGAGTTTTATGACCACTTTGGTCAAGAATAAATGATGACACAAGGTACAGGGCAGTGGAGAATCACATTTAAGGTGTTTAGAGAAGCACCTATGTCTTAATTTCATCCAAACTAACACTTCAGACTATTTTGGATCCATCACTACTTCCAACCTAGCAAGCACCCAAATATGTTGCAAAGATCTAAATGAAAAATAGCAGGGGAAGTAACTTAAAGTGATGTTAGTTCAGTTCCTTAAAGGTATAAAACATTTTCCTGAAGCTTAGTTTCATAATTCATATATGAAGATTATTTGAGAATTAACCATTCCATAAAAAGGTCTCATCCTAGTTCTGGCAAAATCAGTAGTAAAACACCCAGGGATTTTATTGATGGCAAGATCTGGGGCCACAGGTCTTGGGATACCTCATGTGGTTGAAACTGAGCAATACTGGAGATCTCTTTAGAAATTTGATCACCAGATTTCCAGCCTAGTAAACAGCACTATTACAGCCAGATCCCTCCGGGTGTACATTGGAAATATGCCATTGGCTCTCTAAGCATGGAGTGACAACAGTTTACCCCAACTGAGGATTTGGCCCATTCTTGGTAGAGTAGAACCACCTTTGCTTCCCGTGGACAAGAGAAGAGAGAAGGAAAAGTTCCAATCTGTGTAGACCACGAACTTGGATTTACTCATTATTAGCAGTAGGAGCAATAGTATAGAGGGAGTGTGTATGATCCTTAGGAATGGACCAAGAGCCCCTCGTGCTAGGGTCTGTAAAAACAGAATATAGTCAGTGCTGTGCAAAAAAGCTTCCAATCTAATTGTACCATGTGCACAGGGGCAGCCCAGGTCGGGGTGCTAGGAGTGGTGGGGAAAAACAAACATTTGTCATGAAAATTTTTTGAAAATTCAAAATAATTTTCCTCTGGCAGTTTTTAAGGTAAGAGCAATTTCATTGATTTGAAACAGTTGAATTTTTTTCTATATTGTTGATCTTCATTTTTGAAAAATAGCTACTTTCCTTTTTTTTTTCTCCTGGTTTCCCTTACTTTCTCTCACCTTTTTCTTCCCTCCACCCCCATTTCCTTTTTTTAATTCTGCCCTTGGAAGTTTTCAGGAGCTGAGGATAAAGGGGATGAGGGAGGAAAATTGATCAACCACAAAAACTGGAAAAATATTTTTAAAAATAATTATTAAAAGTACATTTTCCAGTTTCATCCAAAATGGCAAAATAAAAAGAAAATTGCAAAAACAATTTGATTTAGAAAAACATTTTTCAATTAAAAATGCATTAAAACCAGTGCATCTCACTCTCCCACGCATCATTCCAAGTCCCACATAAGCCCTATTTTTACTGAGCACAAAGCCCCTGGCCCAACCCTTACTGGACCTCTGCACAGGAGTTAATATCACCCTTGACCCTTTGGACCATTCCCCTAAAGCAGCAATTCACAATATAGGAGAACATTTGGGACGAGTGATATGAACATTCTCCCAATTTCCCTTTGTACAGAACCAAGCCAAGTCAGTCCCTGATCCCACCTGGACCCTCAGGGCATTGCTGTAATACAAGTATCTAAAAGGGTGTCATCAGGAGGAGGGAGAAAACTTGTTCACCTTAGCCTCCAATGATAGAACAAGAAGCAATGGGCTTAAACTGCAGCAAGGGAGATTTAGGCTGGACATTAGGAAAAAGTTCCTAACTGTCAGGGTAGTTAAACACTGGAATAGATTGCCTAGGGAAGTTGTGGAATCTCCATCGCTGGAGATATTTAAGAGTAGGTTAGATAAATGTCTATCGGGGATGGTCTAGACAGTATTTGGTCCTGCCATGAGGGCAAGGGACTGGACTCGATGACCTCTCAAGGTCCCTTCCAGTCCTAGAGTCTATGAGTCTATGAGTCTATGAGTCTAAGTAGTTATGGCTTCCGTTGGGGGGGTGGGGTTATTAATTTATTGGGGGGAGGTATTTAGCAAATGTAGAGTTTTTGAAGATGTACAAAAAGAGGGGGGGTTGGGTCTCTCTCTGTATATACTGTAATGAGCAATACTTATTATATACACTACATATACATTATTCATTCCAGTCCTATATACAGTAGTGAGTAATCTTTGTAATGTTCCACCGGGCACTTTAACATTGGACTGTTGTAAACAACACTCCATTAGAGTGCACGGTAGGGTGACCAGATGTCCTATTTTTAAAGCGATAGTCCCATGTTTTTGGAAATTTTTCTTATATAGGCACCTATTACCCCCTCCACCCCCAAGTTGCTATATAGTCACCCTAGAACTAGGGGACCTTTCGTGCACAGCAGCGGAGTCTAGGTGAACCTATTAATGCTCAGCATGGTGGTGTAATTTCTAGAGTGCACTCCCATATTCTGAATAATTGCTCCATAAAGATAAGGCCTTAGATACAAGTAACCATTTCTGGTGTTCTCATGTTTATGGTGGAGCCACCAATTGCTTTCTTCCCTTTTTTTTATTGGGAGTGTTTTCACTGTGTTTGTTGGTTACAACCAAAAATCGGAATCTCTAAAATAGTAAACAATGATAACTTGAGGGAAAAGTCCCTTAATATCACTTTGCCCTGTACTGACTCCTAGGTATATATGCCAATGCTGTCCTCTGCTGGTTGGATCTCACAAGGCCGTTCACTCTAACGCTGGTATCAATTTCAACCACTTTAGAGAAGGGTGCTGATGATCTGCACAATCTGGGTGGCACACAATGACTGCGGCGTTTCCTTCTCTCTTCTTGCTATTTATCTGTCTGAGCCTTTCCCACGGTCTGACTGGGGCTGCTGGGACATCACCTGCCACCTCAACAGCTTTTCTGGATCAGTAACAGAACTGAAAGCAATGTACCTTTTCTCCCCGGCTAGCACCATATCAGCTCTCCCTGCAAAGGCATTATTGAACTCTAGCAATCATTTAAGAATACAGGGACAGATCCTGGCCCCTGGACAGCTGCCCTCAAAAAAACAGCTAGAAATTCCCCTAATTTAAGTCCCCTGGAGCCATAAAGCTGCACATTCACCCACTCTCACACTTTAGAGGGCAAAAGGGTTTCCTAGGGCAGTGCTGTGTCTCATGTAACTTAAAGCTGTCTTTAGATTGTTCTAAATTACACCCGGGGCCAATGCAATCCTTAGCCAGGTCCAGGATGAGGGAAACAGAAAGTTGGCGTAGAGATGAACTTTCCACATCACCCTGGGCTTTGCACCAAGCCCAGCTCAGCTGGACCAGGCCCGTTCAGTTAAAATGGAACGTGTCATGCAAAATAACAGGGCACTGTTATGAGGAGAGCTCAGGTCCTTTACCTTTCTCATCAGCAAACCATGTAGGCTGGAGAACACAAGCTCCAGCAAGCGCATCTAATTGCCCTAAGCAGACAGCTTCTTTTCTAGCCTTACGCAATGTTCCTCAGCCACTGCTTTTCCCAAACAGTTTAGTTCAGTTATTTTTAATCCGCCATTGTAGCATTGGACAGTGGGCCTGAATTTTGGCTGTTTGACAAACATTTGCACAGAGTGATAATGTGGATCATTGGTCAGAGTCCTCTTGGGATTCTAATAGGAACTTCGCTATTGCCTCCCCCAGGAGATGTTATATATGAGCCAAAACCCATGAAACGGCACTTTCCAATCTGCCTTCTTCCAGGCCTGTTTTTTCCCTTTATTGCGCCAATGTGTCCCAGCAAACTAACACTTCTTCACTAAAGCTGCTCAATGAAGAAAGACCCCTGAGGCCTGCTGGGAAATGTAGTCAGGTTCATCTCCAGTATTCATGGAGCATATAGAGGCCATGGGATAATTTCAATACCCTCAGTTATGTCTCATCACAAATGCAGTGTAATAAAAATTTCGCACAGCTTAATGTCAACTTTGCCCCAAGCTGTATCCCCTGGCACTTATTCTGACATCCCAGATTTCTTAGCAGCTGCCTGCAGACTCATTTGTGCAAAATGCAATAGTCTACTAAGATGCCCATGTAGTGGAATTTCCTCTCCAAAAGTTATACCCACCTAAACTCCCAGGAAGGGGAATGTCAGTCTTGAACCCCCACCCTGCAGAGATGGGAGCTTTGCTTCCTGGCTCCCTAGAGGATCCAGTCCTATAACAATCCTGGGATTAAAGTTGCTGTGTTATGATGAACCAAAGAGCTGTTTTACACCTGGTTATTTTAGAGGTGTTTTGGTTTTACTAACTGGCTTCTGGTCTCAGTTACTTCACCGTAAGCCCAGAGTAACCCTACTCGCACGACAGCCATTATCTCCGGGTAGGCGTTTGCCACTTGGAATAGAATCTGGGTTTTCAATGTAAATGTTGCCATTCCTCAGAACTCTGTCAGGTCAGTGTTAGCTGGGTCACCTGGGATTACAAGAGGAGGGAAGTAAGGATGATCCTGATAATGTTTTCTAAAACACTCCAAGCTCTTGCTAAGAAACTCTATCAGCCTTTATCTGGGACAGGCAGCAGAACCTACCCATCACTTTGGCACTTTTGAGAAAGGGCAGTTATTACAAACTCATGATAGAGGGGGACATTTTCAAAAGTTCCCAAGGAATTTAGGGGCCTAAGTCTAATTAAAAAGCAAACGGACTTATTCTATTATTATTGTGGGAGTGCCCATGCTATGTTGTAAACCCCAATGTTAGAGATGTGGGCATGTGCATCCATACTGCACTGTGCACTTATAGTTGCTGGACCCATATCCCACAACCATGCTAATGCATCGAGATTGCCCTACACAGATCGTCAGGTCTGCAGCTTCAGCTGTGTCCTCACTGCAAAATGGCAGGGCTTCAACCCAAGTCTCAGCCAGATTCAGGCTCTGACCTTCCATCCGCAGCAGAGTCCTAGGACCCAGGTCCTGAGTGTTTGTTGACGTGAATCAGACTGATTTGTGTGAGAATGGAATGGGGGCTGGTGCACAAACATGAGTGAGACCCCAGGCTTACTGTGCAGTGTAGACACCCTAAGACCTCCACTCATGGACCAGGTCCTAGGAAAATGGAACTTCAATATTTTAGTAACTAGAATTTTTGAAAACTGTACGCATAATCTTTATAGCACATCATGTGTATCTGCTACCTAAAACAGTGCGTGCGTTTTAGCACTTCCTCTTGGTGATGGGAAATGTTAAAACACTGTGTGGGAGGGGGAAGAGGGAGAGAAAATCTGCGCACTAGAATGGAATATGCTGGCGATAGAATGTGGAGGAAAAGCGTCATCCTTATGCAGCCTTTGATGGGCAAAAGGACCTTCCATTAGCATCAGTAGGAATGAAGTGTCTGGACCAGTAAGGACTGCTTATGAAGTGAGAGAAGCTAATCCAACCAACATTGTCAAGGGATGCAACCTTCTGCCCCAACCAGACTAAAGTTGCTGGGAATCTGCTTTGAACTGGGGAAATAAATCACTCTTAGGTAATTCTTTCCCCCCTTGCAGGTGGCAAGAGGAACTCAGTAGATCCCAATCAACTTACCTCCCAGACACCATTAATTTGACATTGTAAAGCTTTTGCCAGACCTTCAGCATCTCTCCCTTCTCCCAGTTTTTAGTTATCACCCAACAAGTGGGTTTCTCTTTAACCTGCAAGTCAAAACGTAAAACAGTTTTGCAGGAATTGACTAAAAATAAGTGATCAGGGTAAACGAAGACCATATTTTTATGGCCCAACAGTAGAGTCTCCCCTCCTCCCTGCCCCACCCTCCACCCTTCTTTCTTCAGCTGTGGGCAGGAAATTTTTCTAACAGCTGACCTGCAGCACTTGGAATCAATTAATGGCCGGGAGCAGGTTGTCAAGTTTTATACACTAGGTTGCTGCTAGGAGTGTGTGCGCGCATGTGGGTCATTTCCTTCCACTTTCTTATTTTGGATTGTTCTGTGTCTGTCTGCAAGGCCAAGGATTTGCCCATAGGGAAGGCAAACACACTTTCTGGTTACAGCCAGGCATGTGAGGTAAGACAACCAGATCCGTAGGGAATGCATTTAGGTTTGTACAAAGCATACAGATTCGTGACTTATACATGATTTGTTCGTTGCTGCTGAGAGTATGGAAAGACCTTGTTAATGGTAATAATGGCTGACAGCACATGAGCAATTGCTGCTCCGTTTTAGCCAGCTGCGGTTTGCTCTGCATTTTGTGGGCCCACTGAAAGGAGGGGATACGTTATATTGTCACAGGGTGGGGGATCAGCCTTGGACCCAGAAGTGGTACATGGTGGGGACATGCGGGGCCACATGCCTCCACACATTTGTTGCTTGGTTTGTCCTGAGCATGCTCAGTAACACCACTGAAGCCTGCAGCCCTCACTCTGCCCCCCCCTGCTATTGGCAAGCACGGGTCATCTTTGCTTGGACCTTTGCATCAAGAAGGCCATACATCTTTACTGCCTGAGCTGAAGAATCACCTCCGGTAGCGAAGGCAAGCTCATGAACCTCTCTCTGTGTCCCAGACCCCACTAGAGAGTGAGAAATTGATTGGGTTACATTTACACGACAAAACAATATAAAAAAGAAGTCACAGAGGCACAACTGAGTCCCACATAACCATGTATATTAATTTTACACACCCGTGCAGGCCCAGCTTCTCTGGTTGATTTCTCATGGTTAGTAAACCATAGAACGGGCGAGTGTCACTAGAGTGCTCACAAATCATTTAAAAAGGGCTCCACGCTACAAGTATGAGTTCTTGGTTCAGGGATCTCACTTCACCTTTGTCCACCTACTCTTCCTTTCTCAATTGCTTTGGTTTGGATACCTGTTTTCTAGATCTGAGCAATCAAGAAATTAATTCTGACAAAATCTTACATCTTTTCCATGTTGTCCATGTGCAGTTCATATTTCCCCTAATGTCTGCTTCCTTGGAAACTTTCCTTCCTTGCTTGCCAGATAAGCTATGAACTTAGAACTGTTGGTGGAGATTATTTGCAAGCAGTTCATTGTGAATATTCAACTTTCAACATGCATACTGTGCTGATCCAGGAACACATGGTGGGCTTCTCTTCCCTGCTTGGATGAACATAACTTAGAGGAATATGGCTCTTGGGCCAATGCTTACATTTCCCAAATAGAAGTTAAAATGTTCAAAGGTCCCCTGAGCAACTGAGATGTGAATTCAGCAGCAGTCGGGCCCTAGAAGGTTATACTCCAGCAGGAAACTGCAACACATCCTGCAGGATGTTATGCAGTTCAAAACTTGATGTGTGTTGATTCTCTGTGTCACACACACACACACACAAAATGAAAGGGAAAACATTGCCAGGCTAGATCACAAAAGTCTCAGCCTTGTGCTTATTTTATAAGATCTCATGCTGTTAGTTAAATAAATAAGCCGTCTTAAAACCTGCTTCAGTCCTCATTGAAGTACCACATGGCACCAGCAGGGGGTGCTGTTTAGGGTCCTACAGAATGTGTGACAACTTTGATCTTTCTGCTGCAGAAGCAGAACAGTACTTGACATGGCAATCATTGCTATGCAAAAGAAGGATTCTGTGTTGTGATCATCGTGGGTGAGATTAGAGTGAATGGCATAGAGGGAGGGGAGACCCATGGGCACGTTGTAGAGAGGCAAAGCACTTCAAAGGGACCGGAGAAGCATGCAAACTAGTGTGTGCTTGCTTGAACTGATGGGTTTAGGGGTTAAGCATGCCCAGTTGCAGCTCAAGTCAATACCGGGAGATGCAGGTGCTCAGCACCGCTGCCTTTAACATGGGGCCTGAATTCTGATCTCAGGTGCACCCACACAACCCCCTTAAAGTCACTGGAGGTTGTACGGCTATGAAGAGAACAAACAATTTGAAGACCAGATTTACATGCGATTTAGGTGCCTAACCTGCCGAGGCCCTTTTGTACATTGGCTACATCTTTGATCATCTAAATTGCTTTGTAAATCTGGCCTTTGAGGTTCACCCAAAAGTAATCAGAGCATTTTTATTTTCAATTGTTGTTTTATTAAAGAGAGGAAGGATGGTTTTCTGGTTAAGGCACTGGACTGATGGTAAGAAATCTAGGTTGAATTCCCTTCTCTGCCACCGAATCACTGTGTGATCTTGGGCTAGTCACTTATCTCAATAGCTTATGCGGATACTCTTTCCCCCACACTTTGTCTACCTAGACTAAGCTTTTCGGGGCAGGAATGATCTCTTAACATGTGTATGTGCAGAGCCTACCACAATGGGGTCTTTGTCTCAGTGATAATCCACTGTAATAGAAATAATATTCATGGATCTCTTTTTAGCTCTTTTTTTAAGAACACAAATTCTTTCTAAAACTGTTCTCTGGCAAATAGTAAAATAATGTGCAAAACGACTATTTGGTTCAAGAGTTTTTTGGCAAGTCATACTGGGATGAATCATAATGCACTATTTTGTTCTTTCCTCTTGCAAAAAGGAACAGGCCAAAACTGAACAACTTAACAGCTGCCTTCACCAGTTTTGACAGGGAGTGTTTGATAGGAAAAGGCCATTTGGGTTAAAAAATTTAAAGAGTTTGCAGACAGAACTGAAAGGAAAAAATTATTCTGAATAGTGGCCAGTGCTTGTATAACACAATACGAGAAGTCAGGGATTAGATCCTTCTGGCAATACACACTGGAACGAACCATTTGAGCCAGCTATTCTACTAAAGAGTTGGAATGCTCTGTGAAGTCTCCTAGGAGATATTAGTTGACCCAACAGGAAGAAGGGCCATTAACAGCATGTAAGATGTTCAATAAGGTGCAGAAGGATTGGATGGGGAACTGAAAGAATATCCCCAAGGAACACAATTGAGTAGATTACAACATGACAGAAGAGAAGAAAATACCGGTAAATACAAAAAGTTAGGGCAATTTACTTTGATGAGACCATTCTGAATTCTATAAGTTCTAAAATGATCTAAAATCTAGAACCCAGGAACTTCACCTTTCTAGAGATCATAAAGTTCTGAAAGAGTTCCAAGTTTGAGGCTCAGAGCTCGCTTAGCCCTAGTGGTATGAGAGTAAGTTTTAGAATAATGGGAGTTCTCTTGAGTCCTGATCCGTGTCAAAGAAAAAGATCCAGGTCCTCAGCCTAAGCTAAATTGTGTTGGAGTCAATTGGTGTCATCCTGATTTGCAGCAGCATGTTATGATAGCACTCTCCACGGAATTTGTATTTTGGGCTACTTTGAGGTCACATTCCTAGACACCTCATTTCGAGTTGTAAGAATAACAGGGACACACCAGAGAAGGTTCTAAAAGTAAGAACTTTAGCAGTATCTTGGTGAGAGGAAAGGCACTAGATACTCCTGAGTTCTGATCTCTCCCCACAGCCATTAACCGATGGCTTTGGGCAAGTTGTTGAGCTTCTGTGCTAAATTCAGTAAGCAAGTTCCTAGGAAGGTTTCTGATCCAAGTTCAGTCAGGGTGTTGTGAAAGAAATTGCGTCTCTAGAGTAAACTGGTCAGGGAGGAAGGGTAAGTGGTAAATTGCTGCTGCTTTTTGGCATTCAGTGGGCATTTGCAAGAGGGCCATATCTATTCTTCTTCAAATAGGAGTATATCCAGAGTACATCCATGGAAAAATCAGTAGAGTTGTGAGGTGCAAGAGAAGGATCAGGCCCAACAAGTGTAACTGACACACCCACTGGGCAAAAGAACAATTTACAAGAAGTTAGTGGGTTTTTTTTCCCGTCTGCCATAGTGTCCACTTCCCCCAACCTGTCCATGAGGCTCCTTTTCTACACCTTATTGAATGCCACAATTAACATTATGACTTACACCCACTCCCTGGCCATCTTCCAGCTGGAGTCGAACATACTTCCCTCAGAGTCATATGATACATGCTCTATTCAATCTTTACTCAGGCCAAATTCCAAGCTGGTATAAATCAGCAAAGCTATATTGACACTAGTGGAACTAGCCCAATTGACACCAGCTTAGAATGTAAATCAAGGACATCTTCTAGGAGAAGATTGGAGCCTACGAGCTGGAGCAAAAACCTATTAAAAGCACTGGTGAACAGGGAAGGACTTAAGCCCAAGTTCGGCATGTGTTTAAGGCCTATTCTACACTAGTCTGTTATTTCGGAATTAGCCGAGTTAATTCGAAAAAAAGATTCCGTCCACACGACCAAACCATTTTTTTTTTCAATTTAAAGGGCTCTTTAATCCAATTTCTGTACTCCACCTCAGCAAGTGGAGTAGCATTTAAATTGAGATCGCAAACCCAGGTTAAAGGTATTGTGGACACAATTCGATGTTATCGGCCTCTGGGAGCTATCCCAGAATGCTCCCTTGTGACCACACTGGACAACACTCAACTCCAATACACTAGCCAGGTGGGCAGGAAGAGCCCCGGGAACCTTTGAATTTCATTTTCTATTTGGTCATCATCAGCACAGTCTGCCATGCAGAGTCCACCATCACAGCAGATCATGCAGTCCTGGATTCACAGATGAGCTCCAGCATGGTCCAAACGGAAGGTACTGGATCTCATTGCATGTTGGGGAGACGAGTCTGTTATGGCAGAACTACGTTCCCAAAAAGGGCCATGACGGAAAGAGGCTACTCCAGGGACACAGCAGTATCGTACAAAAATCAAGCTCAGGCAAGCGTACCAAAAAGCCGGGGTGACAAATGGCAGCGCCATACATTCCACTTCTACCATGAGCTGCCTGCAATTGTGGGGGTGACGCCACCACTATTCCACCACTGTCTGTGGACACCTGCAAGGGGGGAGTTGCGAGGAGCAAGGAGGAAGAGTCATTGGAGGATGAAGAGGAGGAGAAGGACAGTGCACAGGCAGCAAGTGGGGAATCCGTTTTACTCCCAGCCAGGAATGATTCTTAACACTCATGCAGTCCTTCTGCACTGAAAGGGGCCAGCTGAATGCATGGAGGAAAAAGGCTGATAAAAGGTGGTTAATGGCTGTCTTCTGTTGCTTTCACTGAGTTGAGAAGCTCACTAGAGCTGCAAGAGCGGGAAAGCAGAGTTTGCAGCGGAAGCTGTGCGGCTTAGGTCACAATGGCTGAAAAACGGCGGGGAATTGTTGCCATCTGTAGCTTCCATGGGAGCCCAGGACTGACATGGAAAAAGCGGCAGAAGCTGTGTGGCTCAGTTCACAATGGCCGAAAAATAGTGGGGAATTGTTGCCTTCTGTAGTTTGCATGCAAGCCCAGGACAGACATGGACAAATTAGTAGCAATGCAAGAGTGGGAGAGCCGAGTTTGTGGCGGAAACTGTGCTGCTTGGTTCATGGTTGCCGAAAAAAGGCAGGAAATGGTTAGATAAAAGAGTAGATAGAAAGACCAGAGGATATGTGAGGTGGATTCATAGTACCAGGAGACAGGCAGTGCACTGTACTGCACCGTCTGCTGGCAGCATGGCATCTGCCATAGCTTTCATGGAGAGAGGAACAAGTGACTGTACACACCCAGAAACACCCACGAGAATGTTTTTGCCCAATCATGCACTAGGAGCTAAACCCAGAACTCCAGTGAGTGGCAGGGACCGTGGGAACTGTGGGATAGCTTCCCACAGTGCACTGCTCTGACATTCGATGCTAGCCTCTGTACTGTGGATGCACCCAGCCAAATTCACGCGCTTTAGTGGGGACACGACACTGTATAAAATCACTTCCAAAAATTTGAATAGAATAAATGTGAATTAATTTTGTACTGTAGACATACCCTAAGTGTTTAGCTGAACTGATTGAGCTGGTCAGGAAAAAAAAAAAAAAGGGCTTTTTTCCAGGAAAATGTTTGACCTTTTGTCAAAACAAATTGACCTCCCCATCTCCCCACACACAAAACTGAAAATATTGAGCTGAAAACTGCCAACATTTAAAAAAAAAATCAGCCAAAAAAAATGGGATGGGGGGAGAGCGGTTTTCTATTTGAACATCAAGATTTTGGAGGGAAGCAGACACTTCCTGTGAAAGTTTTTTTCCCTCAAAACTCCAATTTTCCAAGTTTTGATGGAAAATTTTTCATCAGGCCTAGAGAGGAGGCTTTTCCAGTTGTAAGCAAGCCAGAAGCCTGGAATTTAGAGAAAGTGGCATGGGGGTGGTTTATAATTTCATATTCATAACTCCTCTCTAGGGCAGCTGAGCCCATTTACCACTGGTTTCTAACCACACTTTTATATAGTGCTTTTTGGCCCACATCCTCGAGTTATTTAGCATCTTAATGTCCATTGATTCCAATGGAATTTAGGAACTTAAATACCTTTGAGGATCTGCTCTCTCTAAATATATCAGAGGGATAAATACCAGGGAGGGAGATAAAATATTTATATTAAATTAAAGCACCAACCTTGTGTCATAAACAGATAGCTAAGGGTTAACGTCTCTTTTACCTGGAAAGAAGTAATCTGAACCACCTGACCAGAGGACCAATCAGGAAACAAGAGTTTTTCAAATCTGAGTGGAGGGAACTTTGTGTGGGAGTCCTTTGTTCTCTGGCTTTCCGCCTGTATGCTCTCTCGGCTATGAGGGGATTTCTATTTCCTGCTTTTTAATTTTTTGTTTCCAAGTTGTGAGTACAAATATAGTAAGACAGTAAGGTTTCTATTGTTTTCTTTGTATTACATGGATATAGTTGCTGGAGTGCTTTGAATTGTATTCTTTTTAAATAAGGCTGATTATTTTTTTTTAAGCAATTGACCCTGTACGTGTTACCTTAATACAGAGAGACCATTTTTATGTACTTTTTTTTTTTATATAAA
Source organism: Gopherus evgoodei (assembly GCF_007399415.2). Taxonomy (NCBI): domain Eukaryota; kingdom Metazoa; phylum Chordata; order Testudines; family Testudinidae; genus Gopherus; species Gopherus evgoodei. The sequence goes on along the minus strand of NC_044340.1, from coordinate 7,559,007 downwards.
GCTTTCTTTTTAAGGCCTGTTGGAGTTTTTCTTTAGTGGGGAACTCCAGGGAATTGAGTCTGTACTCACCAGGGAATTGGTGGGAGGAAGAAGTCAGGGGGAAATCTGTATGTGTTAGATTTACTAGCCTGACTTTGCATTCCCTTTGGGTGAGGGGGAAAGAGAGATTAACTCTCGGTACTTCTGTTTTTTAAGGCTGGGAACGGGGAGGGTGGAATCCCTCTGTTTAGATATACGGAGTTTGCTTCTGTGTCTCTCTCCAGGTACACCTGGAGGGGGGAAGGGAAAAGGTTATTTCCCTTTGTTGTGAGACTCAAGGGAGTTGGGTCTTGGGGTCCCCAGGGAAGGTTTGGGGGGACCAGAGTGCCCCAAAACACTCTAATTTTTTGGGTGGTGTCAGCTTTACCAGGTCCAAGCTGGTAACCAAGCTTGGAGGTTTTTATGCTAACCCCTATATTTTGGATGCTAAGGTCCAAATCTGGGACTAGGTTATGACATGAGTGGCAGTGGTGAGAAAGATACAATCCAGAAGCCAGTAGGAATATTATATTTTTCTTTTCTCTGCTAGGGGCTTTTTAGCAGAGAGGAACAGTTTGGTTTTAAAAGGGAACCAGAGAATTTTTTTTTCTCTGCTCTCTGGCAGTTGTGGCTTGCATATTAAGCAAGAAACCATTAAGAGACTATTAAGGGTCTTTTGTCACACAATAGCACTCCCATTAGGAGGCAGATACCAGCACTATACTCATGCAAATAAAGTGGTTTTTCTGGTTTACTTTACATTGAAAAAATTAGCTAGAGAAAGAAAGGAAAAAAGGCACTGTTGCTAGGCAGACCCCAGGAGGCAACAGAACCTGCAGTTCAGAAGATAAACACCAGAGGGCACCCCAACACAAGAAAACAGGAACCATGCCTTCCAATACAAAAATGGAGGCTGAAGAACAAAGCAAAGAAGCAGAACACAGGCAACAACTGGAAAAAAGAGAAAAAGAGGTGGAGCTGAAAGAAAGAGAAGAACAGATCAAACAGGCAGTCCATAAAAGAGAACAAGACGCCAAAAATGTAGCCCACCACAGAAAACTAGAAGAAGAAGAGGTGGCCCATGGCCGAGATATGGAAAAACAACAAAAAGAGATGGAAATCCAGAGGGAAGCCCACCAACAGGCCATGGAATTAGAAAAGGCTAAGCAACAGGCTCCAGCCAATCCTAACAACCCTTCACCAATTATGGTTCCACATCCCAGGAAATTTCCCACCTACAAGGCAGGTGATGACACCGAGGCCTTCTTGGAAAATTTTAAAAGAGCCTGTCTTGGGTACAGCATCCCTGAAGACCAGTACATGGTAGAATTGAGGCCACAACTCAGTGGACCTTTAGCAGAGGTGGCAGCTGAAATGCCTAAGGAGAACATGAACGACTATAAACTTTTTCAAACCAAGGCCAGATACAGAATGGGGATAACCCCGGATCATGCCCGTCGGCGTTTCAGAACCCAAAAGTGAAAACCAGATGTGTCATTTCCCAAACACGCCTACTACGTTGGGAAAAATTATGAGGCCTGGATATCAGGACACAATGTTAAATCCTTGGAAGAACTGCACCTCCTCATACAAATGGAGCAGTTCTTGGATGGTGTTCCTGAGGACATAACATGGTACATACAAGATGGAAAACCCAAAAATCTTGCTGAGGCGGAGGAGATTGGAGCCAGATGGATGAAAGTGCCAGAAAGCAAGAAAGCTACGGTCAAGGGGAACGAATACCCCAGGGGGCACACCGACCATAAACCCTACAATCGAGGACAGCCAAAAACCCCACCTACAACCCAAGTAAAGCCACAGACACAGTATTCTTCCACCTCACCAGTCTTCAGTAACTCACCTCGGCCCAGTGACCCATCAGATGGAAGATGCTTTAAGTGTAATGAACTGGGACATATCAAGGCCAACTGTCCAAAGAACGCCATCCGAGTGCAGTTCATTACACCATCATCACACCAAAGATCCCCAGGCCCAGATGCCTCTCAAATACCCTTGGAGCGAAGGGAAAATTTGAGAGTGGGCGGAAAGAAGGTTACTGCGTGGAGAGACACGGGGGCACAAGTGTCAGCTATCCACCAATCCTTCGTAGACCCCAAATTCATCAACCCAAAGGCCAAAGTGACAATTTACCCCTTCATGTCACAAGCTGTAGACTTACCTACAGCTGAACTGCCTGTTCAGTACAAAGGCTGGTCAGAAATGTGAACTTGTGCAGTCTGACAATTATCCTATCCCCATGCTACTGGGGGAAGACTTGGCCAACCAGGTGAAGCGGGCCAAGCGAGTGGGAATGGTTACACGTAGCCAAACCAGGCAAGCTTCTAGACCCTCCCCGTTCCCAGCCTTGGAAAACAAAAGTACCGAGAGTTAATCTCTCTTTCCCCCTCACCCAGAGGGAATGCAAAGTCAGGCTAGTAAATCTAACACACACAGATTTCCCCCTGACTTCTTCCTCCCACCAATTCCCTGGTAAGTACAGACTCAATTCCCTGAAGTTCCCCACTAAAGAAAAACTCCAACAGGCATTAAAAAAAAGCTTTATATAAAAAGAAAAAAAAAGTACATAAAAATGGTCTCTCTGTATTAAGGTGACACATACAGGGTCAATTGCTTAAAAAAAATATGAATAAACAGCCTTATTTAAAAAGAATACAATTCCAAGCACTCCAGCAACTATATCCATGTAAATATAAAGAAAACAATAAAAACCTGTCTTACTATATTTGTACTCACAACTTGGAAACAGAAGATTAGAAAGCAGAAAATAGAAATCCCCTCATAGCCGAGAGAGCATACAGGCGGAAAGCCAAAGAACAAAAAACTCCCACACAAAATTCCCTCCACCCAGATTTAAAAAAGTCTTGTTTCCTGATTGGTCCTCTGGTCAGGTGGTTCAGATTACTTCTTTCCAGGTGAAAGAGATGTTAACCCTTAGCTATCTGTTTATAACACCTTAACAGAAGAACAAATTGCTATAAACGGGCCATCAACAAGTGTAGGCTTGAGATTAGATGAAGGTTTCTAACCATGAGAGGAGTGAAATTCTGGAACAGCCTTTCCATGGGACCTGTGGGGGCAAAATGTTAACTGGCTTTGAGATTGAGCTTGATACGTGTATTGGGGTGGCCCATCTGGGACTGCTGGTAGCAAATATCCCCAGTGACCAAAGATGGGATGTTAGATGGGGAGGGCTATGAATTACTACAGAGAATTCTTTCCCAAGTATCTTCCTGGTGGGCCTTGCTGACACACTCAGGATGCTAGCCTTTTCCACCTTGTATTTATCTGTGACATTGAGTACTTTCCCCAGACCTGAGGAAGGACTGTCTACGCTCAGAAGCTTGTCTTTCACCAACTGAAGTTGGTCCCATAAAAGATATTACCTCCCCCACCTTGTCTCTCTAATATCCTCGGACTGACAGCTACACCACCACTGCACGCATGATGCTGATAAGGTAAGTTATATTGCAGTGACACCTAGTGGCTCTTAACAACTGCTTATGCAAGGAGAAGTCTAGAACAATGTTTTCTTGACAGCAGGACTGAAAATGTGTTTGTTACAAAGGGTGGGTTGAATTCAGTTATTCCAGTGTAAGGGCCTATGGGAAAACTCAAGCTGATGTCTGTGGGAGAAGGAGCAGACCCTTACTTCAGAACAATCACCGCTTCCATGTCAGTGGAATTGCTTCATATCTGCAGAATACGGAGTGAGAGCAGAGTTTGGGGAATTGTTCGTATTGCTTGAAAAAATAATAGAAAACATTGGTTGAAGTTATTTCCCATGTCTATACATAATAGCATCTAGCTAAGGGATTCACTAGTGCTCTAACCCTCATTGTTTTCAGCAGGGCCGGCTCCAGGGGTTTTGCCGCCCCAAACCAGCCCCCCACAAAAAAGCCGTGATTGTGATCTGCTCAATTCAGCTGGAGGTCCTTCACTCTGACTGGGAGTGAGGGACCCTCTGCCGAATTGCTAGACCTGCTACCACTCTCCAGAGTGGTTGCCCCAAGCACCTGCTTGCCAAACTGGTGCCTGGAGCTGGCCCTGGCCCTGGTTTTCAGAGCAGAATAAATGTCTGAAGTGAAAAAGAGGAGTCACAGTTCTGTGAAGCTAGCCTCCTTGAGGCAAAAACTGTATCTGTGCTGTAGGCTCCAGGTTTCCCAAACAGCTTAGCTCACTTTAAGGCACCTAAATAAGAAGTCAGACTTTTCAAATGTGCTCCACATCCAATGTACACCCACCATGCTGGATTCTTATGCAAATCTGGCCCTGATTTCGAGTGCTGAGTTTCAGCAGATCTAGCTCTGCCTTTGTCCAATACCCAGTGAAATGCGGCCCTGACCCATACTGGCACCTCTTGGGGTGACTAATAATCAACAGCAGAATTTTTCTGGCTCTTTTAGTCTCTTTGTTGGATTCCCTGCTCAAACAGTGACCTCATTATGCTAATACCAATAGACTCTGGAGGCTTGTTTTGCATGTGTGCTTTAACGTAATAAATTTTGGCGTATAATGTTTTTTTCCCCTGCTTTGCTTTTCCTTTGGGCTCCAAAACAGCCAGGTCAAATCAGTCTTAAAGCAAAGGGACAACGCCAGCATTTGCTTTAATGCTCGGTATTATATCCTCATCGGTCAGAGATCACATCCTGCTGTCTTTTTAAAGATCATTCCACCCCCTCTTTATCTCCCTGGTCCCTTATAAACCCTGGCCCAAAACATAACCCATATAAGCAAGAATACTCAATGCAACATCTTGGATTAGTTAGGAGCTTTTCAGATGAGCTCAAACTCGTATTTCATATCATTCCTCCAGTCATAAGACTTGTGCTTGTCACATTTGCTGAAGACTAAAGAACAAACATGTTTTATTCATTATCTGTCCTCATCTCTGAAACAAACACCTGCAAAGCCTTTCAGATCTAGACTAGATGAACAAAGCTTCATTAGGCATGACACCATCTCCCTTGCTTAGATTAGCAAACTGTACTTTATTGCAAAACTTTGGTGATATAAATTGCTTTGGGACCACCACTTTGTAGGAATGCAGACTCCTAAAGGATCAATTGTTTTAGCTGATTTCAGAGGGTTAGGCATCTAAACGCCTTTGAGGATCTGGGAATTGAAGCCTGATCTTCCAGTGCCATTTCCATTAGCCCAGCCATCATGTGGCAGGAATTGGGAGAGTGGGTATGAAGCTTTTCAGAATCTGATGCTGTTTGTTTTTGCTCATTTCTCCTTCTCACTGCCCCTCCCAAGTTCTTTGAGAAAGACCCAGTCAGACATTAGGAAAGAACCCTGTTTAGTGCCTATCTTCACTTAAAAGGTTAATTGTGAGCAAACACTGAACACAATTAACAGTCACAACAAGGTGGAAGGAATGCAAACCAGAGAAGGGAAAGAACAGGTTAAAGATTTAAATGAATTTGATGTATTCAAGTCAGCAAAGCCTGATGAAATGCACCCTAGGGCACTCAGGGAAGCTGAAGCAATCTTAGAACCATTAGTGATTTTTGAGATCTCATGGAAGATGGGAGAGGTCCCAGGAGACCGAAGTATTTATTTATCAGTGGTTTGCTGCCAGACTGGGAGGGTGTATCCTGTAGTGTCCCGCAGGGGTCCGTCTTGGGTCTGGCACTATTCTATAATTTCATTAATAACTTGGATGATGGAGTGGAGAGTATGCTTACATTTGTGGATGACACCAAGCTGGGAGGGTTAGCAAGCACTTTGGAGGACAGGATTAGAATTCAAAATCACCTTGATACATTGGATAATTGGTCTGAAATCAACTAGATAAATTCAACAAAGACAAATGCAAAGTATTACGCTTAGTAAGGAAAAAAAATCAAAAGCCCAACTACGATAGGAAGAATAACTGGGTTGGCTGTAGTACTGCTAAGGAGCTGGGGGGAAGAGGGGATTGTAAGTATGAGCTGACAATGTGATGCAGTTGCAAAAATATGCTAATACCATTCTGGGGTTTATTAACAGGGTTGACATTTGTAAGACATGGGAGGTAATTATCCCTCTGGTTTTGGCCCTGGAGAGTCCTTAGATGGACATGTGTCCAATCCTGGGCACCACACCTTAGGAAACGTGGATCAGATGGGAGAGGGACAGAGGTGAACAACAACAATGATAAAAGGTTCAGAAAACCTGACCTTTGATGAAAGGTTAAAAAACTGGGCATGTTTACTTGCCAGAAGAGTATTTTACAATCTTCAATGTACTAAGCCTGACAGCTTCATTGTGAGGTAGGGCAGTTCTATTATCCCCATTGTACAGAGGAAACAGGCAGGGAGAGAGAAAAAGGACCAGATCCACGAAGGGGATGTTTCAGTATTGCCACTCCTACTGGTGGGGCACCCTGCCATGGAATTCCCCAGCCTTGAGCTAAGCAATCAGACAGCCAATACAATCATAGAACATCAGGGTTGGAAGGGACCTCAGGAAGTCATCTAGTCCAACCCCCTGCTTAAGGGGAACCAATCCCCAGAGAGATTTTTGCCCCAGATCCCTAAATAGCTCCCTCAAAGATTGAATTTTGCAACTCTGGGGTTAGCAGGCCAATGCTCAAACCACTGAGCCATCCTGCCCCTCCCCAATGTAGGGGCAGAGTTGGCCTCCTAAGAACAAGATTCACAGAAACCTGCCTGCTCAGCAGGGAACTGCCTAAGCCAGCTGATAGGGAAGCCCAAGGGGCTTAGGCCCAGCCCCCTCAACAGGAGTTGAGTGCCTAATTCTGGGTTGGAGGGAAGTGCCATCCTCTGCTTGGGATTCTCAGCCATGAAACCTCTCCCTGAGGTAGGCACCTAAGCCATGTCAGCTTTTATCACAACAAAAGAACAGGGAGGCTCCATTGTCTCCCTTATATCCTATAGCCCAGTGGTTGGGGCACTCACCCAGGTGGGGGACACCTGAGTTTGAGTTCTTGGTCCCCTGAGGCAGAGAAGAGATTTGGATCCAAATCTCCCACATCGAGGGTAAACATCTAACCCCTGAACTCTTAAGTATAAATGGGGATCCCACCACCACATTGATGCTGTTTGATATAGGGCCTAAGTCAGTCAGCATGCTCTGAGGTGGCCTTCTGAGCTTGTCTATCAGCTCAAGTGACAGAGGCTGGGGACACCTAGTTGGAGGATCTCATTGGGGCAGAGGTTCAAGCCACTCAGTAGAGTCAGGACTTAGACAGCAGTATATGTGTGCATGCAGTGTCAGAAATCTAGGAACCTATGGGACTTTACTGGCAGAAATGAAGGTGCCAGTTCAACAGAGGCAGTGGAGGATCTAAATTTTGGACCTATGCACCTAAATCGCTTTGGGATCTAACTCCAAGTGATTTAACCTAGTATGGCTGTGGAAGAAGAGGGACTCAAACTCAGCCCTACCACATCCTTGTCTCGTCCACTAGACCACACTTGCCTTCTTGATAAGCAGCTAAATTTGTCCCTTTGCATTCAACATGGTCAGACTTCCCCCCTCCATAGCAGCTTTTGCTGCTACTTTGCCCAATGTTTAATTTGGCCAACTATCTGCTATATGTTGGTCACCTCGCTCTAGGGTCTGAATTGAAGCCAATAAGAAAGTTAGCAAAAATTCCTAGTCAATGGATTGTTTCTTCATGGGGATCATATTTAACATTGCATTACTCTTTGTTTTCATTGCTCCCAGTCCTACACATCTGTTCTTCAGTACTCATGTTATGATACTTTCCCTTTAATTGTCTTCATAAATGTACATTTTGTCCTCTCCTAATCCCTGCTCTTCCATTTCCAAGAAGATTTTCATCACTCCCCCCTTTCTTGATTTTCTGATGCCTGCAATAAAAATGCCAGTAAAATATTCATGAAGAGACACTGAGATGTGGGTTCTCAAATGTTGCAGATGAGATACTACATCTGTATAATTAAAAGATACTGTCAATAGGGCAAGGTACTGTGACAAGCTAATGGTCTCCTGGTACTTGATATAGGCCAGAGAAACAGATCCGATTTTCAAAGGTGGGGCTATTCCCCTGTTACCATGCACCTGTCTTCATGGGTATTCTACTGGCTGGTTTAAACAATCAAATAAACAGTGGGGAGAGAAATGTCATCACAAGCCAAGTCATTTTTCTAGGAGGTGGATCAGTAGCAGTTCATCCTATTGTTATAAAAAGGAAGCTGATTGGCTTAGAGAAAAGACATTGCTGGGTGCTGTAGCCAATCAAAAAAACTCATACATAAGCACATGATTTGTTTTTCAGAAGTTAAGCTCTTTGTGTTGTGGTCATTACTGGACTCAATTAAAAGTAGTTGTGGGAAGTCTGGGTGGGGGCACAGGGAAGGAAGCTGTGAATCTTTTTTTTTTTAATTTTCCTGTTTCAAATTTTGAAATTTTGATTTGGTTGAAATCTGGAAAAAAGATCTCTAGCTGATGAGGAATGGAAGAGGGACATTTCACAAAACTGAAATTAAAGTGTTTACCTTTTATTTTTTAAATGTCAAAGGGCTGATATTCAAAAGGTTGGCAAATATGTTGGAAATTCAACACATTTCAGCCCATGCTAGTTCTGATTCTGCAAAGGGTAGTGCAGGAATACTCTTTTGGGCACCTCAATCTCTTAGTTCATATGCGGACGCAGATATCTATGATCATCATCATTCAGGTAAACAAAAACCCATGTGCGTGGGACTATTGGAGTTTCCACTCCAGAATGGGCCCAGTAAATAGATCATCCAAACTTACTGTCTTCCTGGGGATGGGGCTTCATTTGTAGCCAACCAACAAATAGGTCAGGGACTGGTCTTTTAGTTCTGTGTACACAAGAACAATTAAACCTCATTGTAAGTACTCTCCTCAAGCTTAGCTGTTCCAAGGTTTTCCCTGCAGCAGCTCCGTTCTCCAAGCAGCTTGTTTATTCATGCCTCGCACTGGCAGAATGAAGGGAAGAGAACTGTTGAATAATCTGCTTAAAAAAATACTCCAATACTGGTCACGTCAGTTATTCAATGTAAGGACACAACTGGCTCTGCTTACATGACAGCTGCTGGATACTTGGAATATCTGGTTACTTGAGGCTTCCAAGAAGGAAGGGGAATTCCCACAGGTACCGACCTTGCAGTAGTATGAACAGCTCACACGTCTTACTACACAGCTAAAGAGAGGGGTAGGCCACATCCTCGGTTGGTGTCAATGGGTACGGCTCTATTGCTGTCAATGGGGCTACATCAGCTCAAGAGGTGGCCCAGCATAGTGAACATTGGAAATGTATGCATTTCAGTTTCTCCATGTGCAGCGCCCAGTGTACTAATAGGGAAAGTGACCTTTAATCTTTACCTGACTTGCTTGTTACTCCCAACCTGGCCGCACACGATTGGCTTTTCTTTTTCCCCCCCCATTGCAACTAGTGTTTGCCAGGCGAAATAGCAGCACGCCAGCCAGGCCTCTGATTAAAGATGTCCCTGGGGGACCACAAGGTTCTGGTTTTAACCCTTCTTCCCTCCCTGCCCTTCCCTCCCCACCTCCAGCTACTGGCTCCCTGCTCTTTCCTGTTATTGTCCTGCAAGCTGGTGATAAGATTAAATCCCCACCCATCCACCTTATTGTTCTTCAAAGATATGTGGAAGACAAGAGCCTGATCTAAACTCCAGCTGAGAAAGAGACCAGGATCCAGGAGGCTGAATAAATAATCCAGAGTCCCTGCAGTTCCTGTGACCAACAGGCACCTTGGTAATTGAAATTCATTAAAAGACCTTGGTTCTTGCTTTCCTAATTCAATTCCAGGGGTGGGGTGGGTTTTTAATACGAAAAGTGAACTAACAGTTCATAGGCAGCCTGCTGACTATTCAGCCAGCAGAGCCCTTTGATTCTGATTACACTGAAGGTTTATGGTGACTCAAGGGAGTTATATATGCCATGAGTTTGCTAGAAGCAGAACAGGGCTGTGTCTGGAAAACACATACCTGCAGGAGAATTATGGAGATTCTTTGGATATCAGTAAAAATATCCCTGACAGGGCTGGATGGTGAGTTAGCCTTTCAACTCCAGAGATGCAGGTTCGAAGGAGACCCTGGGTGACAAATTGGAGAGACCTCAGTCTAGTTGAATGACTTGCCTCTCCAACCTACCAGGGACTCAGGACAGCAATGCAGGGGCTCTTGCACTGCCAAAAACCTCATAGGGGCTCAGGATTCTAACAGGGAGCCTGTAGGATTATTTATCTTTCAATAGCACACAGAAACTTCAACAAAAACCGATGTGCTAAGCACTATATACATGTATTGTCCTGGCCCTTAACAGCAAACAATCTAAATAGACAAGACAGGCCCAGGGTAGGAGAAAGGAAGTGTTAGACTGTTCTACAGAGGAAACAGGCATAGAATGCCAAGTAACTTGCCTGAGGTCTGTGGCAAAAGCAGGAAATTAAATCTGGATTGAAGTTTTAACCATAAGTTAAAGTCCAGAGTTTTAACCATAAAATTATTCTTGGATGATTCTCCAGTGTAGAGTGGGTCAATACTTTTCCTTTTTTGGAAAATACATATTTCCCCCCCCACCCCAGTATGAAGTTTCCAAAGTGGATATAGAGGTACCCTTGCTTTTTCTGGTAAAAGTAACATAGAACTTTTAGGGACATGGTAGATATCTTCCACGAGAATTTTCAAAAGAAGATTTTTTTTCAAAATGTCACTCCCCCTGCCCTCTTCCCCCCACCCCCCAAAAAACCTCCCAGAAATGAAGTGGTTTACACATTTCCAGGTTCTGATTTTGGAAAAAATGGGAAGTATGTTTCATTGAAAATTGGGAAACTGAACAAAAATACTCATTTGGAGGGGAAGGGACATTTTCATTAATGTTTTTACCAGGTTTAATATAGCAAATGCCACCATCTTGGATAGAACAAAACCTGTCAATTTGATAGTTATGTTAATCTTAGTTATTAACATAATGTACACACTAACCCATGTCTAGCTTACCTAAAAATAGCCAAATGCCTAGATATCTCCCCTTATTTAAAGTTCCTATGTTTGTATCTGATGCCGCAGTATCTTCCCCACCCCACCCTACTTTATTTTATTGATGTTCAGAAGGCTGGGTACAAGCTGCAAATACAGGAAACATGAACTCCAAACCACAACTCAGTTCACAGATTTCAACAAGACCTTGAAATTGAGCATTAGAACATTGAGACACTTGTACCATTAACTGTACTGTGGTTTGGAGTTTAGTGGGAGTTGTGTGGGGAATTAGGACTAGAGAGTACCTGTAACAGTAACGGAATCATCTCACTAATCTTATGTAATAAAGCTTCTGATAGGGTCATCTGCAAGGATTTAACCCAAGAGCTCTGCATCTGCAATCATGAATTTCTACTGCTTGAGCAAAACACTAAGCTTCCTTCAACTGCTGCAGCAACAGGTTCTAAAGTCTCTATATGGTTCAGCCTCTGGAAAGGGAGAAAGACCCGCAATGCCAGCATGTTACACTTGGAACTACCATGGGCAATCAGAGATTAGAGACAAAGAATCACTGAAGTAACTGACTCTCAGGAGTAATGGGATCATAGGTTTCCAGGTGATCCGGAAACAGAAGTGTCTGAGTATGCTGAGATGCCAGTTTGTTCTGCTGATGCTATGAAAAGCACATCATACTGCAACGGTCACTCCTAACTTCCAGTCCCAACCACTGCTGCACATGCTAGTACTAATCCTTCAGGGGTATATGACTGGTCTCCAGGCCTCCTCCTTGCCTTAAAACCCCACTGTGCTGGCTCAGAGGTTGCATCACCCCTTTCTGTCTCCCATTTGCTTCCATGTGCTGTATGGGTTGCTATTGATAACGGTAGGACTAGGGCTCTGAGCAACCCAAGATCCATGGTGGCATATGGAGTGAACACAAAATGAGAGGCTGAGGGCACTGGCTGGTGCAGACAAATTATCAAAGAAGGTTGGCAGCTATTTACCATAGACTGTACTTGGTCTTTCAGTAGGTAGCCTTAGGAGATCTTTTTAGCCACTCACCTGAAGTTTAGTGGTGAGTCTACTGCCATTTCTTGGCAACTGTCAAGGCTAGGTCATGAGCAGCTGGACTAGTGGTTACAGCCAGACTCAGGCATCAGGAATGGAGTAGATCCAGTAGGGTCGCCAATTTTGGTTGGATGTATTCCTGGAGTTCTCATCACACAACAATCTTTAATTCCTGGAGTCAGCAGCAGCAGCTCTGTAGCAACAGCTAGCTAGACAAACTTCCTGTATTCTTCCCAGCCCAGTCAGGAATCAGGATGTCCTGTCAGTTGGGCCCTTCCTCAGGGGCAACACACCCTGTGGTGTCTAGGACCCTGAGCCTCATGACCTGCTGAATATTTCTGCTACCAGAGCAGTTAGGTGGAGGTGGTTGCTGTCTGGGGAAATCTTTAGATCTGCAGCTCCTTACAGCAAGATTGTAAGTGGCAAGTTGAGCCCATTAGCAGTTCCTCTCACCCTTTGGTAGCAGGCTGTGATTATCCTGGTGTGTTTGTACTAATTTTCCTACCAATTGTGCTGTTATTCTATTTCTAACACTTCTCCTTCCAGTGCAGCCCACTTCAAGCAGTGGCGTGTTGAGCCGCTCTTAGTGAGAAGGTTACAGATAAGGAGTCCCAGTGAGACAGCAGTTTCTTCCTCAGAAAAACCAGCTCAGCACTTGAGACCAGAGGATGAAAATTACATTTTTTTCCCCAGCCATGGGGAATCCAGCTGTCCATGGTTAACCAGGATGAATAGTGACAAAAAATTTTTTATTCAGAAATGTCAAAATATTTCAGTTTGGGTCAACATTGATGGGGACATTACATGAGCAGCCATGCTGCCTCAGAGGAGCTGTAGTTCTATGTCCTACAGGATCCCAGGGCCCTCTGGAGAGGCACAGGCCTCACCCAGACTACATTGTCCATGAGGCAGTGTGGTGGCTTAGACATAGGGAGAAACTGTTGTGCATCATGGGAGATGTAATCCATTGCCATAGGGGAAGATAGGAGCATGTTGGACCCAGACCTACATCTCTACAGAACTCTACAGCACATCAGTTTGACAGACCCATTAATGCCAGCCTCCACCAAAAAAAAAAAAAATAATAATTTTCCTGATGGAAAGTTCTGTCATGACTGGTCTTGTGGAAGATTTCAATTTTGATGAAACCTCATCTTCTAGCAAAAAAAATTTCACTCTCAAATAGGGAAGATGGAAAAATTTTGAATGACAAGTCTTAGAGCTGGGAAATACTTATCACTTCATATAGTCCATCCCATCCAGCAGGACATTCTGCCCAGTCAGGTTTTAAATGGGCCTAGCAATAGAGATTCCACCTCTTCCCTCGGGAGACAGTTGCACAGTCAGACAGATGATGCATTTGTTTGATTGTCCCTATATGTAATCCCCCATCCCCCTGAGAACAAGTGATTTGGCTCTTCACTGGGAAGACTAGAAAGATTTAGCAGAACCACCCGGCAGCTTGTGTTATTTACCATGGCATGGTATTCTCCAAGGAAGCAGCAGGCTGGTCTGAAATCTAATATCCTATATGGACTGGCAATTAATCTTTAGATATAACCCCAGCTCTGTTTGGAGACTCCATTGTGTCCTAAACACCCTGGAAACCTTGCCTCTCTCCTCTAAATAGTTTACCTACAGGCCTCCCTGCACTCAGGAGCACTTGCACATGCTACAAGGTCTGCCTAAGTCGCAATGAATTTTACAAGGGAAGTTCTCTTTCTAGTGCAACCAAAGAGTACAATCATCTCCTCTTGCTGCCAGGTTAAAAAACCTCCACTTCCCAATTAACCCAGCTCTTTTCCATCCCCTGGGCAAGAGAGATTACCATGCAGCCAACATATAATACTCCCCAGAGCGTGCTCAGAGCTTGACAGCCTTCAATAGGTTAATTTTTCAAAGTGGTAAGCTGATATTTCTGCATAAAATGCACATCTGCAGGGTAAATGCTATTAAGTGTCAGTGAATTATGGTCCCAGAGTATGGATCACTTGAGCTTTAATGCTACAAGCACCTTAATGTTTTTTTGAATGAAGTTTCTACTAATTGCTTCCATATGTTTCTTTTTTTTTTTTTTTAAAGAAAATTCTGCCCCAGCATCATGAGCCTACAAGTAACGAGCTAGGAAATTGGACTTTATTGATTAGGCAAGATCTAATACAGAATTCCCAGCATGTTTTCCATGCTTTGCTTTTGCATTTGGAGTTCAGCCAGACATTTGGTGAAGTCCCATGAACCTCTTCTCCTTCCTCCCCATGCCCTGCGCTCTGATTTGCAGTGCACTGGAGTATACATTTTGACTGACAACGGGCACACAGACCTTCAGATAGCCCAATAATATCAATGTCTGGTGGAAGCTCAGTCTAGATTTCAGCATCGTCCATTCCAGCAGATTTAAGTAAGAGCCAGAACTTACTCTTGAAGTGGAAGCTTCTGGTAAGGGCACCATAGGTCAAGAATCACAAGGCAAAGGTTTTCTTCCCATCCTATGAAGCAATTCTGTGCATCTAGGTACTGTCATGGTAAACAGGACTGGAAAGGACCTCTGAGGTTATCAGTCCCAGTATCCTGCTATCACAGACAACTCCATCGTATAACCCCATTCATAAATGTTTCAAGCGATGGTGGTAACTGCCACAGACTCCCACAATCAATGAATTCATCCTCAACATCCACATGAGGTAGTTGGTTATCCCTGTTTTGCAGCTAGGGCACCAAGACCCAGAGATATTAACTCATCTGCCTTGCATCACACAGGAAGCCCGCAGCAGAGCCAGGAACTGAACTGACTTCTAAATCCCAAGCCAGTGCCTGAATCACATCTGCAGAAGTGACTTTATGAGTGCCCCTATTTATTCCCTTTCAATGACTTCCAGCTCAAATTTGTTCAGTTCATGAGTCAAAGGTGGATCTCCCCCGCTGACTGCTAGCATTGCATGCTCCATCTGGATATGAAAACCTACCTGGGTTGTTTCTGCCTGTTACAATATCACCAGCAATAAAGATACTGTAAGCGAAGATCAACTGAGAATTGCTCTGATGCATGAATAGAATCCAGCTCTCTCCCATGGCTGCTGGATGCATATGGCCATTGGGAGCAAAAAGGTTTGGTGCAACAAAGCCAGCAGATCTGACTCATTGGCACGGAGCATATCCTTTCAATGGGATGGTGCCATGTTTACATAGTGACTTTTCTAACCATAACTAGACTTTAATGTTGTAGTATCTGGGAAAGAGAACAGGACTCTCCCCTTAAGATACATCTGTCTGTGCTTTTAAGGGTAGAGCTCTCTGCTTCTCATCCCACAAGATCCTTCCTAGCAAGTCCTTTGTTTTCTGACCTCTCAATAGTCACTGCCAACAAGAGGAATTTAAATCTATGGGTAATTCCAGCCAACCAAGTCTCACTTATTTGACACAAGATGACACTTAGTTTCCATACTGGATTTTTTATTGCCTTGCACCTAGTATCACATATCAAAGCAGAAAGAGGCTAGCACACAATGAGGGGAGCATGCCTATCTCCCCATCCTGCTCTAACCTAGGGCTGGTTGTTTCACAGCCAAAAAAACCCCCTGAAGCATCAATATTTTTGTTCCTATATGGAACCAACTCTTCAAGTTGTTCACGCGGTGGGGGAGGAATAATAATCAGAGCATACTAACCTAATCAAGGAATAGAACCAGCATCCGAGATAAGTGCCTAACCAGGCTCTCAGATCTTCTGCATTACCATGGATGGGTGGATTGAGTCATTGGACTCAGCGACTGATTTAATGGGTATCACCCATTCCCTTTGAAGTTGTAAAGAAATTGAAGTGGGCTTTTGAAGCGCCTAAGATTTAGGCACCCAACTCCCACAGTCCGTTCCAGAATGCTAGTTGATGTTATCCCAAGTTCTGGCAAACAAGATGGTCAGTTAAATAGAAATATTTGGTTCTGCAGTTTTTCCAGGAGAGATGCAGGATTTCACAGGAAGAACTGAATTTGAGTCCATCTTTCTACCCCTAAATTTCTAATATATTCAACTAGAAGAAAAATAGCCCAAAAATAGCTTGAGACATCTCAGTTTGTGCACTTTGTTTTGTTTATTTCATAATTGCCTACTGCAGATTTCTTCTTTTGATGCAGTTGTTACTGACAGTCAGTAACTAGCTGGGCCATTGTTCTGATACATCTGACAATTCCTGGGCCACACTGTTCCAATTCATTAGAACCTGTCAAACAAATGGGACCTTTTTGGATTTTTTTTTTAATTGACCCATTTCTCATGTAAATTTGAAGTTTGGATGAAAAGTGTCAAAATTGCAAATGTTGAATTTTTTTCTCCTACCAGCTTGACAAACAATTACAGAAAGACAGGAGCACTCTAACCCCTGTTTTCCTTTGCCATTTGAGAGGACAGAGGTTTGGAACTGAAGTCCTGGATAGGCTCCTTTGGGAGGCCGACTGACTTGATTGAGTAAAGCTAAGCAAACCAGCATGTGGAAGTAAAGCTGAAGTGGGAGACTGCACAGACAGCCTGGAGTTGGGTGATGGAACCACAGATTTACCGTCTGTGTTTTTTATTGCCAAGTCCCAAGGGATTACAGCTCTAGAAGAGTAATTTACAACAAAAGTTGCAAGCTGACCTAGTGCCATTTGGAGGCTAGCAAAGGGGCCATAGCATGCTGGGGTCTGTGGCTGCACACAACCCTTTAATTAAAGGCACAAGTCCCGATTTTGGTCACGTGCTGGTGTAACTCTACTGACTCGAATTGAATTATTCTGCCACTCCACTGGTGTAACAGATCAGAATCTGGTGCAAAGCATCTAGATTGGAGTTGCCACAAAAGCTTCCCTTTAAGTTTAGTTGAGGTCATAGCTCTTTTGATCTTCCTGTTATTGTTTATACGGCAGTAGCACCTACAGGTGCACAACTGAGGTCAGGGTCCTAATGTGCTAGGTGCTGCATAAAGTTAGTGAACAAAAAATCCAGTCCTTATGTCAAAGAGCTTACAATTTTAATCGGCCATGGGAGGTGAAACAAAAATACAGAGATAAAAGAGACAGGTGCAAGAGCACATAAGTAGCAAAGCTAGGAATAGATCCAGGTCTCAGCAATTATAGTAGAAACCAATTCACTGGCCCATACTGCCACCTAGAAAGCTAATGTTTCAGTTTAGTAGAAGCCAATATGTAACTTGGGTTGAGGCAGGGGGAAGGCTGATCCAAAACCAGCCAAAACACTTGATTGTCATACACCAGGCTCCTCTTGCACCACTCTGGCAGTGCAAATGAGCCTTACGCTAGATATGAATGTAATTTCAAGTCTCATGTAAACGGCGATTTTGTTTTTGCAAAACTCAGGAATCAAGGACTTCATGCAAACAAAACTGGAAGAAAGCCTTTGCAGGAGCTCTAGCAAACTGTATCCGCTGAGTTTCTCAGGTCTCGGTGTAAGACAACTCCATTCATTCATGCAACATTTATGTCAAACCTATTTCATTTCCACCTGTCTTCATGTCACTTTAAAGTGCAATTCTACCGTGAAAGGCAACTCTGAAAGATTGCCCTTTGGGCTGCGTGCTTGGAATCCTAATGACTCCCACTCCGATGTGCTCAAGTTAGATATTTTTCTTTTAGCTGCTAGCCCTGCAAACGTAAGACACTTTGAAAGTGTGCACGCATCCCCCTTTAGTGACTAATCCACAAACAGGATAACAGGCTACTATGGCCACTATCCAACAGAAGTGCTGCATTAGCTCAAATGGCTGAGGTCTGTGCATTAATGCTAGGGGGCTGAATAGTAGGACTTCTGATGACAATTGGAGGGGGGGCGAGTTACCCAAACTGACACCCTACCCTGTAGAGTGCAATTTAACGTGTGCAGAGGGGGGGTATGGATTTACACTCCCCCAACTGATCTTTCTTTCTCAGGCAGGCCCTCACTAGCAGCCTGATCCCATAAGCCCCTACACCAACCCCCTCCAAATTTGAGGGTGGGGCCTTGCAACGTGGCACATGGGGTCATAGTGTCACTCAGGATTAGCCTGGCCAAAAAGTGATTGGGCCAATATCCAGGTTGCCCTGCCAGCTCTGCATGACAGTTGTCTGCCTGTAGATATCCTGGGGCAAAAAGGGACATGCAAACTACTCATGGGCCTGAGGTAGTACTGAAATGTACAAGTTAAGCACTTGTCTATACACAGGGTTGCACCAGTTCAACAAGGTGCGATTTGAAACCATTTCATTAGATTGGTGCAAAAGGCTGTGTCGTCAGTCATTCTTTTGACTCGTATGAGGCTTATTTCAGTTTAGAAAAACGTTAAACAGGTTTCACACAGGGAGTTGCGCCAGTTGAACTAATCCAATTTGATGACATTAGAGTAATTTAACTAAACCTAATGTGAATCCAGATTGCCAAGCAGAGCCTGATTTTGTAACTCTGGGAAGATTTTACTTTTAGTTTAAAAATATATTTTTTTGCCAGGAAAAAAAATCCCAGCTGTCATTTTCACCCACTCCTGCCAAGGGAACACAAAGGCTGGTGCTCAACTTCACTGCATTCAGCTTTTTGGCAGCTGTGGAAATTCCTCTCCTTTGTTCTTTAATTTGGAAGATTGATGGTCTTGCACATGACAGTTATATCTGGTGCAGCAGAATGAAGTAATTCAGAGCTAAGACTGGTTTCAGAGTAGCAGTCGTGTTAGTCTTTATCTGCAAAAAGAACAGGAGTACTTGTGGCACCTTAGAGACTAACAAATTTGAGCATAACTTTCAACTTCCAACTCTGTCCACATATCTATTCAAGTGACACCATCATAGGACCTAATCACATCAGCCGCACCGTCAGGGGCTCATTCACCTGCACATCTGCCAATGTGATATGCCATCATGTGCCAGCAATGCCCCTCTGCCATATACATTGGCCAAACTGGACAGTCTATGCAAAATAATAAATGGACACATCTGACATCAGGAATCGTAATACTCAAAAAACAGTGGTAGAACACTTCAACCTCTAACCACTCAGGGACAGACTTGAAAGTGGCAATTTTACAAAAAACAGATTCCAAAGAGACTGCTGAACTTGAATTAATATGCAAATTAGATACAATTAACTTAGGCTTCCACAGAGAATGGGAATGGTTGGGCCATTACACCAACTGAATCTATTTCCCCATGTTAAGTATCCTCACGCTTTCTATGGGTCATCTTGATTATCACTTCAAAACTTATTTCTCCTGTTGATGATAGCTCATCTCAATTGATTGGCCTCTTACAGTTGGTATGGCTACTTCTACCTTTTCATGTTCTCTATATGTTCCATTCTATGCATCCGATGAAGTGGGCTGTAACCCATGAAAGTTATGCTAAAATAAATTTGTTAGTCTAAGGTGCCACAAATACTCTTGCTCTTAGACCTAAAACTGACATAATGTTGCTGTCCCGACTGGAGTTGCACCAAGAATAGACTGAGCCCCATAGATAAGATGGAGGGAATGTTTTACTGAAAGACCTTTTGGCTTCTCTCCACTGCCCCCACTCTCTCTTATCACTAAGGACATCTTTGAGAACATCATCTTCTGCAACAAGACCCTACCCCTCTCTCTATGGCCCCAATCCAGCAAAACATATAACATGTTCTTAACTAAGCACACAAATGGGTCCTATTGAAGAACGGAGCTTAGGATGGAAGCTGAGACTGGAGGGTTTAGATAAGTGGGATGGTCCCTTAGGTGGGGCTTGACCATGAGATGTTTTGATCTAAAAGCATGAGTCATTGTTGCGTGAGCTAAAGCTCAGATGCTCAAGAGATATTTAGGTGCTTAAGACCCTCTGAAATCAATGGGACTCCGGTACCTAAGAACCTTTGGGGATGTGGCTCTAACACCATTTGCTGCATACAGTAGCCAAGTCAAGAATCTCTGTGGAAGAGCTTCTTGAGGGGGACAAAGACACTCACTTTAAGGAGTGGGTTACACAAAGTTGAACTGAGTGCAGAGGTAAATATTTCAATGCTTGGATATACAGGTCTGTCTCATCTTACACTGGGGTTACGTTCCACAGTCAGCGAAAATCGTGTATAGTCAAAATTACATTGAGTGTAATGGAGGGCGAAATCACTCGCACTACAGGAACAGTATTTAAATTGTTATTTTTGTTTGTTTTCTTGTTTTTGCTGACCACATAAAGCTGAAATTGAACATGTTAAATGCGCTTAAGATGCGACAGACCTGTACAGAGAGCATCTAAGTCAATCTTAGAGGGGGATGAACCAACACATTCTTTGTGCACCCCATGTCCTAGCCTCAGCCCTCCTTGCCTCCAGATCTGTTGTCTGACATCTCCTGTAGATGGTTAATGCTCCTCTTTGTCCCAGGATTCTGCTTCCTGTTTGTGCTCCAGGAGGACAAGGCACAATTTGAGGAGTTAAGAAAAAGTGTAACTTGCTTGAAGCATGTTACACATCCCACCTCCATGGCTAGTTCTGAGGATAACTGGCTGCTACTGCTGCTAGCTGATGAGGTTACTCCTTCAGCTCAAATGGTCTGCACTTTAGTGTTGAAGCTTCTTGGGTTCATATCCCTTTTGATTATTACACCAACTAGCCCAGGGAACTGGGAGACAAGTTGGGCTCTTACCTTCCTACCTCAGAGAGATGCTACAGGCCATGACCTTGGTTGGTAGAGCTCTGTGCTGTGGTAGAGCATGATCTGGGTTCAAGGCTGGCGTGTAGCCTAGGCCTCGATTCCCAACTAACACTGGGAATGACAGGTAAATGACTGCAGGCTTTGGGGTCCCACTGCCCTTCTTGGGGACCAATCAGGCCAATTTACCCAAGAGGTGTAGCTGAATGAGCAAAGTCAAACCCAGCCCCTATGCTAGCTAGGTGTGCTGCAATAAAATAAAAGGACAAAAGACCTTGGGTGTGCACATTCCTCCTTCTCTGACCAATGATGAGTTATGTAATAGTCTGGCTTGTTACAAACTGAAGCCTCAGTGCAGGAAGGGTCAGGTGTCACAAGGCCAAAATAAAAACGAGAGGGCACATCCATGTGAAATGGATGGGGGTAGTGGTCCCCGTCTGCTGGCAGAGGTCAAAGCTAGCACAGCTGTGGTTTTGATCAGCTGGCTGCAGAACAGCAGGTCACTTGGTGGGGGCTTGTAAATGGCAGCAGGACCCTAGTGAAGAAGACTTAAGAAAAAACATCAGGCCTGTTGGCAGAGAAGAGGGAGATCCCATCCCCTGCCCCCCAAATGCAGAGGCTGTTCTTGCATCTCTAGCCCTCTATGGATGCACAATTGATTTCAGGTTGTCGTTGTTCAGATTAACTCAGTCTATGCACATCTCTCTAAAAGGATTCTGGTGCTGGTGAAAGGTGCTGGGTTCACATCCCTGGCATTCTGGGCTCATCCAGCTTCCCTTATGCACCCCATCACTCTGCTTGACCCCTGACCTGGAGAGACCCCGTCATCAGGAGAAAGGGGACTTCACTCTATACAACAGAGGTTCACATAGAACTCAGACCAAGGGCCTCTGTGCAGGATCAAAATTCACTAACCCTGAGTAACAAGGACTCAGAAAATACTGAACAGGCACAACAAGATTGGGGCTAGTCCAATCGGGGGAGCGGGGTGGTTTGTTTTTGTGTGCTTAGTGTTAGAAGAATGCTCCAGCCTGTACATATGGAAGCTAGTCAGAGAACGTGCCAGCAGACGGCGTTCAGGAATATGAAGCATGGTTCACTGGTTTTGTAGGCAGAAAAAAGTGGAACCAGATGTCTCCGTGCAGTGCTTACCTGCAGCCCTTTAACATTCCCAGCTGTCCATCTGCCATCTTCCATGTGCCCTGAATTCACTCAAAGACTGAAATAAAACAAGCAAACAAAGACCTCAGGGCTGGAATCTCTTGGGTCATCCTTCTAACGAAGAGCAAAAGGAGAAAAAGGGTCAGCGCAGAGGTGCTGCAGGCCCGGACGCTGATCTATTGCCAGGATATGACATTGTTTAAAGGATTGTACGTCCATTAAACAAAAGGCTAGTGCATAGAAGGGATTTGCTCTCCTGTAGACCTGTTCTCCAAGTAGGTTCCACTCACAGGCAAGCTTGGAATGACCGATGGCAAACAAATGGGCAAAGAACAGAGATTGGAATCGCAGAGGGCAGAAGATATAAAACTTAGCATTTTATTGGACAGAGCTGCAGGGACTTCAGATGATGGATTTCCACTTTCCTGAGGCCTGCTTGGCCATCACAGTAGCTGCTGCCCTGTGCTCACAACCTGAGCTATAGAAATAAGCCCTGGGAGTGTAGACAGAGGTGGGGAAAAGTCTATTTATTCTTCCTTCACTTTAATTGCTTACTATAGAAGAGCTTCTGAAAATGTACTGATCCTCAGATGAAAGCACAAAGAATTGTTACTGCCACTTATTAGCTATCAATAAGTTATGTTTTCCCCCCTTGGCAGCCTATTCTGAATGAGCTGAGGCAGCTCAGAGGATGTCGGTACTGTGATGAGATAGGCATTTAAGAGGACTTGTGCATGAGGTCAGTAATGATTGCTATCCTCATTTAACAGGCGAGGAAACAGACAGATAATAGGACTTGCACAAGGCTAGGAAAGGAGACAGCATCTGAAGCATGATTTGGTAAGCTATTTAAAGGTAAGTTGGTGTTTAAGCACATGAGGACTCCCGGTCCTCACATACTTAGTACCTGGTTGAATTGGTGCCTCAGCTGAGAGTACAGGTCTGGCATTCCTGCCTTTCCATCTTGCTCTGAGTACATCTCTCTTTACAGAGAAGTAGGGCACTATTCGGACACCAGGTGTATCTGTGTGGATTTAATGGGGATCTAAAGTTTGCCCCAGTGAGAGTGGAGTAAGGTACTGAGACTCGGGCACAATTGACTGCCTTTACAGCTGTCTTATTGCATAATTCCCAGATGATCTTTGGCAGACTGGTTGGACTCAACTCAGACACGGATTTCCACTGCATGGGATGATTTTATTTGTCCCAAATAATGAAGCATTACTTCTACCATGAGGAGGATTGTTTCTTTAAATAGGGCTAAACCCAAAAATTTCCTCTAAACACCTCTATGTTATTTGCACTACTGGGAGCTGGAAGTTAATTGCTGTGGCCTGGACACAGAATAACCCTTGAAACTACCATGGGCCATAGTCAAAGATCCATCAGCACAGGCAGGGCCGTCCTTAGGCATAGGCAGAATAGGCAGCGGCGTAGGGCCTCACACTGCCTGGGGGCACCACTCTGCAGGCAGCCCAGACAGTGTAGAAGCAGGGCTGCTGGGTCCTAGAGAGAGCCGAATGCAGCACAGTCTGAGGAATGGGATTGGCTACTGGGGTCTCTGGGAAGGGGGGGGTAGGGTTGGGAAAGGAGCTCACCTGTGAGTGTGACTCTTTCCCCCCCGGCTGAGGTCAGGTGAGGCAGGCTCTGTGGCTCTGGAACCAGTATCCTTTGTTGTCTCCCATAACATCCATTCTTCTCCCCCCTGCCCCACGGAGCACCCCCTCCTTTCTCCCTCCTCCCCAGGAGCACCCCTCTCTCTCTCCTCCCTCCCCTCCATCAGGGCTAGGTTGGGTGAAGTGCTGGGGGGGGGGGGAGAGGAGGCTGGCTGGCTGCTTGCTGGGGAATGAAAGTGAAAGTAACTCACTTCCTGGGCAGGCAGCCAGAATTGGAATGTCACAGGGTTTGGCTGGGGTTAGCCAGATCTGTGAAAAATCAGGATAGGGGTAGGGTGAGCAGATATCCCTATTTTATAGGGACAGTCCCAATTTTGGGGTCTTTTTCTTATATAGGCTCCTTTTACCCCTCCTCCCCCACACATCCCTGTCCTGATTTTACACACTTTGTCTGGTCACTCTAGGTGGGGATAATTGGTGCCTATATAAGACAAAGCCCCAAATATCGGGACTGGCCCTATAAAATCAGGACATCTGGATCTTGCCACCCTAGCTGGGGAGCGCCTCTCCCCCAGGCTGGCAGCTGCCAGCGATCCATCTCATCCAGGGGGAGCTGCACAGGGCAAGATGAGCTGCTGTGGCTCCAGGGGTGCCCTGTCCCTGAGATCAGATGCTGTGCTAACTTCACCATGGTCCATAAGGCTGGTGGTGGTGCCCATTGGCGTGTGATTGGACCTGAGGGTTTGCTGTTGCTGTTGCCACTCTGCACCCCAAGAGATGGATTTTGGGGTCTATTGCAGCTGTTGGACCAGCAGGCTGGGGAGTGAGCCAAGCATGAAAGCAGTACTGTGTTGCCATTTAGATTGTCATTTAACAACTTTGTTTGCCAAAAATTCTTGCTAACAATCCTGAATCCAATTTCAATATTTAAAAAAAAAATCAATATCTTAGCCAAAAACAGAAAATTAAGTTGTTGACAATTATTAGTGACAGGTTTGGTTTGAGGCAGGGAGTGGGCCAGTTTTCATCAGAGAAACAAAAAATGTTGACTGACTTTCATATAGCCTGTTACTCCTGATAAGAACCGTCCAACAACTGTAATATGCTCATCTTCTTACTAGTGTATAAAGCAGGGGTCGGCAACCTATGGCACACGTGTCAAAGGTGGCAGGTGAGCTGATTTTTGATGGTATGCAGCAGCAGGCTGAGCGGCTCAGCCCATCACTGCTCTGGGGTTCCGGCTGCTGCCCTATTGCCAGCTGGGATACCAGCCATCGGCCCCACTCAGCACCTGCTGCTGGCCTGGGGACCCTCAAGGAACCCCAGGCTGGCAGTGGACTGAGCAGGCCAGCTGAACCACTCAACCTGCTGTCAGCCTGGGGTTCCATTCACTCAGCCGGCAGCGGGCTGAGTGGGCTGGTGGCGGGCTGAGCAGGGCCGATGGGGGGTTGAGTGGCTCAGTCTGCTGCCAGTCTGGGGTGCCAGCAGCACTCAGCCTACTGCTACTCCGGGGTTCTGGCTGCCGGCCCCTTGCCAGTCAGGAGCTCAGCCGCCAGCCCCACTCTGCCTCCTGCCAGCCTGGGTGAGCAGAATCCCAGGCTGGTAGCGGGCTGAGGGGGGGTTGGCGGCCGGGATCCTGGCTGGCAGAAGTTGGTGGTCAGAACCCCAGACCAGCAGCGGGCTGAGCAGGGCCTGGGATCCTTGTCTAGGGTTCCAGCCACCAGCCCGCTGCCAGTTTGGGGTTTCATTTACTCAGCTGGCAGTGGCCTGAGCAGGACCGGTGGCCAAGACCTCAGATAATAACAATAGTTTATTTATATAATATAGACAGAGAGAAACCTTCTACAAACATTAAAATGTATTACTGGCACGAGAAACCTTAAATTACAGTGAACTTGGCACACCACTTCTGAAAGGTTGCCGACCCCTGGTATAAAGTGACCATATGTTGTACTAAGATTCTCCTGCTTTTTTTTTTCCCCTGTGAGTCAGTATAACTTTTGCCAGCCCAGAAGTTGGGCAGCCAATGTTTTACGTTTTCACAATGTTTTCTCCAACTTTCATAAAGTAAATACATAGTTAATATGAGTTTAAAAGGCCAGGGACACTTTTGTGAAGAATCTGTACAGCAGATCATGCCCATAGACGATCCAGAAAAGAAATTTGAGGTTGAATTTTTTAATGTTGTGATGGATAAAGCAGTATCTGCTGTTGATGAAAGGTTTAATACCTTGCAGGTACACCATGAACAGTTTGGGTTTCTGTATGACATAACTAAATTCAACAAAATAAGAAAACAAGAGCAACTAATGACAAAGTGCAAGAACCTAGAGAGCATCCTGAAGCACGGTGATAGTTTTGATTTAAATGGACTTGAACTGTACGAAGAATTGAGTACACTGTCATCAATGTTGCCACATGCAAAATCGGTGATGGACATTGTACAGTTTATTCATACCCGCAAACTTGTTGACATATATCCTAATGTGTACATTGCCACTCGTATTCTACTGACAATTCCTGTAACAGTAGCATCAGGAGAACGGAGTTTCTCAAAGCTAAAGCTCATTAAAAACTATCTCCGCTCTACCATGAGTCAGGAACGCTTAACTGGTCTTGCTATTCTTGCAATCGAACAAGACACGACTTTGTCTTTGTCATACGATGACATTATTACTGATTTTGCAGCCAAAAAAGCCAGAAAGATTACTTTTAATTAAAAACAAATCTTTGTTTCAATACCTTTTCATATAAATTTCCAATAAAATTTTGATAAATTAAAAAAATATATTATTTGCATCATTCTGTCATATCAGAATTTTTTCTATAGTGCTGCTTCTTTAGTGCTAGTCCATCAGCATTACAGTGTGCTTCATTAAGTTAAACTGGTTTTAACAACATGAATGTGGCAAGTTTTCCAATAATGTAAGCTTATGTTTGTGTTGCTAAGAGCAGATCAGGCACAGGGGCACCAGTTTAATAATCTCGCCTAGGGCACCATAAATCCTAAGGCCGGCCCTGAGCACAGGAATAAGTGGCCTCAGCGAGGTTACGCATTGGCCTAGAAAATGTAGGAGCTTGATCACAGGAGATGTTAAGGGAGCTTTAGTGCCATGTGGTTTGTTCATCTCAGTGTAGCCCTTTAGATGGAATATTAGCTGAAATGGGTTCCAAAGCCCACATGAGCTTCCCAGAAAACAAGGCAACTCCCCCCAAAAAACACTCCAGACACTAAACCCCCTACAGATGTATTTTCTTACTGATTTTTTTAGCATCCATCTTTTTTAAAAAAAAGATCTGCAAATTCTACAGCCATCTGCCATCTACCAGCTAAGCAGAGCTGGGAGGGGATCTCCAAGGGAATGGGAAATCTACAAGGTGCTGAAGGAAATGCCAGCGATGACTCAGCAGGGGATTGTGTGTGGTAATTGAGTCAGTACTCAGGATGGAGCTGGGAGGGGCCGGGACTAAAGTGCTGGAAGTTACGTTCATTTTATATCTCAGCTGAATAAGCACCAGTAGCACTCATTAAAACAATATCATGTGACTGTCAGAGTGTGAATGTTACTCCTTATTACAAGCATCTTTCCTTGGTAGGGGACCATAGCCTGAGATTAGGCATAGGATCAAGAATAGTCAGACCTGGGCTTTGTTCCCAGGTGAATAGTGCATGCCAATGTCTAAGAGGCTTCATTTTTACCTAGTTTATAAAACCCAAGGCACATGCTATAACCTTATTTCTCACGGAGCAGCAGAATTGGCGAGAACTTCAATATCACAGCTACGTAAGCCTTAAACTTTGTGTTGGGGTGCCAAGGATTGCGTGTGGCAATCAGCTGATCTCTCTTGCTGTGTCTAATGCAAGATGCTGGGAGAGGCTTAAGGAATTTGAGGCAACAGCCAAATCTCCAGTATTTAGTTCAAATCTAGCCATATTTCCATCCTAGTAGAAAACTAAGTGCCACCAGAAAGATCACACAAGACCCTGACCTCACACAAGCTACAGCCCAGTTTCTGCATTGAAGATTCAGATGAATGCAGAGGAACAAAGGACGCAGGGCAGTCTAGTGGCTAGACCACTGCACCAGGACTCCAGATACTTGGTTTATTCTCGGCTCTGCTACTAGCTTGGCTGGTGATGTTGGGTAACTCTGCACCTTGGTTCCCCCTTCCGTAAAGTGAAGGCAATGATACTGATCTCCTTGGCAAAGTGCTTTGAGGTACACAGAGGCAAAGTACCCCATCAGTGCTTTGCAAGGCTTAGGCAAGTTGAATCTCCAGCCTTGTAAAATTCACTCATGTGAACCACCACCAGCTCCATGGGCACCATTACTGTTTCCATACAGTGCCTCACTCAATGGGGCCCTGGTCTTGGGTGATCCCTATGCACTACCACACATTAGAGAAACCAGCATTCAGAGTCTTGTAGAAACCAGAGCTAATGAGTCTTCCAGATACCTGTGTATGGTGGGTAGGAATGGTCAGCTCCCCTTCTGCAGTGGGAGAGGTTGAGGCTGACATTTTCAGACATGGATGCTCTCAGACAAACAGGAACCCATCAATCATAAGAAGCTGAACTCAGCAACATTAATGGCAAATCAGTCAAAGGATGACCCCTAGTCCTGACCTACGACACCCCTGCAATCCTGTTCCCAGCCTTCCCTTTGACATAGACTGTTGGTCATACCAGTCAGTGCACAGATGTGCAAGGGTTTCCCCCCCTCCACAATTTTAATGAAACATTCTAATGTCCTAATATAACCACATTTACATTGTTCTAACTGCATCCACTATGTGTTGCACCAATTTAAAGGGCTCTTTCTGTCAATGCACTTAGTTACTGCAAAGCCTTTGTGGAAACACGCCCTAAGAATAGAGACTAGGGTGAAATTTACCACACAAGTTCATTTCCACATGCAGCCTAAATATAACTTGACCTCCCAGCTCTGGAAAGGCCTCATACAGCTGTCATTGAGATCAGTGGAGGTCCTTCTAGTCACTTCACTGGGAGTTGGATCAAGCCATGGAGCTGCAAAATATAATTGCATCATGTGGCTCCCTACACGGGGTATTTTTCCTATGAGATAAGGCAGTAAAACTAGAAGAATTTAATCTTCAAATGTTGCCATATGTTTGACAACCTGGGGTTCTTCCCCACCCCCCGATTCCTGCCTATGAATTTTGAACAGCTAAGGCAAAGATGACTCCCAAAGAACCTAGCCCAGGGTTTTATTTTGAGCCCGGTGCATGCTGGGAAAGGACTTCGGGAATTAGTCCTTGCTGTGTGGATACCCTGGCAGTGCAGACGTAATCAATGAAGCTCCTTGTCATGGACTTCCCTACTGAATGTTAATGCTTTGATGAAGAACGCCCAGCCGTATGTTTCCCTCCCCTCTCCTTCGCAGGCAGGTAAATTCTGGTTCCTAAGGACGACGATGGGGATTGCTCTTAAAGGAGCACCAGCAACTGTCTGTTCATAGATGCACATGAATAGTTGACCTCATGGATGCAAACTTTTGTTTTCTCAAATGCCACAGGGACATTAATACATCAACATGCCACTCGCATTACATCAACTTTTTCTTATTCGGAGTCCAAACAGATCAGTCTTGCTTTGCTGAAGGCCTCTCTCCTCACCTCCCCCTAATGAAACTTGATGCTCCTATTACACCCCAGCAAGGGCAGTTAGACCTTTCTGCAAACACATTGGAACAGTTAGGAAAGTCTTGACTTGTGACCTGCCTAGACCTTCCCTGCTTTCACATGCATCATGCTGGGAGCCCCCCTTTCACCTCACCCACCCAGCCCCCCCTTCCCTGCAGCCTGGAACTCCTGTACTGATGAGGCAGAAATTTATGGCTGAGAAGACAGCAGTGAATATTTCATCCTATTGCAGGCATATGGCCAGGCATGTCCATTCTGGAACTGTGCCCCTTACTGTTTGAGTGTGCCGCTGAGATGAGCTGGCCCCTAGAACTATCACATAGAGTTGGTCTACACCCAGGGGTGTGACTGAATCTTGTATAGACAAAGCAGGGCTAGATTTACGCTAGCTAGCTTGGGTCCCTGAGCAGTGAAGCTGTGGCAGCAGGCACTTCGCATCTGGCTGTATAAACCCACCCACAGTCCTGGGTAATTACTCCCAGGATTAGCCTGCAAAGAAGCTACTTGGGCTGCAGTCACACGTGTGATTGCAGTGTCCACAAAGGGGCAATTGATACAACTCGGGAAGCACTGAGCCTTTACCCACAATCTGAACTGAATCCAAGGCCTCCACAACCAAAGCAGGGAGTCGACCTTTCTTAGGCTCATTTGAAATTATCATCCCAAGGCCCTGTCTGATTTCCATGGTCTATTAAGGGCAAGACGGAGGATGCATATTCACCAACTCGGTGAAATTCAAGCATGTAAATGCCCATTTGCTCATGCAGTTACAGGGACATTACATGCAATCCATCCATGCCTGCAAACCTTGGCATGAAATCCTGGCCCCATTGATGTCAATGGGAGTTTTGCTCTGAGCACATGCCACAACTCACTATGAACTGGAAATGTTGATCCTAAAGATCATGCACACTATTTTATGTAAGTCTCATTGCTCAGAGTGTTCCCCCTGCATGCCCTCACTGGTATGCAGCGTCCCTATTAAACCTTATGTACTAATTGCCTAGTACCTTCCCATCCCAGAAGTGGCTGCATTTCAATGGTACAGAGTTGGGGAGGACTCTGGGATCCAGCACTATACAAATGAAAAGGTATGTGGATAGTTTTAAGTTGTTCCCATTTACATTAGTTTGCGGATTCTGCATCAGGCCATCAGTGTTTGGTACCTTACTTCTAGCAATGGCCAATGCCTGCTTCATCAGAGCGAGAGGGAACACGGATCTGCCAGATACATAAGACAACTGTGCAGTGCTGTAGAGAAGGGAGCTAATGACACCTGCAGAGAACAAATCTTGTGCTTCAGGGCATAAGCTGATCATCCTTCTCTTAACATGCATTACATAGCTACAAGTGTCACTAACGGTCATAACATTCAGACTGGCATGAAACTGGGCATCATGGAAGCTGATTTACCTCTTTGATCCTAAATCCCACGCCCTCTCAGCCAAGCAGAGCTATAGAATCTCCAGGGTTACAACTAGAGGTGTGGTGGATCAGCTGCATCTGGAGCAATCACACGGAGAAGCGACAGAGTTCATCCGATTTATTCTCTTGTCCATTCAAATCCAGCCCTTCAGAGAGTTAGGGCCTGATTTGCCACTTATTGACTCCACTTTCCCCCTGCTACAACCCTGTCACTGACCTTGGTTTAAGTGTGGGACATCAGACCCACGTACTTCAGATCTGGGATGACAAAGGCAATGCTATGACACATGGGTCCCCCATGCTCCACCCTGCTGCTGTGTCCCTACACCGTGGTTCCACTGCTGCATGAGCTACGGTGTCATGAAGCCCCTTCCTTTCCCAGGGGGATTTAGAGGACGACTGGGAGAGAAAAGGGGCCATACTGCTAAGGGACTAAAAAGAGTTCCATGCCCTGAGTAGCAGCAGCAGCAGCTCCAAGCACTTACTCCAGCATCTCCTAGAGCAGTGGGTCATGGGGTGTTAAGTTACTGGGTCAGGCTCTCTGCAGACTCAGGCAGAAGACCTTGTAGTAGTTAGACTTGGGTCACATTTGCAAAAATTTGTTTGCCACCACAGGTGCTATAAATTTACTTTAAAATAAAAGCAGAGATTCTGACATACTCATGCAACTCTAGGAAGTGGGGTCTCAGAGAGGGGCCGATAAGGCTGGGTGCAAGTACAGAGCCTGTGTTTATCCAGAGTTGTAATCCTGGATGGGATTATTCAGCTCATTTGGGAACCAATTATATATAAAGTTTAAAACACTCTTCTTCCAACTATCCCAAAGCTCTACAATGCTCCTGTGAGACTGGATAACAGCCACCTAGCTATAGACAGGTAAACTGAGGCACAAAGAGATTAGAGTGACATGTCCAAGGTTTTAGACACACAAGCAGTGTTAGAATAAGAAATAGAACCCAAGTCACCTATCTCCGGTCCTCGTGCTAACCATTATGCTATGGTAACATTTCATAGCAGCAAAGAAGAAAGGATATCGCAAAAACCAGGTAGACATATAAGATACTGCCACAGCAAATGGCCATTTACTCTGACTATAAATGGCCTGGAATACTAGTAGCCTGCCAGAACGCTTCAATGCATAACTACAGCACGAGCACTGCAAATGCTTTACCTAGTTACTCTCCTAGATTGCCAGGCCAGGTCCCCAGAAGGCCACATTTCCATTTTCTTCCCCCCGCTCCAAACTTTTATACGAGCCTTTCCCTCATTCCTGCATCCCTGACAGCAGATCCTAGGGCCTGGCATTATATTTCTTTGCAGCTAATAGTCAGACTATGAAATCATCCAACAAACTACTCCCGAGCCATTTGAACAAATCGTGACAAATTTTCTTCATTTTTATAACCCTGGAGATGGGTTAGCAGGCCTGGGAATACAGCCTGCTATTGTTCTGCTCTTCCCCAGGCAACTGAGTGAAAGGGGCCCAGCTCAGGTCAGCTTCAGGGACTAGCTAGAGGGGCTGAGGCCTAGCTGGGCCTATCAAGCCCATGCTGGATTGATTATGGGCAGGAAGTGAAACCTGACATTGTTGACACCTAACACCCTCCCCATATCCTGTCTCCTAGACGAACGATGAGAGTAAAGATATTGCGTTTTCAGCAGCAGTGACATTTTTATACCTTTTAACGAAAGGAGGAAAATGTGTGTGTGTGTGGGGGGGGGGTTGGGAACTGTTGAAGAGGCCGAGGGAATGCGGAACTCAGTTACAGCATTTCAGAAGGATGGAGGGGATTTGAGTCGGAAGTTGTAGGAGGAAGGAAACATTTTCATTTTAATAAAGCCAAGTGAATTCCCTTGCTCCCAGTCCTGAGGTGAAGAGTAGTTTAAAAAAAGCTTAAGAAAATATAACAGGGAAACTACATTCATAGAGAGAAAAAGCAGTCAAACATTCAGTTGGTAATATTTTCAGATGAGGAGAGGAAGAAGGTTACAGAGGGTTATTTCAGAAAGAAGCCTGAGACAGGCTGTAGCTGGCAACACAACTGTGCTTGCTTGGCTTGCACTAAGATCAAGAGATGTATTCAGTTCCCAGGCCCTCCATGCCATCCCAATAGCACAAAGAGGTCAGAAACCTGCCCTAATATGCCAGCTGAGAAAAATCCATTAGTATCACACCCCAGAAGCAATTATGAATCAATTTTACTCAAACTTGAAAGGAAAAAGGCACACAAGGACACAGACCATGCCCAGAGAAATCCAACCCTAAAAGGAATTGGTCACAGTTAGAGAATCTGAAAACAGGAAGTTAGAATGGGAATTGTACAGTAGTCCTGATGAGGTACTTGCTATAATAATACCTATAGATGCTATGCAGCCCTTCCCAGCCACAGATTCCGGGACACCCCACAGGATGGGTTCTATTTACTGCTATTCAGTGTCAGGACTCTAACAAGGACAGCCTGGGCCAAGGATCAGAGCAGGGTCAAACCTGAGGCTGGGAGTAGTAGAGAAGGTCATAGTCAGGTTCCAAGCCAGCGTGGATATCAAGGGTCAGAGTCCATGTCGGGAGGCAAGGTCCAAATCAACGGTCAACACCAGGAGTTCAGGAACAAAGTAGTCATAACAGCTACAAGAGAGCCTGACACTGTTGCCAGAGA
Organism: Gopherus evgoodei; assembly: GCF_007399415.2. NCBI lineage: Eukaryota > Metazoa > Chordata > Testudines > Testudinidae > Gopherus > Gopherus evgoodei. The sequence goes on along the minus strand of NC_044340.1, from coordinate 7,525,802 downwards.
CTATATGGAACACTCCTTGGGTTTACATAGAGCAGGGAGCCAATCAGGCGCCATGAGGCTTTTGTCTATCAGAACCCTTGAGGCAGGACTTCCTGTGGTCTGAGTCCATTGTGGGTCAAGGGCAGTGTAGCATAAATTAGCTATAGATACTGCTGGGTAGCAGTGTGGAGCAATTTATTACCTGGTAGTTCTGCAGGCCAGGGTTCTAGACTGTGGGGGTCTTATACTCAGAACAGCAAGATCATCTGCTTCTGAGATATGGGCTGCTACCAAGTGGCTTTTCCTTGGTAGCTCCTGACTTGAGGTCTGGATTCAATAAAGCATCTGTTCTTATGTGTTTTGCTGACTCAGGGGGCTAGGTGCCCCATTTGATGAATCAAAGCTGGCAGTCCTTCAAAAAAGAATTAGAGAAATTCATGGAGGATAGGTCCATCAGTGGCTATTAGCCAAGATGGTCAGGAATGCAACCCCATACCCTAAGCCGCTGAGTGCCAGAAGCTGGGCATGGACAACTGGGGATGGATCACTCAATAATTGCTCTGTTCTGTTCATTCTCTCTGAATCATCTGGTGAAAGCCACTAAAAACAGGTGATATAGTCAAAACAGATTATGATGAAATACTCTCATCTCCAACAGTAACTAAGGATGATATTAATGGCAGTCACTCAAGTTAGACATTTCTAAATCAGTAGGTCCAGATAACTTGCAACCAAAAATTTTAAGAGATCTGACTGAGAAACTCCCTGGACAATTAATGCTGATTTTCACAAGTCTTGGAACATGGGAAATTTCAGAAGACTGTAAGAAAGCTAGTGTTGTGCCAATATTTAAAAAGGATAAATAGGATGATCTGTGTAATTATTGGTCTGTCAATCTGACCTTGATCCCAGGAAAGATAATGGAGCAGCTGATATGGGACTCAATTAATAAAGAATTGAAGGACAGTAATATATTTAATACCAGTCAACATGGTTTAATGGAAAATAGATTCTGTCAAACTAGCTTGACATTTTTTATGAGATTATAAATTTGGCAATAGAGTTGATGTAAGGTGTTTGACTTGGTACAGCCCGATATTTTGATTTTAAAAATCTAGAATGATACTAGGATGATCCGAGGAATGGAAAACCTGCCTTATGAAAGGAGACTCAAAGAGCTTGGCTTGTTTAGCCTAGCCAAAAGAAGGCTGAGGGGGGATATGCTTGCTCTTTATAAATATATCAGAGGGATTAATATTAGGGAGGGAGAGGAATTATTTAAGCTTAGTACCAATGTAGACACAAGAACAAATGGGTATAAACTGGACACTAGGAAGTTTAGACTTGAAATTAGATGAAGGTTTCTAATCATTAGAGAAGGGAAGTTCTGGAACAGCCTTCCAAGGGGAGTAGTGGGGGCAAAAGACATATCTGGCTTTAAGACTAAGCTTGATAAGTTTATGGAAGGGATGGTATGATGAAATAGCTTAATTTTGGCAACTGATCTTTGATTATCAGGAGATAAGTATGCCCAATGGTCTGTGATGGGATGTTGGATGGGATGGGATCTGAGTTACTGCAGAGAATTCTTTCCTGAGTGCTGGCTGGTGAGTCTTGCCCACATGCTCGGGGTTTCGCTGATTGCCATATCTGGGGTCGGGAAGGAATTTTCTTCAGGGGCAGATTGGCAGAAGCCGTGGAGGTTTTTCTCCTTCCTCTGCAGAGTGGTGCATGGGTCACTTTCTGGTGGATTCTCTGCAGCTTGAGGTCTTCAAGCCACAATTTGAAGACTTCAATAACTCGGACATAAGTTAGGGGTTTGTTATAGAAGTGGATGGGTAGGGTTCTGTGGCCTGCTTTGTGCAGGAGGTCAGACTAGATGATCATATTGGTCCCTTCTGACCCTAAAATCTATGAGTCTTTGAGTAAAATTAACATATGCATTGTTTTTGTAGCCTTGTCAGTCCCAGGATATTAGGGCAATAAGGTAGGTGAAGTAATAGGTTTTACTGGACCAACTTCTGTTTGTGAGAGAGAGAAGCTTTCGAGCATACACAGAACTAACTTTTCTTTAGGTCTAGCCTCAAAAAGACAATCCAGACCTGAAGAAGAGCTCTGGGTAAGCTCGAGGGCTTGTCTCTCTCACCAACAGAAGTTCGTCCAATAAAATATATTGTCTCATCCACCTTGTGTCTATAAAATTAAGATGACACATATTAAATAGATTAAAAACTGGCTAACTGATAGGTCTCAGTATGTAATTGTAAATGGGGAATCATCATCAAGTGGGTATGCTGATAGTGGGGGGTACCGCAGGGATCCATTCTTGGCCTGATGATATTTAACATTTTTATCTGTGACCTGGAAGAAAACATAAAATCATCACTGATCCAGTTTGCAAATGACACAAAGATTGGGGGCGGAGGGGGAGTGTAAATAATGAAGAGGACAGATCACTGATACAGAGCAATCTGGATCTCTTGGGAAGCTGGGTGCAAGCAAACAATATGTGTTTTAATATGGCTAAATGCAAACGTATTCATCAAGGAACAAAAAATGTAGGCCATACGTACATGATGTGCGAAGCAGTGACTCTGAACAAAATGTGAGGGTCGTGGTGGATAATCAGCGGAGCATGTATTCTCAGTGCAGCACTGTAGCCAAAAGGGCTAATGCAATCCTTGAATGCATAAACAGGGGAACCTTGAGTAGGGGTAGAGAAGTTATGTTACCTTGGCATATGGCATTGGTGCAGCTGCTGCTGCTGAAATACCGAGTCCAGTTCTGGTGTCCACAATTCAAGAAGGATGTTGATAAATTGGAGAGGATCCATAGAAAAAACATGAAAATGATTAAAGGATTTCTGAACATTCCTTCTGGTGACAGACTCAATGAGCTGAAATCTATCTAATTTAACAGAGAGAGAGTTGAGGGGTGACTTGGTAAACAGTCTGTAGAAAGAAACAGTCTGTAATATGATCCAGTGGCCAGAAGCAGAAGCTTGAAATATTCAGACTTGAAATAAGGCACAATTTTTTTAATAGAGAGAGTGATTAACCATCGGAACAACTTAGCAAGAAGGTGGATTTGTATTTTTTTAACCTTCTGATGCAATTGCTTCTCCTCTTCCATTCCACTCCAGTATCATTATGACATCTGGTATCTTTAAATAAACACTGCTCCCTATAATTCATGTGGTCTCTGGCCTGTGCGAATGGGACTGGCCAGATCTTCAGCTTGTGTACATAAACACAGCTTCCTTCAAGGGAGATACATTGTTTTACACCAGATCCGGGTCAGGCCCATTTTACTGAAATTTGGGTAGTGACAATGCTGCTTTCAGAGCCTCTATTTCTGGGCTTGTTGTATCATTCTTTTTAACTAGTCAAAGGAATTGGGCATATTATGGGCTAGCAATGTGCCACATTTTGTGCCTTAAAATGGAACCTATCCAGGAGTGGTGGTAACCTATGAGAAGCCCAGTTTCCATTTGATTGGCTCAGCAGAGCAGAGCCTACTTCACTGGCCTTTTGATAAATGGCCTTCCCTCTGATTCAAGGCCCTTGCCTGGGGGGGATGTTCAGCACGGTACATTTCAGTGCCTCCAACCAATGGCAGGCTTAGTCCATTTCACTGGCGTCACTAGTGCTGTTTGCCAGCATCAGTGTCCCATTCAGTGAATCCTTTGTTCACCTCAAGCTATTTCCCAGCCCTGCTGAATGCATTGATCTCACCTTAGAAGGATTCTATTTTTTTCTGTTTGAAAATTCTTTGCACTGTTTGTTCTTAGGGTTTCCAATCTTGCAGTGCATGCCCAGGGACAGCTCCTGTTGAGGTATAATGCACAGGTCAGTGTGTGTTATATGACCCTACCTGGAGGGGCTCGATCCACAGAGTCTCTGGGTCCGAGACACCTCCAACAGCTACTTGCCACCCCTGGCCAACAAAAATTAACACTGGCCACAGACACCAACCCCACTCCCATCAGCAAAAAGGGTCCAATGTCCCTGACAGCTAATCATTACTGAAATGTTTTAGAGATCCGTGTATACACACACATACACATATATATACAATCTTTGCATGTTATTTTATAATTTTTCTTACCTTATCCTAACATGGCACCACAGTCCAGACTCCAGGAGCATGTACTGCAGAGGGCTCGTAGGTGTCCAAACTTAAAATCCTCCTGCACATTAAATCTTTACCTGGCAAGGCAATACAACAATGAGCTAGGCTGGTTAAAAACCAGCCAGGCGGCAACCCTAGGTACAGCTCTCCGCTTCAGAGCTGGCTCTGGAACCTGCTTGATCTCAATATAATTTGGCCACATCGAGGTACTCGGCTGTCCCTAGGAATACACGCCTGCGGAGCTGTTATCACATGCACCACTTTACATAGATGAGCAGTCCCACTGAAGCCTTCAGGGCAGATCTTCAGCTAGTGGAAATCAGAAATAGTTCTTCTGATTTAATGGAGCTACACTGGTTTACATCAGTTGAGGGTCAGCCCAGTGAAAAAACTTGTGCCATATAGTTTAGCATGTGTATAAGTGTTTGCAGGACTGGGCCTAAAAGTGGCGAATAAATTCAAAGGAGTATTATTGTTGCTGGTTAACCTGTGAAGTCCAGCACCACATATCACAGCTGATTTTTCCATGCAACAGTTAGGATACTCTTCATTCTCCATTCGTCTCTTTTCTTAATCAAGGGAGTTAACAGGCAGATTCAGATCAACTGTAATCTCCCCCACACTCCCCGAGCCACCGGGGAACCTGGGGTCTCATTCAAACAGCTAAAGACCTTCCTTCCTTGTATCAGGACAGTTGACAATCCCCCTTCTTAATGTGTCACATAGGAGATTGTCTGTGGACCACTTAGGCCCTGGAAATGCTGTCTCAGAGGAAATGATTCCTACCTGCCACCAAGCCTGGGGCATCTGTTGAAATGTCCCTATTTTCCATCCATCATCCCCAGAAGAATACCAGCCCAGATGCAATACCAGCCCAGATGCAAAAAAGCGAGAGGAGAAATCGGAGCAAGTGGAAGGCAGGTGTGCCAATAAATCCTCCATCATAAACCCCCTTTCCCCTCAATTTCCTCTCGGCTCAATGGCACGAACAAAGATGATGGAAACTGTTACAGGGCTGGCCAATTTCACTTTTAAAGCCTTGAGAGTCACACACTTAGAAATACGACTTAGTTTAACTTGCTTAGTTTGCATTTGCTAGGGCTGCGCAGATGTCACAGGAAGCAGGATTTAGGTTCTAACACAGCAAAGTGCTAAGCACATGATTAACCGTAAGCATGTGCTTAACTCCAATTAACTTCAATTAGACCTACTTTCAGTCAAGCACACATTTGCATGTTTTGCTGAAGCAATGCCTTGATCCCGAACATTCCTCGGCTTTTGCATTTCCTCTTGTCAAGGAGAAGAGAAGCGTCTTACTTACAGGACCTCAGAGCCAGGGCCATACTGTCAACAGTGTTCAGTCACCTATGCGAGTTAGGCACCTAAATACATTTAAGGATCTGGGTCTTAGGTGCTTTTGAAAATCCCACTGGATACCTACCTGCATCTTTAGGCACCTAAATACCTTCAACAAATCTGACCCTAGCTTTAATGGTGTCCATCATATAGGAGAAGATGGAATAGTAAATGGCCTGGAGTGTAAGTGCATCTCATTTTTTGAAATGTTAAATCATCATGAAATTGACATCTATTTAGCAATACCGCTTGTGATTGTATCATGGAATAGTGATTTGCTGTAGTGAACAGTGACCCAGAAATCAGATGTTGAAATCCACTTCTCTACAGTGTTTGAATTACACTGCACAGCAGCTAGGTCATCAGCAGTAGGCATTGAACCTAGGACCTCAGGACCTTAAATCAGGACATCCTTTTTCCAGAGGCAGCTCTAGCACCAGCGTGCCAAGCGTGTGCCTGGGGCAGCAAGCTGCAGGGGGCCCCTGCGGTCCCTGCGAGGGTGGCAGTCAGGCGGATTTGGCGGCTTGTCTGAGGGAGGTCCGCCGTCCCACAGATTTGGCGGCAATTAAGCAGCAGGTATGCCGAAGCCGTGGGACCGGCGGACCTCCCTCAGGCAAGCCGCCGAATCCACCTGACTGCCGTGCTTGGGGCAGCAAAATAGCTAGAGCTCAACCTCTGTATGTGACCCAGCCAGCAACAGAGGGACACAAAAGCACCACAGGGTGTGGGATGCGGTTTAAGGCACAGATTTCCAGTAGGGGAGTGGCTGCAGCTCGAGGTGGGTTGAGACCAGGTTTCACGACGACCTTCCCTTTCTTTAGGGTTAGAGAGCATAAGGGCAAGGGTGATCCAGTGCTTTCACTCCTGGTAGACCTAGGTTCAAGGCTCTGCTCCATCACAAATCTCTTGCCTGGCCTTGGGCAGGTCACTTAATTCCCCTTCTGTAAAACAAGGATGATAGCACTGCCCAAGCTTACAAGGCAGGGTTGAGAGTGCACATGTTAAAAGTTGGGAGGTACTCAGATGAGATGGTAACAAGGGCCAAGTATCACAAATGGGTGTCAGACTGCTTTCAGCCATAACATGGGAGTCACAGTACACAACAGGTGAACCTGTGGCTCTCCAGGGACTGAGATTTTGAACAAGCTGCACCACGGTGAAACCCAGATCAAGGGAAACATTAGGCTTCAAAACATACGTCCCTCTCCTGGGGAGAATTTTATGTTTACCTTGGTTTGTACAAAACACGTGGTGCCTTCTAAGTGGCAGACATCCCGGGATCTAAAGTGATCCCACATGAAAGTGTGTTAAACAGCAACATTTATGGAAAAGAAAACAGCAAATCCCCAGGGATGGAGACTGCAGCATAAACAATGTGCAGAGACATACATCGCATTCAGACAGATGTCTCAAGGCTCCTGCTATTCAGAGCTCTGCGCCTGCACATAGCGCCTCTCAAAGCACCGTATAAACTTCAGCAGCTCTTTCAACACCCCCATGATGTGTGTAACTACCTGAATATTGTGCGTTGTTATTATCTGTGTGACGGTAGCAGCTAGGAGCCCTGATCATGGACCCCATGGTGCTAGGCACAGAACAAAAAGAATCACTGCCCCAAAGAGGTGACCGTCTAAGCACAAGATGAGAAGAGAGGATACACCAAACAGAAATGATGTTCCTTCAGGGTGAAATTCATCCCTGCGCAGAGATTCAGCACAAGGGCTGAGCACCACTTGGATACCTGAAGGGCTGCTCGGTGCACAAGATAAATTTCACCCTAAGAAAGAAACATTAGCCCAAGTGCACCTAGAGCTGTGGTGTCATTGATTCCAAGGGGCTACTGGAATCATTTAGTTTGACCTCTTGTACAACACAGGCCAGAGAACTAACCTCCAATAATTCCAAGAGAAAATCATACAGAAAAAAATCCAGTCTTGACTGAGAAATGGTCAGTGATGGAGACTCCACCTCCCCCCCTCGGTACATTGTTCCAGGGGTTAATTACTCTCACCGTTAAAAACGCATGCTTCAGTTCCCATCTGAACTTGTCTAGCTTTAACTGCCAGGCACTGCATCGCATTAGACCTTTGTCTGCTAGATGGAAGAGCAGGCAAAAAGCACCCACCACAGTCATGCCAGCAAGGTTCATTCCATAGGTCTGCAAACATTTAAGCCCCTGTTGAGAGTTAAGCAGGAGCTTAAGGGGTTTGCTGAACTGGGCCCACACTGATGGATTATGTCACGGTGAGTGAAGCTATCAGGGCTCCGATCATCTCTCCCTATTTGATTTCTTGTCTGATCAGTGCTGGTGCTAGACAGAAATCCCATTCTTCAGCTAACACGCAGAAAAAAATAATCAGTCAATCAATTCTGGGCATGAAAATTTTCAGGGCAGAAGGTTATTCTTGCCAAAAGTTATGAGCATCAGAAAACAAGGAATGTAATGAAAAAGATTGCTCAGCAATAGCATTATACTCCTGACCCTACATTACTATAGCACTCTATTTACTTGTCAGCAGGAATGTTCTTTAGAAGAGCTTTGTTGCCATCTAGAGGGATAGCTGTGCAATATAAAAATCACATACAATAGTGAATGCTGACTTGTTTCAATACTGCAGCAGACTCATTAAGCTGGGCTGCTTGAAAAATGGAAAGATTTTCCCTGGAACATTCTAGAAATGACAATTTTTAATGGAGAGCTTTCAGTGAAACAAAGCAAACCAATTGTTTTCATTTTGCTTCACACCGAATTGTTTTAGTTTTGGGTTCATTTTTAATTCCCTCCCCGTGGAAAAAAAAGGAGGAGGGAGGGAACGGAGGAAACAGATGGGATAGGAAGTCAGTCAGAAATGAACATTTCCCTCTCAATTTGTTTTGTTGAATTAAAAAAAAATCAGAGGAAACAAACCTTTTTTGCAAATATTTTCACTTACTTTGAAAAGCTGTTTTTCATCCCAAATTGTTGGGGGGGCCTGGGCCAACCCTGCTTCATTGATATGGAAGCTGGTCCCAGATCCACTCCTGCTGAATTTAATTGCATCACATAACTCAGGTAGAAAGGGTGTAGGCCACTGATGGGTCCGGACTATGAGATGATCAGATACTACAGGCCACATAAGAATTTAGAGAGCTGGAGAGACATTTTATCAGCCAGCCTGATGGCCCCCACAGCCCCTCCCACTTTGTATTGGTCTCAGCAGAGCTGGGGAGCGTCATGCTCATCATGTGTTCAGCTCCCGTGGCAGGGTCAGAATGCAGTGGTTACTCTTATTGACTTCCCATGGGGCAGCGACAGCAGCAGCTTGGGAATAATTCTGAGAGCTTTGCTTTCATAGATTATAGATTCCAAGGCCAGAAGGGACCACTGAGATCAGTTAGTCTGAGCTCCTGTATGACACAGGCCAGAGAACTGCCTCACAATAATTCCTAGAGCAGATCTGTTAAAAAAACATCCAGTCTTGATTTAAACATTGTCAGTGATGGAGAAATCACCACGGCCCTCAGTAAGTTGTTCCAGTGGTTAATTCCTCTCACCATTAAAAATTTATGCCTTATTTCCTGTCTGAATTTGTCTAGCTTCAACTTTCAGCAACTGGATCGTGTTAGACTTTTCTCTGCTCGACAGAAGAGCCCTTAGTTAAATATTTGTTCCCCATGCAGGTACTTACAGACTGTAATCAATCACCCCTTAACCTTCTCTTGGTTAAGCTAAATAGATCGAGTTTCTGCAGTTGATCACTGTAAGGCATGTTCTCTAATCCTTTAATCACTCATGACTCTTCTCTGAACCCTCTCCAATTTATCTACATCCTTCTTGAAATGCAGGCACCAGAGCTGGGCACAGGGTTCCAGCTGCGGTCCCACCAGTGCCAAATACAGGGGTAAAATAACCTCTCTACTCCTACTCGAGATTTCCTGGTTTATGCATCCCAGGATTGTATTAGCTTTTTTGGCCATTTGGCTCCTTCCACCCCTCTTGATTCTCCCTGCGAGATGCAGAGGAAAAGCCAGATGTTGTATCTGTGAAAGCTCTGGGGGGAAAAAAACAGCTTATGTCCCTGGGAATTGACTGTTTTTATGAGTTTTCCAAGAGGCCAGCAGGGGGCACAACTACAGGGAACATGGAAGAGCATGGTCAGAAAGTCCCAATTTGATTCCCCATGCTACAGCCAGAGATCCTGTCAGATCTGCACGTGACCACTGCTAGAACCTCCCTCTGATCTCCCTTTCCCTCACTGGAGATGAGAACCAGGAGATGGAGGGAATTGGCCCAGAGAGGATGAGGATTTGGGGAACCAGGATATGTGAAGCTTGCAGGGTGGGAACTGCAGACCAAAAGCTTTTAAAAGGAGCCCTGAAATGCAGCTGCTTCTGGAGTGGAGTGCAGCAACATATTTATATGCAGCCAGACACTGGAGAGGTTTTGCACTGGGAAAAGAAATGGGGACAAAGCTCTTTATGAAAAGTGCTTCATGGAGGTGATAATATCCACCCAGAGCAGATAAGACTCAGCTGAAGCACTTCAATCTCCTAAAGCACAAGGGACTATGTAGAAGAGTCCATTCACTGCTGGTGTGACCCCTCCTAGGCTCTCCTCTTCTGGCACCCCCGGCCGACAGCTACTCCAGCTCTGTAATGCTCTGTCTTTCCTCATGACGCTACCCACCAGCCAAGTTACACATCACGAGGTTGGACATGGAGACCCCATTCAACCCCACCTGAGCACCACAGCATAGCTCAGCCGAAGCAGTAAGAGCAATGTGGCATCTCTGCTAAGAGATGGAGCTGCCGGTGCAGCAGGTCCAGGATGGATGCAGTCCTGTCATGCCGCCAAGAGAGGGCATGAGCAAAGAGGGGATGAGGCTGTGGAACTGCAGTTTGTCTCACTGCCATGCAGGGGCACGGCCTCAGAGTTTGGCACGGCCAGTTGATGCTGTAGCTACAGTGTGTCACACAGCCACAAGGGGGCGTTCCATGGGGCTGCTGCATGTCACCCTGCCACAAGTGGGCGTGCCATGGGGCTGCTGCATGTCACACTACCACAAGGGGGCGTGGCAGGGGGCTGCAGCGTGCTCTCCTACCCGACTCCCGGCCGGTTTAACATCAGGTGTCCCTGCTCCAGCACCGTCTTCCCCATGGGAATGTGACACGGAGCAGTGTCTGCGCTGTATTACAGCCAGCACTGAGGATGCTGCCTTGGACCTGGGACAACAAGAGCATCACTGGGCCATGAGGAGGCCTGGCAAGGAGTTCTGGCCTGTGTTAACTGCAATCCATTCTTCCTTCCTCACTGGGGAGCTGAGCAGACCCATATCCCTACTTCCGCTGCCACTCAACCAACAGAGACAGGCAAAGGGTCCGTGCAAATGCTTCCTCCGGATTACTGCTGCCCTGACAAGACCTCAACAGGGACCCTCCTGGTCCACAGGTGGTGGCTCAGTCAGGGGAGCTAAGAGGCAGCCCCAAAGCTCCACACAGGTGGAAACTGCTCTCTGCCCAAAGGGTACAGCCTGGGCACTTGGCAGACGTGTTCTCTGGCATTCCTCCGGTAGCAGTGCCCAACCAAGCTGCAATATCACCGTGCAGTGACCAGGTGGCAGTAGAGTCACACCCACAGCCATGCACTGACCCAAGCTTGGCGTTCCCATCCCCAGACATGCTGGGAAAGTTCTCGGATCCTCTCACCCAGCTGTTAATGGGCTAGATCGCCAAAAGCTTTTCAGCCCTTCTGCAGGGGCTGGGCCCCACCTTGGACAGCTGGATCAGAGAGAAGGCTCCCAACTCAGTTTAAATGCAGACTTTTTATATCAGAAGCCTGTTATCTGTCGGTCTCTAGGAAACCCAGTTTGACCAGTGTACATCAGCCTTCCCAGGGGCAGTACCTATCTGGAGTTATTTACAATTAAAGCGATTCACCTTAATCACCTCCCCCACTCACATGCACTGGCTTTGGTTCCTGGAGGAGCGGTGTGAACTGTCTCCCTGACCCATAGCAACACACAAACTTCATACAGTACGGCTCCAAAGACATTGCAGGATCTGTCACCCTGGCGGCAAGTATCTCTGGTTGCTCTAGGACAGGCTTCCAGCCACTTGAGAGCCAATCCTTTGCAGATCAATTCCCTGGAGAACCTTGACATACAGCCGGGTAACGGACTGTGTGGCTTAGAGCCCAGCCCTCTGCCAAGCCAGCAGCACCTGGGGCTTGATGGGAAGCGCATGACAACCCAGCCAAATAACACAGAGCCTTCGGCCCTCAGGAACATTGCTCAAGAGGCCAAGAAGCATTTTCACCCTCGGCGAGCTGAGCTTGGAAAACTGTCAGGGTTCCTGGAAGCTACTTAAGAAGGTGAAATAAGCCTGGCTTCTCGTTTATGAGCGAGCTGAGAGCTAGACGGCCCAGAGCCTAGCTGGTAAATTTCCACTGGAGTCTTGGAGTTTGTCCCCAGCCATTTCCTCACTGCGTCTGAGACCGGAGAGAAAATTCAAGCATAAAACATGAAGCTAATTCCCTGCCCTAATGTCACAGTGTACGGACACCCAATGGAGGAGGGGTGTAACCTCAGTGTATGCCATCTGGGTGAGTGACTGCACGATGGGAAAACCAGGCTTCTTTCGGGAGAGGGCTCGGAACAGCCAAGGAGTTTGTGTATGTGTGTGTTTCTGCATTTCTGATGGGCTCGCAGCAGAGGGCTGGAGCTACTGCAGCAAACACTTGTGGAGCAAGGTCTGCCCAATACAGCAGGTGGGAAAGTGATGACTGATGAGTCCAAGAGAAAGGGTCTCTCCATGCTCTGCCCCCCTCAGCACAACACAGGACACTTCTCACCTCTCAATATCCTGCACTCCCAGTGCATGCATAGGCTGCATGCCTCTCACTCACTCTATACACTGTCACTATTACAGAACCTTCCCTCTTTTCATCCCGCATTCCCACTGTGCCTCTGACCCTCCCTAATCACTGCACAATTCCTGGGCATGCAGGGAGACAAATGGAATGATTTACCCAAGCCGTCATTCTGACACCAGACAGCCTTTCTGAAAGTCTGATACAATCTCCTACTCCATCCTGAGCAGCAGCCTCAATGCATGTGTCTCCAGTTGATGGCCCTGCATAGAAACAGTGATGATTATTGTTATTGGTGCAGAGTAGCCTATGGTGGCTGTTGCTTTTTACTCCCCTCTGACATAATGGACTCTGTTCCTATCAGGCATTAATCGATTACTTCTGACTTACTCTGCTCTCACTCTCCCATCCTTCACCCCCAAGCTAGTCTCCTCCATCAAACTGATTTACATCAGAGACACATGAGCAACATCTGTGCTGTCTTTGGCCAGTGATATCAATCATAGAATCAATGGGGTGTATCAGGTTATAAGACTTCTCAATGTTTACCCATTTTCTTAATATTTGGCTCATTCTTTGAAGTTCCCGATTCCCCGCCTCTGGAGCCTTCTCCATCTTACCTGGGCAGCTGGAGAGTAGAACTCCTCAAATGGCTCGCACACAAGATAATCAGATATGGGGCCAGCCCAGAATATTGGCACCAAGTTCCTGAGATAGGCTGCATCCATACCAACCCTGGAGTTTGTTTTTACATTCTGTTGATGGTCCTTAGCTGACTCCCATTGTATCAGAGCATCTCATAATCTTTGATGTATTTAGTCTCACAACCCGCCCACCCCCAAGACACAGGGACCTCTCATCTCTGTTTTACAGAGAGGAGAGTGCTACAGACAGGCCAAGTGACTGGCCCAAGGCCACACAGGACATGCATAAAGTCCAAGGCCAGATAGGACCCCTGTGAAAATCTAGTCTGACCTCCTGCATTACACAGGCCATAAGACTTCCCTGAATTCATTCCTGTTTCGATCCAGGTTGCTCTCAAGTTGCAAGGAGGCTGCATTCCTTTGGGATTTGCCCTGATGATGGTGATGGTATTGTTTAGAAAAACATCCTGTCTTGGTTTTAAAATCACCAGTGATGTAGACTCCACCACAACCTTTGGTAAATCGTTTCAACAGTTAATTAAAAACCAACACCTTGTTTCAGTCTGAATATGGCTAGTTTCACCTTCTGGCCCCTGGCTCATGTTACACCTTGGTTAGCTAGGTTGAAGAGCCCATTATTAAATATTTGTTCCCCATGTAAGTTCTTACAGTTAATAGTAAAGCAGGGATTTGAACTCATGTCGTTGAATTTTTGGCTCATATCCTAACCACTTTCTGGCTATAATCATCCCAAGACTGATGGGGTTAGTAAACCCAAGCATCCCCCCTTAAAGGGATGGGGGAATCCCCAAAGCCTTTTATCCACACTCCCATGTATCATGTCAAGTCAGATAAAACATGTCATCCTGGGTCTGGCTTTGGTAAAGCGAATAACAGAGCATCCTTTGCAAGCAACAATAGACTGACAAGGTCTCAACCCAGTGGCTAGTATATCTGAGCTGTGTGCCCTGTGTACAGAAAACTCAGCCTGGTGGAGAGAAAAGGCATCTCTTACCCCACTTTTGTGCCACCCACATTCTGGGCTGCTGCAGGGAGCCAAATGGCCCCGAATGTAAATTAGAGCATCCACACGCTGCTCTAACATTTGGCAACTTCTCCAGATCAGCCTATGGGCTGTTTAGTGCTACGGACGAGCCTCTTCCTGACATTCTCTGTGCCAGGGGTGAGGTGGGGGCAGCATAAAACCCCTTGTACCAGTTCCGTGCTGATGAGGGTGCCAGGAGAATTCTTCTGCAGCCCCTATGCACTGCCAGAGCAGTGTACAGGGGCCAGAGCAGGGCTCAAAATTGGTGCCCAGTGCTCTATTTTAATTATGATTCTTCCTGATCTGGCTGTAGAATCCAGTCCCAAGAATTTGACAGCAAACGGGGGTTGAAGCCCATTGATCTTATTAGCAGCAGCTGGGGGCCATGATGGGAAAAACTCAGTCTGGAGCGGTGCTGACTTCTCCCTCACATGTTTCCAGCTGTGGTAGTGAGCTTATGAAGCACGGCGTATTAATGAGCTCCACAGATTTGGTTGGGCCATTTGACTTAAATGGGGTTGCGTTAGCACCCGTGACTCACCAGTTCTAAAAAGAAATGCAACCCTGAGTCAAACAAATTACGTAACCCTCCTATCTCTGTCTGCGTAACAAAACCAAACTGCAGGCGTGGAAGAGTGCAGAGCAGAAGGCTGTACTTAATAGTCCATTAATAATAAAAAAAGAGAGAAATTATAGACCTAGTATTTCCAGAGTGCATCTGTTCAGTGGATAACTTCAATGCAAAACAGAAAAAAAAAGAGCAGGGGAGGGGAGGCAAGGGGAGTCTAGCATGGGAGATCTGTACTTTGATTATACAGCAAATTCCCACTGAGGATCTCAAAGCACCGGATAACCTGTTCAGTATTGTTTTATGGCTGGGGAAATAGCTGAGACATGACGCAATTAAGGGCTCAAAGTCAACAGGAAACTTCCATTCACTTCAGTGGGGCAGGATCAGGCACTGTCCTGTCTACACACAAAAGTTGTATAGAGCTTTAACTATACAAGTGTAGTTAAAGATGTCCTGTCCCCCCCAGGATGTATTATAACCTGTTCAAAGGTGCCTATAGACCAGTATAGTTATTCCTGCATGATTAGACGAATAAGCTATACTGTATGAGGTGTCTTTATATTGATACAACTGCATCCGTATCAGAAATTATACTGGTATAACTATTATCATTCCCCTAGCCAAAATAGCTGTGTGTAGACCAGGCCTAACCAACTTAAAGAAAGCCAATGACAAAGCTAGGACTAGAATCCAAGCATCCGGGCACACAATTCTACCCACCAGTCATATTCACCCCTCTGCCACAGCACTACCTAGTCTTATGGGCTGTTTTTTAGTTGGGACCATGGGATGTTTCCACAGATCACAGATTTTAATTACATCAGGTCAATTTCCTATTGCACGTCCCTGGCCGTGCCACTGACGGCTTTTCTTCCAATAAGTTTATTCCCTTAGCTGGGATGTCTGTCAAAGGACTCTGTGCTGCTGGGGAGATAGCAGAAAAGCATCATATTGTGCAGGGTGGCTGGGCCAAAATATCCAGTACCCTGCAGGCCATACTCTCATGGAAATCAATGGGAGCATTCAATATTGGGAGCACCAGTAGCTGGAAAACTCTGCAGGGAATGAGGGAAATTGGAATTACACTATAAGTCATTGCCTATGAGGCTAGAGTCACCTCTACAGGCAGAGAAAGCAAAGCCCTGATTGATGTCTGAGGCTGTACAAGGAGGATTGAGCCCTATAGTATATTTTCTCAAGTCTTTTTCCTGTTCTGGGTTCCAATGACCCAAAAATTGGGACTTCCACTGCTTCCCATGGAAAGTTATTGCATCATAATCTAGATCATAATCTCTTTCCCTCTGTTTTGCTTTGCAATTAACAGGTAATGAGTTACATTCCTGCTAGTTTATACCCTCATCAATGGACATTTTTCCCCAATGTTCAGCCTAGACTTTCTTTTTTTATTTCACCCTGTTGTTGCCTGGGTCACTATACATGGGTTCCTTTCCTTGCCTGCTGTTTGCATGAAAGCAGCATGAAGCAGCCCCCAAGAATCCTCAAAGCACATGAAATTCACCTGCTGTGGGTTTGATTACAGATGCTTGTAGGAAAATCTATGATCATTCTGAGCTAATCTAGCAATGTGCGAGGCTCTATCCTTTAAGGGGAAGGATGGTCCAATGGCTAAATTGCAAGGGGAGAGCTGCATTAACTTCCTTATTCTGCTACTGACCTGCATCCGCAGCCTTCCTGTCTGTCTGTTCCTCCTTTGTCAAATAAGGGTAATAGCACTTCACTGCCTTAAAAGTCTGTGAGTTGCTCAGCTCATATGATAATGAAAGCCACATGAGTACCTAAGGTAGATTTAATAACACAGACTTATTCCTTTCCCAAATTCATGATGTTAAGTTGTTCCTCCCCAAAACAAGATTATGAATCCACAGAGCAGGAGGTTCAGTGCAATCAGAGAATCAGTAACGATGAGGCAGCAGAAATATGCTAACAAGCTCTGGAGAATTGGGAAATATGCCATTTTAAAGCGTAACTATACCCCATAATATGCTTCTTGCACAGCCTCAGCACAGGAATCCCCACTGTGGGGAAGCGCTGGCACATTGGCTCGAGCGAGAGAGATGGTTTATATATTATGATAAAGCAAAGTACCACCAAGCTGTTCATTTACCGTGGTTAGAACTCAATTTATTTCTTGCTCATTCGACAAACACAATATGAAAAGAGCTGCCTATGTTTATCTAGTCCAAGCAGCAGCAGCTCTCAGCTCTGCTGAATGTAATGGAGGGAAATTGGCCCCAGGAGTCAGACTGTACCGTTCTCTTGAGCTAGGCAGGAATAGGTAAATTGCATTCGATAAGCAAGGCAGTGTCTGTTCACATTAGAGCCGGGAGCAGAGAAGGGGGCTGGTAAATGCCCACCTATGAGGCCCAAATGATTAAATGCCACATGGTGGGGTCCTGCATTCATTAGGGTTTTTGACACAGTTGGAAGTGCCTTCTCCGTGATGCAAGGTTTTGTCGAGGCCCTTGGCTATTCTGCAAGCTTCCTATTAGGATTCCCTATTTACATAGGGCCAGATTTGCCCAAAGAGTTCAAAGACATTTTCAAATGCAAATCCACAACTGGGGCCAGGCTTGCAAAAGACACCTGTCCCTGTCATGCGGGGCTCTTTTCAAACTTATCACATAGATGGGAGCAGAGCTCATTTCAAAATTGAGCCCAAGTACCCAAAAATGTGCCAAACCCATTACAACAGCCCCCTGCTCTGAATCATTTATAATCTAAACAGACAAAAAAGGAGCAGAGGAATCGATAACGCATGAGAGTTTTGGTTTTTCTAATATTGTATTATTATCATTGTTTACTTTACCCTGTTTTTTCATGTGTTTTAATATGTTGGCAAAGTGTTGGTGTTATTCTCTATCCCTCTAGTTGCAAGCCAAGCCTGAGGATAAGAACCTACTACTTAGTCACATGGGAGCTACTGCTTTAGCTCAAGAGATAAATGTCAATGCTTTTGGTGCTGAAAGTGTGTAGAGAAACTGCTATAGGATTTAGGTATGGCTAAAGCATCCTAAGGTTCACCTCAGATTTGGAAGGTGGTGTTCTGGAGTGCAGGTAGATTGAAGCATAGAAATGTAGGGATGGAAGGGATCGCAAGAGGTCATTGAGTCCAGCCCCCCCATGGTGAGGCAGGATTAAGTATACCTAGATCAGAGAAATGCAGGCTGACAGCAAGCTCTGGTTATTTCGCTCAACTGGGTTTCAGTTAAAATAGTGTAGTTGTTCAGTGCAAGCTCCTCGGGACTCCCTGAGAAGAACAACACAGGTCTTGTCTTCACTGAAGAGTTAACTCAAGTTATACCTCAAATGTTGCCCCTCACTCAAGTCCCATCCACACACAAAAACCCTTTACATAAGTGCAGTGGTCCTTTTAACTTGGCTGGCTCGGCAGGGGGTATATGCTGCAGTTCCAATTAAAGCAACTCAGCAGCTGTTTCCATAATCACTCCATGCAGCTGGAGTGGTATTTCTCAGCCTGGCTGCTCTTACTTGAGCGAGGCTAACTTGGGAGGAGTTACTCAAGTGTTGATCACTCAAGTTAACTCTTCAGTGAAGTCACAGACACAGAAGGGGTGCAGGGAAGCTGGTTTTGAATGGAAAATAGGCTTCAGCTAAACAATTTTTTCTGCGACATGTCTTCTGTCTGCAGACAATTTTTGATATTTTATTAAAAATGTAAATGCCTAAATACCAAAATATTTGTCAGTTTTCAAATGTCCACCCAAACAATCCATATTTTCCATTCAACTCCCTCACCTCATATTTTGACCAGTGTTAGTTGCAGGTTCTCGCCTCACTGATGGTGTTGGGTTGGAGAGATCATCAGAGATTCATAGAGTAAGGCCAGAAGGGACCATTACGATCATCTAGTCTGACTTCCTGCACAGAACAGACCACAGAACCTCACCCAGTAATTTTGCATCAGGTTCATAACTTCTATTTGAGGCTACAACATCTCTTTTACGACGACACTCAGACTTGATTTAAAGCTTGTTTACAGCCTGATTTATGCTTGTCTTTTGCTCCGTTGCTAAGGGTGTGTGTGTGATTCAGGGTGAAATCAGACACAGTTGGGATGCTGCGTAGAAGGACAAGGGCATTCTGTTAAACTAACTCCTTCATACACCCTTTTTTTACTGAAGCTGCAAATCATACCAGTCTCCCTCCTACAATGGCTGGCTGGCTGGAATGGCAACAGTAAGATGGGGTAGTCCTAACGCAATCTCTGTCATGGAGTCTGACTCCAGATCTCTGTGAGGTGACAGGAGGGCATGAACCTGCTAGCATCCCTGACCAATCGCTGCCGAGTGGGCCACGAAAGAAAGACCCTTCTCAGCCCCTCTCCTCTGTCATTACAATTGTAGAGCATCCCACTCCTCATGCCAGCAGCAGTGCTGTGACACCATCTCTGCTGCCAGAGACCTGATTGTTTAGGGGACTGGCAGAGAGGAGAAGTAGGCCTTACTGGAGCCTGATTGGCAGGAAATCCCACTCTCCTCTCATTGGAGGATACTGGGAGAGACTGCATAGCCTGAAGCAGGTGCTGATCCAGAAAGCGCCCAAATGGAGCCTTTAGAAGAAGGATGGTCCAGTGACTTGGGTTCCATTCCCAGATTTCCTGGGTGGCATTGGGCAAGTCACTTAGCCTCTCTGTGTCTCAGCTCCCAACAATTGCTTTGCTCACGGGTGTCATGAGGCACTCTGATGCTCTGGTGATGAGGGGCATCTGAATACCTTCAGTAAACGGGTTCATGGCTGGGAGGTAGGCTAAGGGAGCCACACGAATGCACGGTCCCCATGAGTTCGCACCACATAAAAGAACTGGCCACCACCCAAAGGAAGGAGGTGTCTTAAACAAAACTAAGGGGCTGAGACATAACTTTGTAATGTAGATGTGGCCGAAGTGACAGTAGTAGACTCATAAATCTCTATACATGGTCTAGCCATGATAGGTCAGTCTACACTGCCATTGGGTGGCATGATTGCAGCATGTGTAGACATATGCAAGCTAGAATTATTGGCCTAGCTCGCTAAAAATAGTAGTAAGGCTATAGCAGCATGGGCTAGCTGCCTGCGTACATACCCAGGATCGTAGGTCGACTTGTACAGAGGAGTTAGCCTATTCTGCCACCTGTGCTGTCAGGTAGCTAGATCAAAGCTAGTTTGGGTATGCCTAGGCATGCTGCAGTCACACCTCCTGATTACTGTGTAGACGTACCATTAGAGGAGGCAGAGCCACACTGGATTAATAAGGGTTCCATTTATGTTGGCTTAATTTTCTTTTGGTGGCATCTGTTTTCAGACTGACCTAGAAAGAGAAGCTTCAAAAGATCCCTGTTGTCTCAGTATATCTGGGCCTAGCTGACCCAGGAACTACAGGATCTCTTGATTTCATGAAATTTGCTGCTGGATTTCCATACCAAAGAGCCCAGGGCAAACATCTAAACCTCTGGGCTATCATCTGAACCAAACCTCCAAAGCTCTATTGCTCAGTCTCTCCTTATCTATCTGTCTATCTACCTTAAGCTCATGTACTATTGCCTGTCACCACGATATCTGAGTCCCTTCCATCCACAGTAGATTGAGAATAGCAAAATGTCTAGCGGGCTTCATGAAGTCTCTGGCTCGTCCTCCTTTAAGGTTCTAGCTATCCATCATACCGCATGAAATTGTAACTTATGAACAAGAGTAGCTATTCTGAAATTCTAGCCCCCTGAATTCAATGGCAGTTTTGCTATTGACTTCAGCAATGCCAGGATCTCCTCTATAGCATTTAGACTGTACCCATCACAGTAGTGGCTAGTAGACCACATCCACTGACAATGCATTTTCTGCTCTTTCTCATTCTTCACTAGCATCAGCATCATACTGTTCCATACCAAGCTGGGGAAGGCTTCCCCTGAGCTGTTGGCAGGATCCATGATGATCCCATGAGCAGCTACATTTCCCCTCTCTGGAAACCAACGGATACATTTACATCTGCTAATAACGGGATTAAAAATGTTGCCACTAGGACAAAAAATTACACATAAAAGGCCCAAGCATTAATATCAAAGCGACTGGAAAATACCAAGAGGAAAAAAACCTGGCAACTGAAACACATCAAGAAACTGCCTCCAGGACGAATGATCATATACGCTGCAAGCAGAGGGCTAGGCTACCCATTTAGTATCTCGGAGGTTTACCACACACTGCCTTATACCCAAGGGAAAGCTGATGCAATTCCATCCCAGCGGCTGTTCAGTCTCTTTCTGAATCTCAATGCAAAATAAATGGAAGCATAAGACAGGTAAAACAAAGACATTAAATGCAGGGATTTTTGCCCAAATCCTTCCTTGATCCTTCTATTTGTGGACTGGGTATATGATGTGCTGCTTCATGGATCATTGGCTTTTCTTTGCTGCTAGTGTTTAATCATCATTTTAATTGTGAAGTGTGGGGTAAGTTTCTTCTTCTTCTAAATCTCTTGTCAGTTCATGCAGGCACCGTGTCTTTTAGCCAGAAGGATCCCAAGGCATGGGACATACTTCACTCATCACTGGAATGAGGCAGCTGCTTAATGGCATGATAGTTTAAGACAGGAAGTGAGGAATAGGATAGCCATTTGAAACTGCAAGGCAGATTTAAGGAAGTAGAGTACAATTAACAAAGCTGATCAAGAAATGAAGGTAATGCCCCTGCTCCTAGGAAAAGTGTCATCAGATCTTTAGTGACCCTAAGTGGTTGGGACGTTGGCTACACATTTTGGCCAGTATTTTCAAATTTGGTGGCATGTCATGCTCCTTTGCTGCACATTCATGAAAACAGGTGTGGGGGGGGGGGTGTATCTCAACCTCATTCTGCAGTTATCAAAGCAGCAGGTAGAGGAACTGCCACAAAGTTGTTATTCATCTTCCCATGCTGGTGGGCGGGGGAGTGAGCAGGAAGATGTGGGGACTAAGGGGAGCCTGGCTACAATGTCTAGTGCACCAACCAACAAGGCTAACCTGGTACAGAGGAGGGAATATTGCACCAGGAAAAGGGCTGGAGCTATTTACTTTCCCCATGGAGCCAGAGCCCCAGCTGCAGTGTTACCAGTTCTCACAATTCTATTGTGATCCACATAATTGGGTATTTTTTCCTAAATCCCCAGCTCCTGGAGTCAAGGGAGAATTTCAGCTTTTGTTTATGTCAAAAAAGCAAGTTTCTAGCTAGAGACAGTTTGGAATTTGGGAATTTTCCAACTACACATTTTAATCAAATACGAAATTGTTCATGGGAAAGGGTCATTTTTGACTAATCTCCCGCTTCAACATTTTTTTGGAAATATTTTCAAAAGTGTCATAAAGTCCCATTTTGATTTATTCAAAATGATAAGCTCCATTTTATGGTTCCAAACCACTTTTCATTTAGAAATTTTAGGTAATGATGAACATTACAATTTTTAAAACCAAAAAAAAAATGTTCATAATGATCAAAATATTCCAATTGACCCAATCCAGGATTATTTTCACATCATTGATTTGTGAACATTTTTAAGATTTCAACTTTTCATCCCAATTCGGGATGGGGAAAAGAATTGACATCGCAAAACCTCTCATGGGATGGAAAAAACTGTTTCATACCCCCACTCTATTTCTAGCCATCCTGTTTGTGGAGAAAATGTGACCCATAAAGGCCCAAACACCAGCATGCAAATACAATGACCTGAACTTTACTTATTTAAAAAAAAACCTCATGATTTTTAAGCCAATCTCATGATTTTGGCAATATTGAAACTGCCACTATGAGTCTTAACTGAGTCCCTGCTCTGCTCTGCGACAGCACAGCTCCATGCTGCCCCTTACTCACCTAAGACACCTAAAATAAAGACAGGCTGGTTCTAAAAAGTGCCGAGCGCCCGCAGCTCAGAGTGAAGTCTATGCAAGTTGAAGATGTTCGACTGCTCTGAAAATCAGGCCATTGCTTATTCAGTTGCCTAATGATGGAGTGCCTACCTCTGAGCTCCCACATTTGAATAGCTTAGCCTTGTTATTACTGTTATTGTGTATATTACCGAAGCACCGAGAGGCCCCAATCATGGAGCAGGGCCCCATTATGCTAGATGCTGTATAGAATATAAAGACAGTACTGGCCCCAGAGAGCTTACCATCTAAGCTACATCTGAAGAGTGACTGTTCCAGATGCACAGCGTCTCCTAGCACCAAGCTAGAGCATTGTCTCGATACTGACAGAGGGGAGAAGGCCATCAACTGAGTTAATAACACCTCTTCCTGCATCACAGTGCCCCATAGTGACTGGTGGGGTGTCACACGCCAATGCCAAATATTCAGCAAATTCCCACGCACCATTAGCCCCCGAAAAATATACATAGCCAATATGCCCTGAAAGAGGAAAATCAGCAGCTATCTCCCTCAGATAATGACTTTTTACTTATTTATCTAGCACAGGGGAAACAACTAAACCCATTCGTTTAAAAAGAAAAATTGCAAAAATCAGAGACCATATTTAATCTGCAGTCTTCAAAAGTTTCTTGGAAAGCTTAATTAAAAGGCAATTCATCAGTGCATTGGCTCTGCCTTGTAAAGCCTGATAATACCAGAGTCTTAATTAAAAAAAAACATGAATGCAGCTTTTTGTTTTTATTCTGCGAGTTCAGGGCAGAGGTGAGGGGGCTGTCAATAGAGCTGAAAGGTGCCTCAACATAGCATTGATTTTACTCTGTTTAAATTCAGAGTGTCAGTTCAGGTAATCATATTAAAAGGTATTCCATATTTATTTATTTATTCACTCTTGCACGGAAGATGAAAATGCAGGAGGCTGGAGGAGTCTCGATGTCTGTAAATATTTAACTTGAAAGCTGCGTGAATGAATGTTCCCTGTCAGGCTATTTCTGATCTCACGTGAGCCGGTTTAAATCAGGAGTGGTGGGTGAATGGCATGAAAACAACGCGTGTGAAATCAGGAGAGGAGAGGTCAGATTCTGCACTCAGTTACAATGATGTAAATCAGGAGTAATGCCATTGAAGTTGGTGTCCCTCTGATGTAATTCAGGAATGAGATCAGCACTGGGAGCCACACAGTTAAGATCTGCTGTCATTTATAGCGAAACCAGTGGAGGTAGATTGATGTAATATTGGCCTGATGTCAATGTTAGCCCACAGGGTTTGATTTGCTGCTCTCCATTACAACTGTGGTGCTCAGTGTTCACCCAGGTCCAGATTTTAAAGGTATTTAGGTGTTGCTGCTCTCAGCATTGCAACAGTGGTCACATTTTCAAAAGTTATTTAGGCACTTAGGAGCCAAACTCCTATTGACAGTCAATGAGATTTAGGTGCTTAAGTGCCTAAAGCCATTTTGAAAATTAGACAGGCTTCTAAATCAGTTAGGCATTGCAGTGAGGTCCCTTAAGTGGATTACCAGCTTTGGGTGTTATGGTATTCATAACATCTGGAACTTTGGTGGCTTTAATTTGTAATCTTCCGTGTCTGGAGAAAAAAAGAGAAATGGAGGGGAAAAAATAACAATCTGTTCTTGCAAGGTGCTGGAAATGCTTCCACACTGCAAGGTGTGGTTGCTGGTTCGGGCAGCATGGGAGCAAAATGGAGCCCCAGGTGTAGCTAGGGAAGCTTTAAGTGCCCCTACATGACAGAGCCTCCAGGACGTGACTTACAGCAGCAACTCTAAGTCCCAACTGAAATCAGGGCCCCCTGGTGCTAGATGCTGTACTCACACAGAATGAGAAATAGTCCCCGTCCCAAGAGCTTGCAATCTAAACAGTGGGTGGGAAGGGAAACCAAGCCACGGAGAAGGGAAGTGACCTGCGAACAGCCAGTCACCATCAGACTCAGTGGTTCTTGAGCTCCTGCCCCATGCCTGATCCACTGGACAACACTGCTGCCTGTCTAATACTGTGGTGCACCTCAGTGCTTGATACTTAGCTAAGCTGCCCACATTTATTATATTGGCACACAAAGCTAGGCCCACTGTGCATTTTGAATACAGACCTGACCCTTTCTGCTTCTCATTGGGCTGGAAACACCACAGGCCCAGCATTTCCTCTTGCGGTGCCCCCCACATAAACCAAACCATTCTGAACCTCAGGAAAAGCTCCGTTTGAGGCACACGTGCTGGTCACTATTTGACCAATCTGAATCGCGTCTCTCACATCTGGTCACGACAGCTGCAGCAGTGGAAGCAACTGTTCCATCAGACACTAAACTTCGAGTATGAAAAGGCTGGTCAAAAATATTCAGTTTAAAGTGTTTTTCAATGGAAAATCGAGATTTTTGACAACTATTTTTTTCATGAAAAATGTCTGCTTTCTGCAAAAAAAATTGATTTTTCATCAAGATATTTTGGCTGAAAACAGAAATATTTGAATGTTTATATGCTGTGGTGCCACCAAGGGGTTGTAGTTTGGGTGTGTCATATCCCCATTCTCTTCTATAGACCAGGCTCCCTAGATGGACTACATCTTCCATAATACACCATAGGTGCGACTCCTCTGAGAAACTGCCTCCTCTTCCCAAGAAGGCGGACCAAAGTGCCTCATATGGAAGGTAGTCCGAGCAGGAAGCTTGGCCTATACAGAAGAATGGGAGCTTGAAGCACCTGAACTACAGCTCTCATGAGGCAAAGCAGTGACATTTCCAAATTGAAATATTACAGTTTTTGAACTTCCACTGGAAAAAAAATCAAACTATTCCACGTAAAAAAATATTTTTTTAACCAGCTCTACCTAGGAGGTAGAGTGGTATCATCGACCTGCAGTGCAGTAGTGTAAGGATTTCTTAACCTTCATATCTATACACAAGACACTCTACGCACAAGGGGTGGGGAAGAAAAAGGCTGTGTGTTGAGAGCAACTGTTGATGGCTGTTCAAAACAGCATGTAATTTGGTTTAGAACTTGCCAAGTTTAAATTATGAACACACAGACATGGTGGGAAAGGGAGGGGGTTTGTTCCTCCTCCAACAAAATTATATTTCTTTCCAGTTCTGCTCTTGAAATTGTTCTCATGTGATATGAAAGTTCCTCAGATGTTGCATCTCCCTGTGAAAAATGGCAGAGAGCAGCCCATTGGTTTTGTTCACTCAAAGTCTGCTCCAAAGCCCATTGAAATCAGTGGGAATCTTTCCATTGACTGTCCTGAGCTTTGAATCAGGCCCTGGCTCGCTTAGGGAAGCCAAGTTGGCTGGAGACAGAGCAGCCCCGCAGTAGCTTCCCTGCTGCCCTCCTGCTGCGCTTTGAAAGCAAACCTTTTCTGACTTGGCTCCTGGAATCCACTCGCCTTGCTACTGACAGTGATTTAGGGGCCTCTTTAATGCTACTTAATTTACCGACACAATGAATTGTTGCTGAATTAGGCAAAGCTGTTAATTATACCCACATAAAACAAAAAGGAAACCACCATCTTTTGTAAATACAAGTTACAAGCAAGTCTGACCCTCCAAATCCAGCTGAAAGGGGAATTAACCCACAAAGAATGTGTGCTTACTGATTCTAAGGATGGGAGAACTAGCTTGGAAAGATAAGAACAATCCACTTCCCTCTGAATCTTTACCACTCACAGAGCCACAGGGTACCTCTTTTAATAATAACCCTGACTCTCACATAGCTCATTCCATTTGTAGCTTTCAATGTGCTTTACAGAAGGAGGGCAGTATCATTAATTTCAATTTACTCAGGGGAAAACTGAGGCACAGAATGGGGATGTGACTTATCCAGGGTCACTCAGTAGCAGAGCCTGGAGCAGAAGTCATGTCTCTTATGTCCCATGTTGTATCCACTAGGCAATACTGCCTCTTTTAGAATTGCTTTTCTCTCTGTGCTTTTTAAAATTATTATTATTTGTATTATGGCAGCATTTAGGGTATGTCTACACTACAACTAAAACCTCCTTGCTGGCCCGTGCCTGCTGACTCAGGCTTGCAAGGCTTGGGCTTCTGGGGCTGTTTAATTACAGTTAGATGTTTGGGCTTGGGCTCGATCCTGGCCCTTCGGACTCTGCAAAGTAGGAGGAGGGTCCCAGAGCTGCACCCTGAACATTTACACCACAATTAAACAACCCCTTAGCCCAAACTGTAGTCAGCAGGCAGGGGTCAGCCACAGGTGTCCGCAGTGTTGACATACCCTCAGAGGCCTCAACCAAGATCAGGACCCCTTTGTGCCAGGCGCTGTACAAACGCACAGTGAGAGACACTTCCTGTCCCCAGGAGCTTACACTTTAAAGAGACAAGACACAGAAAAAGTGGGAGGGGAAACAATCACTGAGATTTGCCCAGCATCAGTGACGGAACTGGAATGAAACCCAGATCACTTGATTTGCAATCTAGCAAGCTACCCACTACAAAATTCATGTGCAAAATGGGGCACAGCACTGCTGCCTCTTGGACAAAGCACCGAGGGGCTCAGCAGATCTGAGTTGTATGCCTGCTCTGCCATTAGCCTCCTAGGTGAGTCGTTTCCCATCACTATGCCTCAGTTTCCCCATCTACAGCACAGAGCTAATGATCCTTGCCCTCCTTTGTAAAGCACTTTCAGATCTCCTGGTGAGACGCACTCGATATCATTATTATTATTATTCTCCAGTGTTGTCAGTTTACCCTAATGCAGCATGTTTAGTATTTCAAAATGCTGATGTCACAATTAAGGAGGCGACTGCGTGTGACATCGCTTTGACATGAGAGCAGCTGATAATGGCTGTTCCAAGCAGCACATAATTTGGTTTAGAAATTGCCAAGTTTAAATTATTAACAAACAGACAAGCGCAATGGGAGCGGGGACGGAGGGGGAGTTGGTTCCTAACGAAATGGTGGTGGTTGTTTGTTGTGTTTTTCTGCTCCGGAGATTGTCATCGTGTGATATGAAAGATCCTCTGATGTTGCTCATACTAAGAAAGAGCATGTCAAGTTTTTTTTTCCCTCCCCTTGCAGAAGTCTTTGTTTCTGGGTTTGATATTTTTCAGCAATAATTGGAAACTGTAGAAGTTGAAGGAGAATTTTTTTCTCTCTCTTGCTTGCTAAACCAAACTGATAAACATGAGGGAGGATGGGAAATAGCAAATGATTTGTTTCTGTTTGAGTGCGCCAGGACCTCTGGGGGCCATACGTCTCTGGGAGATGTTGAGGGGAATACACTGGCGGGGAATACAGCTCCATTTTGAGCTGGGGGTATAATTCCCAGCTCGAGGAGACATGCCCATGCTAGCTCTAATAGATCCAGTATGCTAAAAGCAGCTTGGAGCCTCAATGCAGCCTAAGCACAGATCTGTCTGAGATGTTAGAATCATAGAATGTCAGTTAGGTCTGCTCAATGGTCTGCGGGGAGATGTTGGATGGGATGGGAACTGAGTTACTGCAGAGAATTCCTTCTTGGGTGCTGGCTGGTGACTCTTGCCCACATGCTCAGGGTTTAGCTGATCGCCATATTTGGGGTCGGGAAGGAATTTTCCTCCAGGGCGGATTGGCAGGGGCCCTGGAGGTTTTTCGCCTTCCCCTGCAGCGTGGGGCACGGGTCGCTTGCTGGTGGTTTCTCTGCAGCTTGAGGTCTTCAAACCAATTTTGAGGATTTCAATAACTCGGTCCTGGGATAGGGGTTGTTATAGAATTGGATGGGTGGGGTTCTGTGGCCTGCCTTGTGCAGGAGGTCAGACTAGATGATCAGATTGGTCCCTTCTGACCTATGAGTCTATGAGTCTATGAGATCTAGTCCAACCCCCTGCTTAGAGCAGGACCAACTGCAACTAAATCATCCCAGCCAGGGCTTTGTCAAGCCTGGCCTTAAAAACCTCTAAGGATGGAGAGGAGATTCCACACACCCTCACCTGGTAACCCATTTCAGTGCTTCACCACCCTCCTAGTGAAATAATGTTTCCTAATATCCAACCTAAACCTCCCCCACTGCAACTTGAGACCATTGCTTCTTGTTCTGTCATCTGACACCATTGAGAGCAGCCTAGCTCTAACCAAAAAGATGGGGATGGGTAGTGTTCAGGCTTGTGACAAAATATCGAAAATTTGAGGAAAAACAGTTACTTTCTGTGGAGAACTTTCATTTTGTAGAAAAGCCAATTTTCCCATCAGAAAAAAAGTTTAAAGAGAGTTTCCGCAGTCCATAGCACCCCCCAATGCCCGCCAGGATAAGTATTTTTTTTTCTTGAGATGGACAAGCAAAATAGGTATCAGAGGGGTAGCCGTGTTAGTCTGGATCTATAAAAGCAGCAAAGAGCCCTGTGGAACCTTATAGACTAACAGATGAATTGGAGCATGAGCTTTTGTGGGTGAATATGCATCCGATGAAGTGGGTATTCACCCACAAAAGCTCGTGCTCCAATACCTCTGTTAGTCTATAAGCAAAATAGGGATTTTTCCCTCCATTAACATCTAGCCAGGGCTCTCAGCTCCACGCAGCTCCTCAGCAGGAGTAAGGGGACTGCCACCTGGGGCTTCTCTCCTCCACACTCCCAGTCAGGAATGGGGAGGCAGCCATGCCAGAAGCCCAGTCAGCTGCCATGCTTCCAGAGTGCAGCAGGGAGCTGGGACCCTGAGGGGCAGCAAGGCTCCATGCAGGGAGTGGGGAGCCTGGGCGGCAGCCAGGGGGCCAGCTTTGTCAATTTTGAAATTGACAAGAATGACAGCCAACAGCCGATGTAAGGAGAGCAGCGTCTACACTGACACTGTGTCACCCTAACTACACTGACATAAGCCCAACAGCTCTTGTTGAGATGGTTTTATTATGTTGGCCTAACGGGAGTTATATCAGTGGGAGGAGCTTTTCAGTAGTACACCTCCATTGTTTTGTCAACAAAAGCTGACTTTGGTCAACAAACCATGTAGTGTAGACAAGGCCTAATTGCCTGATCCCCCATCCAAAAGGCTGAATCTCTGTAAATTGTGAGGGGGGCCCTGAAATGACACCCCCTAACAGGGGATGGGAAGTGGGGATAAGCAGTTGACGTCTGGAAGAAAGAGGAAGAGAGAGACACTGAAGCCAGGAGGAGTTTGGCCTGAGCAAGAACAGAGTACGGCCCTCAGAAAGTGGCCCAGTGCACAACTCCTGCCTTGGCTGACCCTGGAACTTCATCCTCCTGGCCATGAAACATCAAGACAGGCCCAGTTAAACCTCCCTGTGCTGCTCTGATATTCAGGAGTGTTCAAAGGCCTGCAAGAGATCTAACTGACAGCCAACCTCTTTAGTTGTCTAGATCAGAGCAGGGGTCTGAACAACACTGAATACTGGAGGTGTTTAATAACTGGATCTGAACATTGCAACTGGGGCCCACCATTATTACCTTGAATCTAGTCAAATAGATCTGTGTACCGGGAATATCCCTAAATCCCTTGAGGTGAGAAATTCACAGAACTTCCGTGCTATAATAGACAGAGCCCAAGGTCAAATCAAATCACACCATGATCACCTCCCCTCTTGGTCTCAGGTTGTCATCTCTGGAATATTATTATCTTGAAGCACAAAAATGCTGGGAGATCAGAGGGAAGCAGCTGTACATTAAAGTGTCAAAAGCTGAGCCAGGAGTCATTGATTTGCTGCGGAGCAGCTAATACCAGAGTCTGTGTGTTCTTAGGAGCAGTGGTGGGCGATCCATCGCTAATTAGATAGCAGCGAGCAAAACATGAGGTTTGTCCCAGGGCTACAGGCGCAAGAACACTTGCAAGTGTGGCTGTGAAGAAGAAAGGAGAATAATTTGAACATGGGGATGAGGAGGAGGTGGGCGCAGAGAAGACATCTGCCATCAGGGCAGCATCAGTGAACCCCTCAGGCGATAAGAGGCAGTCTGAATGTCTTGCTGCCATACAAACTTATTGACAAGGAGCTGCCTGACAGGCGCCCCTGATTCCTGGAGAAACCTGGTCGTTATGGCAGAGCTGAATTATTACTGATCAGCTCAGCTCAGCTCGCTGCCCTGGCAGGAGGCTGCATGGCCGAGCTGATAAAGCAGGCCACAGGGATTCAGGAAACTAAGCTAGTCCAAATCTGCCACCAGCCTGCCAGGTGACCTGAGACAAGTTGTGTTGCAGCTCTGTGCCTCAGTGTCCCAGCTGTAAAGTGGGGATAACGAGGTTGACCTCCTTGGAAAGGGCTTTGAGATCTCTGGCTGAACAGTGCTACAGGTCAGGGAATTTGTAATAAAAAGAGAACTTACAAATCCACAAAGCAGTGTGACCCAATAATGTTGCAGCTATATTAACACTACATAGGAACAAACGGATTTCCCTTCTCGTTCAAGGACTAGTCTCATTCCCCAGTGACAAACCAGCACTCCCTGATCCACTTTTGCTCAATATCAGTGTCCACATGAAACCATGATCAAAACAGCCTGCACACATACTAGCTCAGCCGGATTCTGCCCTGGTTCTTGCTCGCAGACACGCCCACTCAGCTTCCCTGAGATGAATGGATGGAGACTTCAGGGAGATTGCACATGTGGAAACAGCTGCACTTGGTGCACTGTATGGCAGGAAGATCATGGGGCCTATTGAATAGAAGAGGTGGTGGTAGCCAGGACACGTGGGTTCTATTGCTGGCTTTGCTGCTACTTCACTGAAACATCTTGGGCAAGTCACTTCACTGCCTCGTGCCTCAGTTTCCCCATCTGTAAAAAGGGGAAATAATATTTCCCTCACAGGGCTGGGCAAGTAGCAGAGGCAGGATACAACATCTTATGGAATGTGAACTGGTGATTCACTCTCCTATGGACTTGGTGTTCTC
The DNA here is from genome assembly GCF_007399415.2 of Gopherus evgoodei. Lineage (NCBI taxonomy): Eukaryota > Metazoa > Chordata > Testudines > Testudinidae > Gopherus > Gopherus evgoodei. The sequence continues at coordinate 7,494,498 of NC_044340.1, read as the reverse complement.
TTAATCTGTGAGCACACATACTATAGCTGTGCAGGCAAAGTTGGTGTTTGCACATGAACATGGACAGGTTAGGTGCTTAACTAGTCACATGTATGCACACGTATCCCATTTGCACATGCAGTCATGATATTTGCATGGACAAATAATGCTCTGGCACAAATGCTGCCTTGTGTGTTTATCTTTGAAAGTGGCAAGTGGATTGGTCAGTAACACTGACTGACCCAGAGAGTCTGAATCCACGGGTGAGCCCACAGGAATAGCAACAGAAGAGCCACTCTCCAGCCCTTCAGATCTCTGATGATCTAGTCTGACCTTCTCTATAACATAGGCCATACAACTTCTCCAAACAAGTCCCTACAGCAGACCTTTTAGATAAAGATCTAATCTGGATTTAAAAATTGCCGGTGATGGAGAATCCACCATCACCCTCGGTAAATTGTTCCAATGGTTAATTACTCTTTCTGTTAAAAATGTACATGTTATTTCCAGCTTGAATTTGTGTAGCTTCAACTTCCAGCTATTGATTCATGTTAGACCTTTCCTGCTAAACAGAGGAGCTGCTTATTAAATATCTGGGCCCTATGCAGATTCTTATAGACTGTGATCAAGTCACCCTTAACCTTCTCTTTGTTAAGCTAAATAGCTTGAGCTCCTTGAGTTTATCACTGCGGAGCATATTTTCTAATCCTTTATTCATTCTTGTGACTCTTCTCTGCACCCTCTCCTTTATCAACATCCTTCTTGAATTGTGGCCATCAGAACTGGATACAACATTCCAGCAGCAGTCTCACTAGTGTCATATGCAAAAATAAAATTACATCTCCACTCCTATTTGAAATTTCCTTCTATGCATCTCAGGATAGCACTGATTCTTTTGGCCTCAGCAAACTGAGCTTGGTCAGTTTCTTCCTGCCCCTTATGGGACTAGCATCACTTCCTGTGTGTTTGTGGGGTTCCCATATGACACTGCAGACCACGAGCCTGAGCAATAGGCGACAGGACCACCCCCCAAGACACATACTGGTGCCCTAGTGACATATAGACGCCAGGGTGAAATCCTGGCCCCAGTGAAGTCAGTGACAAAATTCCCAGTGGGTTCAAGATTTTACCGCAGGACTTTCAGATCAAGCCTGAGTCACCTGCATGACGGAGCCAAGCACTAACCTGAAAGCACATGCAGTATTTGCAAATGTTAACATTTAGGCTCTGGACTATCTGCAATCAGTCCAGCTTACATGGAACCGGGCATGCATACACAGCCTCCATTCACCATTGTCAACAGTGCTTTCTGGTTACAGGACCTTCTCTGGTATGCAGGATCACCACTGGCAGAAAATGAGACAGGGCAGCAAAATCTTTACTCTGAGAACAGCTTTGGAGCACAAGGGCTGATATTTGCCTTGCCCAGAAGAGACCCAAGAGCTAGACAGCTGGTTACCCCAGGCCAGCATAGCATGACAAAGAAAATTGTGCACATACATGAAAATACCAGAGAGTCACCGGTGATTTGTCAGACACCATGAGAGAAGACACGATCCAGGGGGTAAGGCACAGGGCAGTGAGTCAGGAGTAGGCTTGGAGTAGGTGGAAATGGGACACCACAGGAGGGTGATTGTGAGCCGAGACAGATCCACTGGCTCTATGAGCTGGGAGAGAGAAGCCCAAGTAATGGTCACTGGTGTAATGTTCACCGAGGGACAATCAAACAGATATGTACTGAATGAACCCCTATTCCAAATGGATAGGGCTTGGGGTTTCCTTAGAGAAACAAATCCAGATTTTACCAAGGCCTCGATGGATGGGAACAGGGAGTAAAGAGGGGTGTTCTTCAGCAGTGATCCCAGCACAATGTCAAAACCCACCCCTTTCAGTCCTTGGCAGCCAGGTGTCTACCCCCACCTGCCACCAGAGCTCTGGGCTCAGCCCAGTGAAGAGGGAGGGTGGGGCGAGAGCCATCACAGAAAGGACTAAATACACCCAGCCAGCTTAAAGACGTGTTTGAAAACACAGGACTTAAGCTGGTGCCGCGTCCCACCTGCCAAGACTTGGCGGAAAGACGCCAGCACAGAGCAGCACAATAAGCAGAGGCTTAGCCCTTCCGTCCTCTGACAGGGCTGCTGAAATGCCTTATCAGAGTGATGCAGCTCTGGTGCTGTCTGCCACACTCCAGCCTGTGTTGCTTAAGCCCCTGTTAATACAAGGGACACGTCTGGCTCGTACAGGCCGGGCTTACATCAGTAACTGGTCGCTGACTCACAGCAGGTCAGCTCAGTTCATAATCTTTTCTAAGATTATGGAAAGGAGTGGAATACCCAGTAGAATATGGCTTGTAATATCTTTCTTCTCACCCTCTGTTTATGATGGAGGCTGTAGGTTTACCTTCCCCCTCCCCTACTTGATTAGATTTACTCCTTGCTAGCTTTTCTGATGCAAGAAAACATGTTGCATAGGAGAGACATTCTCAGTGGCTTTTCTTCCCCATTTAAGTTAAATCCAGTTTATTTTTTTCCCCCTGTGGACACTGCAGCCATGACATCAGGAGACGGGGATTACTTTCACTCTTCTAATGCGGTTAAGAGGCCCATGTTATTGGGTTACCCTAGCTCTGAGTTGCTGGTGACTGAGGTCAAGGGGATTTTTGACAGCAGAGTAATAACCTCTAGGTTCTTGGTTTGCTTAAGAAGCTTTGGTGTGTCTTCCAGAATGGGAGAGCTGAAACTGTCACAGGCTTTGAACCAGGATATTAACTGGTGTTACAGTGGGGCAAAGACTTGGCATAAAAATCACAGGCCTGATTTTCCACTTTACTGGTGAAAATCAGAAGTCATGCAGGAGTAAAACTAGAGCATGAAAGAGAAACCCTTTGCGTCTTTGCAAGATGGTGCATGTGAACTCCAGAGCTGCCATACCAGAAAAAGGCAATGGACCAGATCCTCAACTGGTGTCACTTATGTAGCTCAAGTGACTTAGTGCTGGTACACTGATTTACATCAGGTGAAGAATTGGCCCCAGTGTTCCATAGGAGACATGATCCCTTGGAGGGTTGTCCTAGGGAGCATGCTAAGCACCCATATCCCCCTGCACTCGCTGAAAGTTACGGCTCTCAGCACCCTCCCGGAAAGCACTTAGGTGCCTAAATACAGTGTGAGGATCAGGACCTAACTCCCAATGAAATCAACAGGAGTTAGGCACCTAAATACCTTTAAAGATCTGGGCCTTAGCATCTCACAGGATTGGGCTCCTAATCTAATACCCCATCTCCATCAACGACCCTTGCCAGGTATGACTATATACTGCACCCATCACTGCACTATCAAAGCTCAGCATGTAAATTACACATTGCTAAGGGAATGCAATTTACAGCACTAGCTACTGTGCAGTTAGTCCAATAAAAGATATTACCTCACCCACTTTGTCTCTCAAAGCACTAGCTCCATCATTTGTGAATTTGTCCCTATAAGCACTGTAGTATAGCAGTATAATAACCCTCATTTATTATTTTTGCTGGGCCCCATCTATAATCCCCTTGAAAGTGGAAAGGGACTTTCCAGGATGAGGTGCTTCATCAGCGGGCCTGTACAGTATAAATAATCAAGTATCAGAGGGGTAGCCATGTTAGTCTGGATCTGTAAAAGCAGCAAAGAATCCTGTGGCACCTTATAGACTAACAGACGTTTTGGAGCATGCATCTGAGGAAGTGGGTATTCACCCACGAAAACTCATGCTCCAAAACGTCTGTTAGTCTATAAGGTGCCACAAGATTCTTTGCTGCTTTTACAGTATAAATAATGTCAAAGCTAAAGCGATCTAGAACAGCACAAAGTATGGTTGGCATAAAAGGGCAGTATCAGAGCCAGGGAAACAAAAAAATAATCAGAAGAGGTTCTGAGATGATACATTCTTCCCTGCCCCACACCTCCCTTCCTTAAAACTCCTCTTCCAGCCTCAAAGATTCCTTTATCCTGCCCCCCTTTTTTGCATAGAAATAAGTTGTTTTATTGGAGTCTTTCTATTCCTATATTTAAAACATCTTCAAGCAAGTCACTGGATTCAATGAGCTTCATACAATGGATTGCACGTTTCATACAATGTAGGACCAAGCAATGGCAGTGGACTGAAACCAGTAGCTGTAGACTTTGGATCTGAGCCTGGACACTGCCTCACAATATATAAAGACCTGATCCAAAATTCCCAGACCTGAACTTTGCTGAAATGAACAAGAGTTGAAATCAGATCTCTCAGAACTTTGTACCACACCGGTCTAGCAGTGGGTATCCAGTCTTCAAACATGGGAGGTTTGGCAGGACATACAAGGTTGCGCAGGGCACGGAGTCAAGTGAGATGGATTTGTATTCTCTGACTGGCCACGTGACTGTGGACAAGCCGGCCACTCTGTGCCTCAGTTTCCCCCTTTGTAAACTGGAGGCGATGAGCACTTTGTGAAGCTCTTTGCAATCCATTTTTATATGGACTCTCAAGTTGGCATTCAGGCTCTGCCACCTCTGTGACCATCTGAACAGGCAAACATGAAATTAGCACAGCCTAACAAGGCAGCCAAGTTTGGAAATTGGGCTTCCCCAACCCCACCACAGTAAAAGATCAGCTAATATCATTAAATTGAAACTGAACAATGATAACAGAGGGAAAGAGACCTTACATAATAATGGCAGGCGAGAAAAATACCTAGTATATAGTTATAAATAATAAATGTATAGTAATAAACACTAACCATGAAGGCTATGAAACTTGATAAATAATTACTTGTACAGTGGTTTGTGATCACTGGATAAAAGCAGCTGTAGAAGACTCAGGTATTGTAACAGATGCCTAGCTATGTAGGGATGTTACAGTTGTTTCTATTGCAGGACATCACAGCCATTCAGCACTTTGGAAGGATAAGACTGCTGGGTACTGCTACTCCAGGAGTAGATGCCCCTACTACTTGAACTAATGGAGACGCACAGTATAGAGACATGACGCGCAGCTGAGCAGTTCTGAGTTTTTCCAGTAGAGGACAATGCTGTATATGTAAATACCATTTAACTGTAGTTATTGCTGGTCCAAAAATATAATAGCAGCAAAGAATCCTGTGGCACCTTATAGACTAACAGACGTTTTGGAGCATGAGCTTTCGTGGGTGAATACCCACTTCCTCAGATGCATGTAATGGAAATTTCCAGGAGCAGGTATATATATGCTAGCAAGCAAGCTAGAGATAACGAGGTCAGTTCAATCAGGGAGGATGAGGCCCTGATCTAGCAGTTGAGGTGTGAAAACCAAGAGAGGAGAAATTGGTCCTGTAATTGGCAAGCCATTCACAGTCTTTGTTCAATCCTGAGCTGATGGTGTCAAATTTGCAGATGAACTGAAGCTCAGCAGTTTCTCTTTCAAGTCTGGTCCTGAAGTTTTTTTGCTGCACCATCAGCTCAGGATTGAACAAAGACTGTGAATGGCTTGCCAATTACAGGACCAGTTTCTCCTCTCTTGGTTTTCACACCTCAACTGCTAGAACAGGGCCTCATCCTCCCTGATTGAACTGACCCGTTATCTCTAGCTTGCTTGCTAGTCACCATATATACCTGCTTCCTGGAAATTTCATTACATGCATCTGAGGAAGTGGGTATTCACCCACACGCAAGCTCATGCTCCAAAACGTCTGTTAGTCTATAAGGTGCTCACAGGATTCTTTGCTGCTTTTACAGTCCAGACTAACACGGCTACCCTCTGATACAAAAATATACTGTTTTCAAACCCTTTAATTAAAGTTGTTCAGTTTTTCATTAAAAAAACAACAAAACTTGAAGATTGTTCCAAGTTTTTAGTTTCCCCCCAGTATCTCCTCCTTCCACTCCATTTTTCCCCTTTTTCCTCTTTTCTAGAAGCAAAATAGGAAAAAAAAAAAAAAAAAGAAGAAGAAGAAGAAGAAAAAGGGAGATGAAGCAAAGCTCCAAGCTCTCCTACCCAAAAAACAAAAAATGTCCAACAAAATGGAATTTTTTTATTAATGTAAAGACAATGGTAAAAAATTCCAGCCAGCTCTAATTAGCACATCCCCATGATTCTCATTTTTGTTATCCCCAGTCTAAAACACACCCCAGTATAATTAAAAACACATTAAATCCAGCTCGTCAGGCTTTAAATGAGTTCACCTCATTATGCTCCTCTCACAAAGAAGCTGCTTCATCTCCTGCATAATACTCAGCCAATTTACCCCCCTCCACCACCCAATTCAAAGCCCACTGCAGTCAATGAGAGTCTCTCCCTCGACTTCAGTGGACTTCGGATCAGGTGCTATAATTTGCAGTAGGCGGCGCAAGCCCTTTTTATGTAAAGGGGAACCTCCTGTCCCCTGTGAATCCCACATCTGGGAGCCGACCCTCCGGATCACACGCGGTTGCATGCCCCATTAGTTAAGCCCATTCCATTTGCAGGCTCTTCCAGCCTAGCTGAATTCCCTTTTAAACTCCTGCACTTCCCAACAAGCCCACAGGCTGGAAGCACAGAGTGCAATCTACCTGCTAGAGTATTTTTAATTGGACAGAGATGGCTGAAAAGGGAAGCTTGTAAGGGACCACTTGAAACAGCTCTGGCTGCAGAGAAGGGTCTGGGCTGCAGGCATCCCAAATAACTACTCCCCTCCCCCTCACGCCCCTCAGTCAACACAGCAACGGGGCTGCAAACTTTAGGTCTGAAGGTTGGGCTTGTGGGGCCTGCTGAGGTCATAGAGCAGGCAATTAGGATGCAGGAGTCCACAGCAACTGCTGTCACACAGGAGCCCCCCAGAGGCACCTGAGTGAGGTCAGGCAGAGACAGCATTGCCCCACTTCCAGCCGGACACGTCCAGGCAGAGGACTGCAGCAGCCGACGACAGAATTCAAGCTTGCTGTTGTCTAATTCCATGTCTGAGCTGTGCTACGCACTGGCAGTGCTACCGCTGCTTCAGGTTGCCAACCCATCAGGACTGTCCCGGAGCCTCCAGGAATTAAAGATTAATCTTTAATTAAAAATTGTGTCATGTGATGAAACCCCCAAGAATATGCCTTACTGAAATTGGCAACGGTACCGCTTCTCCCCAGCTCACGGCTGCAGAGAACTGCCTGCTCTAGCCCTTCATCCTTATACAGAGTTGGTTAAAAAAAAAAAAGGGGGGGGAGCTTGAAACATTTGCAAATTATTATCAATATAAATGCAGACCTGGACTGAAACCATGGCTCCCAACACTCTGCGCTGTGGAGGGGTCAAGAGCCTGGATCTGGCTCAGAATGCTGCTTTTCTAAGCTGCACTCCTGCAGCTCACAGAACACTTTATGAAGGTAGAGGTGGATTTTGAGCCCAGTTCCACAGATGGGAAAACTCCCATTTAGAGAGGGGAAGTTACTCTCCTAGGGACTCAGTAGCAGAATCAGAAATGGGACATGAGTCTTCTGATGCCTCATCCTCTGCACTAACTACTAGACAATGCTGCCACCCACACCACGCAAGACACAGGTAAAACATACTGAATCTCTCTGTAAGCCTTGATCTCTTACATCCCAGGGCAGCGACTTTAGAGTCAAGCTGTCCACCTCTTTGTATAAATAATGTTTATTGAGCAGCCCAGTAGTTTGGGCACTCACCAGCTGCGTAGAAGACCTGAGTACAAGTCCTTGCTCTTCCTGATTCAAAGCAAAGTTTTTCCTCCCAGATCACATCCTTGCTATGTCTAATTTGTAGTGAACCTGGGACTGCCACCTCCCAGGGGACACTTGCACTCCTGTTTCCGCAGAACTGTTTGAAAGGTTTGGTAGAACAAGGACAAACTCTGAAACCTCAAAAGTTGCCACAAAACAGAATTGCCACCCTCCCACCCGCTTCAGTCACAGCATCTATCTGGGTTGTAGCAATGGTATCCCCAGAGCTGGGAGAGGAACAGGTCCCGTCAAGCATTGGGAAACTTCAAAAGACCCATGGGAACCTTGATCCAGGCCATGTCTCATTAAATCAACTCCTTAGAGATGTGCACCACCCTAGAAGTGGCTGCAGCCGGATATACTCTTCTTGCTATCCACCAGGCAAGTGAGCATGGACTACACAGTAACCGTCCTTTCCAGCAACAGTCTCTTCAACTTTTCCACAACAGTGTGACAGCCCAGGTTTTGTAAAGCTCTATAGTGGCTTTGCCAAGGTAGCGTGGGCCAGGACTAGGGCAATGCAGTGGGTCCAGAAAAGCTGCATTCTAGTCCCACTAATACATTGTGGGACATCGGACACTTCACTTTTCCTCTTCCATCCTTTGTCTATTTAGACTGTAAGCTCTTCAGGGATGCAGCTGTCCCTTACCCTGTGTTTATACAGCTCCTGGCACAAGGACCCTCTCTTCTCATTTGGAGCCAATAGGCACCACTGTTATATATATAACAGTAAATAGAGATCCAAGTTGCATTCCTAGCACATATACAGAGCCAGGGACTCCTCCTCTGAGCAATGAGGAGTTTGGCTAAGTCTCTCCTCTGGGCCTCTCGAGTTGGGCATTCACCCGTGTAGCCCATCTTAACCCCTGTGTGCCCTGTATTCCATAGCACAGGCCCAGAGTTAATGTTCAGAGAACAAGTGTCAATGGTTTGGTTTAATTGCCGGTGAATGTTCTTTGTGGGAAAATTCAACAAACAGGAAAGCGCTTTTATTCTGTTCCGACAGGAAGCCCACAAAGCCTGCCCTGCAGCCACAAGCCAGGTCTCTCCTTCCCTGGGGGAGATGTGGCACCTGAACCTCAGGTCAGTGATGTCAAAGTTCACATTGCAGGGAATGACAATGATCCAGCGACTGTAGGGAGGACACCCTCACACAGGGCCACTCTTGAGGCACACTGGACCCTGGGATAGGCCAGGAAATCACTCCACGAGCTGTAGGAAGACCAGGTTTCCAAAGGCTCTCTCCTAAGGAGGTTACAAGGGTGAGGGCCAGAGGACACTGGGAGAGTGCACTTCTGTGTCCCCCTGCTTCCCCAAGGGAAACTTGGGCTGCACCCCAGGGCTCACAGAACGGCACGAAACCTCCAAAGCTGAAGCATTGCTCCGCAAATGCTGAACTCTTACTATCCTGTTGCAAACCCCACCCCCTCTAAAACCACATTCTCCAGCCCAAGGAAGGGCCCTTGCTGACTAAGACCCTCTTAGCTTGGCTGGTGAATCCTTTCCGTGCCCCCGCCCTGTGCTGACTGTAGTGAGTAAGATGATTCTGCAATAAGAACTGGGGGCAGCATTCTCTGATAACCTGCACCTTCTGCAGTCAGTGCACAGTGGGATTATAATGCTACCCTTTCACGTTAGTAGACAGTGGTGTAACTGGTTGCACTAGTGCAAGAGACTGTACAGACGGCCTGATTCCAGAATTGCCATCCCAAAATCTGGAGTCAGCCCACCAAAAAAACCCGGAGATTGTCAAGACAGGAAAACTGTTTCCTATCCATATATAAAAGGCTGGGGCTGTGCATTTTTCTTTATTTGGACACTCTTTCAGAAATTGGTTTCCCAAGCAAGGTCTTTGGGTGCTACGGTCATAGAAAATGAAGTAACTTAACCATCTGTTTTATTCTTTTGCCAATTGATGGAGATCAGGGCTTCAGTACAATCAGAGTTTTGCTAGGCTAGATCTTTGGAGGAAAAATAGTGTGGGTTTTATATAATAATAAAAAAGGCAAACAAAATTGTCCGTGTTCATGAATGCCAGCTCATCAGACTGACTGCATCAATCATGCTATTCCACAGAACACATTGAGAAATTACATTCAAAGTTTTCTAAGAGAAAAAAAACAAAGTCATTTTTTTCCCCACCCAGAAAAAGCACTGCAAGAAATGGCAGTTTGGAAAATGTAGCAAACTTTACAATTCTTACAAGTCTATATAAAATGTATGACTCGTATAGAATGGAGTAGGTAAAAGAGAGCAAATGGAATAGCCAGGATGGTTGTGCATCGGTGTTAATGTCAACGCTGACTGAAGATATCAGATGACCGTGTTTAATTTTAAAAATCAGACAAATTCTCTTAAAACTGCTATATGGCCCCCATCACTGGTAAAGGTGATAGAGTAACATTGTATGTTAATGACAAGATAGACTGTACCAAAGTTTGATGAGATGGAATGGATAAAATTCAATCTGTCTGGGTCAAAATCACTTTGGAAAGTAAGGTAACAGGCTTCAGTGCTTATGGTGCACTACAGACCTCCAGGTCTGTATCAGGCAGGCTCAGATAAACTTCATCCAACAATATTAAAAAAAACCTGGCACATAAAATAGCAAGGATATTTAATGAATCCATAAATTCGGGGGTCATACCTTAGTGCTCGAGAATTGCTAATATAGTACCTATTTTTAAGAAAGAAAAAAAAATTATCTGGCAAACTACAGGCCTATTAGTTTGACTTCAGTTGTATGCAAGGACTTGGAACAATTTTTGAAAGAGAAGCAGTTAAGGACAGAGGTAAACGGTAATTGGGATAAAATACAACACAGTTTTACAAAAGGTAGATCATGCCAGACCAACCTGATCTTTCTTTGAGAAGATAACTGATTTCCTAGACAAAGGAAATGCAGTAGATCTAATCTACCTGGCTTTCAGTAGGCATTTTATACAGTTCCACATAGGAAATTATTAGTTACATTGGGTAAGGTACTGGTTAAAGGGACACTACACTGGGTCATACCGAAATATGATTTGTCAGCCTGGAGGAAGGTTACTTAGTGGAGTTTGTGAGGGAATCTTATTTAACATTTTCATTAGTGACCTTGCACATAAAGTGGAGGTGTGCTAATAAAATTTGCTGATAACACAAAGTTGGGAGGTATTGCCAATAGGGAAGAGGACTGGAATATCACAAGAAGATCTGGATGATCTGGAGAAAGAAATTGGATGAAATTTAATAATGCAAGATCATGCAGTAAGGAACTAACAAGAATCTTTGCTATAAGCTAGGGACATATCAGTTGGAAACAACGGAGGATGAAAAAGACTTGGGTGTATTGGTCCATCTCAGGATGACCATGAGTCACCAGCGTGATGCAACCATGAAGAGGGCTGGTGCAAGAAGAGATAGGGAAGTATTACCATTATACCTTGACTCTGATAAGACCTTATCTGGAATATTGTGTGCAGTTCTGATCTACCACGTTTAAGATGATTTCAGTCTGGCACACATGCAGAGAAGGGCTACTAGAATGATTAGAGGAATGGAGAACCTATCTTAAGATAAGAGACTTGACTTGTCTAGCCTAACGAAACAGAAGTTAAAGGGAGCTATGATTATACTTCTGATGGATTTATAGAGGGCAACCGCCGGGGAGGGAGAGGAATTATTTAAGTTAAGCACCAACGTGGACCCAAGAACAAATGGCTCTAAACTGGCCATCAACAAGTTTAGGCTTGATATTAGTCAAAGGTTTCTAACCATCTGAGGAGTGAAGTTCTAGAACAGCCTCCCAAGGGGAGCAGTGGGGAAAAAAACAAACTGGCTTCAAGTGTGAGCTTGACAAGTTTATGGAGGGGATGGTATGCTGGGACTCCCGGCAATGGCATGTAGCCCATCTGCGACTGCTAGTAACAAATATCCCCAAAGGCCAGGAGATGGGGCACTAGATGGGAAGGCTCTGAGTTACTAGTTAATTCTTTCCCAGGCATCTGGCTGGTTGATCTCACTGACATGTTCAGGGTCTAACTGATCGGCATATTTAGAGTTGGGAAGGAATCATCCCCCCTCCCAACGTCCTCTAGTCAGATTACCAGAGATCCTGGAGGTTCCTCTGTATCATGGGACACGGGTCACTTTCTGGTTTAAACTCGAGTAAATGGTGGATTATCTGTAGCTTGAAGTCTTCAAATCATGATTTGAGGACTTCAGTAACTCAGCCAGAGGTTAGGGGTCTATTATAGGAGGTGGGTAAGATTCTATGGCCTGCAACGTGCAGGAGGTCAGACCAGATGATCATGACAGTCCCTGCTGTAAGACTATGGTTCTATATTTAATTACTATGGAAGAGACAGTGAAGTCTGATCGGTGAAGCCACCTCTCTAGATACCTGGCAGTTAATAGCTTTTGCTCTGTTTGTCTGTCTGTGTAACATGCTTAAACAGGTCTTTAGAGCCTCTCTTACATAGCTCTCGTGTTATGGTGAGAAATCTCACCTCGATGATACTACTAAGCACTTATGCAGCACTTTCCATCTTCAAAGCCCTCTACAAATATGAACTAATTGCTCATTAGCTCTGGACATGCCCAGAGTTCTCTCTGGCTGCAGATGCTGATATCAGCATCTCAGAAAAAATGGACTTTTTACTTGTATTGCAACAGTTCATTTTGTGGGAAATTTCAGAATTTTGACTTCCTACATTTAAGAAAAAATGCAAAATATCAATATCTCTCATGGAATGAAAATTCCCATTTCCTAACTTTTCTTTTTCAGTAGTGGAAGATAGTGTACAAGGTTCAAGGCAGTAAGGAATCAGGGTACCGGTGTCCTTTCTCCGTAGGCGTGCTGTCTGCCAGGAGTAAATGCCAGTGTTTGAGCTGTAAGCATAGGCTTAAGGAAGATGCCCAGGATCTAGTACTTACCGCCAACTGTTACATACGATACGACCTGGATTCAATTTCTGGCTCAACTGTTAACTTGCCATGAGTCACTAACCCTTGCTAGCTTTGTTTCCCCATCTTCAAATAGGGCTAATGACAAGAACCAGTTGGAAAATAGGTTTTCCATCTTGCAAAAAATTTCAAGATTTCAGCAACAACAAAAATGGTCCCACGGGAAGGAACAGTTTTTTAAAAAAATCAAAATTGATACAATTATATGAAAAATTTTAGTTTTTTGAGAAGACAGTATTTTCCAATGGAAACCTGTTTTGTTTAAATCTTTCCAGCCGGCATTAATAATGACACACACACGCTTCTGTCAAGGGTTTTGGGGACAGTGGCTTTCTAGGCGTTAAGTATTACTACAATTCCTTGTGAACATATTGGGTGAGGCTCTCTGGAGACCACTGGCCTTACGTGTCACAAAGGAAGCTGCTGGGTCAAAATCTGCCCCATGAAGTTGATTAATAACATAGAGTGAGAGCACCCTTTACAGAGTGAGAAATCAGGACACCTCCTTTACAGAACTATAGGCTCAGATTTCCAGCTGGTGTACGGCAACATCGCTCTAGTGATTTCAGTGGGATTATGATCATTTACAACAGTTGGGAATGTGACCAGTGGGCATCAATGGAATCATGCCAGCTCACGTCAGTTAGGAATCCGGCCAAGTAACTCCAATGCAACTACATTGATTTACATGCTGTGGGCATCTGATCCTGAAACAGGCCTGATCCTGCTTCATATAGCCCTGCAAACTCTTGTGATGGAATATGGACAGGTTTTAAGCTGGTGCAATGATTTTTCCAGTCATTAACAGCTCTCCCACCTCACTATTTTAAATAGATCTGCGGGATGGTCCTTTCGCGATACTGAGAAGTGCCATATTATCCTGCTTTATGGTCTTTTTTTAAAAAAACCCTTCTTTTTAAAGTGCCAGCATGTTCTTTCAGAATCATATTAGCCGTGTAATAAATTTGCATAATGAGAATCTATAATGTTTAATCAAAATCTCTCTGGAAAGTGGTTATTGTCCATGAGCTGCTATAAATTCTCAATATCACCTCCACGTTAAATACTAAAGCTGCTCAGGGTATATTGTGCGCTAATCACCTGCAACATTGTGTTTGAAAGAAATTATATATTTTTTAAACAGTAGTTACATAAATAGAGAAGCTGACATTAGGAACTTCATTCTTCTTTATTTTAAATCAGCAGCGCTCCATGGACTTTGCTGGAGCTACTCCAGTTTCCACCCGCTGAGGATCTGGCCTGCTCAGACCAACTTATTTTCAGAAAGGCTGGATACCTGAGCTAGAAATCAATGAAAGCTCCAGAAATCAGCCCTTCAAATTCTAGCCGATGTGTTGAAAATGGAGGAGCTCCAATCAGTTACCACTGAGCAGGTGTCTATAGCACAAAATCACCACGAGGCATTAATAGACCCCCGAGTTGTGTGTTGTAGCAGGGGAAGATATGTCCTGTGACAGACACACGTCACCGCTAGGGGCGACTCCTCCTGGCTGCTCTGGGCATTTGCTCCTTCCAGGTGCTGTGGCCCATCACCTTCTCTCAGCCTGCAGCCCCCTCACACTCCAGCTTCCTCCTCATGGCTTGGCCCTCCAGCCAAGTCATTAGGGTCCTCCCATTGCAGGGCATTAAAGTCTTGCAGGTCAAACTGTTCCAGGCAGTCCACTCTCCACTGCCTGGTCTGTGCCACTTCCCCAGTAGCTGGTAGGGGAACTCAGCCTCCTCCCAGGGAGAAACTCCCTTTGCCCAAGGAATAGCTGCATACTCCTTCCCCATAGCCATTCTTTCTGTGCTCTGCTCTGCTCCTGGGTTTTATACAAGCCCCTCCTGTTCCCATTGGCTGAGCCCCATCTAATTAATCCCTCTCCCTGGCTTCTCCTCCAGGTGCAGCCTAGCCAAGTAATTGGCCCAGCTAGCCACCTTAACCCCTTCAGGCCTTGTGTGGGGTGGAGACCCCATCACAGAATGGAATGCTGCTATATTCAGGTGATCCCCAGCTGTTACAGACATTGGGGGACAGGAAGCATTGACTTAGACCAGCCCCAAGTCTGCTCTAATTTACATGAGGAGAACTTCCAGGAGGACTCACTCTTCTCTGTTTCATTTCAGGTACTTACTCCTAGAGGACCAGGGGCAAGTGCAGTGGGATTTCTGCATTAGCCTTTCCCCTCTGAAGACCCAGCCTCATAGCCTTGATTACATCTATCAATTGTAGATAAGCCTCATTCTCAGAGGAACTTTGTCTACATAGCCAGAACCCCTGCATATGCTGGAAAGTCTCAGGGGACATGACAGTGCAACGTCTGTGAGCTGTATTGGCAGAGGGGTGAGGGTTGGAGTAGCAATGAGATGCTGCAGATCAGGCTGGAGTTGCATTAGTGGTGGATTGGGTTGCAGGGGAAGGTAGCTTGCTAAATATCAAATCCTCAGGTCTAGTCTTGTTCTAGCCTTGTTGAAGGAGATTCTAAGGCCTGTGGCAGGATCCCCCAGGATCAGTGTGCCTTAGCTGTGCTTATGAAGCTGCAGATTTGACCTAATTGAGTTGCAACATTTGCTAGGTAGCGGCTGTAGCCTGGGTTTCCAATTTGCATATCAGCTACCTCAGAAACTGAGCTAAGGACAAGCACTTCTGATCTCAGGTGCAGGAGAGAGGTGGGGATTCAACTGTCAGAAGCTTTTGCACTAATGAAATAGAAGACTCAGTTAACTTGCGTTTTTAAAATGTCACTTAAGTATGTTAAACAATAAAGCATGGCATGGTGGGGCAGGGCAGGGCAGGGCAGGGGAGATAGATAGCTAGGTCACAGAGCTGCAGCCGTACTATAGGATGAGCTTCGGAGCAGAAGAAACTCCAAAGCCCAGAGGCCTCATTACAATCACACACCCTGGCGCCACTGTACTGTGGTTATAAACTTTGCTCTTGAGTGGAGGAAGGTGTAATTTTTAGTGGGGAATGTAGCCGGTTGTGTCGGGCTCTGTCCCCTCAGGCGCGGCGGGGAGCCAGGGCGCTCCTTACGCACTGCAGTCCGGGTCGGCTTAGCCCCTCGGCAGGGTTGAGTGGGTATAAGGTCTGTAAACAAGGTAGAGCCCGGCATTAGCAGTAGGTAGAGGATCTGAAAGTAGAATAAGCCCCTGCGACCCTGTGACAGGGCGCGGCAGTAATAGTCCAGGCTCAGGCCTCTAGCAGGGGCTGAGCAAACACAGTATCAGCCCAGGCCCTTGGACAGGCCGGGCAGCAATAGTTCAGGCTCAGGCCCATAGCAGGGGCTGAGTAAGCACAGTATCAGCCCGGGCCCTTGGCTCGGGCGGGGCACCAAACACAAGTGTAATTAGCTCTGGCCCTTTGGGTCAGGGCAGAGCAGTGGCAAAGTCAACGGGGCCCAGCCCTTGGTTCGGGCGGGGCACCAAACACAAGTCTAATTAGCTCTGGCCCTTTGGGTCAGGGCAGAGCAGTGGCAATAGGTGGGAAGAGGGGGAGTCTGCCACCCGGTTACGGGTGGCAGGGGGAACGCAGGCCCTCCCACTCCGCTGTGTTCCAGCCTGGGGCCCTAGGAGAGGTCAAGACCCGCTGCGGTCAGTGGGGATCCTGGCCGCAACACACTGACATGGGTTCAGGCTCTTCCGGAGCCAAACCAGGGTCGGCTATCCCCGGGCTACTTCCAACCTCCCCATCTCTGGGTACCTGGTCCTTGCCAGCGTCATCTGGGGGGGTCCCAGACCATGGGCTCCTCCGGGTACCGGTCGTGGGGAAGCTCAGGCCACTCCTCGGGGTATCGGGCACATGGCAGGTCAGGCCGACGCTCCTCGGGGTATCGGGCGCGGGGCAGGTCAGGCCGACGCTCCTCGAGGTATCGGGGCGGGGCAGGTGGGCGGCGCTCCGGTAGGGGCGCGGGCAGGTCGGGCGGCGCTCCTCGGGTAGCGGGCGCGGGGCGGGTCCGGGCGGCGCTCCTCCGGGTAGCGGCGGGGGGGTCCGGGCGGCGCTCCTGGGTAGCGGGGGGGGGCGGGCCGGGTCGGGTGGGGGGGCGCGGGGCGGGTCCGGGCGGCGCTCCTCTGGGTAGGGGCGCGGGGCGGGTCGGGCGGCGCTCCTGGGTAGCGGGGGGGGGGGGGGGTCCGGGCGGCGCTCCTCCGGGTAGCGGGCGCGGGCGGGTCGGGCGGCGCTCCTCCGGGTAGCGGGCGCGGGGGGGTCCGGGGGCGCTCCTCCGGGTAGCGGGCGCGGGGCGGGTCCGGGCGGCGCTCCTCCGGGTAGCGGGCGCGGGGCGGGTCGGGCGGCGCCTCCGGGTAGCGGGCGCGGGGGGGTCCGGGCGGCGCTCCTCCGGGTAGCGGGCGCGGGGCGGGTCCGGGCGGCGCTCCTCCGGGTAGCGGGCGCGGGGCTGGTCCGGGCGGCGCTCCTCCGGGTAGCGGGCGCGGGGCAGGTCCGGGCGGCGCTCCTCCGGGTAGCGGGCGCGGGGCAGGTCGGGCGGCGCTCCGGGTAGCGGGCGCGGGGCAGGTCCGGGCGGCGCTCCTCCGGGTAGCGGGCGCGGGGCAGGTCCGGCCTGGCGGGAGCCCAGGCACTAGCATCTGTCCTCTCCGGCAGCCTGCTTCCAACTGAGTGCTGGGGCAGGGCTTTTATACTTCCTGTCCCACCCCTTGACTTCCGAGGGGCGGGGACAGGCCGTGCTGACTCCACCCACTGAGGCGCCTGCTCTGGCTCATCCCCCTCAGGCGCGGCGGGGAGCCAGGGCGCCTCCTTACAGGGAACAAGATGCCTCTGCCAGCTGAGTGATGCAGCTCTGCTAATATACAGCCCCTCTGAGAGAGCCGTGCATGCCAAGAACTCAGTCCCGAGGGGTTTAGTAACCCCCAGCCCCTGAGGCCAAACCTGCCCTCTGTGGCAAGAGAGAATAACGTCTATGTCCAAACGTTGGTCCTGCCAGCTGGGTTTTGCTCGTGTGGTCGGCGGCCCTGATGCTTCTATCCTCCACTGGTCTCTAGTCCCAGGTGTTAACTTGTGCTCTCAGAACTGCACGAGCAGCCCTGTTCTCCACGTCACCTTTCTCTCATTCAAACTGCTCTGAAAGGCCATTTCTGCCCGTCAGATATGCAAGCGGACGTACAGGAGAAAGCAGACTAACCAAACCCGCAGCGCCTCTCAGCTGCAGCCTCCATGCACTTTACAGAGGAGATGAAGGTTAGTAGCCCTTCAAGATGGGAAACTGAGGCAAAGGAAAAACAAAGTGACAAGATTGCACAGCAGCTATGTGACAGCCAGGAACAGAACCACTGGCCACCTTGCTTCCAATTATAGATGAGGAGCCCAAGTCATGCTGAGTTTCCGGAGTAACCACATTATCATATTTTTAGAAGTCTTCCTCTTCTAGCCTCTGCAAAGCCACTGCTCCCCTATCCCTGTAAATGGCAAGGGAGTTGGCAGGGCCTGGGAGGAACCTCACCTCTGACAGTGCCCCCCACCCCTATCAGCTTGGTAGCACCAGCATGCTGGGGGCCGTACAAAGGACAGGGCTGGCCCTGGGTGCAATCCCCCAGAATAGAGGGAAACTGGGATGCAGTTTGTGACTGCCTGAATCACAGTGGGATACCCAGACTGCCCCAGTGATGGATGACAGCCCCCGATAACAACGAAGAGCTGCAACGAGCCATTTTCAGTCATACATTCAGAGAGCGAGGACACCAGTTTATCATACGTAAAATAGTGCCACCCGTTGACTGCAGGGGAGATGGGCAGGATCTTGATCTCAGCTTTCCCAACTCTGATATCTGATAGCCCAGAAAACATTATGGGAAACAAACCATACTGTGTCTATTGCTTGCCTGACCCTCACAGTAATGAGCTGCTGCCCTGAAGCATGAGTTAGGATTGTCCTTATCCCTGGCTTGTTTAGCTATAAATGTTATCATCAGCATAAAATTGTCCATTGAGTGTAAATGGATAGCAACCCATTCTAGTGTAGGTCTGATCCTGGGAGAGCCTGAGCATCCTTTACTCTCAGTGAAATCAACGGGACTTGAGGACTCCCAGCACCACTCAGGATCAGGCCTTAGGTTTTCTTGTTATGGTAATCCCAAGTCATAGCCTGATTAGACTCTTAGTAACTTGGGGACAACACGTCTGAGCAAGCACAACCTGGATTTGACTGGCACAATATGCTCACTGGGGGTTGGTGGCAAGGAAATGACTGTGGAGGAAAAGGAAGCAGGTCTTGAGTTAGTGGAGAGGAAAACAGGTGCTGAGATCATTTTGGAGGACGAAATGGTGCAGAGATGCTTAGAGAACACTCAACGATCTTCCCCCCAAGCAAACAGGAAGCTGGCACTAAAGAAGAGAAGATGGATTATCTGGGACTTGTCCTCCACCCTGCTGAACCAGGGGCAAGGGGAGAAGGGAGACAGGTTCACCCTGGCACCAGTTGCTCCCTTTGGGGGTCAGTGACAGGGAGGTGAAAGGTTTCACATCAGTGCCCCAGGGGATTTTACTGAGGAGAAGGAGCCGCCTGACTGGACAGTGCCAACCTGTCATCAATAAAATGGGAAGGGACTTTGTTAGTAGCAGCCACTACCAGCTGCTGAGAATGGTAGAAACTATATTGAGCGGGGCATGCATGGTGTTAAAAGAACATGTTTGCTGACGCCATACTGTATCTGAGCTGGGGTAGCCTGGCGAAGCTATGCTTCCGGCACTGGCCTGAAAGGAGGAGCTGTGGTTTCAGGTGGCATTTTCTGTATCTTTGATCCCCAAGCTTTAAGCTCAAACAACCCTCAAAAGCTCCCAGCTCTGCTGAAGCCACTCCCTTCCACCTGGTTGGAGGCTGAAACCTTGAATTTATAACGATTTAGATACAAAAGGACTGACTCACCCAGGATTGTTCAAGAGAGTCGGGAAAAACAGTTAATTGGAGTTTTAAAAAAGTTCTATCAACTTCCCCCCACCTTGCTTTTCATTTCCATGCTGTGCTTCTGCATTTTTGAGGTGCTTGAGAAGTACCCCAATAGCAAGAGAAGATCCTTCCTCATGCTAAGTTTCCAGCTTTACATGCAGGAAGAAACATCAGCTATTTCATTTCTTTGTGCTCCTGAGGTTTCTTGCCCAACTGATCTTCTGGATACTTTTCCCAAACCAAACCCGACTTCTGATTCATTAGAATTTCACTCATGAAATTAGTCCCATCCCTTTGAACTTCCACCTGTGTTGCAAGAAGGATCCCATCATCTAAGATGGAGTTCCTGTCAAAGAAATCCATTCATCAGTGGCATTTTCCAGGATTCACAATGAAGAAAAATGTCAATAAACGACAAAGCAGATGCTGGAGTTGAGGACAATTCCCAGTTACACTAAAAATTAGGCCTTAAATGTGGGAGGAGGGGGAGTTGTTCTCCTAATATCCATCCAGTGCTAGGTAATTGAATAGAAGGGACCAGTCTCTGTAAGTGCATTCACCATACAAAGAGGCACACAAATAATAGCAATGTGAGAGAGGTGACATCTCCAAGCCTCTTAGGAGACTAATTCTATAACAACAGTAATTCAGCATAATGCTTTCATGAATACAGATTAGACTAATGCAGGTTTTTAAAGTTAGACTGCTTATTCTTTCTGATCTTAATGTGAAGAAGTGTCTGGTCTGGGAAGGCATCACATTCCCAGCTCCAATTTGCATGACTGGAGAAGGAGGCCCCCCAGCTCAATGAGACGCCTGGGCAATCTTCGCCGCCGCCAGCTTTTATTTGAGGTGATCCACAGGAGCTGGGATAATGAGGAGGCTGGTGGGGTGAAGCCTGCGTACAACTTCCAAGGAAATAAATATCTCCCTCTCCAAACAAAGTGAATTTCCAGCTTTCTGAAAAGAGCAGGAAATGTGTATTTCGCATAGACAGGTGTTATTATTATGACATGATGTATGTAATGCTCTTTGTGGGCCGCTGGGCATGTTAGCAAATTACAAGCCATTAGAGAAGGCAGGAGGGTAGTGATTTTTTCTTCAGTGAGGGAGGTTGCAAATATTCTCTTCGGTTCAGATCCAAGGGAGTTTGCATTGCCGCAAGTTTGGCTGTGAGCTTGCTGTGTGAAGGTACATCACCCTCCCCTTGGTTTAGTGGGCTGTTTGGGGTTTAATATGAACCACATGTTCATTTGACACACTGCTGGGCCATGGGTCCCTCAAGAGAGTCCTGTTAAACCATCCCTTGTGGGTCAATTTGGAGCTTCAGCATTTGAAGCATGTGCCTCTACAAGATGAATTAAAGGAGCAGCTCCCTTGGCTAGTACCAATAGTAGGCTCTTATCTCTAATGTGAACTAGCCCCTATGCATCACAGGATATGTCTACACATCAACTAGGAGGTGTAATTCCAAGCTGTGCTAGACATACATACACCAGTTCTGCTCAATCTAGTGTGCTAAATATAGCAGTGTGGCAGTCGCTCAAGCTAGCCACCCAAATACAATCTTGCCCACTCCCCTGGGTACATAGTTGGGCGGTTTGCCCAAGCTGCTGCCCAGGGCAGGGTGGCCATACTGCTATTTTCAGTGCACTAGCTTGAACAGAACGAGCATGCGTATATCTGCCTGAGCTGAGAATTTCACCTTCCAGCTGTTGTGTGAGCGTGTTCCTGGTGAGCTTTTCAAGGAACCTGGTTTAAAGTTAGCAACAAAACTGCACATTTCACACTGCCTTGTAAACTATTACATTTCACACCCCTTTATTCGCTACCAACATGCAACCACCTCTGGGGAGGGAAGATTATACCAACCATTATAACCATGCATAATACCATAGTTTTAGGACAAGAAGGTATAGAACTATTGTATCCAGCTGATAAAATGAGATGGAAGCAGGCAGAACATAATTGCTTAGGAAACCACTAACTTTGGCAAAGGTTGAATGTGTGAAAAGACATGTATTTGTCTGTCATGTTACTTGGTTTTAGGTGTACAAATTGGCTTCAGGGGATTATTTCAATGCTTTCCTAACAAAACATCTTTTTTTCTACTTCATACCCATAACCCCCAAGATTTTTATTGCTGCCTGGAGTAACTGCCCCAGATAAAAATACCTCACTGTCCACTTTTCAAGTAGAACCAATCCATGCAACAAACCTCGATGCCAACTCTGTCCACATATCTACACCAGTGATACCATCACCGGACCTAATCAGATCAGCCACACCATCACCGTTTCATTCACCTGCACATTCACCAATGTAATATACACCATCATATGCCAGCAATGATCCTGCAATGTACATCGGCCAAACTGGACAGTCCCTACATAAAAGGATAAATGGACACAAATCAGATATTAGGAATGGAAATATACAAAAACCTGTAGGGGAACACTTCAACCTCCCTGGACACACAATAGCAGATTTAAAGGTAGCCATACTGCAGCAAAAAAAACAAACAAACAAAAAACAAAACAAAAAAACCATATCAGGACCAGATTTCAAAGAAAAGAGAAACTGCTGACCTTCAGTTCACCTGCAAATTTGACACCATCAGCTCAGAATTAAACAAAGACTGTGAATGGCTAGCCAACTACAAAAGTAGTTTCTCCTCCCTTGATGTTCACACCTCAACTGCTAGAAGAGGGCCTTATCCTCCCTGATTGAACTAACCTTGTTATCTCTAGCCTGCTTCTTGCTTGCATATTTATACCTGCCTCTGGAAATTTCCACTACATGCATCCGACGAAGTGGGTATTCACCCATGAAAGCTCATGCTTCAATACATCTGTTAGTCTATAAGGTGCCACAGGACTCTTTGCTGCTTTTACAGATCCAGACTAACACAGCTGCCCCTCTGACACTTTTCAAGTGTTAGCACATGCACAAATCGATCATTTGGTGACTATATATTGGCTTGTTTTGCAGTGAAATGTAGACATTTTCATTGACAAACATGGCTGTTTGTGACAAAAGCGGTTAACATCCACTGTGGGCTAAACGGATTGTTTTAGAGAACATAATACTGAAGTTGGGGGATGGGGGGGGGACGACGGGGGACGACAAAAATGTATTTCTGCAGGGATGAAAGGGAAAATATCTGCCTCCAGAAATGGCCTTCCATTTTTGGTTGAGAAATTCAAAGAAGAAACACTCAGTGTAAACAGACAAGACAGACATGGAGTAAGAGAGAAAACAGAGAAATAATTTGCCTAATGTTAGACAATAGAGCAGTCGCAGAGCCAGGAACAGAATGCAGATTTCCTGAGTCTCCATTCAGTAGTCTCCATCCAGCCGATCTCTGTGATAGGCTCTGGGAGTGAGCACTTCAGAGCCATGGGAATAAATTTCTTTTGTCCCCTGGTTTTAGAACTACAGTTTGAACCTCCCCGCTCTCAGCTATCGCAGCCCGAGATAGGTAACAGGTGCTATCTCAGACAGACCGGCTTCTATTATTTAACTCATTAAAGCTTGGATCACCCGCACCTAAGATCTTCCAAGAACACCTGCAATGGATTTCTCATACCCAGGGGCAGGCAATCTGACAGCACGTGAGCTCCCTTGCAAATTTCCTGAAGTGCATGTGTTTGCCAAAGTGCACACAGATGGAATCTCCATCACGGAAGATTTTTAAGAGCAGGTTAGACAAACACCTGTCAGGGCTGGTGTAGACAATACTTAGTTCTGCCATGAGTGGAGGTGACTGGACTAGATGACCTCTCAAGGTCCCTTCAAGTCCTACAAGTCTACGATTCCTTTCTGAACAATGCACTTTTATCTTGGCAAGTAATGACACCAGGGATCACGGATGTATGTGCAATTGTAATTCACCCAGTCTGGCCCTGCCAGCCAGAATTCTGCACTTAGAACAAAGAGCAAGCGTGAGCTCTCCGAGGTTCAGATCTTAGGGGCAGGAAGATAGGCTGAGTAACTCTTGCAGCATGACAGTAAAGACATCACTATAGTGCTGGGTTGGCTTGATTTCCCCCCACTCCCTGGCTGGGGAATTAATTTACACCTGTGCAAAAGACTGTAGAAATAACGAGGAGTCCAGTAGCACCTTAAAAACTAACAGATTTATTTGGGCATAAGTTTGTGGATAAAAAAAAACAACACTTCTTCAGATGCATGGAGTGAAAATTACAGATACAGGCATAAATATACTGGCACATGAAGAGAAGGGAGTTACCTTACAAGTGGAGAGCCAGTGTTGACAAGGCCAATTCAATCAGGGTGGATGTGGTCCACTCCCAATAATTGATGAGGAGGTGTCAATACCAAGAGACACAAAATTGCTTTGGTAGTGAACCAGCCACTCCCAGTCCCTATTCAAGCCCAAATTAATGGTGTTAAGTGATGTGATGTTAACCAGATCAGCTACACCATTGAGGCTCATTCACCTGCACATCTACTAATGTGATATATGCCACTGAGTGCCAGCAATGCCCCTCTGCCACATACATTGGCCAGACTGGATAGTCTCTATGTAAGAGAATAAACGGACACAAATCAGACATCAGGAATGGTAAGGTACAAAAGCCAGTAGGAGAACACTTCAATCTCCCTGGACATTCAATAAAAGATTTAAAAGTAGCCATCCTTCAAGAACAACAAAAACTTCAAAAAAAGACTTCAAAGAGAAACTGCAGAGCTACAATTCATTTCAAACTTAACACCATTAATCTGGGCTTGAAGAGGGACTGGGAGTGGCTGGCTGCTTCCATGTGCAAGAAAATAAGATTGACCAGAGAATAGCGTGGAGGATAAATTAGTCTGCTGGGCTGAAGAAATGCACGGTCAATTGCCTCTTCTGCCTGGGATATTTCAGTGCCTGCCCTGACCATGGGGCTATTGGCTACGCTAAAGTGTGTGGAGGGGAGAACCAATCAATCTCTCTCTCATTTTGACCCAGGAATTCCATCCTGGACCCAAGAAAGCCTCTTAATAAAAAGTTGTTGAAACTGTCATACTTCATGGCATCTTCACCTGTATGCCCCGTCTTTGGGCCAGGAAGGGTACCTACACTCAGATTTGAGTTCCCCTGGCCATTGCCCCTCTTGGGTGGAGACCCATGTCTCTCTCCCTTCTGACCAGACTGAACAGTTCCCTCCCTACACTGTGACATTCCCCAGCAAGACAGACTGCCTAAGGAGGCCTGCTTGCTTTCCCGTCAATGACAGCAACTAGTCTAATTCCCAACAGTTAAGTTACCACACTGTTCTTTCTAAGCAAGTACATTTCTTCTTAAGGTAAAAGCATTACAGAGAAAAGCATAAAAGAACTGCCATACATGTTAATAAGCTTGCCAGAGATCACCCCTAACTCCAAAATGGGCTCTGGAAGATGAGCATGCCTTCAAGCCTAACATGGGGGCATTCCTGTGATTCCAAGTTCATAACATCCTTTGTTCAGAACAAGAACACTCTATAAAGGATGGAATACACTTTTCAGGAGTTTAGGGGGTCTCTGATCTGGCATTTCCAGGAGCAGGTAATCAGTAGACAATCTCTTTCTCTCCTCAGGGCTTTGCTGATTTCAGAGGGACAAATTTGCATTTCCCTCCTCCCAAATACTTTCTAGGCAAGCCACTCTACGTACTTTCCCAAACTATTCTTGGAAGTTCATACTTCCTAGAGATTGCATTAATCATGTCTTCCTCCTAAAGAAGGTCTATACAATCTCAAAATAATGTATTAACATTTTCATGTTTAATACATCAAACTCCTAAACTACTTAAACTTAATTCAATAAAGTTTGTCCAGGAAATTGAACATCTGTCAGACACCAACCAATATGTTTCTGCAAAACGTTTCAGTTTTGATAAATTCTGACAAAAATATTTTGTCAAAAAGTTCCCAATCAGCTCTAATAAGTAAGACATGAGTAGTGCCTGGTCTGCACACTGGCCTTCTTCCAAAGAGTGAATTTCACATCATAGAATATCAGGGTTGGAAGGGACCTCAGGAGATCATCTAGTCCAACCCCCTGCTCAAAGCAGGACCAATTCCCAATTAAATCATCCAACAGATTTTTGCCTCAGATCCCTAAATGGCCCTCTCAAGGATTAAACTCACAACTCTAGGTTTAGCAGGCCAATGCTCAAACCACTGAGCTATCCCTCCCCCATCATGGGATCAAGGGTTATAGAATTGGTTCCAATTAGATTTTGACACTGATCTTGTTAGTTTCAAGACAACCACTTAGGGCTTATGTGCCCCATCCTCAAGTAAGAAACAAAACTGTTTAGTGGTCACTAGGTTAGACCTGCTCCTGGACTTCCCAAGCAGAAGTTATATGCAAAAAAGACGTGGAGCTAAATTCTGATCTCTGTTACACTAGTGTGTGGTAAGTCTGGAGTAATTCTACTGAAATAGATGGAGCTTTTCCATGGTTACTTTGGGGTAACTGAGAGCAGATTTCAGCACATTGTTTCCACAGCAACAGATGATAACTTAATTACCAAGGATGGAAAATAATTCCAGCATCAGTTCAAGAAAAAGGAGAAGATGGACTAGCTGAGATAAAGCCCTTGCTCAAACACAGATAACTTAAAAGATTAGCCCGACAGACAAGCCTAATGCTCGCTGTTGAATTGAACTCAGACAGATGGCTCAATACCCGAGTCAGATTTTTTAAAAACAAAGTTATTTAAGGATTTAAATCTTGAAAGGCTCTGTGTCCCAACAGGCCTCCTAATGTAATTCATGTTAGTTTGGAGACTAGACACCACAGGTGGTAAAATGCAGACATTACTAAAGCATTAATATAAGGCCCCTGTGTTACATCAAAAGATTCTGCATAATGTTACTAGAACTGACGTGTCATGAATACAGCCAGTTCTTTTTTTTTACATTATTTTATATATAAGAACTGGCTGTATACACACATACACACACAGGATTTGAGAGGAGAGGAAAGTGAAGGTCTTTTCCCAACACATTGTGTTAGCACTTTGGCTCCTGTATCTTTTCCATAAAGATCTATACATGCCAGACACACACCATTCCCAATTTGCCATTAATCTGTCTCTGTATTAAATACAAGAAGAGAGGGGCAAGGCACAATTGGCTTTCATTCTTCTTTGCACTTCTTGTATCGTGCGGCTATTTGGAGGCCAGGTTGGCTCCTGTTTAACTTAAAAAAAAAAATCAAAAATCAGGTTTTTGTGTTGTTTTTTTAAAAAAGTCAGTATTGAGTTATTAATGAAAATGGGAAAAACAATGAGGAGTCCTTATGGCACCTTAGAGACTAAAATTTATTTGGGCATAAGCTTTCATGGGCTTAAACCTAGTTCATCAGATGCATGGAGTGAAAAATACAGGAAGTAGTATTTCACTCCATGCATCTGATGAAGTGGGTTTTAGCCCACAAAAGCTTAGGCCCAAATAAATTTGTTAGTCTCTAATGTGCCACAAGGACTCCTCATTGTTTTTGCTGATACAGACTAACATGGCTACCACTATGAAACCTGTCATAATGAAAATGGATTTTTTTTCCACAAAACTTTCCATTTTGTCAAAGAGACATTTTCCACTGGGGGCAGGGGAACAAAAAAAAAACAAGGAAAACCACACATTACAAGGGCAATTTTCCAACCACTTCCAGTGAATAAAGCAACAGAAGGCCAGATTCACTGCTGCCTTGGTCCAAGGTCAGGCACATTGGTGTAACACTGATTTCAGCGGTGTTTGGCACAAAAGTGGACTTAACTAAGCCCAGTAGTTTTATCACTGTTGCTTCACAACATTTAGTAAATTCATAAAAGCAACAAAGAGTCCTGTGGCACCTTATAGACTAACAGATGTATTGGAGCATGAGCTTTCGTGGGTGAATACCCACTTCGTCAGACACATGTAAATTCAGAGTTTTTACAGCAGAACCCATGTATCGAGCAATTGGACACAAGGAAACACTACTTCCAGTGCCATACACTGAATGTAATGAGCTGACAATGCACTGTGGAGGGAATATGTTAGTTCTCTTTATTTTGAGCTTATCAACTGCATCAAAAATGATTTACTCTGTGCGCTTGGGTATCTCTTAAAAACCTTACGCTGCTCCCATCCCACCTGGGATCCCAGGCACTGCTCAGTCCCAGACACCGTCAGTCTCAAAGAAGACCATCAGCTGTCTGAAAATTCTTGAGCCTCTTGTCATGGTTGAACACCT
Organism: Gopherus evgoodei; assembly: GCF_007399415.2. Lineage (NCBI taxonomy): Eukaryota > Metazoa > Chordata > Testudines > Testudinidae > Gopherus > Gopherus evgoodei. Next base: position 7,466,759 of record NC_044340.1, on the reverse strand, counting down.
TGACAAGAGCCCAGGGAAGCGGAACCTCCTCGGTCCTTTAGCCAAAAAAAAGACAACTTAATCTTTATTCCTGTCCACCCTTAGCACAGATCTTCCCACACGGTCCACGTTTCATAAAACACACATAACATTTAGAGGTTAGCTATGCGAAACTGGCCAACCAGTGCCAGCTCATGCCAGAGTCCAGGTGTTGCATTATGGTCCCTTCGCATTGGGCTGAAAACTAAAACAAAGGGGTCTTGCTGTTTTAACTGCTTTGTTAAATTAGCCTTGGAAATAACTATAAACCAACTCTAAGAATGACGTCTGGCCATCTTTTGTTCCTCCGGACTGCATCGTCCCTCTGAGCCTGACTATGAGACAATGATTCAATCTAATCTCTCATTTTTATTGCAATACCAATAAGGAAACCTGCCAGTCAGCCAACTGTTCACAGTGTATTAGTGCATTAGCCTCATCAAAGCAATAGCATCATTAATGCTTTAAGATGGCAAAGCAATAGGGTGGGTGACCGCTAATGGCATCATCTTTGCTATTCTATTAGCCTGAGCGTAGCTCACTACAGGAATGAGGGATGGGGTTGGGGAAGGATAAGATGTCAGGGTTATGATTTACTGAGGTTAATGCAAACTAAAGATGAGCCTTGATCAGAGCCACATAGCTGAACACCCCAGTTCTCAATCTGAAGGGAGAGTGGGCGATTATAAAGCCAGAAGGGACCACTGTGATCATCTTGTGAAACACAGGCTATAGGACTAGTCTGAATTAATTCCCGATTAAACTGGAGCAGACCCTTTAAAAGACATATCCAGTCTTGATAAAAAAAATGCCATTGACGGAGATTCCACCACAAGCCTAGCCAAGTTGTTGCAATGGTTAATTACCCTCACTGTTAAAAAAAAATTGTGCTTTATTTCTACTCCGAATTTGATCTGGCCTCAACTTTCAGCCATTGGCTTTTAGCCTGCTAGCCTGAAGAGCCCATTATCAAATGTTTGTTCCCCATGTAAGCACATATAGACTGTAATCAGCTCACCCCTGGTGTGGCACTGTATTTCATAGCTGGAGTCTATGTCTGTAATGGGCCAAAGCTAAATGCCAGATACAAAGACCTTTGAATTTGGAGGCCAAGAGGGTCCAAATCCACCAGAGTCTGCATGTTTGTTTGTTTTTTCTCCTTGGGCTGCTCTGCAATTTGTTTTGATCCCCAGCCTTTGAAACTGGGTTTGAGCGAAGTCCAAACTTAACCAAAGGTCGACTGATTTCCAGATAAACCATGAACTGGCCTAGTTCACTGAAAACTAGGCCCAAATCCTCAGGAGGCTCATAAACCTTAAGGTATGTCTACATAGCAATCAGAAATGACATTGCATCACATGTAGACATACTCAGGCTAGCTTGAATAAGATTAGCAGTGAAGCTGTGTTATAGCATATGTTAGCCCATGGAGTACATACCCAGAGTACTGGGTGGTGGTGTCACCATGACTTCATTGCTATTGTTAATTTGAGCTAGCTAGATCGAAGCTAGCTCAGGTATGACCACCAGTGTGTCACACCTCGGATTGCAATGCAGACAGACCCTCAGAGAACCTCCTTACGACCCATGTCTGGAGTATCTTGCTTCATACAGAGCAGATTGCTTGGCTTAGCTAAAAAACTCCATGTTCAAGAACTAGGCCTTCTCTTAAGCACTCGCTATGATCCAGGGCTACACATCCTTAATTCTTACTAGCTTACACATCCTTAGTACCTAAAGCCCTTTAGCACATGGTTTTAGAATGACTGATTGCACTGGAGGGTTGCAGTTATCTGTGAATGAGGTCACAGCTTTGGAATACAAAGTTGCCTTTGTTATGTCATTTAATACAGGACTTGGGCTCAGGCAGCAGTGAATCTGTATGATAAATATATGCTTCCCCCCCCCCCGCATTATCTTAGTATCTGAGGATCTCACCATCTTTCATGTGTTTAGCCTCACCTGTCTGTGAGGTAGAGAAATGCAAGTACAGAGTGGGGGCTGAGGCCTCAAAGTGACTAGCCCAGGGTCATACAGGAAGTTTGTGGTGCAGCAGCAAATCAACCCAGATTTCCCTAGCTCTGGGCTAGCACCCTGACCACTGGATCCTCCTCCTTGAGGCTATTATACTTCTGTGGTAGTTGTAGAGGCTCATGCAGATGTGATGGATGAACGTGATCTGGAGGCCACAGCCCAGGGTCTTTCAGCTTACCTGCATCTAATATGTTGCCCTGCGGACTCTCTTCCCCCCCATACTTGTGGAATGTGCAAAACTTTAATTTGGCCCAGATCCTCAGAGGAGCATCTAGGAACAAAATGGAGGAGACAGGATGAAGGATAAGGACATGAATCTGGGCAGCTGTTTCCTGAGCACCTTCTTGTGACCTCTTCAGGGCCCCTTAAGAACTCCAGACAGTCTCTCTCAGGACTAACATCATTCTCAGGGATGGAGGCTGTTTAATAACACAAATAGTTCAAAAAAAGAGTCCTCAAGGTCCCAGAAATAAAGTCCATCACCACAACACAGAAGTACATACTAAGTACTAGCATTTCTTCCCCACACGGCTCTCTTCTTCAATCCCAGTCTGCTTTTCAGATAGCCCCCAGGCCCTTTTTGGCTGGAGCTCAGCCTTCTGTCTCTGGCTTCCTTCGGTCAGCACCACTCCCTTCTGCAGGAGAAGGCTGCATATTTATGCTGCCCTCCTTCGGAGAGCTCCTGCTGATTGGCTGTGAGAGAAAGAAGCCCTGCCCTGCCCAATACTATAGGGCTCTTGGTCGTGCCCCCTTAAAGGGATAGAGTCCTGGGTGCTTCCCTTCTAGCTATAATTCTCTGGGACCTCTTCCTCTCTTACATTTTCAGGCATTTCCTGAGTCTTTGTTCATTCTAATGTTGCTCTAATGGGGTGGCCCCTCTCAGCCTAGGAGACTTTGGTTCAGTTCTCAACTTTACATCTTTACATCTGGGCGAGCTTGGGTAAGTCACTTCACTGCCCTGTGTCAGTTTCCCCCATCTGTAAAATGGGAAGAATGATTCTGACCTCCTTTATAATGTGCTTGGATACGTAAAAGCTGATTATTACAATTAAAAATATGTTTAATTTTAGGAATATGTTTATGTCCCTGGACTTAAACACATGTTTAAGTACTGTCCAAAATAGGGATGGACTTAATTATGTGCTTAATGCTTTTCTAAATAGGAGCTTTACTTTCCTGAACACCTGCACTGAACAGCTTGATCTGGAGGAATCTATCCCAGGTTTTTACAGCTGGCCAAGCGTCCACCGGGAAAGATTTTTGTGGGGGGCTTATAGTGCAAGCTATGCAGATACCGACTGGCATTAGTGTTCTCAGTAGAACTGCTAGCTTTACTTTAATACTCAGATTTGTTAATTCTTTCCAAGCTTTGGACAGTTTGTGTGGGGCGGGCAGGGGGGAGAAGAGAGCACGGGGGTGGGGGAAGAAACAAAGCAAAACTCACTATCTCTCAGTGTCTGTCCATTACTAACACAAAGTGAAGGGTGAGATTGAATTACAAGGATCCCCCTTCTTCACTGGCCTGCTGTCTGGAGCACAGAGGGAAGGGAGGGGGTGGATTCACACATCTGTGAGTACCTCCCACACTTGCCCATTCCATGGGTTTGTCCTTTCCTCCAAACTCATGTGAACCAAGCACCCTGTCGGCTTGAATTATTCATGAGTGGAGGAGTTTTGACAAGAGGCTTTTCAGAAAAAGAAAAGACAAAGAGTTGATGCAAGATGTCAGCAGCTGACTGTTATCAGGGTTGGAATTCAGGAGGTCAAGGGGTCACAACCTCCTGAAAGCTCTTGCCTGGAGATGTACCAAAAGGGAAAGCAGAACACTCTGCCTTCTACAGTGCCTTGCAGCAGAGGATCCCAAGGCATATAATTCAATCTCATCACCTTCCTGGGAAGCGGGTGAGCTGTAGGATAATTACCCTGTTTGCAGATGTGTGAGCTGAGAAACAAACAACATTATCAAAGGAGTTCTGGCTGCTTCAAGTTGGGCATCCAGAAATTAAGATACCCCAAATGAAAAAAACTTGCTGTTGAATGCTGGCCTAAGTGACTTATCCTAGATTACACAATGAATCAGGGGTGCACCTAGTATTTGTACACAGGAACCTTGGTTGAAGCCCCTGCTCTTCCCATGACACTACATTTCCTCTCAGCAGCCCAATGGCAGAGAGTAGAACTGACCTTCATCTATCTACTCTGTTGAACTTCATTACTATGTGTAACCCCATGCACGGTGTTCTTTCAAGATTTAAATCCAGCCCTGGGCATCATTCACTTGCTCCCCACAACTACAGACATGATGCTCTCTGGAGAGGAGGGCAGAATGCTTTATTTCCTTCTCCCATACTCACCTCTATGCCTTCTCTCACTGTTTGACCTCTCTCAGGTCTCAGAGTGCACCCTCACGTATTAAGTCTCTTGCCCATCTGTTCTGGGGTAGAATCTATGATCCATTCTCTTTGGGACCAGATCTCAGGCTACAACCTCCTGGCTTTCATACCATTTTCCTGACCCAGCCACCGTGCCTCCAGCCCTCTGCTCCTACCTATCCTCCTAGGCATCCGACGAAGTGGGTATTCACCCACAAAAGCTCTTGCTCCAATACGTCTGTTAGTCTGTCAGGTGCCACAGGACTCTGCTGCTTTTACAGATCCAGACTAACACAGCTACCCCTCTGATACCTATCCTTTGTTAACAGACCTCTTGGTTTCATGTAGGTTTTTATACCGAGCCCCTTGCTGTCTTTCCCTACACAGAAACTGTAGCACACATTTCAAAATGTAGCATGAATAAATTCTTGGATCCTCCATGATTAGAGTTGCTCAAAGTATCTGATACATGCAGTGGCCCTGATCCTGGAGACACACAGATGCTGCTTCTTTTTTACGCATGTCTAGTCCCATTGCTGTCAGGAGCCAGTTAAGTAAAGGGCTTAAGCACATGCACATGCTTAAGTCCTTCTCTATGGAGAACGGCACTTAAGCACTTGCTTCAGCCCTGTTTTGAATACGGGTGCCTTTCTGAATCAGGACATGAATGGCATCTGAGTGCATGAAGTTAAGCATGTGCTCAAGTGTTTTCAGAACTAAGGCCAATAGTTGTTAGTAGTTTTGCCATCTTTCTGGTGAGTAAACCATTCCCAAGTCATTCCAGATTTTCTTTTTAACCATCCTCATTTTCAAAGCGAGGTTTGTTTGAGAACTATTGTGGTGGGTGATTGATTATATGAGTCACAGATTTTGTTTATGCTTCTGACTGGATAACTGAAACTTTCTAAACAAACAGGTAAAGGTGATTGAAAATTAGTTAACATTTTCTGTGATATTTTTGGAAGTGTTTCTTGAAAATTGTTGAAATTTGATAAACTATCGGCTAGCTCCATTAATATGGAGCAAATAGTTGTATAATTTGTCAGAGGCATAGTTGTTTGCACTTACAGCTGATAAAAAATGGAAACATTAAAGACTATTTAGATCAGTTAAATGTATTCAAGTTGTCAGGGCCAGATGAAAGGCACCCTAGGGTTCTTAAGAAAATAGCTGAAGCAATCTCAGAACGATTAGTGATTGTCTTTGGGAACTCATGGAAGACGAACCATCTCCCAGAGGGCTGAAGAAGGGCAAACATAGTACCTATCCTTAAAAAGGAGAATAAAGTCGACCCAAAAAATTAGGACCCAGTCAGCATAGCTTCAATAACTAGAAAGATACTGAAACAAATTATTAAACATTCAGTTGCTAAGCACCTAGAGGATAATAGGATTATAAGGAATAGCCAGCATGAATGTGTAAAGAACATATAATGACAAATCAACTTAATGTCCTCTTTTGAGAGGGTTACTGGCCTCAGGTATAGGAAGGAAGCAATAGATATGATGTATCTTGATTTTAGTAAAGTTTGACACTGTCCCACATGACATTCTCATAAACCAACCAGGGAAATGTGGTCTAGGTAAACGTACTATAAAGCAGGTGCATAACTGGTTGAAAGATGATATTCAAAGAGTAGTTATCAATGGTTCACTGTCAAACTGTATCTAACGGTCCTGCAGGAGTCAGTCTCCGGTCTGGTACTATTCAGTATTTTCATTAATGACTTGGATAATGGAGTGGCGAGGTAACTGTTCATCTCTACTCAGCAGTAGTGAGGCCTAAGTTGGAGTATGTGTTTCAGTGTTGGGTGTCACGCTTCAGGCAAGAAAGAACAACAAAATGATAAAATGGTTTAGAAAACCTGACCTCTGAGGAAAGGTTAAAAAAGCAGGGTATGTTTAGTCAGAAGAAAAGAAAATGGAGATGGGATCTGATATGTTACAGGGATCTCAGAAAGAGGACAGTGACCAATTGTTCTCTGTGCTCACTGAAAGTATGACAAGTAGTAATAGGCTTAATCTTCAGCAAGGAAGATTTAGGTTAGATAATGGATAAACTTTCCAACTATAAGGAAAGTTAAGCACTGGAATAGATTACCCAGGGAGGTTATGGAATCTTCATCATTGGAGGTTTTCAAGAACAAACTGGACAAATACCTGTCAGGGATGGTCTAGATATACCTGGTTCTGCTTTAACACTGGGGGGTGAGGGGACGAGAAGAGACCTAGATCAAGTTTCAAGGTCTCTATATTTCTATGAAAATTTCCAATTTCTCTTTTCCAGAATTTTTCCAAAAAAATTCCATCAAAAGCCTCAGTTTTTCAGTCCCCTTCTATAGCTAGTTTTTTTAAAAGAGTTAAAACCCTTTTCATGAAAAGTTTGAAACATTTGAACACCTGTATTTGTGAAACAATTTGAGTTTTGATGGATTCACAAGCATTTTAATGATAACCAGGTCATTAGTATATCAAATAATAAGATGCCCCAAATATAGTTTGGTTGAAGGAGGATGGGGTGATCAGGGTTTTTTGTGAAAAACATTTTAAAATTGTAACCAGCTCAATAATTGGTCAAAATATAAGGGGAAGGGTCATGAAAAGTTCACCTATTTTTTCCTAATATCTAATTTTGACATCTAAATATTTTCCCACCAAAATTCCAGTTCTCAAAATTTCTTCAGAATTAAAAGTATTGCAGCCAGCTCTTTCCCTGAGTCAGTGTGCTATTCTCCAGCTTAGTAACAAAACAATGTGTTCTTTGTTTAAGAAAGCACTTTTTGACCACCTATATCTATGTGTCCATTGCTGCCCAATGCCAATTGCATGGTCTTACTTCTGTTACCCTTCTATACAGATTCTTATCCTGTCTTCATCACTGTAGCATCTGAGTGTCTTCCAGTCGTGCATCGAGTGTCATGACTAACACCTGTCACATTAGTTCATTCTCTTTCTCAACCACGCCCCAGGCATAGACTTTTGTGCACGCAGCACAGTGGTTTGTTTTGGTAGGGTTTTGTTTGGTTAAGTGTCTATGCCACTGGCTGTTTATGTTCAAGAAGACAGTTGGGAGAAGTTTACCTTGCACTTCGAGTGCAAGGTGGAGAGGTTTGGGCTGGTCCTTAGTCTCTGGGAGAGTTTGCACCACACTTTCGGACCAGCCCTGAGAAAACTCCATCTCTTGCACAGACAAGTTTTCCCATGATAGGGATCCCTTGTTCCTGCTTAAACTAGCATCTAATTAACCTTCACTCATCATAGAAGATTAGGGTTGGAAGAGACCTTAGGAGGTCATCTAGTCCAACCACCTGCTCATCAAGGTCAGTCATCTATTAGGTTCAGTTTTGCAATGAGCTCCATGGGAATGGAAGCTCGCAACCATCTGGATTGCCATGGATTTCACTGGGGCTGTGTGCAGGGGGCAGGGACTTCCCACTCAGAGTAGCTTGCAAAGTTTTGGATGTAGTGTGGTCCCATGGCTAGGGCCCTAAGCTGAGACTCTAGAGAGCTGGGTGCCCTCCTTGGCTCCGCTGCTGACTAAGTGAGTTTTGCAAGTCATGTTTCTGTTGATCCTCGTGTCTATTAAATCGTAAGCTCTATGGAGCATAGGATGTCTCTCAGTGTGTTTGTAAGATGGGAACTCTTGTGATAATAGGGCCTACAAATTTACCCTAATGGTGAAATTAACTGTAAGAGGTGAGTGAAAAATCCATAAGATGTCTCAATAACCTATAACCACAAATGTTGATGGGAAGAGGTGTACAAATGTGACAAACTGAATTAGTCCATACAAAAGGCCTATCAGTACTGCTTGAGGACTGGGTTAAGATTATGCTGGATAAACAAGAGAAGCATGGAACCAGGAATCAGTGAATCAAAATTAGTATGTCAGAAGGTAAGTCTAAATGGTGGACAAAATAGTAAGGGGATGGGTTATTCTGCCCAACACACCCGTTTGGGTCCTTAAAGAAAGGCTTTCAGAGAAAATTGGCTACTGATGGGAGCTTCATCATCATGGCTGCCACTCCCAGAATTTCCTGGGACCCTCAGCCCTTTGCCATCCTGATCCTCAGGGATGCCCTGACCAGATTGGGGCTGAGAAAGGGACCAGATGGCATTGCCACCTCTACCAGCTCCAGCTGAATCCTGCCATGGTACTGAGCAAACTGAGGTCTCTGTATACCAAACCCCAGACCTTGCTTAACACTGCTGAATGTCGGGCAGTGACTGGGTCATGTTAACACCTAGGGCCCATTTAAATTAATACAACAGGTCTGATCTCCAGTGGGGCCTATTGTAATATCAACAGTAGTAATTGATTGCAACTCCTATAGAGCAGCAATCATTTGCTGGATGACCAGGGCCATGCATCTCTCTGGTACTCTGTAATTAATTCAGCATATGAAAATAGTCCCATGCAGTGTGCTTTGAGTGCATCTCCCCTTTTCCACCTCAAGTGCACAAATAAAGCACCAGAACAAAACATAGATGCAAAAAGGAATCTAATACAATGTGATCACTTTCCCCTGTACAATTGGCTGCTCCTCCCCCACCCCTAAAATCAGTCTAAAGATAGGCATACACATTAAATGAATGTCACAATCATCTCAAACACACCTGAGCTTGGAATTAAAAACAATAGTGGCATTTGGGTCCTTACATTTCCATAGCTCTCTGCAGGATCTCAAACCACTGTAACTCACCCAACACAACAGCACAGCCCCCTCTGAAGTGGAAAGCAGCAGCAGCAAAGCTGCACCACTGATTTAAACAAATAACCATCTCCCATTTTCAAGAACACTAATAATAATCACCATCATCATGCTTAGCCCTACGTATCACTTTCACAGGGTCCACTAACGGCATTTCCTGCTGGCCTTCCTGGGGATTAGTTCTGCTAGGCGCTGCCTTCCTCTGGCGGTGCTCTTACCTGTCATCCTGTCTGACCCCATGAGCCACTGTCACTCCAAGCTCCTCTTCATGGCTCGGCCCTCTGGCCAGGTCACTATGTGGTTTCCCCTTCCATAGGAGAAAACAAAGTTTTTCCAGAACAAGCTGTCCCAGACAGCCCACTGTCCTCTGCCACATCCCCATTGGCTGGTAGGGGAACCCAGGCCCACCCTTTACCCCAGGTTCCAGCTCAGGGACCTCTAATCAACAACCAAGCTCTGCACTTCTATCCCTTGCTGCTGTTCCCCTGAGCCACCTTCTACCTTCCTGGCTTGTTCCCCTCCAGCTTACTAACCTCCCAGGAAGTGACTGTAGCTTACTTCCCTGTGGCCTCCAGCTGGTCTCAGCTGCTGGGCTTTATTCTGGCCCCTCCTGTTCCTGTCCAGCTGAGCCCACCCCTTCACAGCCTAAGTCGCTCTCCTGCTCAGTTGGTTGATTGGGCCTAATTCAACCCTCTCTTATCCAGTATGGAGAATACACCCCCAAGCACTGTTCTAAAAGCACTATATTAGTAGCAGCATGTCTGAGGTGTCTAGGACCAGGACCCCTTTGTTCCAGGCACCATACAGGCACAGACCAAAGCCCCTGAGAAAGTCAGGATTAATATTCCCATAATACCAAATGGAGAAATAAATTACCCAGCATCACAGAGCAAGTCAATGACAGAGCCAAGAATTGGACGCAGGAGTCCTGGCTTATAGACCGCTGTGCTCCCACTAGCCCATGCTACCTATCATGTAGCCTGTTCTACCTGTGTCAACCACAAAGGAGCACTCTGACCCAGCACTAGCAGGGTACCTGAGTTGCACTGTTGACCTTGAAGGCCATATCTGGGAGTGAACCCCGGTAGACCAACGTGTGGTAGTAGGGATCACACTGGTATGCTACAAACAGCTATGTAGACGTTGCAGCACCGGCAGAGACTCGGGCTAGCCATCCAAGCTCAAACCTGCCTGGCCCCCTGGATCTCAGCTTGGCTGGACAGCCTGGGGCTTCTCCATTCCCAGAGCATCCACACAGCAAGTCTGTTTAGCCAGGCTGGGAACTCACTCCAAGCTGCAGTATAGGCATACTCAAAAGGATATGCTATTTTTTGTTTTGCTTTTACACCCAGTAATAAGAGCAGAGCAAAGAAATGAGTTTTGGAAGTGGGGCGGGAAGGGAAGGAGCACCGAGGTTCCCAATTGATTAATGTAATGGAATAATGCCCTCCAAACACTATTTATTTAACCCCCCAGCCCTGCCAATCCACTGCAAAATTACCTTAGCCATTCTTTCATAAGACTCCTCTGTTGATTAGGTATTGAAAGAATCTTGATGTGGCTAATACTACTTAAAAATCTTATTTTCAAAATGACTTGCATTCATATAGCAGATTGTATTGACATTGGCTTTCGGTTTTCTCTGCTCCACATGACATGTGAATTAATTAGAGCCCAACAACCGACTTTCTGATTTGCTCAGCGCAGCCCTGCAGCAGGCTGCTGCGAGGACAAAACTTTGGTGCTCAGTGGATGTGGATCATCTAAGCTTGGGTCCTGTTTCCTGCACCTTTGTCCCCCGGGGAAATCGGATGCTGGCCCCGCAGCTGCAATTGTATTCTCAGCCCCTCAGGGTTAAGGGAGGGGGGAATAGAATGCACTGCTCAATAGTGCCCCCTGGCTGCATAGAAGAGGTCTGAAGGGGGTTCCATCAGCCCTGTATGCCTAGAAGCAACACTGTCTGTCTTTTCTATTTAATCAACCACCTCTTGGAGCCAGGGGCTCTCACTATGGGTACGCACAGCGCCTAACGCAATGAGGCCCTGATCTCAGTTAGAGCCTCTAACTTCTACTGTAACCGAGCCCTTAAATAAACAGTAGTAGAAACGAAAGCACTGTGGGAACATACAACGCCACCCACTTGGAATGTAAAGGCTGCAAGGGTAGCACCACATGAGCTTAATGCCCTGGAAAACTCTCCCGTCCAACAGGGTCAATGCATGGTAGTCAACGCCATCATGGGTAGGACTGCATTAAGCCATCTGAAGCTAACACTGAGCAGCAAGGGCTGTGTCTGCTAGCATTCCTTTATGGAAATATCACATAGAATTAACGGCCTCTCACGTTACCTGTTCTGTTTAACAGGCTGGCCTCACTTGTATTTAGCTCAGACACGCCGCTTCCTTCGCCAGCCCTGAAGAAGAGTTCTGTGTAGATATCAGCTCACCCACCTTGTCTCTCTCATATAGGACTGAATCAAAAATGACAGTCACTTTTTTTTTTCTTTACCAAGCTATGGAATGGACCAGGGGATGCTACCCCTGCTGTGGAATTCAATTGGATGGTTCCAAAAATCTATAACAAAAAGGAGATCTATCAGTGCTCCATTCTGCAGGCTTCTGAAGGTGTTTGTAGATGCCTGAGCTGGTTCCATCCCTATCAAGTCCACAGGACTTTCCCATTCAGCTTCCGCATGCAGCGGTCCTATGGAAGGGAGTGGGGCTCTTGCCCATCTGAAGGACATAAATCCACACTGTGTAGAGGCCAAGCATAGGAGTTTATTACACACTGTGCTGGTGGAGTGTCACCTGGCTTATTAGGCTCAGAGACACTATCTATCAATTGATTACAATAGAATATATAGATTTTCCATGGGCAGAGGAAAGTGACGGGGTAGGCAGTTCCATACCCCGGGATAGGTTTTGCAGCAAAACAAAATAGCACATTAGCCAATGGTTAAAAGGTTACATAATGTCTCCGCCCATGGTCTCAAGTTAGCAAGTTAACATTTAATTAATACTTTGATAAAATGTTATTAGTATAAAATATATATGTTGAATTCTGATTTGGGGTCCATAGGAATGGAGCAACTCTTTTGATTGTCCACCAGGTACATTCCTAGGGGTTAAAGCAAAGAAACAGTGAAGTATATGACAATAAAGATTGTCCCCTTTATGTCTTAAGGCGGGCACTGGTCCCTGGGAAGGGAGGTGGAAGGATGCCATATCTTATACTGACATATGCCAACTTTTCATAAACTCAAGGCTGGATCTGTGGGAAGAATGTTCCCTACAGAAGAGACTGACACAATAGGGACAGGGATCATTTGTTCAGTTTGAACTCTGAATAAGACACAATTATTTAGTTCTTAGCTCCAACACCTGGCAATTCGCTGACCAGGCCTATTTTAGCAAAACAAGATTAGTTGCTTACCCCAGCTTTCTCTTAACTAATCACTGTTTGCTAGGCCTCTGGTCTCTTGACCAAACTGTGGACTTTGGGTCTGAGAAAGAGCTGGCACAATCCATATACCAGGTTGTTATATAAAATGCACATGGATTTTAACCCTTCACTGTCATTCGAGAGTGGGATGTGGCCCCAAACCATTAGTGCTCAGCAGTGAAATCTCCAGGGGAATAGCACCAACAGGAGTTGCAGCTGATTCAAGGTAGCTCTGTTAATCACCCTGGTGAACATTTCCTTGGACATTGCTGGGGGAGGAGGGGGGGAGAGAATAAAAGACATCAGTAACTTCCCCAGCTGCTACTCATTCCTGCTGCTGAGACAGCTCCGAACACCTGCTGACTATATGTCCTCAGACCCAACTCACCCCTCACAACACCCCATCGCTAGCTGCCAAACCTACATGGAGCCACTGGGACATGCAAGCCCCTTGTCAGTAACTGAGACCAACTTGTCTGTTCCCCAAACATCACTCAGATCCAACCTCTCAGCAGCTGAACCCACTTGGAAACCCCCAAAACACTCCAAAACCAACCCAAGCGTTGAAGCCACCATCCTCTCCCTTCCCATAACAAGCAAACCCCACAGTGAGCAGAGGAACAAGATTTCCACCCCACCCCTGAAATCACAACCCATGGCACCCACATGCAGTCCCCTTCATGGGCTTGCCCAGTCCTAGCTGCTGAATCCACCTTCTGCCCCCCACAACTATCCAGTCTACCCCAAACTCCAATGTGCACTCAACCCCACCCTCAATCCTCCACTCCAATGTGTGCGTGAACCCAGCCTCTACTACGGAGGAGAAAACTTCACTGTGCAGGTCTGGCTTCTGCTGCGGCTGGTCTCCTCTGCATGGTTCAGCTCATCTGCTGGAACTGCAGGAATCCCAGAAGACCTAACCTCCTGGGGCACCCACTAGAAAGGTACAGGAAATACCCATCTCCTGTCCAAATTTGCATTTAAATGGCCAGATCCTGCCCTCTGATCCACCAGTGTTAATCCAGAGTAACTGGATTTGCACTAGAGGAACACAGGCCTGGGCCAGTATGGTGCTAAGCATTCTTGTGTGAAATTTTGTCCCCCCAAAAATGCAAAATCGGGTTGGTTGAAACATTTTGCAAAATATGTATCAAATTTGCCAAATAGTGTCAGTCAAAAACCAATAAACTTCTGAGAAAATCATTTGTTTTGATTTTCTGAAATGAGCGTTTTAGGCTTTTCAGCATGGATTTCCCTTCAGCTTTAGTCATATAAGTTTTTAAAAACCCTAAAAAGCTCAATGGAATGTTTTGTTCGATCTGGAACAAAATGTTTTATTTTTATTTTTGCTGTTCTTGCCAACAATCTGAAATGTTTTCCTTTGGCCCAAAACAATTTTTTCTTAAATTGTTTGGTTTGGCCACTAGACTGAAAAATTGGTTATTTGGACAGTTCTAGCCAGTGGCTTGACTTGGAGGAGAGAGCACTCACCAGAGATAACTTAATGCCTCATAGATCCCGATGCTCGTAGGGTAGCCACTAGTCCTCTCTACCAATATATTTAATGCCAAAAAGGGACCATTGTGAACAGCTAGTCTGATCTGCCTAACACAGCCCAGGGGCCTCCATGAATTAATTCCTAATTCAAACCCCATAGCTATGGTTGAGAGAGTGTAAATCTTTTAGAGGTTGTATTAGTTCCCCTCAAGCCTAGAGTTGGATTTTCATGGTCAAGGTATGAGGCACACAGTCCAACCTTCCACGACTCCTTCCCACGTGAACTCCTTTGCTGGGGCATGAGCAGAACTTGTCGGTTTTCAGGGCTTTCTGATTACTCTAGCGCCTTACTCCAGCATTCAATTCACTCCAAAGTAAAAAAAGACTTTACACCTGTGGAAAGTGTTATAGAAGTGAGGTGAAGACTTGGCTTTATTTGAACTCCCTTTACTGAGAAAATGAATTGCAGGATCACAGCACCAGCAGATATGAAACTTAATTGGGTTGCATGGTTCCCAGCAAGGACACAATCACTGTCATATACCAGCTCCAGAGAAGACCTTGACACTTGTGAAATAGGGTGATTTATGAACCATATGAAACTGTCACGGCATGTAATAAACCCTATACAGCCCCAATTTGAACTTTATTTGGTTGTATTTTAGAACCTCATTGACATTCAGTATAATGTAGTTCATTGATTCTCACTGTGTTAGAATCCTTGATAGCCTACATTTACAGACGCTGGCCCTTTAAAATTCCTCTGTGGCTGAAAGGGAATTTATTCTGCAGGGCAGGAGAAATTTTTAAAGCACAGGGTCTAGAACAAACCCTATAGACTGTCATATGTAGGGTAGGCCTGTATTTTTAGTTGAGGTCTTTTTCCACCTCTCACTCTCCCATTTGCAATTTCAGACAATGACATTTTTCTGTATAAGAAGTTCCTCTGTCAATAAATATGACCCAGATTGTCCTCTGTGCCAAATTTCTGCTGGATACAGCATTGGGATAAGGGTGAAGGGGCCTCAGGGAGCTTGTTATGACTCCCTAGGGGTCTGCTGTAACTTACGACAGCTGGCAAAGGTGCCCAAAGGACCGCACACCAGCTAGGGTTAACCAGAGCACAGCATGCTTTGGACACCTCCCTGCTCACTACAAGCTTTAGCATGCCAAGGGAAATCTCAGCTGGTCAGATCTGGCTGCTTTTGGATCTTCTTTTACATTAGAGTGATGTAAAAGGCCAAACACATCAGTGAATCCATTTGATTTCTATGAAGGAAAAACTGCTGTGATTATTAAATATATTCCTGAAAGCTGGAGATCTGTTCCATCACCTACTGCCGTTAAGTCCCTCTGCCAGTTCCGGAGTTATCCTTAGTTGCTGAGACTTCCGTTAATCTTTTGTCTCCAGCTTTTTCAGCCTCTCTAATCAGTCCATTGTTCAGATCGGACAGCTGCCTAGAGGGCAGCAGATTTCTGAGGGTCTGGGCAGCAGATTTTGATATTTTCCCCAGTGTCCTGTGGGCAGCAGGGGATGAGGTTGGTGGGACTGTCGTATCTTCCCCCTCCCCAGATGCTCCTTGCCCTGGTGTGGGTATGACGACAGCTGAAGCTCAGGGGCTCAGCAGCTCAGAGCTGCTCCTGGTGTCATTGACAGCACTGGCAGGACTTCAGCCACAAGCACAGTGACCTGCCTGGCTTCATGCCAGAATCCAGCATTCATCTGCCACTGCACACCTGGCTGCCTGGGTGCCCCTAGCCCCGACTCTGGCCACTGCCCTGGACTCACACTGTAGTGTGGCCACTACTTCAACAGTGAGGAGCTCATCCGGAAACGTGCATGGGGTGGTGTAGCCCAGTGGGCCAGCTTACCTCTATCATAGTCCCTGCTTTGCATTCTATTCTGCTTTATTATATTCAGCAGTAATGCAAGGAACCTATAGGTTTGCATCCTGTAAGACATTGGCTTCAGCAGTTAGCATGAGGCTTGAGGCTACGAAATTTTAGCATAGATAAACTTAGGTAACTCGCACGGTTTGGGGAACTAGAAGTAGAGCGTACAAGCTAAACACAGAACATGAACTGACACCAGCTTCTGGAAGGTTTTGCATGGAACATCCAACCGCAAGAGGGCCATGGCAATGAATTGAAGTATATGATAATGGGGTGAAAGCATAAATACATTAACCTATAGAAGGACACCTTAAAGTTGGTAAGGGGAGGCACTACAAATAAGGAAGAGAGCAGAACCTCCTAGTGAATATCCTTAGATATGGTAATGTCAGCATAGCATATTATAAAAGTGGCATCCCAGGGCAACACCAGAGAGAGAGAGAGATGTAGCCCTTGGGAGGAGCCAGAAAGATGGCCACTGGTGCAGAAGAGGAAGTTGACATTTCATATTGTTCTGTGTATGATGTTCTGCGTATGGATGTTCAGCTGTACTTTATTATCTCTACCTACTCTACTGAGTTAACGTGTGTGTGACTTTGCTAAATGGATTAATAAATTATTTATTTGTAAATATAAAAGAGTTCCTATAGTGTGAGTGTTGCATCTGTGCACATCGGGGTTCCCAACTATAGTACAACTTTAATAATACTGGGCCTGCAGTGGACTGGGAGTGCAGGAGTGGGACCCAGTCAGGAGTTGTGGGCTGAGCTGGGGTTGCAGAGTGCAGGAGGATGGGTGGGACTGCAGGCTGAGATGGGCTGGTGCAGAATGCTGAGGGCCAGGTGGAGTGTGCAGGTTGAGGGTGTGGATTGTGCGGGACAGGGGGAGCATGGCTTGTTGTGGCTGATCTTAATAGCTTTAGGGGAAGGATTGCGGAGGGTTCCAAACCCTGGGGGATGGATTATGGGGGTGGATGTGGATATGATAAACATCAACAAGATCAGGAAGGGGGCCCCTACCCTATTCTTGCACCAGGGCCCTCTGAGGCTTGCTGTGACTCTGTTCTGGGTCCCAGAAGCGCTGACTCTCTGCTTTCTCCCAGGATCACTCTCACAGCTCCTCCTGCTGCCTTCCTGCCCTCAACACACCTGCCCTGCAGTTGAGATTTTCACCTTGTAATCAAGGAAATACCTGATTCCACATGACTCAGGGCTCCCTCCATTGTCCGCAGCTGTTTGTACTACACAAAAGGACTTGGTTGTGCCTTCTGGGCCTCCAATTGAGAACAAAACCGGAACATTTAGAAATTCTCTGTGAAAGTCAGCCTGCTTGGTAACCCCAGGCCAGGGCCCCCAACATGCTCTGCGCTGCCCAGCAGCCCACCAGGTGGGCTGTCAAGGAGCAAGGTGAGCTGGCAGGAAACCTGGCAGGTTCTCATTGGAAGCCTTCCTGCCAGGTCAGTTTCAAATGTTGCCTGGCTGCTGGAGGGACCCCATCGAAGTCAAACCGTCTCCACAGATCATTTCGATGCTGAGGGATCAGCAAACTCCAACAAGAAACATTTTATCAGACTTTTTCCAATGAGTTCTACTGGGCACATCTGTTGGCTTTAAGGAGATCTGCAATTAGCATTGGAGCTAAGCCCCCATCCCTTCCTCTTCCCTTCCTTCAGCATAACAACAGAGCTGGTCAGTGATTTTTGTAACCTGACCAAATCTCCAGCAGACTGAGAACAGCAGGCTCATTTCACATAGGCCACCATGGTGAAAGCTTTCCTTTACTGCTACTCTGGGTTGGATTTCAACCTGCGTCTGAGATATGAAAAGGTCTCGCAACTCTGCTACTCTCCTGAGCTAGACAGAATTCTATGACCTAACCTACATCGCACTGTCAAATTCACAGCTGCTGCTTTGATTTTTAATTATTCTTTATTATATTTAAAGCAATTTGGGGGAAAAAAAGCATATAGCAATTTACTTTGCTTTGTAATTAGAGCCAGTGATTAGAGAATCTTTTGAGGCATGATGGAGTTTTACTTGAAAAAGAAAAAATATATATATATACATTGAAAGAGAGAAATAAAAAGAGGAAGCTAAATGAGCTGAAAGACTAGAATTAAGCAGATTATATCTCATTGCTTCCAAATGGAAGGGAGAGTCACAGCATATTGGAGCTGTAGACTCTGCAGCTGAACAGGAAAGGAAGCAATCTCCTGTCATGTTAACAGCCTGTTATAAAAGTAACATCCCCTCCCTTTGACATTAAAAATGATGAAAGTGGGTGCTCTGGAGTTTGCTTTCCCTAAATCATCCTGAAACATCGTCACTAAATCGCCATGTGCCATGGAAACTGTGCGAGTGGAGCAAAAGTGTCAGGCGACAGCAGGCTGCAGAGAGAATGCCAGACTCCCGGTAGACAACGCCCCAGACAGTGTGCACAGGTCTAGCTGGCAAGGACGGCTCTCTGGAAAGAAAGGGAACTGGTCGGTTCACTCATACTGGAAGCTTTGTTGTTCCTTCCTAAATGACTATTATTTTGCTCCCTTCCTGTCGCCCTCGCCAGTTGCTCGATTTGCACAGATCGCGGCTCCATATGATAATGTCTTGGTTACAGCAGCTGCTTGCCTATGTCCTTGGCAACAGGCTGTCTCTGAACAACACCCCACCACCCCCACCCACTCGAAACACATCATCTTTTGTTGGGATAGTTTGTATTTTAGTTCCACCTGAGTGACATGTTTTGGCCAAATCGTTTATTTAATGAAAAATGCTGCTTCAGTTGACCCAAAACGATTCACAAATTTGACATGAATTCGCTGAAGAGCTGCAGCCAGGGAAATAATTTTCAGGCTGGATTGGGAAAAAGCTGGAGGAGAGTGGTGGTGAGGGCTGGGATGTGGGAGACCCAGTTTGGACTCCCTGTTCTAGAGCAGGCATTTGAATGGAGATGAGATGTGTACCCTAAACATCAGGCCACAGGCTATTCGGGGTGGGCTTCTCAATCTCCCTGTTGATGCTGTTCCACTTTGTATATATAATTAAACAGTCTTTGGAGGGGGCACTCGAACTTAGATCTGCTGCCTCCTGGATGGGTGCCTGTGCCACCAGGCTACAGCATTGCTCTCACATGCCTCTGTTCTGGCCCAGTGATTATTCAGCTGTTTTATTCCAAGCAGCACAAGCTCCAACAGGAAAGCTGGAGCAAGCCAAACCCTTGAATCTAGTGATTCGGGCACTCACCTGGGAGAACTGGGATCAAATCCCTGCTCTCCAGTGGCAGGGGGTCGAACCTGTGCCTTCCACATCCTAGGTGAGCTAGAAGTGGGGCTCCCCCTCCACTGCATCCTCTTGTGACTCTGGCCCTTTAAAAATGCCCCCAAGCAAAATGTTTCTGTTTGTTCAACCCAACATGGATTTATTTTTTATTTATTTATTTATTTTGGAATTTTCAGATGCAGTTCAACCGGTTGGGGTTTTTTTGGGGGGGTATGTTTTGCAAATGCCAGTGAACCAACCAACCAGTTACCTGTCCAGCTCTAACTTCAGTAGCATCTACAACAGGGATTGGCAACCTTTCAGAATTGGTGTGCCAAGTCTTCATTTATTCACTCTAGTTTAAAGTTTTGCGTGCCAGTCATATGTTTCAACATTTTTAGAAGGTCTCATTCTATAATATATAACTAAACTATTGTTTTATGTAAAGTAAATAAGGTTTTAAAAATTTGAAGACGCTTCATCTAAAATTAAAATAAAATGCAGAGCCCCCTGGACCAGTGACCAGGACCTGGGCAGTGTGAGTGCCACTGAAAATCAGCTCGAGTGCCGCCTTCGGCACACGAGCCATAGGTTGCCTACCCCTGATCTACAAGTCCTCAACCAAAATCACAGCCCCACTGTGCTAGGTGCTGCCTAGGCACAAAGTAACAGACAGTCCCAGTTCTGATGCCATACAATGAAGGATCTCAGTCAAGACCCCTGCTGCATGCCCATTTCAGGGGAGCAAGGAACCTCCTTCACCGCTCTGCGGGCTATCCACACTGCCGAGGGAGCTGGTGAATACAATTTCTCTCCATCCGTGTATCATCTCTTTCTGATTCATCTGTATGTGGAATATCACATCGAATAACTCTTGCCACTGACATGGCTTCATCTCCTAGCTTTAACACTAATCAGGAACAGGGTGGGGGTGGGGATAATGAAACAGCTGTAGAATGGGCTTAATCCAATTAAATTGTGATATATAACCCCTCAAAAAAGAGAGAGGAAGAAGAGTGAGTAATTTGTAGAACTGGTTTAGATTGGTTGGTTCTTCAGTATTTTTTCCATGTCTTCTTCTGTTCTTAAAAGAAATTGACCATTTTTTGCATTGCTTTTGAGCCACCACTTTGATTTCTTTGATAAATGCTGTGTATGTTCCTGCCCATTTAAAGGCCACAACTAGTTTGATAATGGATCCTACAGACTGCACTGTTTCCCCCAGTATGGCATTGCTGGAGGTTTTATTTCAGTTGTTCATGCAGAGTGCGTGTGTATGTACATATCTGTTGAGAGATGGAACTAGGAATGGCTCTGCTGCAGCCTCCGGGCCAGATTATGACCTCAGCTACCAGGCTGCAAATCCAGAGTAACTCAGTTCAACTCAAAGGCATTATTCTGGATTAGCACTGTGTGACTAAGATCTCAATCTGGCCCATGGATCTATTTTGGTCCATAAAGAAGCCAAATCATATCACACTCAGCTAGAGCCCCAGTTTTAAAGACCATTATGCGGTGATGAGTTCCAGTTCAGGGGTCTTGGTATATGTGGAATCAATAACATGAAAACACAACTCCTGAATAAAATGAAGCAAGGAACATTGGACCTGGAGGCAGCTGGGAGTCTGGGGCTGCCCTGAGCCCTGCCCAGCTGAAGGATATGAGAAAACACAATCCTTGTAAAATAAATGTACCTTCATTCCAATTCCATGTGCCGGCTGTGGATTTAACAGGACACATTCAGAAAGAGGCAGCAGTTTCAGTTAGAGCTGGTTGAGAATTTTTGGACTAAATATTTTTTCATCAAAATACACAAACTCCTTGAAACAAAACTGTTCATGGGGAAAGAGGCAGTTTTGATAAATTGTAGGACTTGAAAAAAATGTTCCCCAAAGGCATTTTTTGGAAATTATCCAAATGTCCTGTTTCGACTGTCACAGTGCAGGGAGACTGTCCTGTGTTCCACCTCTGTGGCTCAGCAGGGGCACCCACTTTCTCCTCAGCCATCACCTCTCTTGGGCTGAGACCCATGTCTCTCTCTCTCTCCTCACTGGGGTTTTTCCAGGCTGCACAGTTCCCTGCCTACTCTGTGAATTCCTCAGAGGCTATAAACTGCATAATTGCCCACAGGTATATGTTACTACACAGTCCTTTTTTAAGCAAACATTTATTCTTAAGGTGAAAACATTCTAGAGAAAACATTTTAAAAGAACCTACATGACATGCCTGCTAATAAGCTTACCCATAGATCACCCCAACTCTGGTAGGGGGTTTCTATGGTTACAAGTCCGTAACACCTTTTATCCTCAGAACTGGAACACCATGAATGTGTAGACCCACTCCTGTAGATATCTTGGGTCTCTGATCTTGTCCTCACAGGTGGGTGGGGGAGGGGGGGACAGCCGACAAAGTTTTCCTCCTTGTGGTGAAGCTTTGAAAGGCAGTGTTCCTGCATAACTAGAAGAGGTAAATTTGAATATAGCCTGCACTAGGGATTTCCTGGGAAACCCACTGAGACATTAAACCCCATATTCTTTATAGAAATATGGTTATGATATGAATATGGCATAACTAAGATATTTTATGCAAGATGGCTCATGTAAGATATCATTGGAAAGGTTATGATTTACTGAATGTTATTATCCAATTTGTATGCACGTATCATTTCTGTATCTAAAGCTAGGAATATTGACTATGTAAAAACTGCAACTGTGCATGTATTTGGGAGACACCCATCAGACAACTGGCTATCACAGCCTTGATGGGACATTATGAAGAAACAATAAGACTGTGAAGATACTAATCTCTCTCCTTCCTGAGAGGTAGCCTAGGACATGGCTGACACCCTAACAGGTCAGGTGGTCCTGTCCTGATACAAAATGCCACCTTGGACACTGCTGGTACTTTTCCTCTGTAGCTGCATGGGGATCAAACAAAGGTTTTCCACCTTAGGTAAATCCTTTTTAAAGCTAAGGAGGAGGTTATTCTCGTCTCTCCTCCATTGCTTACCCAAGAAGAAAGACTACTGAAAGTACCTGAGGGGAAAGGCAGGGGTGAGTCCAGACTGAGATAGGGGTCCAGTCTATAAGAAGAGAATTACAACTCTAAGCTACAGAAACTCTGCATCCTGCCTAATTCAACATTTAGGGTGAGAAATTACATTTTGTAACTTGCTTCTTTAAGCTTAATTTGTGTGTTTTATTCTATTTGCTTAGTAACCTGCTTTGTTCTGTTTGCTCTCCCTTATAATCAAGTCTTTTGTAGTTAATAAATTTATGTCTTGTTTATAACACAAACCAGTTTGTGCAATACATACGGAGGGGGGTCGGCTCACAAGAAGCTGTTCATCTCTCTCTTCACATTGAGGGAGAGGGTGAATTTTTATGAGCTTGCACTGTGCAGATTTTTCTATACAGCACAAGACAGTATACCTTGGAGTCTGCATTCCAAGGGAGGTGGGCACCTGAGTGCTGAGACAAGTCCCTTAATCTGAGTCTTCCCAGAACTGATCTGTGTCCGTGTCTTTCTGCAGCTGGGTATAGCTGTGCCTCTGTGTGCTGGAGGAGACTTAAGAGCCTGGTACAGCAAGACAGGATCAAGGGGGCGTTGTCCTGCTGTCAGTGGTGAAAGTCCTCCAGAGGGAGTTTTGGAGGAGCCCCCGACAGCAGGACGGGAAGTGGAGCATCAAGGCCAGGAGGCCAGTGGAAGGGCGCAGGGCTTGCCATGCCTGCGGACATTCCTACCCCAGCCCGCTCCTGGCCTGTCTTAAGCCCCTCAAGCAGGAGCAGGGTGACCACTCCGGGGCTGGCAGAACAGGCAGGCTTATTGGTATCCTAGTACATCAGGTGGCACCTTAAAAGGGGGCAACCAGTCACAGCCACTTACCTTTAAAAGTTTATTTTTGTCTCTCCCAATGTTTCAAACAGTTGTTTGAAGCTTGTAACATTTCCCTTGGTTTACATTAGCCACATCCCCCCCCAGAGATGTTCTGTACAATCCCACAGTAATACATAAACATTTGCATTCTTAATACAATTAAATCTTAAGATACTTAAAGTTAATTCATTAAGGTTTAATTTAATTCAGCAAGGTTTGTCCAGGTAATTGCCACAGACATTTTCAAAATGAACAGTTCTGCTGCTCTGCTTCTGAATGACTTCGTTTTGAAATGCGAGCTAATTACATTAAAAAGAAGTAGTCAAAATCTCAACACAACATTTCAAAATAATCCAAACAAAACATTTTAACTGACCAAAACCAATTTCTGGTGGGGTTTTGGTTTGTGAATATTTCACCAAGGGTTTTGACCTTTTGTCACACATCAAAAAGGGAAATTTTTGTTGAGATCTTGAAAATGTTTACAGGCAGGGAAAACATTTTATTTCCTCTGAGAATTAGTTTCAGTACCCCGGATTGTACAATAGATATACGCACAATCCACAAGGGGACTCTAAATCCAGCAGCCACCGCCTAGCACTGAGGGACATTTGCAATAGCTCTCACTGTGACTTGTACACGTGCAGCTGAGGCTGGTGATGATGTCCCCTCCAAAACACTGGCATAGATCAGTCACTGAGTGCAAGTGAGCTTAAATGAACCCTTGTGCTATCTGTCTTCAGCATTTTATGAGGCCAATCACTCTGGTAGGTAGCTCAGGGCAGCACTAAACACAGAGAAGCACAAGAACAAACCCACAGCTGCCTAAATCTAGAAAGCCATGAACAAACTGATGGCTAGATAATTACATGCCTCATTTGCCATTCTAAATCGAGATGCAAATGACCAGAAGGTGAAGGTCTTTCTTAGAGGGTGAATGTTGCTCACCCTCTGTCATTGGGATGGAAAATTTCCCCAAGATTTACTAAAAGGTTCCAGCTTTATAATAATCAGCACTGGACCTGTGACGTCATTGTGATAAGTTAGAACGATCATCTCCATTCATACTAAGAATTAAGTAGTTTTCATCTGGTACTCGGGTTTAGAAGCTCAACGATATCTATGATGTAACTTATTTCCACTGGACACACCCAGGTCCTCAAATGGAGAATCCCACCGCACTTTCTATTTCTAGAGAGTCTTTCACCTGCAGCAGAGATGGGCTCCGGCTGAGAAATCAGGATCTGGATTTCAAACAGCAGGAAATGTCAGAACAAGAGTTAGGTTTAGCCCATAGGTTAGATGTAAGGGTTCTTGGCAAAATCTAGGCCCAGATGTGGATTCCAGCCATCCTTCAGGTTCAGAGACTTGTATTTATTCTATTATTTATTTTTACTTGTATTACTGCATCACCCAGGGTCTCCAGTCATGGACCAGGGCCCCATTGTGCTAAGCACTATGCAAACAGAGCAAAAAGACATTCTGTGCCCCCAAAGAGATTACAAGCAAGGTATAAGACAAGCTAGATACAGACTGGGGAGAACAAGAAACAATGAGACAATATTATTCAGCATATCTAGCAGTGAGGTCAGTGTACCAGCAACCTCGCCATGTTATCTTCCAGGGTTTTGCTTCCTTCTAGTCTTGAGGTATGTATCAAAGGGCAGTTTTAGACACTAGATGAAGCATCCAGATCCTTAGTCTGAGAGCCTAGCCAGTACTTAGGTACAAACAAACAAAAAGCCCTTTTCATGCTCTTAAGTACCAGTTTTAGCATCCACATTATCAGGAAGTCCTGTTCAATCCCCCCACCCCCAACCTTGAAAATTAGACACTAGGTCTACATGGCTCACTCTACCACCACGGAAATGCAGCCACTTCTAGGGTGGAACATGGCAGTTGTTCGGTGCCAAGCAACAATGTGCAATGTTTTCAGGAGTGGAAATAAGGAATAACTAACCTCTGCATTAGAAACTGCAGAGGCAACTCAGAGAGAGAGAGTGAAATCATTCACCTTGGAAATTTACCAGAAAGAAGAGATTAAAACTATAACAAACATTAAATGCAGTGTTACATATGTAAATTATACATTATTCTATCAGTGGTGGAAGGTTTTGGAGCCAATTTATTTTCAGCCATGCAATCATAATTATCCTGAAGTGATTATGGTGTGTTTTTCCATGGGCAGAGGGCAAACTTTGGGTCTTGAGTGGATTAAGAAAGAAAGAACAGAAGTTAAGTCTTTCTAAGAGAGCGCAGTGTGTGTGTATGGGTGGGTGCAGGTCCCTCTTCTGCAACACGCTGCAGCAACTCTGAGGGCAGGATAGCTGTGGAACTCTGCACAAGAGGAGAGTGCTTAGAGATTTAAAGGTGAAATAGACAGAAAACAAATGCCATAGTTGCATGGACTACAGAATTGAACTGTTCACACACCTGTTCTCAGAGCAGGGAACTGGGGAGGAATGGACTGTAGGGCCTAACTTGGAGTGTGTCAGGATTTCACCTGCACTCTAAATTCTGCACAGAATTTCTCTCTGCACCTTAACTCTGAGCTTTCCTCTCCTTTAATCAGCTGCTGTCCAAGACCAGTTTCAGCTGGAAAGCCAGGCCAGCCATCTGGAGGCCTGTCACTGCACTGAATGGCTATCAGGAGACACAGTTTATTTGGCTTGGCTGGATCCTCCTGCCTGGAGGCCATGTGTCAAGTCCAGGCTCCTCATTCTTGCCCAGCCTCCGGGTCACAGCGCTCCAGTCTCTTTGCGAATCATGAGTGGGCACAGATATTGGACTAAATCCTGCTCTAGTTTCAGCAATGCAGGAATGATATTAATCCAGCTAACTCGATGCCAGGGGTATTAATCCAGTGTAAAAGTGGTGTGAGATCGCAACACAAGACCAGACGCTCCTGGCTGCTATTACTGGATTTTACTACAGTGATTTCCACTACTGGAACCAGGCGCTTCTCATCTGATGAACAAAACAAGCAAACATATCTGCAGTGCTTGCACTTCATCCATGTTAAATGTCCCAACACTTTTATAACAGTAGAAGATCACTTGTTTTTTGAAGCTCTTCATCCTTTGTTGATACGGAGATGTCACTCATGCTTAGTGTGAATCAGACTGTGAAGCTGAATCAGTAAAATAAATATTCAGTAATAGCAATAATAATTAATAATTAATAATTACTTCGCTTGCGTATCAAACCTTGCATCTAAGAATCACCAATCACTTTGCAAATATGAATTCTCTCCTTGCGGAGATAGTAATACTTATCTGCCTGATATAAGTATATTAGACAGCTTTCAGAGTAGCAGCCATGTTAGTCTGTATCTGTAAAAAGATCAGGAGTCCTTGTGGCACCTTAGAGACTAACAATTTTATTTGAGCACAAGCTTTCGTGGGCTACAGACCACTTCATCGGATGCATAGAATGGAACATATACGACGACTATACACACACACACACACCCACACCCACACCCACAAGATGCCATACCAGCTCCAAGAGGCTAATTAATTAAGATGACCTGTTAGCAGGAAAAGAAAAAAAACTTTTGTAGTGATAATCAAGATGATCAATTACAGACAGTTGACAAGAGGTATAAGGGTAGTTATATGTGAAAAGATTCAAGTAGTGTAAGGTGAGGTGATATCTTTTATTGGACCAACTGTTGGTGAGTGAGACAAGCTTTCGAGCCACACAGAGCTCTTCTTCAGGTCGGGGAAAGATACTCAGTGTCACAGCTAAATGCAAGGTGCAAAGTGGAAGAGGTAAGTGGTTATATACTTACGCTAAACAATCTGTTCCTCCTTGCATTTTGCAGTGATGCTGGGAGTACCTTTCCCAGCCCTGAAGAAAAGCTTGTCTCGCTCAGCAACAAAAGTTGGTCCAATAAAAGCGATTACCTGACCCACCTTGTCTATCTCATATCCTGGGACCGACACAGCTACAATTATGCATGGTACAGGTATAGTAAGTATGGGTAAATGTACATGCAGTCATTTGAAGCTACTGTGCACTAATTGATAGCTATTATTACTGAGCCATCTGAACCAATGCCCTTGCAAATTAGGCCAGCACTATCCCGATTGCACAGATGGGGAAACCAAGGCACAGGAGGGCAAAATTGTTTTGCTCCTACTGTAACATCTAAACCCAAGTCACACCATAGCATCTGGGGGTATGTCTATGCTGTAACCCCAAAGTGTGACTGCATCTCATGTTCAATCTAGCTAGCTTGAACACCTCTGATTGCAGTACTGACAGACCCTAAGGTTAGAACTGCACTTCACTATGTATGCATAGTTATGTAGGAACTCCTCCCCCTGAACATTAGCTGCACCAACAGAAGCACGCTTCTGTTAGCGTAGCTGCGTCGACCCTGGGGTTTTGTTAGAATAACTATATCTCGGAGGGATGTGTGTGGGCTTTTCATCCACCTGCCCAACACAGCTATTCTGGTGTAAGTTTTAAATGCAGACCAAGCCTAAGATCAATCTGGGAGTGAGCTAGAAATTGAAGCCAGATCTTCTAAATGCTAGTCCAGTACCTTAGCCACCAGATTTTCAGGGAAATCTTGCACCCAGTTCTGCCCTGACACACACAGGCACTTCCCCTGGCAGCAGCCGCTGTTATCCTTGTGTACCAAGGGGAGAATCGGGTCCCTTTATTTTTGTTTAAAGCTTTGCAGGTCACCTTTAAGTCAGAACACAAATTTATTAAACAGCAGAACCAGGAGGGGCTGGTAGGAAGCCTGAGGTCCCTTGCACTGCTATTCCAGCAACCCTAGAACATGGGTATGCAGGGCCAGAAAGCCGACCTTCTCCCAGAACTAATGACTTGTTATCTCCCATGCCTATAAGCATCCTTTAGAAACCTCCCCCATTCCTTGGAGAGAGGCCGACATTGCCTCCCAGTCTGAGCTGCAATTCACAACACCTAGCTTGCCATTTGTTGATCTTAGCAGGCTAAGTTGGGCTGGAGACTGATAAAGGCAGACAGCAACCCCAACCCTGTTAATTGGGACTCAGAAGATCTATCGACTTTTTGCTCTCCCCCACCCATTTTGTGTGGAGGGGATATTTTTTTCCCCTAAAGATTTTTTCATTAGAGAGTAAGAAAATATTTAGGTGGTGACATCTCCAGAGCGGCAGTGGATTTGCAATGTGCATTAGCTTGAAAGTTTATCCAGCCCTTAATAGGTCTGAAGAGGAATGGATGCACTTTGGCTAAACCAGGGAATCTGATTGCTACCTAAATAACTAATTCATCTTCATAGCACATGGACGTCAAAAGATAGTAAAGAACAGCTATACCCAAGGTCATGCCAATTAGTAGCAAAGGAGAGCTCTGATCCAGGATAATTTTAGCTGTAAACAGCGGAACTAAACATATAAGAGTGAAGCCGTAGGATTTCATCTATCCTCTGGGGAATTTTAGGTCTAGGTAGTTTGAATTCCATTAGCTAACACTGAGGTCCTATAAGAAAGACTCTTCATCACTCAGGCATGTGGGAAAGTTATGGTTTTACCACTCCATTACGGAAGCCCTCCATTCCACATTATAGTCAGATGGTAGGGACATCGGACAAATCCGAGAGCCTGAAGAAGCAGGATTTAAAGGTAGGGAAGACTGATATTTAGATGCCAAAGTGAAGAATGAATTAGGAAAAAACTCAAAATAGACTCGAGTCAATTAGATGCAAGTACGTTGGGTTTAAAAAAACAACAAAAGGCACAGGGACTGAAAACGTAACAGGATCTAAAAGGGGCATTCCTAAAAAAAGCTTTTTTCATAAGTTTTAAGGCCAAAAGGCACCACCATTAGATGGTCTAGTCTGACCTCCTGTAGGACACAGGAAGAAGATTTCATCCAGTTACTCATGTATTGAGCCCAATAATTTATGCCTGACTAAAGCATCTCTTCCACAAAGACGTCCAGTCTTCACCTGAAGCCTTCACAAGAGGGAGAATCCACTGTTTCCCTTGGGAGTTTGTTGTAATGGTTAATCTCTTTCGCTGCACCTTATCTCTAACTTGAACTTGACCCCATGGTAGGGTCTGGATGGACCAGCCCCTAGAAGGCAACAAGGCTCATCCTTTACAAGGTTGTTACCTTTTTAATACAAATTAAAACACTGCTAAAATTGATGGGGATGCCAAAGACCTGCCAGCATAGCACTTGACAAGTATTAGCTCAATCCCACCCTTGGTCATAGGACTAGGGACATGCCAAAGGAGCACACTGTGAAACCTGTTGTGTTGGAGGATTCACTTAGAGGATGTTCAGTAGACCATGGCAACAAACAGTGCAACTGAAAAAATATTCAGGGTTCTGTTTATCCAGTTCTGGCAAGACACAGAGCTGGAGACAACTGAGATAGAGGCTATAATTAAGCCCAGGAGCACCCCCATCCAAACCACAACAGAACTCAGCAAGAACTCCAGAAGACGTATTGTCTAGCAGCTACGGCACTGGCTCAGGAGATCTAGATTCTTCTCCTGGTCTGCCGCTGACCTGCTGTGTGGTGGTGGGCAAATCCCTCCACTTCTCTGTGCCACTGCTTCTCCTCACACCCTTTGTCTACATAAATCAGAACTTCTTCTGGGCAAGGGTGGGACTGAAGTTCACATTCACTTGCATTTATTCTCCTCTTCTCCTCCTCCCCCCCCGCTCCCGGAAGATTCACTACCCTTAATTTGATACATGTTTTAAAGCTCTGTCACCACTGCTCTTGTTTAATAAGTAGTTAATCAATTCAGCTCTGCCGCTGCCAGCCACGCTGAAGTAGGACACCGTGATTAATTTTTTTTATTTACTTGTTTGCCAGCAATACATTCTAGTGACTCCTAATACAGTGACTCAATGCACATTTCTGAGGCTCCGCTGTTTTGCCTCGTGGCTAGTGATCAGTTCTGGAAACAGTGCGGTTCCCAGGGTGAAAAGGGCATCGGTATGGTAGAAGTGCACTCCGAGAAACTCAACTGAAGCGCAGCAAACTGGCAGTGAATCAACTCACCTGCAAGAGTTGGTGAAAAGCAACCAACCTGCCTATTGGTTCAGCTTGCGAACCATATTCCAGGGATACAACCCTGCAGTCTTACATTTGTTCCTGTCCAGCTACAAAACCCCAGCCCTGAATTCCAAGGCCCAACACTGAATGCCTGTTAAAAAGAAAATGCCCATTCCTGCAGGTTAGGAGAAATTTTAAGCATCGAAGTGACACTAGCCTTTGCTCTCACACTGCCACGATGAAAAGCTGGGTTCAATGCCTCTCTAACCTCCACCATCACTGCATCAAACATAACATAAGCATTAATTCATTTAGCTTCTCCACACCCTGTATCATCATTCCTATTTAACAGCCGAGAGACCTGAAGCATAGAGAGGTTAAGTGACATGGCCCAGATTCCACGGAAGGTCTGTGGCAGAGATATGAATTGAATCCAGATCTTCGGGTTCTCCATCCAGTGCCTTAATTGAAGGACCATCCTTTTTGGGTGGCCTGGCTCTTAGTGCATGAAGACATCTTGCCTTGTTCTACAGCCAAGTTGGGAAAAATGCGGAAGAATGCTAGCTACAGCCCGTATTCCCTGGCAAATGAAGGACAGGAGAGAGAGAGAAAAAGAGGAATTAAGTGGTTGGAGATTGGGGCCAAGTGGCCACCTGTTTCTCAAGACACACAAGAAGAATCAGTGAAAGAGTCAGAGCCATAATAAATGGCTACATATATGCAACACAAGTGGGGACAGGACCTGCGGCTGTTTTAATTATTAATTATTTAGCAGGGAGGGACTATTACGTGGTTGCATTTGTACAGATAACCTGTGTGTCTGCAGTGAGCTCTGGGAATAGAAGGTGTGAATAGCCCAGAAATACGGTGCTGATTTTTAACCATGAGGATAATTAGCAATTGGAACAACCTACCAAGGGTTGGGTGGATTCTCAATCACTGGACATTTTAAATTCAAGATTGGAAGTTTTTCTGAAAGATCTGCTCTAATTCAAATGGGACTTGATTCAGGGATGTCCCATGGCCTTAATTAAAGCAGGAGGCCAGACTAAATGATCACATTGGTCCTCTCTTACTTTACAATCCATAGCTCAAAAATCCAGGGGGCTAGCCTTTCATTGCTGTCTCCCCACTGGCCGAGCCGTTCACTGCCATGAAAGCACGGTGCCTTTCCCCACTGACCGAGCCTTTCTCTGCACTGGGGAAAGACTTCAGCAGAGGGGAGGCAGCAGACCAAACAGCAGTGTAGATGTGGGAGGCACAGCTTGGGTGCAGTGAGCTGTGTAGGGTATACACCCCAGGACTCAGGCATCTCTATATTCACTTAAGCAGCATCTCCCTGTCTACATCACTATTTATACTCATCCAAGGGGGGCGTGCAGCATATATACGCTACATGCCACTGCAGAGAGCGTACAGCGTTGACAGAGGTTAAGTGTTATCAAGGTGGTTGTGGGCATCATAGGAAAGGAGAGTTTTTGGGGGACTCTGAAGAGGGACAATGAGCTGGTTCTGCAGCAGGTGACAGTGTGTGAGAACAATGAAGGTGCTAGTTTGAAAATGTGACAGGTGGGTTACAAAAGCTGGCATCCTTGGCAGGGCAGGGCAGTGATGGGTGTAGCAAGCAGCGCAAAGCTTTTCAGCGCTGGCGATGAGGGTGGAAAGAAGGTCAGCGGTAAAAGCTCCATTGGTGCCTGTGCTGATTTTCAGTGCAGGGCACGTGGCATACTTTGCAGTGAAAGGGTAGTTAAACATCCATGGCTGATCCCAGTGTCACCTGGATCAGGCTTGCAAGGTAGGGCAAGGGGGCTGTAAAATGGTGGTGAAGATGTTCAGTCTGGAACCAAGCTCTGGGACTCAATGAACATAGGAAGCTCTTCCCAACTGGTCTCGTAATCCCCCAGGGGCTCTGGAACTAATCCATGCTGCCTGTTTCCAAAGAGCAGGTGTTCTTTATCAGTGGCTCACACGCCACTGCGTCAGGCCATCAGCGAGGGTCCAGGGAGCCATAAAGTTTTCAGATCAGCGGCAAATGGGGGACAGGGGTGTTCTAAAACCGTTCACACTGCTCATTGAGATCACTGCAAATGTGGTGCCTTGACAAATGTTTGCAGAACAACGGGCAGGAGACATGGGCACGAATCTCATTAACTGTCAATGAGATCTCTATGTACCGTGTCTTAAGCACCTCTCTGGAAATGGACTTCTTTTGTATTTCCTACAGATAGCTCCTCTCTCTCTCCCTTTTCCACCCCCCTGCCCCTGCAGACAGTAAAGGGCTCAGTTCCCTTGAACTGCATAAGAGCTAGTCATGAAAGATGAATGGGTCTGAAGCCTTCTGGGTAATGAAAGCAATTTTTCCCTTGTTACAAGAGTGACGTGTGATGCAGCGCTGGGTCAGTACGCTACATGTCAGGGACAAACAAAGAGGGCTGAATAAAGGAAGAGCTGACCTGAACTTTCTCCCAAGGCTCAAACTCAACCACAAGTGTTTTCCTTCTTGAGATCAAAAAAAGTTGGGTGAACTTTCACAAGCAAAAATAATAGCGAGTGCTTTGAGTGATCATGGGGTTCGGTGGACAGGGAGTTGGGCTCACAACCGAGAAAGCAGCAGAAGTGTTTGTGCCAGTTCTCCCGTGGACATACTGTATTCTTTTTCTTCACCTCTTTGTTTACTGTCTCTTAGTACCTGTTTGTACAGGACCTCGCACAATGGAGCCTGATTTCAGTTGGGGCCTCTATTCTTATGCAAATCGTAATCATGGTAGACTGCTGGCAAAACCCCTCTGGTCTAAAATGGTCCCTCAACCTTGTGCAGGTCCTGAGTATGAGGGAGAATTTCACTCTGTAAGCAGACAAACAGGAGCCTCCAGGGAAATGTAAAACTGAAGGATCAGAACAAGGAAGGAGGAACACAGTGGTTCCCATTAACAAGTCAGTATGTGAAGACAGTTATCACACAGATACATGAGAAAGTGGCAGGTTCTTTCCTAATTTCACAGAAGTGCTCACTGTGAACTCTCAGTGGCAAGGGTACATTGCCCAGCACCGGGGAGCTGTTATCTTGGCTGGTCCAAAGGCACTATTGTAATAAACATGATGAGTAATACAAAATGAAATAAACCTTCCCGTCGGAATGTTGAGGGCTGTCTGGAAAACACAAAGTCCATTTTGCCAAAAAATGTTGTGGTTTTTGACTTTTCCCCTTCTGATGTGGAACGAAAATGAGATGTTGTGAAATTTGTCACAATGGTGGGGGGAGGGGGGAACAATAGGGCCCCAGGTTAGCAAATAGCCTGGTCCCATCAGAAAGATGTGGAATAGCTTGAAAAAGCCTAATGATGCCGCCTCTGGGTGGGTCATTAGCAGCAGGGGTAGAATCAAAGGCTTCTGGAGCTAAACCCACAAGCCTCCATTGCCTCATCTAAAAAACTCATCTCTGTTAGCACAAAAGCTGTAGCATGCTCATTAACTGCTATATGTTTCCCAGCCACTAGAGGGGGACACAACAGCACACTAAATGTAATCAATCTATTGATCGAACCATCTATCGATCGATCGATCTCTCATATTCTAAACCAGCTGATAATGAACATTGTAAATATAGAAATAGTTAGAAATAATTTCTAGCAACAAACAGACCCGGAAACAAAAAGTTGGTGTCAGACAATCTGCATCCAGGATAATGGCTCAATTCATCAATTAAGTGAGTCAAAAGAGTTAAATTACTTGCTCAGTTTAGAAAACGTTAGCAAATTTTCCCATGAAATACTATAGTGTACAATACTCAAGGGGTTAATTTTCTAGGGAGACCCAAAACTCACTTCCAAAGATAATAAAGCTTTATAAATTCACTGGGATTTCATTTTTAATTCATTCTGAAGGAGTCTTTAAGTCTCTCTTCCTGTTTGTGAAGACACTATTATATTCACTCCTAGGGGCTTTGGATAATAGAATAAGACTTAGAAATTGGTGATAAAAAATAATGCATAGATAATGAAATAATGATGAAGTGCCTCATTCGTGAACACAAAATGGGATTTTCCCTGTTTGCTTTCTTCTCTCATTCAGAATTACATGGCCATGTCTTACACCAAGCTGAAATGTAACATCAAACCCAGTGTAAAGCAGTTTTTTAACCTGGAATCTCCAGCCAAATATTTGTCCATTGTCTCCCATAGACATTAATTGGTAGCCATACTGGATCAGTCCATTCAGCAATACATAATCGGGTCGAAATTTGCATACTGATTTGGGGGCCAATTTGAGACAACTGAAGGATCTGGTTTTCAGGAAGTGCTAGGCACCCGCACTCTGAAAACCAGGCCCCTTTAAGGTGCCTCAAGTTGGTCACCCAAAATCATTAGCCTTCTTGACTATTTGGGCCATGACATGTTACCCTCACTGTTCATTCATTCTTCACTCAGTCTAGCCATGCTCAGAGTCTTTCTATTACTATTGTCATAGAAACTCATTCAACAAACTGCTTAAGAACAAGCTTCCCTTTAAGCACGTGCTTTAGGGTGGATTTAAGGTGAAGCACGTATTTAAGTTCTTTGAAGACAAGTGGAGAGTTGGTGATTCAGGGCAAGAATAACCAGTGGCACCTATCAGGTCTTTTCCTCTGGCCTCCACCATTCTTTCAGCTCTCTGATCTAGCATTGCTCCATCACCAAACACCGCTAACCTTGCTCTGAGAACCTTCTCCTCTGCAGCAACTCTCATTGACTTCTCATTGATGAGGCACTAAACTCTTCATCTCATTTCAAATCACAGTTAGCAACTTTTCTTTTCTCCAAGCCACTAGGGCTTACAATGGTATGACTACTTGTGGGTGGTTGTTCTGTTTTTTTGCGCTTGGTGAATTCTAACTGCTTGTAACCCACTGGGAAAATCTCTGTGTTCTCACGCATTCCAGGGCTATGGGTATGGTATACAGAAGAGGGTTCTTTTAGCAATTGTAATGACATCTGTATTCTAATAGGAATAGAATTAATAACATTTCAACAGAGCTATAGGGATATTGAGGAAAGGGTAATTTTTTTCCACCAACTCTTTTTCCCCCCCATCAAAGAATTCCAAATATTGAAATTTTTCAACCAGTTCCATTCATTAATGAACTAACAAAAACAAAATACACAGTCAGCA
Source organism: Gopherus evgoodei (assembly GCF_007399415.2). Taxonomy (NCBI): domain Eukaryota; kingdom Metazoa; phylum Chordata; order Testudines; family Testudinidae; genus Gopherus; species Gopherus evgoodei. The sequence continues at coordinate 7,431,500 of NC_044340.1, read as the reverse complement.
TGCATTGATTTGTAACAGCAGAAGCTACCATTGTGCTCATCCAATCTGACCTGTTGCATAATACAGGCCAGAACCTTTCCCAGTGATTCCTGCCTTGAGGCAGCTGAAGTAGAACAGATTTGTAAAAAGACACCCAATCTTGATTTAAAGTCCCCCCCACACACACACCTCTCCGGCGTGATGGAGAAGACAGCACTTCTGCTCCAAGAGATACATTCCATTTTCAACAGGTGTTCTGAATGCAGGATTATGCCATCTACACGGTGAAAAATAGATAAGGTGTTTTTAATGCATTCACAGTTCTGATAATCTCAAGGGTTATTTGTACCATAGCTTTGGATTTTGTAAAACCATATGAATGTCCATTAAATGCCCCTTTAACAGTTCTCTCTCCTTCTGGACACCATCTCCTCCTCCTCCAATGTCCTCTCTCTATTTTCTTGCTCATTCATTATATACTATAGAGAGGTCACAATAGAAGGGGATGTGTGAAATGAATATAAAGCAAAGGACATTTATAACCTTTATCAGAGTGCCACTATACTGCAAGGGACACTCCATGAAATGTAGTAGGCAACACTTAAAATAAGTAAATATAAAACTTTCTTTCAAAGTGTATAAATGATCTACGGAATTCATTGCCACAGGATAACTATGGAAGTGGGGAATTCAAAACACTCATATAAAACATAGGATAAACATTATAAGGGACACAAACCCTCGTTCTCCAGGGTATAAGTCATCTGCTAATTGTCAGGTTAGGAAGCAATTTTTCCAGTGGAAAGGTTATCACATAATTGCCTGTTATGCCGTGCGAGAAGCTCCATAACACCGCTCCAATCCAGCCTGTCAATTCCTATACCCCTGTGCAACGATGGAAGTTTATACCAAAATCACTTTCCTGGGGAAAGTCAGAGGTTTTGTTTTTTTCTAAGTCTCCAGCTTTCTCAGGAATGATGACAAAGGCCTATTCTCCTTCCAGCATGCCTAGAATCTGCAAGCTTTTCCCAGCAAGCGAGCTACACACGAGGCATTGCAGGGGAAAGATTAGACATGGCATTTGTTAGAATGGCTGGAAGGCTCTGTTATTGCTATTTCAGGAGAGAAAGATTTATGACCACACTTAATGAATGCTAATGGTTTCGTTATCAGGCTGTAGCCATACCAACATTCCCCTGCTAGGTAAGGTTAAAGCAAGCCTTAAATGTAACCTTACAAACCTGGAATGCAAGTGATTAGCTCCTGACAAGCCTGGATAATAATGGATGCACTTCAGAGCTCTGGGCTTCTTTGGTCAGAATAGACTGGAGCTAAAATCACCACTAGGCCTTACTTCAGAGTGTCAGGCTGTCTCGTGCAGTAAATATGGCTCGTTAGCTTTCTTTTTAACCTCTAGAAACGCCTCCTGATCCATGTTGATTCTTGCAGCTTTCAACCCTATTTAAAGGCAAACTGAAAAGACAGGATTTTCAGAAGCGGCCTCTATGTTTGGGTGAGAAACCACACACCTGATTGCAAAAGGTGCTGAGTACCCATATCACCCACGGCCTTCAACTAGGGGCCCAATATGTTTGCAGATTAGGACCAAGGGGTCTCAAATCGGGCACCTAAAAACTTGGGACAACTTTAGAAAAATTATCTATACATTCTTTGAATGGTCTTGAGAGTCATTGATTTTAAGGCCAGAAAGCCCCATTGTGATTGTCTAGTCTGACATTCTGAACATAGGCCATCGAACTTCCCTGCTTCATGTTCAAGTGAGATTAAATTAATGCCTGAATGTGGGTGAGATACAAAGTATAGATCCTAGCCACTCATAGTCAATGCGGAACCATAGCACCTTTTGCTAGAGATGGGGGCAGGGAGTGAGTTCAGCACTGCTTTCCTAGAAAAGTCCAGAGTGTTCTTGGCCATTGACCGAGTAGTGGGAGAGCTCAAGAACTGTCTCTATGTTCCCGTCCCTCATCCCCCCACACACAGCCCACCACTCAAATCCCCATCCCTCTCTCAGAAGCCTGAGGCCAAGAAATAATGTGCCCTGTGCTGCATCTGCTCTCCGCCACATGTTCTGCAACCAGCATGGAGCAAAGACAGATGGCCTAAAAGGAGGAGGACATCCCAATGTTACAGGACCATCCTTATGTATCCAGCACATATGGGTCTACTTAGTTCAACACCAACACTTGGAAAATATCTGTGTTACTCTCCAAGTACAACAAATTTAGATCCAGCTCTCAAGCAAGATGAAGTGTGGTGCTGTTTGGATAAGGATAATGACTTAAGTCCTGCTCTCTTTAAACAGGAGACTGGTAGCAGCAGCACACATGGGAAGGGGAAAAGGAAATTAGCAGAGCTGTTCTGGAATTTTTTGATGTAATATTTTTTGCCAGAAAATGCCAGTTGGTCAAAAACTATAACATTTCACATTCTCAAGTCTCATTACATACAACTGCTCAGCACCTTCCAGAATCAGTTCTCAATATAGTAGGGTCTGATGGCCCATCCGTGAAGTCAATGTGAGCTGAGGGTGAGCAGGATTTACTAGCAGAATCTTCTCAGAATCTCACACCCTTTGATTCTCGGTCTGTTTGGGTTTCAAGAGGAAGCCCTTTCTCACAAAAAACAAAACACTGAGATGGTACGGCCCTTTAGCCCAGCAGTTAGAGCGCTCACCCAGGGTGTGTAACAGTGCAGAGAGGGAATGTGAATGTGGTTCTCCTCTCTCACAGGTGAGTTCCTTAGCACCAGCCTAATGAAGCTGTTCCATTATAACCAAATATCCATTGGAACAGAGACTTAAACGTAGGTCTCCCACATCCCAGGTGAGATCCCTAACCACTGGGATTTAGAGTATCTCACTATCACCCAATGAACATTCATTAGTTATACGCAATGGAATATCTTCAACAGCAGAGATGGAGAGACACTCATTCCAGAATAGCTCATAGACTGGGCAGTTGCCTTGGAGATGGGATAGCTGAGCTAAAGCCTATGTCCCACATAGAATCATACAATCATTGAAGATTAGGATTGGAAGAGACCTCAGAAGGTCATCTAGTCCAACCCCCTACTCAAAGCAGGACCATCTTCAACTAACCCATCACAACCAGGGCTTTATCAAGCCAGGCCTTAAAAACCTAAGGATGGAGATTCCACCATCTCCCTAGGTAACCCATTCCAGTGCTTCACCACCCTCCTAGTGAAATAGTGTTCCCTAATATCTAAGCTAGACCTCCCCCATTTCAACTTGAGACCATTGCTCCTTGTTCTGTCATCAGGGGAACTGACGGGGAGGTCTCCTGTTTCCTGGGTAAGTCCTCTATCCACTGTGCTGAAGGTTTGGGGAAAGGGGACATAATCAGCATTGTATCGTGTGAGACTCATTCTATTAGTTGGTGTCCTCTGAACATGCCTAGTGGACTGGGCCCTGCAGGTGAGATAAGCAGAACCATACCTATTTTGAGGATCCCACTGGGGTTTACATGTAAGCAAGTCACTGGGCATCAGTACCATTGTGGCTGTGCACATACTCGGCAGCAAAAAAAGTAAGGGATGTTGCCGGCAGAAATGTAGGAGTCTAGGGACTTTAGGCATCTCCAGGGCTAGGCGGCAGCCAAGTGCGTCTAAACATTTGACTTCTAAGGTGCTTAAAGTGGCAGTTTAGCACCTAAATGCCTCTGTGGATCTATTCCTGCATCATCTATGCCGCAAAAGAGAATCCTCCATTATGCAGCATGGGCCAGCCACCACTAATTTACACTCTCCTTAATAGGTTAGATAAATTTCGCTCCATGCAGCTGCCACATGGAATAGAACAGATAACTGATTCGTCCGAGAAACCATTTTATGCTTCAAAGAGGCCTCCAAGTTTTATAGCCCCCGATTGCTTTTTAGCATCAGAGAAGCATGAAAAAACTAATAATGGAATCCCTGGGCACTGCGCACCATGTGTTCAAGTTAAGAATGATTATTATCCTTTTGTGTCTTCTAAGCATTGGTATTTTCATTGCTCATGGTTTGTTTTAATCATCCCTGTTTCATTGGAAACACTTGTGTTCATGCTTCAAGTAAATAGAAGTCTATTATTTGGGTTGTTCAATGGTATTGGGAACAAATTGTATTATATATATGAAATTTACCCCTGTGCAGAGGGCTAACATAAGCTAAGGTGCCATTTAAGTGCCATTTAAGTTATTGCCGAAAAGGATCTGGGGGGTTATAGTGAATCACAAATGGAAGATGAGTCAACAATATGATGTAGTTGTGAAAAAGATAATATTCTGGGGGTGTATTAAAAGGAGTGTTGTATATAAGATACGGGAAGTAATTGTCCTTCTTTACTATGCCCTGCTGAGGCCTCACCTGGAGCAGTGTGTCCAATTCTGGGAACCACACTTGGATGTGGATAAATTGGAGAGAGTCCAGAGGAAAGCAACAAAAATGATAAAAGTTTCGAAAACCTGACCTCTGAGTAAAGATTAAAGAAAACTGGACATGTTTAGTCCAAAGAAAAGATGACCGAGGGGGGGGGGGGCCTGATAACAGTCTTCAGATATGTTAATGGCTGTTCTAAAGAGGATGATATGAGTGGCATGGAGAAAGTAAACAAGGAAGTGTTATTTACTCCTCATAACAAAAGAACTAGAGGGGTCACCAAATGAAATCAATAGGCATCGGGTTTAAAACAACCAAAAGGAACTATTTCTTCACACAACGCACAGTCAACCTGTGGAACTCATTACCAGAGGATGTTGTGAAGGCCAAGACTATAACAGGGTTAAAAAAAAGAAGACTATATAAGTTCATGGAAGATAGGTCCATCAATGGCTATTAGCCAAGATAGGTAGAGATGGTGTCCCTAGCCACTGTTTGCCAGAAGCTGGGAATGGATCACTTGATTATTACCTGCTCTCTTCATTCCCTCTGCCGCACCAGGCATTGCCCAGTGTCGGAAGACAGAATGCTGGCCTAGGTGGACCTTTGGTTTGACCCAGTATGGCTGTTCTTATGTTATGTTGTGGAATCCCCATTGCTGGAGGTTTTTAAGAACAGGTTGGACAAACACCTGTCAGAGATGGTCTAGGTTTATTTGGTCCTGCCTCAGAACAAGGAACTGGACATGACGATGTCTCATGGTCCCTTGCAGGCCTACATTTCTAAGATTCTATGAAATAAGGCTTACTTGGTGCATGCGCATTGTGCTGGCCCTCTGCTCAGGGAATTTCATCCTTAATGAATAGGTCAAAGATGCCAGAGTGACAGCTCTAGAGACTGATTGGCACCCTCTTCTTACACCTGAGTTAGGTGAATCATGGGCTAAGGCAGTACAAGCTTCCCCCCTCCACACATATTTCTCAATCCTTAGCTTGCAAAGTTCATTCATTTTCCTTAGCACTTCCCAGGCTCAGGCTCTTTAATGAGACAGGCAGTGAGGTAGGTAGCTGGTTAAAGACAACTACCGTGGTGTTTCTTGTGAGATGGGACAAGCCCAGCAAACTCATTTCACAAAGATGACAATATGGTCATAGCTTTCTATTATGGCCAGCCTGGGCTGGATTTGACCTCCTCAATGCTCCGTAGTCCACTATGTACCTGGTGAACCACCCTGTCCTTCTATAGTTTACCCAGTACACTGAAAGCTGTATGAGATTACCAGTTAATTTTGCACAGGCCACCAAAAACTGAGCAGCTGATACTGATAGAAAGCTAGATCTCGGAGCTATGCCAAATTCCACTTGCTGGAGATCTGCTCTTACCTTTTTTGAGCATAGCAACCTCACAGGGCACAGAGCTTCTACTGACCTGGCAAAAAGGTTGAATTCCATCACTGGTCCTCTGAGTCATCTAGTCCTTCTGTCCTTGTGCTAAAGCATTAATATCTGATCTTTGTTTAATCGCATTCATGAGGCCTCTTTGGGGTGGATGGTGCCGTCTTGGCTGAATGAGCACCTGTCATTTCTACACAGGCTGGGCAGGGGAGAGGGGGTCATCCTGGCTGAGATACACAAAGAGGCAATGATAACAAATTAGCTTGTCAGAGAGGAGAGCAGCATTGCCATTAATGGAAATAACAGCCGATTACATTGGCTTTTGTCACAAGAAAGACAGGATCAAAGGGAGCTAATATTTCAAATGGTTAACTAGGAAGACATTCTAATGAGATAAAAACGCCAACCTCACAACCCCTCGCAGCCTTCAATGGAAGGATAATTGATATTAAATAATGTTATTTGAGCTCGGGTGAAATGCTTTTAAACCTAGATGACAAAACAGGGAAAATGTTTCTTGGGTTTTTGTTACATGGCCATCACTTCTACTGCTTTATATTCAGCAGTACATGTCGGGGCTGCCCGTGGGAGATAGATCTCTCCCAAAAGCCTCAATCCAGCAAAGCCCTTATGCACATGCTTAGCTTTAACCTGACCTTCCAAGTCAATAGGTCAGTCCTCACTGCAGAGTTAACTCGAGTTATTTGCACGAGTTACTTCTCTTGAGCTGGCCCCACTTGAGTGAGAGCAGCCACACTGGAATAATGCTACAGCTGCTGTGTCCACATTGGCACTGCACTCACCCATGCGCAGTGCTGAGATTTCTGGGAGGATACCCCCTTGTTCTTAAAACTGCCGTAAGCTGAGCTGCTCTATGAATTCTTTCCCAGAGAACTGTGGGAGAACTGGTCTATCCTTTCTTGGCCCATGAAGGGAATTGTGGGAAGGAAGGCACTGGAAGACTAGTGGCACTTAAGTGGAGCTAGCTCATGTTAGCAGCTGACAAGTTGTGTTCACTTGAGCTTCAGCCTGTATATCCTTTCCGGCCAGCCCACTTGAGTTAAAAGCACCACTACGCTCGAGTGAACGCATTTTGTGTGTGGACATGCCTTGAATTTGGGGTAACAGTGGAGTTACAGCTTGAGTTAGCTTCTCAGTGAAGACAAGATCAATGGAACTTAAAGATAAGCATGGCCATGAGTGCTTTGCTGACCTAGGGCCTATATGAATATGAAGAGCAAGTGAGATCTTCAGCTGGTGTAAATCAGCATGGCTCTGCGGCAATCAGTAGAGTTACATCAGCATACACCAGCTGAGACTCTGGCCCATTATTTGAAAGTTGATTATCTTGGATAAAGTTATAGAGCACCATGCTCCTGAGCTGAAGTTGAGAAGCTGGGGTCAGGAATGGGCTGTGCCGTGATCCCCACGCAACGTTCTGCTTGTCTTATTTTACTGAGTTATCTGGAGAGTAAATTAGTTTCTTCATCTGAGTGAAGTGAGGAACTGGGCTGCAAAGGATTTGCAGACCATAAAATGAATGAAATTAACACCCATTTGGAGCCAATTAGGATCATCATGGCCAGACTGGTCCTGCTCCATTTCAACAGATCATTCCACTGTTCTGGGCATTACTGACTGTTTTACACCTTTCATTGAAGGCTCCAGCTTTGCTCATTGTCCGAAAAGATGCTAAATTAGATGGACAACTGGACTATCCTGGGATGGCAGGAAGCAGGGTTCTGGACTAGATGGGTCTAGGATTCTGTTCTGGTGTGGTGAGAAAGCAGGATAGCAGAAGAACTACCTAGACCCCTCTCTGTAGACTATCCAGGCCCAGAGTTGTGGTGATATGTCAATTCCTATGTTCTTCAGGCTAGACAATCAGAGGCTAGAGAGAGCATCTCGAGTGCATGAGTGGATGGCAGAGCATTCCAAATGTCAATGGGCAGCAAGCAATACTAGCCAGTGAAGCAGTTGGGATGCACTTTAAGGATGGCCCAGTAAGCAGCCGTGCTTGGAGCCATGCTGATCCGAGAAGTAGATTCACAATGGACCCAGGGGAAACAGCACATCACTTACAGCACCCGGATATCTGAAGCATGGGTAGCCCATAGGGGGATGGTTGCAAAGTAAAATGATTGCATGGGTTGTAGTCCCAACAGTGATCCCCTGAGCCATATTCAGAAGAAGTCCAGCATCAGTTTAGAAACGCAGGCAGAAGCATTCCCTTCTATAGCTTCTTGCATCCCAGTATGAGGAAGAGCTTATATACATTAAGCCTCACGTCACCACAGTGATCTCCCCACCATATAGACTGGGAAACTGAGACGCAGAGAGGTTAAGTAGTGTATCCAATCTTCTTCGTAGCGTATGTGCAAAGTGCCTCAGGCAGCACATGACCAGGATTCATCACTGAATTTGGTCAGCTGGCTGGATCATTAGCTTTCCCAGGGTGGGCCGGGAACTGATGGAAAGTGCAATGTGAACATTGATCCATGCCCCCCAGCATGTTCAACGAAATATAACAGCAGCAGGGATCATGAAAAAGCTGAGGAGACTCAACTCTCAGTTGCCTCCTTCTCGAGTGCAGCTCCAATCCCTTGCATTAACTACTAGCACACAGTTCCTCTTAATGGCCCTGATTCAGCACAGCACTTAAGCACTTGCATATTTCAAAGCATGTGCTTAAGTCCATCCATATTTAACAATGAACTTGAAGACGGTGTAGCAAAGAGTCCTGTGGCACCTTATAGACTAACAGACGTATTGGAGCATGAGCTTTCGTGGGTGAATACCCACCTTGTCAGATGCACGGCTACGCCTCTGATACTTAAGAAGGTGCATATCTTTAGCAGATTCTTAAGTCCATCCATAACCAGAAAAGCACTTCTGCATGTGCTTAAGTTCTGAATAGAGCAGGACAAGAACATATTTAAGTTCTTTGCTGAAATGGGGCCAATAACAGGTGCTGCTAGAGAACCTCAGTGGAACAGTGCAATAATTTCCCAGGGCTAAGAGCCAGCAGGAGGTCAGTAAGAAATGCAATGAAGGACAGAACTAAAAATAAGGGTTATTTTGTTGTGGTGGTGTTTTTGTTTGGTTTGGTTTTTAAGAAGTTCCTTGCAGCAAAATTAATCAATTCAGGAGGCTCTCAGGAATCTTTTGTTTTACTTATTTATTGCAATAAGTTCAAGCAAGCTGCTTCCCTGGAGGAAGAAAACTGCTCTGTGCCGCACAAAATAAATAATGAAAAATAAGGAAACTCGTTTGCATTTCTAGCCACACACACCTCCCTCACCCCCACCCCACTAACTGATGCAAAGACAATTACAGAGGGCTTGTCTACATCAGAAAGTTGCAGCGCTGGTGAGGGAGTTACAGCGCTGCAACTTTGAGAGTGTCCACATCTGCAGGGCATCACCAGCGCTGCAACTCCCTGTTTGCAGCGCTGGCCGTACTCCCGTTTTGTCTCGGGTGTAGAGGATCCAGCGCTGGTGATCCAGCGCTGGTAATGCAATGTAGACACTCACCAGCGCTTTTCTTGACCTCCGTGGAAGGAGGAAGCCTCTGGTAATCAAGCTGGTTTCCTTTCCCGGTTTGCTCTCTCGGTCCCGGAGCCAGCCAGCAAACCGCAGGGAAGGAGACCTGCTTGCTCGGGGTTCCGGGACCGAGAGAGCAAACCGGGAACGCCGCGGTTTGCTCTCTCGGTCCCGGAGCCAGCCAGCAAACCGCGGGGAAGGAGACCTGCTTGCTCGGGGTTCCGGGACCGAGAGAGCAAACCGGGAACACCGCGGTTTGCTCTCTCGGTTCCGGAGCCAGCCAGCAAACCGCGGGGAAGGAGACCTGCTTGCTCGGGGTTCCGGGACCGAGAGAGCAAACCGCGGCGAAGCTGGTTTCCTTTCCCGGTTTTCTCTCTCGGTCCCGGAACCCCCCTTGAAGCCGCCCAACAGCGCTGCAGTGTGGCCACATCTAACACCACTTGCAGCGCTGGTTGCTGTAAGTGTGGCCACTCTGCAGCGCTGGCCCTATACAGCTGTACTAATACAGCTGTAACAACCAGCGCTGCAAAATTTTAGATGTAGACATGGCCAGAAGAGGCTAAATTAAGACTAATTTTGGCATATCTATGCTGAAGCAACTTGAAAGCACGGGTCTGGGTCCAAAAGCCCAATGGAGGGAGAGAATGCACCAGAGCATACGAAATCTGGCTACATGCTGCTGGTTTCATGGACATCTGAGGCAACAACTGGATGATCCATCAGTCCGATGGAGAAAAAATAAGAATAAACGAACGGATTCCTACTAAGGTAGGAAAGTCTAAATAATGAGAAGCAAGGTCTGAAGAGTGACAGACTCAGACTTTAAGCCCAGAAGGAACCACCTTGATCATCTAGTCTGAAATTCCTGCACATTGCAGGCCACAGAACTGCACCTACTCACTCCTGTAATAGACCCCTAGCCTCCGGCTGAGTTACCAAAGTCCTCAAATCATGGTTTAAAGACATTAAATTACAGAGACTCCACTATTTACACTAGTTTAAATGCATCCGATGAAGTGGGCTGTAGCCCACGAAAGCTTATGCTCATATAAATGTGTTAGTCTCTAAGGTGCCACAAGTAGTCCTGTTCTTTTTACTAGCTTAAACCTGCTAATGACCTGTTCCCCAGGATGCAGAGGAAAATGAAAACCCCCCAAGGCATGTAGCCAGCAGCATGCCCCTCTGTTGTTCTCATTGCCTTCTTTTGTGCTGGATCCATTTCTAACGGGCATCAAAATCTAACACACATTTTCGCTCATGCTGGTCCTAACTGGATGTCACCATGTCCTATCTTATCTGATCCCCTCGCCCGATACTGTATGAACTGGCCAGCAGAATCCTGACACTGCATAAGGGGATCCTCTTCTTCTTGTGGCCAGGGCAAGCAGTAATACTTGTGATAGGGCCCAGCTGCAGATTTTAGAGCCAGATGTGGCATCTCAGTCTAAATTCTCCAAAGTTCAGGGTGTTCATTCACAGTCTGGACTGGATTCAGCACCATCTCGAACTAATGCCGTTCAGTGATGACAACCAGAGTGAATCTCAGAACAGGGTAAATGCAGCTCACTGCCTCCCCCTTTTATACTACATTTGCCTCTAGCAGCCCTAGGGCCTGTACAACTGCGACAGCCACCATCTTTGCCAACTTCAGTGACTGAATCAGGTACCTCTGGAGCTAAAGAGCCAAGTTCCCAGCCAAGAGTCATAACAGAATCGCATCCTCTGTGGGCCCGGCACACTTCATTGACCAGTAACACAGAATAAGAAAGATTACAGTCTAAATAAAACAGGACAAAGAAGGGGAAAGAGATTATGTGATCCATCAGAAGTCCCACTTCAGATCAGTGACAGAGCTAGGGTTACTACCCAGGTCTCCCAGGTTCTGTGTACACAGCATTTCGGAGCGAGTTTCCCAGCTTGGGTTAGCAGGGCTCGTGCTAGCACTCTCGAAATAGCAGGGTAGACAGCACTTTGCCGTTGCAGCTCAGGCTGAGGGGTTGAGACCTGAAGCTCACCCCGCTTCCTAAGTGTCACAGTTGGAGCACCAGCCTGCACCACAACATCCCAACACTGTCTGCAGAGCTAGTTTGAGAGTGCGTCTGTGAGACCCGCTCACACAGGTCTGTCATCCTGGGCTGGGAGGCTTGCTCCAAAATTCTGTGTAGACATACCCCCAATTATCAGCCCAGTAAGCCCTATCCACTACAGCAGTGGCTCTCAGACTTTTGTACTGGTGACCCCTTTCACACAGCAAGCCTCTGAGTGCGACCCCCTCCCTTATAAATTAAAAACACTTATATATTTAACACCATTATAAATGCTGGAGGCAAAGCAGGGTTTGGGGTGGAGGTTGACAGTTCGCAACCCCCCATGTAACAGTCTTGCAACCCCCTGAGGGGTCCCCACCCCCAGTTTGAGAAACTCTGCACTACACACTGATTCTTACCAGCAGTGCCAATGCTTCGGTCTTCTTGGTCTGCTAATCCCCCCCAGAATGCAGAAGTGTTTCCCTCCCTTCTCCCATATGGTAGAGGAGCTAGTGATCAGGTTTATTAGGCTGAGCTGTTGCAATCCTTTGTCCTGCCTTCATGGGAATGCCAGAGATTTCCTGTTCTCCCAAACAGAGGCCAGGGAAAAGCTCAACAGAAGTTTTTACACCCTTCTCCATGGGGAATTTTCCTCCGGTTCCCCAATGGACAGGGATTCCAAAGCCATCACTTTCATGGGCACACGTAGGAGTGAAGGGCTGGTTCCCACTCCGCTAGCTCTATCCGGACTAAGAGAGATCACCTGAAATAACTTTCCCAAATCTGCACAGCAACTAAGTGGTCGAGCTAAGGCCAGCCCAGGCAGAGATATAAGAGATTTAAATAGGGCATTTTGCCACCAGGATTTGGGTAAATGGTTAGACTCCTGGCCCACCTTGATTAAATTACACAAGCTATTTCAAGGTAGCCATCTCCTTCCATAGGCCACAAAGTCTATGCTGCACAAAACAAACCCATTACATGGAGATCAATGTAAAACGTAAACAAATAGCTGTAGCTAATTACTGAGGCATTGCTGCCATGCGAGGCACTGAATGCTGGTTGCCAAGCTAAGGATATTTGTGGTGCATTTATAAATAACAATTGCTTTGCTCATTGCCAGCCCAATGCCCTTTTTAATTCTCTTCCTGAACTCCTTGGTCTGGTCTTACACTCTGCCACTGACATGTCCTTCATTGCCAACCACAAGGCAAGTTTGAGCAGATGAAATGGAAGCTCAGTTCAAACTAGGCTCCAGTTTTCGGCTTGCAAAACCCAAATCTAATTGATGAGATTTAGCAAAACCCAAACGACTTCAGTCGTGCCCATCCCTAGAATGCACGTTATTGACTTACATATATGTACAACACCTATTCCAGGTGCAGAGCCAACAGAAGGTAAACGTGCAAAAAGATAGATAAAGCTCCCAATTTCTCTGGTATCTGAGCACCTGGCATACCAGGGGTGGCCAAACTGTGCTCATGAACTGCACGTGACTCTTTTACAGTTAAAGTGTGATTCACAGAGCCCCCCATTCTCCACCTATCAGACTGGGCAGGGGGGAGATCAGGGCTTCTGCCCGGCAACAGGGTGGTGGCACTGGGGGCTTCTGCCAGGAAGAGGGGTCTAAGGGCTTTAACCCATGCTCCAGCAGGTGTTGCCCCAGAGGCAGGCTGTGCATGTCTTGCAGCTCTCAAACTTCTGAAGATTATTGTACGTGGCTCAGGGGGTCAGTAAGTTTGGCCACTCCTGACATATACTCTACTGAATTTATCATCATTATGAACCCCATCAGGTAGAACAGTACTACCCTGCTTTTCCAAATGATGACACTGAGGTGCAGAGTATGCAAGGTCCTGATTCAGTATAGCGCTTAAGCATCTGCTTTGCTTTAAACACATGAACAGCCTAGCTGATGTCAAAGCATTTATTTAAGCCAAGAGATTACTCTAGACCGGAAAATGAAGCGTGTGCTTTACTGGATCAGGACCTAAAGGGATTTACCAAGATCAAACCTGGAGCAGGAATAGAAGCCAGGTATTCTGACTCCCACTCTGCCTTAAGCACAAGTCAGCCTTCCTTCCTATACGTAACATGGGAGCTACAAAGAATGAAGGGGATACAAATGAATCAAGGATGACTTCAGAGCATCAGGAAAGAAAAACAAAGATGATCTGATACAAGTAAATCTAGTCAGAGATCCTCCTTGAAGATCCTTCCACTAACCTTGCCGAAGACTCTTCCAATGCTACGTGGGAGTGACACAAGCAGGAAACTCACTACAGTGCAGTCACTGAAGGGGATATGCCTGTGCAACGTCCATATTTAAAGCGACAATCCAGCCCTTTAAATGTAAAACAATTAGACAGAGATGAGCATACAATCCGTACAAAGAGCTAAACAGTAATAGCCTGTATACAGGCCATTTCCTTCAGTTATAGACACACCAAGAAAAGTATGCGGGCCCAAGGAACTACATTAATTTTAACTTTTCCTTTTTCCTTCGCCTGTCATGTTCCACCAGCTTTCTCTGTGTTAATTTCCAGAGTGTTACTATTCAAAAAAAAAAAACACAGTCTTATGCTTTTCCTCATTAAAGACTTTTCTCGGCACAAGGGGATACAGAGACATTTATTGTGTCGTCTAGAGATGAAAAAGTTCACTTTCCGCTTCTCAGCCCTTTATGTGCTTGCTTCAACTCAGAGAATCTTTGCTGAATCTTTGGCCCAACCAAGATATATGTTTGCGCGTTGCAAAGTTAAAAGTGCTATATTATTCTCCACTTCCAGGGTTTTGTTTACCTGCTTGTTTTCCCTCTGAATGTACATGTTGCCGACTTCTGGATGCTCTTCTGCTTTATCGATCAGCTCATTCCTAACCTCTCTTCTCCAGCCCTTCATTAAAAGTGGGATCATGTGTCCTGAAGAGCTCCCGAAAGGTTTGTACTGGTGGAGACCGTGTGATAAAAAAACATTTGCAGCTGGATTCTGGAGCATGTTTCCTCTTCCCCACTTGTTTACTTCTGTGAGGTTCTATTTACCATCAATTTTTTTCTTTTCACACTTAACTTGTTTTCATCTGGACCTCAGAAGAATGGGGGGAAAAAAAACCACCTCTGTTATCTTTCTCAGCTCCATTGGCGATTATATTTGGGGTTTCATTTCATTTCTTTATAAGAGGAATATAATATAAAGTAGAAGGAATCATTAAAGAAAGAGGGAAAGTTCATGTTAGTTAATGATCCTTCTTACGACTGTTGGTGCCAAAGACCAAGGACAGAGCGTGTGCGTGGGCTGTGTTCCAGCCTTTGTGTGGGCATTTGCATGATAAAGATACTCCAGAAGACACAGCTCAGCAATTGTAATGCCTCACGCACTGTTCAAACTGTTACGCAAACTGAATAGCATGTCGGTTATTTCCGTTACTCCACACTGATTGGCAGGTACAGGGGCTTGGATTTTACTAGAGAGCTGTGGATTAACTTTGAGAGCTAGACTCAAAGAAGCTAGGTAGAAATGAGATGTCTCGTGCTCCTAGAAGCCAGTTTTGAGGTTAATGCAAAACCAAACTCTCTGCACAGGGGTGAATTTCACCTGCCATGAACAGCTGCCCGTACCACTGCCTTAGAGTACCTAGCTCCTACTCCTCCTCTTCAGAAATATATTTGCAAGGGAGGCTGCAGGGATTACCATATCTCAGTTCTTCCTGTCCCTTTTTACTGAAGTCTTTCTGCTCTACTTCAGCCCAAGCCTTCCATGGAATTGTGATTCTGAGCCTTTCCCTATCAGAAATTCATTAACTAACTTTGCATTTTGATGCAGTCCGTGGAAGTGCCACCTGCTACACAGGGGCTCTGAGTTTTAATCTGCCAAAATCCTGCTGGACCCCACCAATGTCACTGAGACTGGTTTATCCTCCATTTGCTTTCCTGTTATTAGCAAATTAAGAGGGCCTTCTTGCTGTTGATTTCATCATTTAAGTCATCTAAATACTGTATCGGAAACAGAAATAACTTTGCTATTGGGCCAGGATATAATTTAGCCATAACAGTAATCTCTATCAGTCTGTAATGGTGTGTGTTGTTCCATCTTCTGTAATTACCCATAGCCCTTATTTCTACAGCATGGGAAATACATCCTTATCAGATAGTCTTGTGGAAATCTAATTAGTTAAAGGCCCACAAGAGCTTCAGTGTAATCTCTTTCCCTCCATCGACTCTACCTTAAACATTGTGGGATAGCAGCTGCTTTCTTAAATCTGTCTTTCTGCCAAAGAAAAATAACCTAATAAAGGAGGATTTTGATGTTAAATCTTCAGCCCATGTGTCCTTCTATTTACTTAAGTGTGAAGCTAGACTGCAATCCCTTCACTTATGGCAACTACTACCTTAAGCCATGAGTAGTCCTACAGAAGTCAGTGGGACTACTTGCTGAGTAAGGTACTGCTCAGTGTAACAATCATATAATCATAGAATATCAGGGTTGGAAGGGGCCTCAGGAGGTCATCTAGTCCAACCCCCTGCTCAAAGCAGGACCAATCCCCAACTAAATCATCCCAGCCGGAGCTTTGTCAAACCTGACCTTAAAAACCTCTAAGGAAGGTGATTCCACTACCTCCCTAGGTAACAATATCACAGCCTGGCCTCAATCGGCAGGTTTGACCAATTATGAAGGTAGGAACATGATGAACAATTCAGAGCTAGATTTCAACTCCCTGAAAATGTTAGAGCTGTCCTTGATGCAAGTTTTGGTGCTAGTCTGTGCCCACTTCTTAGACCTTGTAATATGCTTCTGAAAACAGGGATCAAGACTGAAGGTGTGTCACACTTGGTGCTGTCTCGGTGCTCTAGACAGATCTAAGCTAAGATTTAATTATTGTTTTCCATTCTTTGTTTTAGTTCCATGAGGTGACGACGCTTCCACCCCATGGAACACTCTTGTGTCATCCTCTTTGTCACGACTTAGCATTTCTCTTTAGAATTTAGCTCATTTCTCATGTCCTTCCCTTGACATACCTTTGGATAGTGTAACAGCCTAAAGATGCTGTACCTTGGTTCTCCGCAACAGCTGGTTTGCATCCAGCGCAGCTGATTTAGCCTTACTTTCTCAGATAGGGAAATATATCTGCCAGATTTTCCTGTGGTGTAAGTCAGGAGTAATTCCACAATTCATACGTTTCCTAGTGCAAAATAAGAGGGGAATTAGGCTCCTAAAATTATCTCTTTGCCCTGTAGCTGACTGTAGGAATGAAGAAAAAAATATGTGTTTTGTAGTTGAAGTAAAATAAAGGATTAAAATTCATTTCAAAAGAAAAACAAAAGAAAGGTCACAAAGTGCAGGTTTGTTAGGAGGTTTGTGGGAAGGCTTTAAAAGAATGTGATTTAATTGGAAAAACTGGACCTGAAAGGTAACTGATAAAATAAAGGGGAGAGGCCCAGTTATCAGGGATACTTAATAAGGAAGGCTTGTGCACACTGAAATAGTAGTGACCCCAAACCAACGAAAGCCTGCTTTTCAGAATTTCAGCAACTGGCAATTCCACCACGTGTTTGTTAAAGGGTACAAAATAATAAACTCTCGAAGGTTCATTGCAAACACCTGCCTCACCAAGTTGGAGCCCACCAACCTGGATCTAAGAACCTCTGGGTTTAGCCCTGTTGTATGTTGATCAAACACTTGTGAATGTTTGTTATTGTTTGCAATCAGTAATTGCTTATTTTGTAAGATTTTAGACATGTTTAGAGCAATTGCATAAATACTATTTGGCCTTTGGATTTAAGAAAGGACTTTCTGATTAAGTCAGTATCCGGTGGTACCCTATATTGCTAATATTTATAACAGCGATTCAAACAGTGTCCTGTCTCTTCTCCACATACCCATTCAAGTTGAGATTTTCAAGATCTTTAATGGGATCTGGACACACCAGTTGATGGGATTTGTGCATCTAACTCCTTTAGGAAGGTTTGAAAATCTCAGGCCAAAGTTTCTGTTGCATCTGGTTTAAGAGCAGAGGTGTTGTCCTTGGCCAAAATGCCCACTCCCCACATGGACAGGCAGCATGCTGTCCTCCACCCCAGAGGTGGCTGCATTTCAATAGTGAAGTGATTCCTCTCTACGTGCATATAGTAGATTAAGAACTTTGGGATGAATCATACTACACAAATATAAAGTATTATTAGCCCAAATCCTCCAGTGCTCTATCAGGTGCAATCCTTAGTGACTCTGATGTGTATTTTGCCTGAGACAGAAATGAGAGTTTTTCTGTCCTTAAGACATAGCAATCAAGGTTAATGCTGACCCTATTTATCATCTTCAAATAACCTTCCCCCCAACTTGCATAAGTCAAGATCATCTTTACAAAACTCCCTCCCCATCTCTCCGATTTTTTCCACTGCAGAGAACATGCAAAGTATTAATTAAGACATAATGCACAGGGGTTAGAAAGGTAAGTGGAGCTCATAATTACCTCATTTGCATTCTTTTCTTCTCTGGAACAGAATTCTGAATGAGTTTGATGTAGAGTATGGTGCAATCAGTGGGAATGAATCTTGTGAATCCCTGCTGGAAGAGTCATCCAAGCGATTCTGCAGTAGACAAATGACCAAGCTGGAAGTCAAGAACCAACCTCATACCCCAGAGTCTTTTGGGGAATTCAGAGCCAAAATTTGTCACTGATCTCATAACTCCATTACAGGTCAAGCCATACCAAAGATGTTGATCCAGGTACAACCAAAATGTGGGAAGTTTGGCTTTGAAGCCAAATTTTGCACTTGGGTCTATCTTCAGAGTTCTTCTTAGAGCCAGTAACTAAGAAAACTGGAACAGTGAAGATTCATCTCCCTGCAATCCCAAGCTTTGTTGTCCCTTGTGCACCTGAGGAAGATAGAAACATCACAAAATACCACATACCCACCCAGGTTTTTACAGTGTGCAAGGGTCACACTTAACTGACCAAAGCTGAACACCGTGTAATGACTCTACGAACGCTATCTACAGAGGTGCTATACGTTGCAGTGATGTTACCCAATGGATCCATTGTGTGCAATGCTACAAAATAGCAATCCTGGGTTCCAACATTTCCTGGTTTTCAGATGCAAGAAGTCATCACAACATAAGTCGCCCCAGGATATGCTATCAAGCAGAACCCAGAAAACATGCTTTCATTCTACAGCTCTCCAGAGAAAGTGGTGAAAGTCTAGCCTTTCCTTTCCTCATACAATCCAATTATTCTGTGTGGACGTACAGAGAAAGGTTCAGTGGACAAATTTACCCTATTTGGCCACAAATCTCAAGGTATCAGGCTTTTCTGAGAAATTTGTAATACATCCTCACTTCAGCCAGTATGGGGGGACACCACAATATCTCTCATGATATTCCATGAAACCAGAGCTGTTCACCATGTTCATGATGAACCCAGGAATCAAGCAAAACTTGCTTAGTTTTGTTGCAAATGCAAAGCTCATGTAAGTCACCTGGTTTGAAAACTCTCTGAAAACCTGGGGGCCAGCCGATGGCTCAGTAGAGGTGACATACACTATTTGATGAACCCTGGCGAAGCTCGCCAGTCTCTGCTGGTTCTCTTGAAGATTTAGAGCTCCATTGAAGCCAGAACTCAAAGCAAACTTCATGTGGATTGAAACTAGGTTATCATGAACCCACTGTCACCGGTGATGAGCAGGCAATATTATATCTTGCATATTAGATAGAACCAGCAAAGCCAAAGCACCACGATCTAGACAACTCCACTTCTAGCATAGCAGTCTCCTCTAGGAGAAGAAAATGCTGCTGCTCATGACCAGCCCAAATAGCTGGGCTCTGGGGAAATGTGGAAGTTGAGAAGTAATTCCATGTCCTATTCCGATTCCTCCAATCTGATCCGCTTGGATGTGCTCGTATGCCCACACACAGTCTTATCAAGTCCACTGGGGTCTGCCTGGGCAGAAGGACCAGTCCCTACAGATCCGTTTGCAGAATCAGGGCCTTAATCCTGATGGAGTAAGCCCTTCCTTGGACAATGTTATGGCTACAAAGGAGCACACACAGATCCCAGCAGAGACTGGGACCCCATTCTGCCAGGCACAGTATGTGCACATAGTCAAGGATTGTCCCTGCCCCCAAAAGTTTACAGTCTACCCAGAGATGACAAAAGATATATGATCACTAGAGCAGCTGGAAAATGACAATCCCATTTCATGGCAATTATCAAGGTTCCAATATTTTTTGTTCCACATTGGGCTCAAGAGAAAACCTTCCAAATGAAATGGACTTGCATTGGAAAGGCCGTTTTTGGATTGAAAAATTCAGATTTGGATTCAGGTCCTGCCCTCTGGGAGTGACTGGAAAATTCACCCTGGAATTCAGACTCTCAAAATCAAGGTGTTTGCAGGAAATGTTTCTGTTTCAAACATTATTCAAACCAAAAAAATGGTTAAAAAATCCAGATGAGCTTTAAGTATCTGTTTTGCAGATGGGAACTGAGGCAGAGAGCAACAGACTGGCCAGATGTCACACAGGGAATCTATGATAGAAGCAGCACTCAAACAGATTTCCTCAGTCTCAGTCCAGTGCTATAACCAAGGTCAGCCTGCCTTCCTCTAGAGCTGAGCTAGAAAAAAGACGAGAGAAAGAAAATCTTATTTCAGTGTTGCTCCTATTTAAAAATATACACACACACTGGGCAGGTTTGATTCTGCATTGGTCCATTTAACTCAACACAACTGTGCCAGTTTCCATCTGCTGAGTATCTGGTCCATTATCTAGACATTTTATCTCTCTTCCCCCCCCCCCCAGTTACCAATCACAGAGTCTCCTTCGGTACAAGAATCTAGCAGTGAATTAGCCAGACACTTGCAGACTTCCCCGGTGCCGAAACGCAGCTGGTTCTAAAACGCCAGTACCCTGCAGTAGAGAGACCTATGTCAAAGGAGTTCAACTATGAAGTGGCCTCCCCTGGGGAGGCCAGGGCTTGTGGTTCACTCATTCCCCAGGGAAATGAGCATCTAGTGCAAAGTCAGATATGCCTCTTGACTCTTGTTGGCTGATGAGAAGAGACTGTGATAGGGACAAATAAAGTGGGAATTTTAATCAGATTCAAGGCGAGCCCGCTGCAGATCTGGAAGGGCCTTTGCCTGAGGACTTGAAGCTGGCTGCTCATTGGGATGTTGCACACCTGTTAGCCCCCACTCCCCCAAAAGACAAGCCCCACCAACTTATGGTAGGGTCACGTTTGCCTGTAGTCGCCCTGGGAGAGCTTAGGATCTGTAGCATTATCACATGGGTTACAGCTGCAACCATCGGGGCTCTTTTAAGCACCAAAATTATTGATAGTCCTCTTACTGGCTTTGACATCTAGCCACCAGTTCCTTGCATGAACAAAATAGGAGTGACCTTTGGCAGGAAGGCGGCTCGTCTCTCTACGACAGCCTTGTCAGACGCCTGGGTGGAGTGCCTCAGATGTCGTGAGCTTGCAGATGGAGCAGGGCTGGTGCGGCTCCAGTGAAATTCCTCTAAGGAGGGATCTGCAAGCAAAAGCAATGCCTACTCCTTTCAGTACTAACTCTTGCTGGTTTCCCTTTTCAGTGCTACCGATCCAGGGACTTCTCAAGTGATAATTCTCCTGGGTCACGGGATCAAGTGAAGCAATTGAGAATAAATTGTGTTCGCTTCATAGGTTTGCATTAAACTTTGAACTTCAGGAGCTTTGCTGCACTGAAACCATTGGAGATGTGCACCCAGGAGATTTGTATTTGTTTATATCTCATGCAGTCCTTCCAGCCTAATGGGCTGAGGCTAAGGACACTAGATTGGAGAGAAGCAAAGCTCAGTTTCCTTCGTCTTTAGAAGGACAACGAAGAAGGATAATGCCCTGTGTTCCGTCAGGGAGAGGGGCAGGGGAGAGCGTGCAAGGGCTGTCCCCCACATAAATTCCACTGAAGGTCTCAAAATAGGGCTCAAGAGGTGCACAGACATCCCAGGGGGAAATTCTGCCCAGGCGGAATAAGTAGAACATGGCAGAAAGCAAGGGTATTTTCCCAACACCATCTTGCCCAAGTTTCTTGACTTAGAAGGGGCCACTGTCCTAGGGGCAGAAAGAATCCTCCATCTCTATTCAGGCCTTTGCTGGTTGCCCATACCCTGAGCCAGGTGTGTTTATTATTTGTATGACAGTAGCACCGAGAGGCTCCAGCCAAGATCAGAATTCCATCAGCACTGTGCAAACCAGCAGTAAGAGACCTGACAAGGTAGAAAGGAAGTATTGTTATCCCCATTTTACAGATGGGGAGACTGAGGTACAGAGAGGTTTAAGTGGGAAAGGGGCATTTGCAAAGGACCACTGGCAATGATACACCTAGCTGCCATTGACAGTCAGTGAGAGTTAGGCACTCAGCCGCTACATATGCCTTTGAGTGTGTCCCCCATGGTGACTAGCACAAGACCATATCAGAAGTCCAAGCCCCACTTCAGTGCCTTACCCAAAAGACCATCCATCCTCCCCCAGTTGGGAAGTCGGGGGCGGGGGGGGGGAGAGCTACAGGCAGAAAGGCAGAACATGCAAAAACGAGAGAGTGAGGGAAAGAGCCAGAGAGAGCAGAGGTGAGGAGAGCAATGCAGGAGACTCACCCAGCACCTCCTGCACTATGCTCAGCTGTAGCCAGAGCTGCCAGTCCTTTGCTTTGCAATCAGTGTGTTTATACATACAAGAGACAGAGGAGCAGGACTCGGCTGTAAATTACATAATGGCGTTTCACACTGAGGTTGCCTGGCACACACATGAAACAAGATGTGTTGGTCTCCATTCCTAGTAGGCAAGTTGCCACATCAAAAATATAACCAGCATTGCCAACCCTTAGTGTTCATACATCAAGAGTCAGCCCACATAAATTGTGAAGGTTTTTTTAAAAATAATAAATTGTCTTCTGAACCTTTAGGGTGTATCTCGGTCAGATTCTCAAACTTTTCTTCACAACAACGGCAGCTAGACACTCTCTTTCTCAACTTCTCACATGACTCCAGGAGCTGGGGCTTCAAGAAAAAAATCATGAAAGTTGACATCACCGTGTCATCAGAGTTGGAATTCTCTGCAGTAACCCCAGAGATTTAACAAAGATTATCCCGTTCAGATCTTGGCTAAGGAACACTGGTGGGGTAGTGAGAGGAAAGTTGCCCTGTTAATGCCTGTGCTGCCAAGTGATGAACAAATACTTCAATCTCCAGGTCTGTGTACATATAGATACATACAACCCACATACATACACAGATATAGATATAGTCTCCAATACTGTCAATCCAACACCTTCCACCATCACTAGATTGGCTTTAACAAAATAAGTGTGTGCGAGTGCACACGCATCTCTGTGTGTATCTATAGATAAGCACAAAAGAAGGGAAAATTAATGAGGAGCATTTCTATAACACAATAAAGGTCTCCTTAAATCTAAATTAAATCTATATTAAATTTATTTTTCATTGTGAGCTGGAACTGGGCCTGCTTGGAGCCACATTCAGGCAAATTCCATGCTTCTCCTTTGAACCTGGCTTATCTGAAATGAACATTTTCTGGTTCCTTTCACACTTCTGTGCAGCTGATTTGAAGAAGTCAGAACAAAGGCACACCCCACACGTTGGGAAGGAGGAGGCTCCATTATAGGATATTTCTTTCAGTCCCTCTGTTGGCTGATTGAAAAATGCAACAGTGATGGGCATAGAATGGAATTTGGGGTCCAGCTGCTGGTTTGCCTCAGGGATCCATCTTCAGTGTGGAAGACCCATCCCTTATCAAGGGATCATAGAGTAGAACCTCGGCTCAGGAGGCTTAGATGAATATTATCAAACAAATGCAGACTAGTTCACAGTTACAAAGTTCTGTGCTGCACATTTCATTCCTTCAAATTGGTTTCAAGGGTGCATGTTCCTTTCATCTATGGTGATGAATTTTGGGTGAACATGCAACTTTAAATAGAGAGCTGTGGCCAACCCCACAAGTGCTGCCAGCTCATATCGAGAGATGATGCATTCCATGCAGAAGAAGTGTACATACACTGTGCTTCCCCTGATGGTGGCTACTTTTGTTCTTTTTTGGGAGGGGCTTGGGTGTGGGAGGGAGTCTATTGACATAAAAAAAAGTTTATTGTGACTGTAACTGCAGGGTAACTCTTTGACAACTGTTTAAATGTTGTTTAGGGTTTTGTTGTTGTTTTCAAAAGCTTTGTTATTAGAGCTGATAAAAAGATATGTACATTTTGTGAAAAATAGAAAAATATTTTTTCAGTTTCTGTGAATTTTTTTTTAATTTACAAATCATTCATTTTGATGAGGATAAAAAGTTCCCACTTTCCTTACAACTTCTCTTCCCTCAAAATTTTTTTTAAATTCTCACTCCCAAAATAAACTGAAATATTCATGTAATATTTCATCAAAAAACAAAAACAAAATTCTAAGAAAATGAACATCTGTTGTGTGAATTTTCATTTTGGTAAAAAAATAATCTGCCCAAAAACTTTTCCAAAGGAATTATTTCAGTCAGCTCTAGTTATTCTTTAATATTTAATTTGTTATTGCATCCAAAGGCCTCCATCAGGACTGATACTCATTGTTCTAGGTGATGTACAAACACCGTCTATGAACCTCACAGCCACAGGTATAACATGGTGTTTCACCTAAGGAGTCATTCTTATTTTTCTTCCTCAATATTTTGTTTTGATCCATCCACTTCCCCTTCAGTTCTCCTCACC
Organism: Gopherus evgoodei; assembly: GCF_007399415.2. Taxonomy (NCBI): domain Eukaryota; kingdom Metazoa; phylum Chordata; order Testudines; family Testudinidae; genus Gopherus; species Gopherus evgoodei. The sequence continues at coordinate 7,407,433 of NC_044340.1, read as the reverse complement.
CTCATGCTTTCGCCATCTGCTTCTCCCTACCTAAGAGGCACAGATGGATATGAATACTGCATATATAACCTGCATCTCCATAACATTCCTTTGGACGCAGCAACACTCCTTTCACAGCTCACTGTATGTTTCTCCTGGAAGCCATGGGTTGTCGTATGACCTGTTAAAGGGGTTAATTTGAAAAACAGTGTCTAGTCTTGTGCATATGACCTGCCAATGCTGTAATGGGCTGATGCATTTATGTGGAACCAGAGTTAGAAACTCTTCTGCTGTGCTCATGCAGTTTCAGTTAAACCAAGTTGAGTTCATCTTTTAGTCTTTGTATAACTCAGTTGTTATTTTTCCACCTCTGAAGGGAGGATTTTCAAAGACACTCAACGTTGGCTTAACTTTGCTCCTCTGCAAGTCAATGGGTGTTAAGGCACTTCTGAAACTCTTGAGGCAGAATAGCAGTCAAACGACAAGAGATACCATTTCCTTTTGACAACCAGGTACTTTGGAAGCAGCAGAGAGAAGAGGGCACAAGGTTAATTTTCCTGTTTGGAAGGAGACCAAATGGCACTACTTAGACCACTAGAGTGGGTTGAAAAATAAAGGTAGAGGTAATTTGTGAAAACTTGGGAGATAAATTATTTTCTTCTCCATTTGTTCAATTTTTTCTCCACCAAAGAATTTGAAACAAAACCTCTCTCTCTCTCTCTCTCTCTCATATCTTTACTTTTTTTCCACTGGAGTGAAGACTCAACAAATAAAATTTGTTTTTTTTTCCCACCAAAACATAAGATTATTAAATGGAAATTTTTCATCAAATATTAAAAATTTTGACCACAATGATTTTCATGAAGATCTTTATTTTGGTGGAAAATAAATTCTGACGGCAGCTTTTTTCCAAACAAACAGTCTCTATAATCTACTAGAATATCATAGAATATTAGGTTTGGAAGAGACCTGGGGAGATCATCTAGTCCAACCCCCTGCTCAAAGCAGGACCAACACCAACTAAATCATCCCAGCCAGGGCTTTGTCAAGCTGCCCCTTAAAAACTTAAGGATGGAGATTCCACCACCAGCCTAGGTAACACATTCTAGTGAAATAGTGTTTCCTAATATCCAACCTAGACCTCCCCCACTGCAACTTGAGACCATTGCTCCTTGTTCTGTCATCTGTCACCACTAAGAACAGCCGAGCTCCATCCTCTTTAGAACTCCCCTTCAAGTAGTTGAAGGCTGCTATCAAATCCCTCCTCACTCTTCTCTTCTGCAGTACTATCAACTCTACAGAGTATTATCAACATCTAAACCACGCCGGTGACCGTGACCGCTGATCTGGTAAGTAAGTGAGCTGTCCTCTGTAGGAATCGTGATCTAACATGACAGAAAGCCAGGAGCTAAGGAACTCCCTTAACTCCTCCCTGTGAATCCCCACAGAGTTGAATAAGATATGGACATGCTGGGTTGCTGGCAAAAGAGGTCCATATGAAATTAAAAATATAGTGGAGAAGAAACATAGAAAAGAATCTATAAGGCTAGGGCAGAAGCTATAGTTTTCAAAAGTAAAACATTGCAAATTATAACCATGGCTGTTAAATGGTTAACACAATATGGCACAAAATTGGTGGGGCAAGTAACAGAAACAAAGGCCTGGTATATACCATGCGAGGGGAGGGATCAACCTAAGATACGCAACTTCAGCTATTAGAATAGCATAGCTGAAGTCGACGTATCTTAGGTTGACTTCCCTCGTGTCCTCACGGCGTGGGGTAGACTGCCGCCGCTCCCCTATCGACTCTGCTTCTGCCTCTCGCTGTGGTGGAGTACAGGAATCAACAGCAGAGTGATCAGGGATTGATTCCTGATCGATCGATCACTACTTGCCAATCCGGCAGATAGTGTAGACATACCCAAAGAGAGTTAAAAGAAGCAGGAGAAGCCACAGAGCCCTGGAATGCTTCCACTCCCCTTGCAGGATCGCATGCAGTCCAGAGACAGCAGGCACAGGAACCGAATCAAACATTAGAAACAGCTGTAAGGAACCTACAAAAAACACACATGCCGTCTCTTGTTATAAATATTGGTGGTCAACAGCAGGCTTCATGTAGCTACACTGTGCCTGAAGAATGGGGACAGAAATGGAAAAAGGTGGCTGAGCACAATTAAAAAAATGAAATGGGGGCCACTGAGGTGCAACCACCACTTAATAAAAGCCAGGTTCCCGTTAAACTAAAAACTGAGACCTAGACTGGTGCCCGTCAGAACAGGAAAATTAAATGCACAGGAGGGAGACACAGCAACCAGTATTTTCACTAAATTTGTAAATGAAATGAAAAAAAAAACAGAACAGTTCAGAGAGCACATTAGGAGACAGAAGCTGCAACTTGATCACAGGAGAGTGAATACAAAAGAATTTCAAAGTAAAAAACCAAAATTAAAACAGGTTGACCCCTATAATGAATGCACTAACATCTGGAGTTGCCCAAAAACAGTTAATGGAAGCATATAAGGGCACTCCTGCAATCCATTTGGCATGCAAACAAAAGCAACAGACACTGGGGGGACAAATTCAGGCCCTCTTCCTACTACAACCACCTGGCTCCTACGGCTTCCCCATTGCACCAATGTGTGTTGATGAAAGTTGAGCTCTGTAATGGATAGATCAGTGCAGTGCTAGCTGTACTGCATCTTCTTGACTCAACATTGAGAGGCACAGCTACTTGGGAGGCTTGTAAGGGGAAAGTAGCAATGACTCATGGAACAACAGTTCTTGTGAATGTGTGTCCCTTCTTCAGGAATAATTGCAAGGAAAAACCATAGATTCATAGAGTTTAAGGCAGGAAGGATTATTTAAATAATCTATCTGACCTCCTCCCTAACACACTTTAGGGTTGAAGTTGTTTGTATCTGCCAGATTTAAGGGACTAACTACCAGGAGAAGATGCTGGGAAATGCTCCCATAGGAGGATGAATGCCTATTTGAATGTTATGTGGTGAACAGGTCATTACAGAAAAAGCAGCTTGTAGCCAAGGGGTTGAATAATGGCTTTTTTTAGGGTCAAGAATTCTGGTGGAAGACATCCCCAGGTATTCATAGGTGGAGCTTGGCGCATTTGAGCTAAATCTGTCCCTTCGTCATTGAGTTTCTGTAATAAACATCAGCTACTTCTTGTACTCAGAGCTAACCACCATCATATGGTACCAGCAGTGGGATGGTGGATGTTGTATGGAGCTACCAACAAGTGAAGCACCTCTCATCCAAGGCTCTCAAACTGCTCAGAAATATCCAATGAGCCTCATGCTTACGTAACCCGCACACCACCTGGGTGTGGTGTTCTGTCCCATCTAGAGCCACCAAGACACATGAACGAGAGAGAGAGAGATTAATGAGTTTGCTCAACAGCGTTAGCTAACAGCCAGTTGGCTTTTAGCTCATGCTAAAAGTGCAGAGGCTCATGCACTACGTGCCAGAGGCCCCAGGTTCGGGCATAGGAGACCCAGATCAAGCCGCTGCTGCAGAGCAGGTCCTTGAACCTGCACCCCTCATATCTTAGCCCAGTGCCCTTTACATTGCGCCAGCAACCACTTGACTGACTACAAAGCTTGGTTGTTCAGATAGTGGGGGTGCTGTGGGAGAGCCAAGCTGAGGTCTTGGCTTCACCTCCCAGGCTGTTGGTGGGCTGGCAGCAGTCTCTCTGGCGTTCACAAAAAAAAATGGAAAGGTCTCATTCCACTTTGGAATGAAAAATTCTGAACCCCTAATTTTTTTTCCCCCCTGAAATGGAATTGTTGTATTCCAGCCAATCCAATTCCACAGCACCCCTGTAGGGCAGAAAGAGTATCCCCATTTTACAAAAGGAAAGTGATTTGCCCAAGGATCAGAAAGCAGACCCAGGAGCCCTGACTACCGTTCCCTTGCTCCAGCCACTAAATCGCACCATGTTCTTTCCAAAACTGGCAACGCAGTTTACCCCCTGCCGCGTCACCCGCCACTCAGATGGGATCAACAGAACAGATCGTGCTAGACAAATTACCCCCCGCTGTTCACATATTTTGTCAGCTTCACATCTTGGAATAAATTAGACAGATTTCTCTGGTTCTTCTGAACCCCTGTGAGGAGCATCTCCATCTGTAGCCACTGCCTGATAACGTCAGAAAATCCAAACCTCCAGCATGTATTTATTTGCATTTTGTTCCTTTATTTTCTTTTTGTGAAATCAGAAATCCTGGGATTTGAACTGGCTACCACAGGGTGCTGCAAAACCACTGTGCTTTTCAACGGTATTTCGTGCCAGCAACTCAACAGCTTGGTGGCCTCTCTTTTTTTGATCATGCCCCAGGTGTAGAAAAATGCAAGAACCATGTTCGACATCGGACTGGGAAGAGAGGTTGTAAAGAAATCAACTTCTTATTTAAATGATTCACTTCTAGTGGGGCTCAGAGCAGTGTGTATCCTGAAGATACAATTAAAAATACAAGCCTGAGCAAAGGAGCAGATGGACACCAGTTGTTTTGCTATTTGGCTACACTTGCCAAATGAGCTTCCTTTTCAGAACTGCAGCGGTATCCAAGCACTCTTGAAAGCACAAGGAGTTTGCAGCCTGGCCTGCTTCCTAAGATTCTACAGAGGGACGTGGAGACACGACGTGTTGTTTAGATGGAGGGAGGATGAAGCGGCTGTGAAACAGGAAAATATTCCCAGGGTAGAGCAAGCATTCCCAGCCACACGGCAATCAGCAGTGGAATTCTGCAGCTCTTGGGACATGGTGGTGGGTGTCAGTGGCTTCCTTTGTAATGATACCCATGAAAGTAGGATGGTCATGTGGGTATTCGGGAAATGTCAATTCCCAGCCCTGCTACAGGCTTCCTGCATGTTTTTGGCCAAATCACTGGACTGAGCCAGGGTTCTCAGGGCTTCCAGGCTCACTGCTGCAGAGTGGGGAGCCGAGCCCCAGTTAAAGCCATGGGTCCCAAAGTCTCCAGCTCTGTAGCAGGGAGGCTGGAAGCCCTGGGCCACCTCAACCCTGGAGCAGTTGCATGTGCTCTTCCTCTTCTGCAATTTCTCTGCTCTCTAAGGACACACTCTCCCCCGCCCCCAACACTAAGTGATTCAAAGACATATGTTCACCTTTGATTTTTCTCTAAAATACCCTGACAAATCTGAACTTTCACAAGTTAATTCTAATACACTTAACGTAGATGACTTTTCAGCTGGCACTTTTCATCCCAAAGCCCTTTACAGACCGTGTAAGCAGGAATTTCTTTACCATTTTCTCAAACGCAGCCACTTCTGGGGTGGAACAAGGCAGCAGTTTAATATCACGCAACATTTTTTTGTAACAAACCATAGACACACACAGACTCCTCATTGTGAGCGTACACTGATCCCAGGTTCTTCAGCACAAAATGCTCAGGCCTCCGTGACTCATGTCAAAGGAACATCTGCTTTATTATTATTATTATTGCTACTTATTATTTGCATTTCCATAGCACACAGGAGCCCCATTCATGGATCAGGACCGCTTTTGTGCTAGGTGCTGTACAAACAGAGAGCAAACACAGGCTTCATGACCTTAAGACCTTAGCTGTGAATAAACAGCAGTCTGTTGTAGAGCCCAGGGCCAGCTACTATGGAGAGCCTTGGTCATGTGCGCTGAGCCTATGTTTTACATTCTGATAGCATTTTAGGACAGAATGTGAAGGGGAAACCCATATGCCAGTGAAAGAAAATAAAAACCCACCTCGGATTATAAAACTTGGCTAGTTTCCAGATTCAAGGCTTGATCCAAAGCCCATTAAAGTCAGCGGAAAAACTCCTATTGACTTCAGTTGCGTTTGGATTAGGCCCCTCCCAGCAGAATTACAGGGCAATGTCTTTTACTTAAACCATATACTCACCTTCTCCTCATCTTGAGCAACAGCAGGCAGGCGACAATGGCAGAGTTAGGCTAGTCCTGTCTAGCTCATGTGTCCTGGAGGAAGTTACAAGACATTAAAACCTCATGGGTATTTGTTCCTCAAGATAAGGGAGTCACAAAGTAGACTGGGTAGATGGGGACTTTTCCAGGCTGCTTGGCAATGGGAGATCCACTCTCATCTTTCTGACACTCCACTCACAATTGCAGCATGGCCAACTCTTGGGATGTTTTTTCATGAGGCTCACAATATTTAGTGTGTTTCATAAAGGCCCAGCTCCTGGAGGCATGTCACTAGGTGAGAATCTCAGCTTCCATTCAAAAAAAAAAAAAGCCATTTCTAGCCCTCCTGGTTGCCGAGAAAATCTTGAAAATGTGACTAGAGTGACCCTTAAAGGCTCAGAGCAAAAGGAAAAGGAAAGGAACCCAAATTGATTGGTTTACATGTCATGACGTAAAATCAATCTCATGACTTTGAGGCCTGTGTATGGTTTCTAAGCACTTGGTACTGGCAATATTGTGATCTCACAGACTACATCCCCGTCCCCTGGCAATTACAAAGCATACCCATGGGAACTACAGCCCTTGCTTACATGACACAGTAATATAAGAAAAGCATGTGTGTTTAGTTGTCCTTAGTGTTACTTTTACCATCCCCCAGTCTCTTTGCAATGACAACCTGGCTACTTGGAAAATGAGAGGGCCTCACAGCCAGCCCGATCTAGTGAACGCACCATGAACCACAGGTCTGTCTCATAAGCCACCCACTAATATGTGTACCATTTGCAGGCTGCATTTCATCTCAACATCTTCACCCTGAATACCTGAGCTATAAGACTTGACGAACTTCCTGGCCTCCAGTAACCACAAAACAAATTATGGTCTTGAGCGTGCATTGGTTTAATTTAAAAGGAAATCCTGTTAATGTGAAACCTTTTATTTTAATCCCTCTGAATATTCAAGTGTTCCAAAAGCATTCAGTGAGATGCTGAGAGAAGTCCATGCCCTGGAGTGAATGGAATGATCCAAAAAGGGCATAATCTGTCTCCAGCTTGTTAGGTGTTTTTTTTAAATACACATTGAAGGAGCCCAGCGTATTTGCCAGTTTTTATTTTTTAATGTCTATTGAGAAACTGGAAGGAATCCAGAGACGGGCTCCACGCATGACAGAAGCTTTGGACACTATGACCCATGTAAGGAGAGGCTAAGGAAAGTAAACAAGGACAGCCTGGAGGCGAAGCTGGCTGAGGGGAAACATGAGAAATGCCTATAAATAAACACAAAGATGTAACAAGAAGGGACGGGTGGCTTGGCCCGTCTCTTTAGTCAATGAGAGTCAAATGGGATACAATGTCCTTAAAGGGAAATTGCAGCATCATGTAAAATGAGCAAGATGGAACATTTTCCAAGCATTGCACAAACGTGGACCAGCGACCCTCACCCAGCCCTTGAGAGGCAGCCGTCATTGTTACAGAGGAGCCAAATCCAGAACCTCCAATTCCAGCTGGGTTGGGTTATCTCAAAGAGGTCCAAACTCATCTGGAAAGTTTAAGTTCAGGTCATATTCAAAACCCAAAACCAATTATCAGAGGAAGGCTGGCTTTGTGGCTGAGGCACCTAAACTATGGGTATGCCTACACGGGAGCTGGAAGGTGCAGAGATACCCATGCTAGCACCATTCAAGCTAGAATGTCATAAATAGAAGTGTAGCTGCGGCCGTGTGCTAGCTCTGCAATCCATCTGAGATCTTAAGTACACACTCAGATGACTAGCCCCTTCCACTATCCACACTGCCAGGACTACACTTCTATTTTTAGCAAGCTAGCTTGATCAGAGATAGCAGGGGTATGATGGCTCAAGCTGGGAGTTGCACCTGCAGCTCCAGTGTAGACATACTCTAAGACTGAACACCTTGTTCTACCGCACCCTTCCTCTGTGACCTTTGGGGAAACAATTAAATCTTTCCATGCCTCAGTTACCCCTCTATAAAATGGGGATAAATAGCATATGACCACAGGACTGGAAGGGACCTCATGGGTCATCAAGTCCAGGTCCATGACATTGTAAGCAAGCATGACATATAATCTGATTCATAACATATCAAGCGCCATCTTCAAACCAGTTTGATTTTTGCCCCCACTACTCCTTTTGGAAGGCTGTTCCACAACTTCACTTCTACCCTGTATATCTTGTCAATTTAGAGTGTAAGCTCTTTGGGGGACTGTCTCTTACTCTGCGTTTGTCCAGCACCTAGCACAACAGGGCCCAGATCTCAGTAAGTGCCTCTTGGAGCACCGTGCAGCTGAAATCTCATGAGACTCTTTTGGGATTTCTCCAAGCTTCCCACAGGACTGGCAGCACACAGCCCCCTCCACACATGGTGTCAGTATAGGACGGATCTCTCAACCTCTTGTGGCAGCCTTTGCATAAGATGCCAGCTCAGTTCTCATCAGGCCGATGTGTCTTTAATGAGCCATTGCTAGGTCGTAAAGCATAGTGGCCTGCTGCTATTCAGGCATTAATCAGATGAAACGGGAAGATATTAAAGCAAGTGCTTTTTAGCATCACAGTTTGTTAGTCTCCAGGAGTTGACTGGTGCCACAGTCCTGTCCACCCCTGAAATGGTATTAAAGAGCGCTAAAGGGTTTTGTGATAAAGAGATCGCTGTTACAAGACAGAACACAAGCTCAATCTCTGCTTTGCAGAGTGCCATGGTTTGTAAGGAGACATCAAAAGCAAAGTGTTACCGAACTCTTTGCAGCCACATAGGTGCCAAGGTGACTCCCCTGCCCTGTGTTTTAAAAGATGTCTGTTAATTGCTGCCTGCTGAGACCCTTATATAGAGTTTGTCAGGACATTTTCAGTAACACTTCATTTCACTGATGCCAAAAAGTTTTAGAGAGACATATTGGTATAGAAAGAGAATTAGAAACTGAATATCTTATTTATTTAAGCGCTATAACCTGGTGGTTAGTCAATTGGCCTTCTAGGTGAAGGATTCAAGTTCAAGTCCCTTTCCTGCTTGGTTCTGAGGGGCTCTGTGGTTAACAAAAGCATTGCCTCTGAATGAGGCAGAGCAGGGATTTCAACCTGCATCTCCTAGGCCTATGGCAAATAGACAGAGGTTTTGCCTCAGTTGCATATTCATGCCAGGATGCCCAGCTATGGAGATGGGCTTTGGAATAGGTCCAGCTGATCAGATAAGTAGTATGGTTTGAAACAGTTACACAAATGACACTGTGCTGCAATAGCAACATTGGACTTTGCACCTTGGGGAGTGGTGCCTTTTCAATATCACACTTGCCCCATAGTTCCTTGAACTAAATGGTCACGGTAATAGAAAAAAGCCTTGTACTCGCATCCCACAGATGCGTCTGACATTTGCTTGTCGGTTTCCATGCTACCCTGCTGGTCCAGGGATGGAGGCATAAAGTGTTCTGCCATTTTAGACCCTGCATTTTGATACTGCAAGTGCTATTATGGAACTAAGAAAGCCTTCAGCAGGCTCAGAGCAACTTTCACCAGCCTTGGAAAGCTCATGTTATTTGTTATCAAGGATACTGATGTGAAAGGCCCTCGGTGTAGTTGTAGAGGGACAGTGGGTGGGAATGATACTGAGAAGGGCCAGCCTAGAGGATGATCCTAGGAATAAACCCAGCAGCTCTGAAGACACAAGCAGACACTGGGAAGGGAAAAGGATTTCTATGCAGTCTCATGTGAAAGGTGTTGCATTGCAGGGAGGAGTGGTGTCACAGAGCACTGTACCCCATTACCACCATTTTGACAGGTACATCACTTCAGGTCGATTTTGAGATACATGCAAGCTTACGATCATGCTTCTATTGCATCTTCCCTAGTTAAACAGAGAGGCTAGGGCAGCCAGTCCAGCACCCACCAATTCTTTGTCCCCCATAATCAGTAGCGTTCTGGGCTCTATGGCTCATCCCTCCACTGATGGCAGGCGAGGAGGGCTTCTGTTGTTTTGGTGGCTCCATCAGGCCAGGATTCAATATCTTCCAGCCACAAAAAACACTCCACAGGGAACAAGAATGTTGAGCCAACCACACTGAATGCTCTATATTTTCAGGACCTTTCATAATGATGATGATGTTGGAGACAAACCCTGCCTTACTGAGAGGTCTGCCTCAGCTCCTCTCTGTTGGACCAAGAAAGCAATAGAAGCAGCTGAAATTCTGCAGCTGCTAACACGCCTGTTCCTTAGACCATGTATTCCAACAATGCTGAGCTGTCATGGCTTAGGTTAAAAGAATTGGCACCCACAGATCCTAAATTCTACATTTAGTGCAGTCATGGTGTTTTGTGGGATCTTCTAATGTGTTTCTTATAAATTCTTGTACTTCAGTCAGAGGAGCAGGCAAGGGGTGGGGTTATTACAAACCAAGGGTTTTCTATAACAGAGCCTGGAAGCTTGTCATGCTTTGTTGCATTAACTGGACATGAGTAGATATATTTACTGTTCCAGGTAGGTGTCCAGAAAGAATCAAAAGGTTTCAATAAATGAAACCTCAGCCAGCTCCACTTGTCTTTTCAGACTACAGAGTTCAGGACAGGTGAAGCAAGATACTTGGTTCCTTTTGAAAAACAACTGACTGTCAGCTAAGCAAAGCAGCTGCGAGAATTTCTGATCACTCCTGGCTTGAGAGAAAAAGCCCTTGGCCCCACTGCGAATGCTGTCAATAAGCAACAAGTTTCTGTAGCATGGGTCATTGCCAGCAGGGAGAAGAGGAACCTAAGGAACTAGATCCTCAGCTAAAGTAACTCAGCATAGCTGCGTTGGCTTCAGAAGACCTGTGCTGATTTACAGGTGCTGGTGATCTGAGCCAGGATTTTCAATAGTTAGTCTATGAAATATGGTATATTGCCTCTCAGGTAAAACCCTGAGGGCCCTTTGGTCCAGCCAAACTCCCATGGAAGCCAATGTGGATAGGGCCCAAGCGAGATCTTCAGCATTTGCACCTCTGGCAGGGGTCAGTGCTTAATGCTGACAAGAAACGTGAAAGCTCATCCATAAAGTGACACTGCAAAGACCCTGCATGAAGCCACCAGTCCAATCTCCTGAGTCCTAAGTAGAGTTGAATGAGGAACAATTTTTCCGTCGCGCTCCAAGTTTCAAACATCTCTTATTCCACAGTGGGATGATCCCAAGATCTTGGAGATTTTTTCACCACAGACTAGACAATAGTGAAATTGCTGTTTTGGGGACCTGTGCTATGGGAGACCCATGTTCAAATCCTTCTTGTGCTTTGCTCACGGGGTCTCCCACACACCAGATGAGTGTCCTAATTCCCAGGCTAGTGGCTCTTCTGGGATTTCTCTCTCACCATAAATTCCACCCTGGACCTTCTATTTGGCTTAGTTATTATGCCTCAGGATATTGCCAGCACCTTAAAAGGAATAGGGTTGTGTTTTCCCAGGCACCAGCTGCTCTTAGGCAGAATTATTTTTATTTTATGATTAGGGTAAAATCAGCCACAAGAAAGAACAAATGTAAGGTCTCCAGGAAAGGACATTGTGGGTGTAAAATTCTTCTCTAACATTTCAGGGCAGCTCAGAGAACAAAATTGCTGCTGTCTCCACAGGCAGGCTGTGTAAGATACAGTGCACAGGAAACCAATGGCCTCTCAGTCTCATAGTGACTAGAGATGGATAGGAATGTTAACATTTTCAGTGAAAAACTGAGACAATTTTCCTTGCTTCCTTCACAACCCCTCATTTTTCAACCAATTCTAGCAGTCTGACTCATTGTGACAGTTCACCTTTTTCTACTCCTGATGTAAACTGACCGCTGTACTTTTTGCTGTATGTGCCATGTCCTGTCTACTGTCCATGAACAATAAAGATCTCAAGACAAAAAGATCCTCTTTGTGAAGAAAGGGTTTTAACCTCCTTGGATCAGTCGTCCATTAACAGTTAAAACAGGCAAATCCTGTCAGATGCCTTTCCCTTTATACAAAGCATATCAGGTTGAATTAGGTCAGAGATGTCCACTGTATTTTGCCTTCAGACAGGCTCTGCAGTTTGAATACAGTTTCCATGTGCAGTTAACATTTCACAACAAACAGCTGTACTTTTCCAAACAGAATCTGTTCCTTTTCTAGTCTCGCTCTGTCTTTTTTCACAGGTACCTAAGGAAGTTCGGTACCCAAATCCTGTTGAAAGTTGGGTGCCTCTCTCTCTTGCAAACCTCAGCTTTTGCCCATGCTGCTCCACCATTCATTCAGTTTTCATCCTTGAAGCACCCTTTTCTCTGTAGGACACAAACTTATTCCTGGCTTTTCGATCCACCATTGTTATATGGAACAGAGAAATCAGGGACTGGAATCTGCACCTTCCACATCCCAGGTGAAGGCCCTAAACTCTGGACTATTGGCTGTCTTAGGGACTCTCTTCCTCTAACAGAAATCCATGCTGAACGTAGGACACCTTCCTGATGTAGGTTTGTCTTGAAACCAATCCATTCACATGAAATGTTTCGGTGGCTTGGCATTTTCAGTCAAAAAACACAAACATTTTGTTTGAAAATTCCTGATGAGCTCTAACTGGGACACTGTCTTCAAGAAGGATGTTGAAAAAAATTGCGGGAGTTCAAAGGAAGGGTCACAAAAAAGATTTGGGGGCTGGAGGACAGGTCTTACGGTGTGAGGCTTAAGCAGCTCATCTTATCGAAGAGAAGGTTAAGAGGTGAATTGAGCACTGGATCTGGGCACTTACACATGGAAAAGAAATCTCATAGTGGGGCCTGTTTAATCATGCTGACAATGGCAGAACAAGATCCAACAGCTGGAAGTTGAAGTTAGACACGCGAGACCTTGAAAGAAAGATCCAATTGCCTCATAGTGAGGGTAATTAAACATTGGAACAGCTAATAATGGATGGTGGGGATCAGGATTGGACTCACCAGTGCCCAAAGTCCTTAAAACAAGATTAGATCTTTCCGAAAAAATATGCTCCAATTCAGCATCTGGGAAAAATTCTACAGCCTGCACCGTCTCAATGGTTGTAGTGGTGCCTTTGTATCTGGGAATCTGTGAATTCACCTGCTCATTCCCTTCCTTCCTGGGCCATAGGAGAAAAGGAAGCTCTGCATTGCCGTCAACATTCTCCAAATGCTTGCAGTCCTGCACGAGGACAATGACTATGATCAAAGCTCATGCTACAGGACTTCAGCCAGTCTCTTGAAGGAGTCAGGAAGGAATTTTATTGCTCTCCAATGCATAACTGGCTAGATGTATTCTGTGCTTTCCTCGCCACACACTTTCTTCTGTAGCCTCAGAGACTGGCCACAGCTAGAGACAGGACGCTAGCAAGAGTGGTACAGAGAATCCTCTTTTGTAGATATGCCTGGCTGCCATCTTGCTCACGTGCTCAGGATCAAATTGACCACCAGATCTGCAATTGAGAAGGAATCTTCATCCAGCTCAGATTGACAGGGACCCAGTGGGTATTTTGCCTGCAGCATGGGGCATGGTCCACCTGCTGGTATCAGCTAGGTTTCTCTCAGCTAATCAATTCCACACCATTGTGGGGACCTCCGGCGTTGGCCGGCATTTTAGTCTCTTGTGTTCTCTGCCTGGGGCATGCAACAGTTTAGTCTTTAGCCTGAAATGCTTTAATTTAATTCAAGTTATTGGGCTCAATACAGGGGTAACTGGGTGAAACTGAATGGCCTGTGCTACATACGAGGTCAGCCTAGATGATCATAACCTTAAACTCTATGAAACTGCGAAACTAGGTAGACACTTAGATCAAGCATTATTGGTACCTAAATATCATGTTGATGAGCAAGCCAGAAATGCCTAGACAGACAATTCTCTTCTCCCGCAGATGGGCCTCTTCCTGCATACACAGAAGCATTTACAACGCAAGTTGAAAATAGTTGTGTGATGTATTAAGGAACATAAATAATGCACTCACAGACTGCCTTGCAGCATAATAGAGCATGTTTCATTCCATCAATATGATAAATGCAGGTACAGTTGTTTTAATTGTAGTGATCATGTTATAATGGAACCACATCTGCGCTTAGCCTGAGGGAACAAGAACGTTGTCCTGATCTTGACAAACCAGTTCATTTGCAAACCATTCTTATTTTGGTTGCTCTTCCTGCATATGACATGACTCTGGTGTCCCATGTTTTTCCCCCTCCTAGTGAAAGAACAGGAAGAACGGCTGGATTAATAAAGATTGAGGTAACAATGGGCCAAAGCCCCAGGTGGTGCAAACAAACACAGCTCCATTGAAGGCAATGGGCCAGATCCATAGCTGGTATAAATCAGCTTAGCTCCACTGCAGCAAATTATGATTTACACTGCTGGGGATCAGATCCTGTGCTTGTAGGAATGCTGCAATCATTATTCCAGCCTAGTTATCAATCTTAAATTGTTGTATATTTACTTCTTTTGGGCCGGGAAGAAGTAGTTTTGGTGGAAGTAATCTTATCCCCTTCTGTCCTGACAATTGGCTTATGGAGGTGTCGGAACACCTTGGTATCCCCAAATTACCCACTGCGATGGCAAATCCACTGAAAAATGACCCTTGGAGACCGCAAACACATGTTGCCATTCCCTCCCAGCAGTTCATTTGGCTGGCACTCTGCAAATCAGCATTGACTGCTAGGGCTTAATTTCTAGTTGGCCAGGAAGTGACAGCAGGAGGCCTTTTTTGCAAGTCTGCGATACCAACCACATTAATAAACATTTCAATGTACATTATAACTTTTCCTCCTTATAGCAGCCAAGTGCAACTCAGCAGACAGCAAAGCAGCAGGGATAAAGAGGGTGCTGGACAGGGGAAAGAAAGAACCATTTGGGCACCACTTTGAAAGCAACTGTCAGGGTATATGTAATGATATCCATACAGGACCTCAGTTTTAAGGTTTCCTACTGAGGGCTCTTCTGGAACACGGATTTAAAGACCAGAGTTTCAGCAGGTATAAATAGGTGTAGCTAACTCAGTCATAGGTGACTTGCTTAAGATCACACAGAATATCTGTGACATGTTTTGAAATTGAACCTGGGGGTCCTGAATACAAGTCTAGTGAGTGAACCAAAAGAAGGTCAAGCAAACAAGGTCTTTTCGTCCGCAATAACAGTTATTCAGACTGTAACTGATCTAAACATTCCTTCCACTGGCCTGTAGGAAGGTACATATTCATTTTACCTATGAGTATCCAGCGCCTGATACCAAGCGCTAAACGTCTTCCAAGAGGTGCTGAGCGTTCTCAGTGCACGTTATTAGGGCGGGTCTACACTGGGGGAGGTGTCAATGTAAGATATGCAATTTCAGCTATGAGAATAGCGTAGCTGAAGTCGAAGTATCTTATTTTGACTTACCTCCCGTCCTCACGCCGGAGTCGATGGGGAGCACGGCAGGGATCAATTTATCACGTCTAGATGAGACATGATAAATTGATCCCCAATAGATCGATTGCTACCTGCCAATCCGGCAAGTATTGTGGACGTACCCAAAGTGAACAAGCTGAGCTCCCAGACTCCATTTGAAGTCAAGGTGATCTACAAAACCAAGTCCAGTGGGAACTGAGTTTGCTCAGAATGCAGCAGGACCAATCCCTCTGTAATTAGCCATGACATTTCAACAGTAATTGCATTAGCTTAAAAGGGATCCTAACTGGTTCTTTAGTGAGGTCAAAAGATCCTGGGTAATCGTGAACGTAGATACTAAGTATTTATCTGGGTAGCAGGACAGAACACAGGAAAATATTCCCTGCTACAAAATAAAATCCCCACACAGAATTTACATTAATGGACTATTAAACATTTAATGTTCTGTTAACAAATAGTTATTTCTCCATTAAGTGCTAGCGTGACCTATGCATAGTTTATGAACAATGCTGTTGTCCTTGAGAGAAGATTGTCCACCGTGCAAGACAAAAATAGAGGGCAGCCATGAGAGGATGAAGCTGTACCTCAGCCATGGAGCTCTGCTGACGTCCTGGAGAGCAGCCAGTGATTTATGAATGGGCCAGGACCTCATGCTCCTGTGGTGGCAAATCTCTGCCGTTAATAGGATGGAGATGGGAGGAAATGGTCTTCACTCTGTCACAGGTTTATGGGGAATTCCCTGTAGTTCTGGGTGTGTATCACAGGTGAGGTAGAGAAGGGATGTAGAACCAGAGCTTCCAGACTCCTGGATGATGGCATTTCAGACCCACGTGGTCAAGGTGAATCTCCATACCACTGATCCATAATATCAAGCCAGGGTAGTTTATAAATCTGCAGCCTGTAATTAAGTGAAAACTAGATGGGCACATAATTAAATACATCCTGTAATATCTCACACTTGGCTTACCACCTTACGGCATACAAGGTGCATGAGAAGCAACAGTTCGGTTTGCAGCACGCAGAACAGACTGAAGGGTCAGTTTGCAGGACATGCAACGTACTGGCTTGCAGCATGTATGAGATGGAACGAACTGGCCTGCAACATGCAGCATGAATGAGACACAACAAGCCGGCTCGTATCATGCATGTGATGTGTTAGCACTCAGTCCATGTCAGTCATACTGAGAACAGTGCCTTCATCCCACCTTCTGACCCATCAATTCAAACACAGTCACGTTACTCCCACCCAGAACCCCTCCCCTGGCTCCCCACCTCCTGTTTGCACTAAAATAATTGCTGTCCTCATCTTCAAGGCCACTGCCAGTCTCCATGCCCTCATCTCTCCCAATAATCCCACTTACTCCCTCTGACCTCTGCTCCCTCCTCTCTTCTCTAGAGAGTAACTCTTTGGCTGCAGCTGCACCTCACAAATGGCTCATCTCCCTCCCTCTCCCTCAGTGATCCTCCATCTTCTTAACAGGGCAGCTCAAGTCCTACTTCTTCCATGCTGCCTGTATCCAGGGATCTGTTAGCCAGAACCCTACCTCCTGCCCTTGACTCTCTCACCACCCGGACTGTAATATCTCCACTGTACACTGGGAGCAATGCTGTATTCTTTCCCTCTCTGCTCCTCCCGCTGGCCATATGGACTAACCCTCTCCATTTCAGTGGCAGCACATTGCATCATCCTACCTCCCTCAGTGGAATTACATCCCTGCGATCACGTCTGGCCCATGCATTATTCTAGGCATAAACCTCCACACTGAGTTATAATGCAAGGAAAAGCGCTGCCAGGTTTCAGGCTGAATACATCAAACCTGCCGAGCCCAATGCCGGAGAACAGGCCAGCAGCGCCCTGCTCAGACACACATGGAGCAACAGCAAATTATGGGCCACAATACAGATTATTTTGGCCTTGCGAGTTTCAATGGGCTAATGGGGCCTGATTGCAGGCAGGAATAAAATATCTTGGTAATAAAGCGAAACATTTGGCTGTTTGAACCAGTGCCAGTTTTCCTAACAATTTCCATCTTAAGCCAGCTCAACACATATTTAATGAAATCTATAAAACCTTTAACAGCCCTCAATTCATTTCAAGTGGTAAATGAGTCAGCAGTTTAAAATGATGAGCGGGATTCAGGCTCTGTCTCTGTTCT
Source organism: Gopherus evgoodei (assembly GCF_007399415.2). NCBI lineage: Eukaryota > Metazoa > Chordata > Testudines > Testudinidae > Gopherus > Gopherus evgoodei. The sequence continues at coordinate 7,390,010 of NC_044340.1, read as the reverse complement.
TTTTAATGCTACCCCCCTATAGCCACTTTAAAAAAAGTTATTTATCAATAAGGAGATAAAAACCACTCACGCCTGTTGATCCACTCACATGCGAGTCAGTCGGAGATACCCTAACATTCCCAGGAGCTCCTTGGGGCAGGGACTTCCGTTTGTCAGGTAGCGTGGCAGAGCATATGATATTACAGACGGTCTTTAAGCATGTGGACAGCTAATTACAGGTAGTGGATTAATAACCTCTCCTGGTTAGATTTTGGAGAGCAGCAAATCAATATTGACGATGTGCATCTAAAGAGCCATCATCCAGGAGGCTGGCTCCTCTGCTGCTGGCCTGCTGGTTGAGCTTGCGCAAGTCACAGCATCATTCAGTGCCTCAGTTTCCTTATCTGCAAAAGGGGGATAATGATACCGATCGGCTTTGTAAAGCACTAGATAAGAGTTAGGTATATTACCTGTTCATAGGGTATTGTTCCAGAGCAAGCCAGCCTGACAGGGTTGAGACCTGTAGGTGCTACTGCAATTAACATGATAAAGGGCAATAATGTTTAATCATCACTTACTCCTACTGATACTCAAAAATAAGGAAAAGCCAGTATATGACTAGGTCAGGACAGCTGTCTACAGCTGCTCTGTCCTCACATGTCCTGTTTCATTCCCTCTCTACCCCCTCCTCACCCAGCCCAGTGAGATCCCTTTCCAGATTCCCATTCGGTCATCTCCCTAACTCCCATTTCCCGCATTGGACTCCTTTCCCAGACCCCCAATCCATAGAGACTGTCCTTCCTCACTCCATGTGCATTCAGATCCCTCTTAATTAGCAGATCCTAGACCAGACTCCCCGATCTGATTCGCCTCCTATTCACAGCTGTTTTACACCCAGGGTGACTCCATTGACTTCAGTGGAGTTGTTCCCGCTCTATACCAGTGTAAGAAAGGGGAGAAGCAGACCTTAGAAATCCCATTAGACTGATCTCAAACTGATCCTTGCTTCATTAGCCTGGACTCTAGAGTCAAGTCTTCAGTGGTACCCATCCTTTGTGAGGCACAGACAGGAGCAAAAGGGAGTGGGTTAATTCTCTGATTCTGGGGCCGTTTCTACACCAGGGTTTCCCCTCTGGTAGCCAGGCCTGCAAGATAAAACACCTACCACTGGAGCTAAAGGAACTCTCCTCTTGGGGATGGTAGCTGCAGTAGTAGAAGCCTTCATCCTTCAACACAGGAAACGCAGGCATCAGGCCCAGCTCCCCAGCAGCACAGCGCAGTCTCAAGGAGCCATTTCCATCCCTTTTACACTGCTGGAACAGACTGCAGGCCACTGGATATCTGAGAATCAGGTACCCGGCACGTTATTTATCTTTCCCTCGGGCATACAGGTCTCTGATCCCCGACTCCTCTGCAGGGTGACCGGGTAGCATACAGAACCAGACACGAGCTGCATTATCGTACCTGCTTATTTTAATAATGAAATGGCAGCTCAGTTAAAAGGAAGGGGCCTGCCAAGTTGCCCTATTATGAAGCTCACCTATAAAAGCTACGCAAGCTTTGCAAAACATTTCAAATCTCCTGATCACTGTAATTACTGGACTGGCGCCAGCACAGCTCTATAGCTCTTTGACACCAGTGGGTTAGGGAGAAGGGGGTGTGAGAAAAAGATTTTAGAATAAAAAGAGCTTTATTTCCTACTATATTCATTTCTCTATATTCCAGCAGGTCACCAGGATGTAAAACAGCCACCTGCTGGGGGTGGGGAGGTGTCATTTCATGGGTCATGGCACTGAATTTGTTGTATGTGAAAGATGCAGGCATTTCGCATGGATGTGCATTGCTGGGAACAGTGTGAAATCTGGGGCAGAATTGCTAGAGAGGTGTGTAACCTGCCATAAAGGCGTGAGCAGTCCCTGTACCCCTTTGGGGCATGGTGCCATACTGTGATCATGACACACCTTAATCCCCCATCCCTACCCTCTCCACACACACCCCCCAATTGGGGCAGCCCAGGGCAAGGAGACACCAACACACACTAACCAATACCGTGTCTTCTTTGACTAGTGTTTCAGGACAGGAGTAATTACAATACACAGTTCATCAGGATCTCCCCTCAGGGCCCTGGGCCAGCTCCCAGACTTAAAGCTGACAAACAAAGTCTCTCATGCGGCCAATCTCCTACAGCCTGAGAGGAAACAACTTCAGTTTCCTCTTTATTTCACCCAGCCCTCCTGTGGGCAGCGCCTTTGATTACACCCCAGGTTTTCCCAGCTGTAGGGTTCCAGCCGGTTCCTTCTCTCTCTCTCTCACAGGCAGACACCACAGTTTGATATCCAAGTTCCATAACTCTTGCAGAACCTCTGTATCCAGGGTGGCTAAGCATTTTAAACCTCCCTCCAGACGTTGGCTCAGGCACTCTTACACCACGGGAGTTATTGCCTGAGGCCGTGCCCCCAAAGTCACAGTGTGGGGAGCAAATCGAACCAAGCCGGTGCAACTCTGGATGAGCAGAGTAGCCTGTGGAGTCTGGTCCAGGACCTACAGTCAAGTGGACAAGGAGGCAGGTGCAGTGATGAATGTGTTATACCCTCATAGACTCATAGACTCTAGGACTGGAAGGGACCTCGAGAGGTCATCGAGTCCAGTCCCCTGCCCTCATGGCAGGACCAAATACTGTCTAGACCATCCCGGATAGACATTTATCTAACCTACTCTTAAATATCTCCAGAGATGGAGATTCCACAACTTCCCTAGGCAATCTATTCCAGTGTTTAACTACCCTGACAGTTAGGAACTTTTTCCTAATGTCCAACCTAAATCTCCCTTGCTGCAGTTTAAGTCCATTGCTTCTTGTTCTATCATTGGAGGCTAAGGTGAACAAGTTTTCTCCCTCCTCCTGATGACACCCTTTTAGATACCTGAAAACTGCTGTCATGTCCCCTCTCAGTCTTCTCTTTTCCAAACTAAACAAACCCATTTCCTTCAGCCTTCCTTCATAGGTCATGTTCTCAAGACCTTTAATCATTCTCGTTGCTCTTCTCTGGACCTTCTCCAATTTCTCCACATCTTTCTTGAAATGCAGTGCCCAGAACTGGACATAATACTCCAGTTGAGGCCTAACCAGTGCAGAGTATAGCAGAAGAATGACTTCTCATGTCTTGTTTACAACACCTGTTAATGCATCCCAGAATCAAGTTTGCTTTTTTTGCAACAGTATCACACTGTTGACTCATATTAAGCTTGTGGTCTACTATGACCCCTAGATCTCTTTCTGCCATACTCCTTCCTAGACAGTCTCTTTCCATTCTGTAAGTGTGAAACTGATTGTTCCTTCCTAAGTGGAGCACTTTGCATTTATCTTTATTGAACTTCATCCTGTTTACCTCAGACCATTTCTCCAATTTGTCCAGATCATTTTGAATTTTGACCCTGTCCTCCAAAGCAGTTGCAATCCCTCCCAGTTTGGTATCGTCCGCAAACTTAATAAGCGTACTTTCTATGCCAACATCTAAATCGTTGATGAAGATATTGAACAGAGCCAGTCCCAAAACAGACCCCTGCGGAACCCCACTTGTTATACCTTTCCAGCAGGATTGGGAGCCATTAACAACTACTCTCTGAGTATGGTTATCCAGCCAGTTATGCACCCACCTTATAGTAGCCCCATCTAAATTGTACTTTCCTAGTTTATCTATAAGAATATCATGCGAGACCTAAAGTCTAGGTATATCACATCCACCGCTTCTCCCTTATCCACAAGGCTCGTTATCCTATCAAAGAATGCTATCAGATTAGTTTGACATGATTTGTTCTTTACAAATCCATGCTGGCTATTCCTTATCACCTTACCACCTTCCAAGCGTTTGCAGATGATTTCTTTAATTACCTGCTCCATTATCTTCCCTGGCACAGAAGTTAAACTAACTGGTCTGTAGTTTCTTGGGTTGGTTTTATTTCCCTTTTTATAGATGGGCACTATATTTGCCCCCTTCCAGTCTTCTGGAATCTCCCCCGTCTCCCCCTCTCTTCGCCTTCCACTCTGTAAGGACGTAGTTTTCAGCTCCCTGGCAGTGCAGATCATCCAGGCATGCTACAAAGCCAGCAATGCTCTTGTCCAAGGGTGCATGAGGTGCCATAGCAAAGGACGGTCAGGAGATCAGCTCTGTCACCGCCTGGTCTACAAGAGTGGGATTCTGCCTCTGAATGCAAGCAGGCTTTTGAGTTGGAAACATCCCCTAAGGGGGTCGTACATATCTTCCAACCTGATTTTGAGCTTTGCTAGAGAGGAAGGGTGGCACTGTGGTTAATGCACTGTTGTAACGGTCAGGACAACAGCTGGCTGGGAAATTTTTGACCAAGCTTATTTTTGCGAAAATAAAACAAAATAAAATAAAGCAATTAATCAACACTGAATTTGGACAAGTTTCCCAACTGGGAAAAAATGTTGAGATAAAAGTTCTGAAATTGGTGAAATGTCCCATTTCAATATATTCAAAATGAAAATGTTCTAATTGTTCATGGGGACAGGATTGTGTGTTTCAAACTTTAATTTACACCATAAAAAGGTGTCTTTTTAGAAAAGACAAATGAGTCATAATTGAAAATAAAAACATGGATTGTCCCAAACCAAACAAAGAATGATGTGGGATTTTTGGTTCACAACATATTTTAGCCTTTGCAGTTCAGGATGGGAAATTTTCAAAATGTTGAAAAATCTCCTGGGATAGAACCACCATCTCCTGCTCAGCTGGCTCTAGTGCAGACTTCCTGTGTGACCCTGTATAACACACACAGCTCTGTCAATCTGCAGGTTTGCTATTGCACTTATCCCTAGAGCATCCTCAAGGAGAGGCTTTACATTTAAATGCTCCCACCCTATTAGACTAGCATTAGATACACAAGAAAGGTTAGGCAAAGCAAGAGTCTATTTTATGGTTTTGAGTCAAAAACATGTGGAACTCCAATTTTGTATGGTTTATGACCCCAGACCAGGTAAAATTTAGCTGTTTCACCTGAGTTTGAAGCCCAAGCCCATTTGCAAGCAATCCCTCTAAAGGTTCTCCTGGAGCCCCTGGGAACTGAAATTTCCATGTTTTGTACAACTATAGTGACTGCATGTGTGCGCAAAGGCACAGTGTCACAGTTTGTACCAGACAATTGGAGTTAACAGTTGAGGGTCAGCAGCTACATCGATATTCTCCCCTCCCCCCCCCAGCCTATAATCCAAACAACACTTAACGGCAATTCCAGGAAGGATAGTGTGCACTAGGGCAGATGTAGTCCAGTTCTGATGTGCTAAGCTTTGCTAAAAGCCTTAGATCAATGAACTCAGCCTTGAAGCCTTGGCCAGAAAATAGCCTCAGAGCAGCACAATAACCCCCAGGCAATGTCCTGAAGTTTCATTGTAGGTTTTGTCAAACTTTGTGCATGAATCTTTGCAACATGCAGTTGTTTGTTTTCTATTGAAGAAGTTTGGCCAAACAAACGACAAATACTACATCTGCCACCAAAGGGTGGTGGGATTTGGTCAGCTAATTTTCCTAAGGGCAGAAGACCAGAGCTGCATACAAATATGTATGTATGATTGTGTACTTAACTCGCACCACACAGTTACTGTGAGTGAGCACAGAAATTGCCAGCTAGACACCTATGGTTGGATTCTGATCTCACTTGCCATGTAAATCTGAAGTCAATGGAGTTACCTCGAAGCAATGAATTCACATCCAGCCACTTGTGTGCACTTGATTTAGAGAAAAGCTGGTAAATTTTGTCATCATTGTCATGGTCCTAAGCTACTGGTAGCACTAGATAAACTGTTCACAGGAGTTTTTTTGTCCTGATTCAATCAAGATTCATTGTACCAAATTTGCGGTGAGACCCCTGTTCTTACAGAGTTTGCAGGTCAGAGAGATTGGCGGAAGATTCAGAGAAGGGGCGTGGTTAACCAGCATGAACCTCTGCTCCCTTGTCAGAATCTGCTATCGCTGCCCTGTCCAATGAGCAACATGCAATGGGAAGGGCTGGCTCAACTCCTTAGATTAGGCACCATAAGGTTCGCTGAGGCTACATGAGAATTATGAAATGCGTTGCCCTCTCCAGTTCTTATCTGTGATTGACCCCTTTCACCCTACATTTAAGGTCTGGGGTGTGACGCCACTGTGACTGTTGATACTGGATGCACATGCATTTCAACTGGCAGGTTGGGCCTTAGGTCGCATGGGCTAAGGATAATCACAGATGCTCTGAACGGTAAAGTATCTACAGCCTGATGGGAGAGATTACCTTAATGGTGAAATTTACCCTGCACACAGTTGTCCATGCACCACTCACAATGGACATGACCGTCCAATTGACAGACAGACTGGGTTCAACTACAGTCAGGTCTGGAGGAGCAAGAGCGAGTCACAGCTCGCTATCTGTGAAGCTATCCTGGAAAAGTAACATGCAGCTCCTCAGAGGAGGAAGCAGCATTGCCATGTCTAAGAAAGGTGTCCCAGGTAACCCAGGTGCTAATGGAGCTGAGCGGAAGAGGGAACCTGGCAGTGCAACATGCCAACATTAGCTCAGGGTATAGCTCGATCAAGCACAACTGTAGAAGTACATGTGAATGTCACTTCAGAGGTGGCCATCAGCAGAACCTGCCAGTTCACATGAACCCTTCAGCCTTCACCTTCCTCTTGCAGTGGATGCTAGAAGTGATTGACTTGATCTAAACATAAGGCTGGAGAGAGTGGAACCATGCCACATTCAATATTGATGAGGGAACAAAACCTGGTGCTCCATTAGAGTACAACAAGCTGCAATGTAACCAGAATAGCAAAACAAGGACATTTACAGGAAAAACGCTCTGACTTACTGGAAAACCTTTTATCCAGACTCTGGGTTTTGAACTAAATTCTTATCAGCCATTTAGAGAAAGGGATACACAGTTTATGAAAACCACAAGCTTGTAAACACAGTACACATCCCTTATAAATTCTTAATCCCCCTCCAAACAAATCAGTTACAAGTGCCTCAGATGAAACCAGTTGACTCCCAACCGATCCCATTTATCTTTCATGCCATTTTGGAGGACATGGCATTGACGGCCACCATGCAGAACTGGGACCTGTCAGTTCCTCTCAGCCTGTCTGAGAGCCAGGGAGGAGTTGTTAAACAAAACCCATCGCAAACTGTTATCTTCTACATGCATCTCCCAGATTAAATGGCACTTAATGGACTAATGAGCAAGTGGGAGCAACGTACAAGAAAACTTCATTAAACCTTGTTAAAAATGAATACAATTCAGAATCAATTCCCATTAGTGAATGCACTGATATTTCGTATATCTTTGGGGAGTTTATTACGAATTCATGCATAGAATAGATATAATGATGCCCATTTGCCCCCCCCACTCCTTCCTTCCTAACAAAAATGAAGACGACATAGGATTCGCTACCTCTTGCTCTCTCTTTTAAGCATTATATAAAATATTTAAACTGCCTTTTGCTTCTCGTGGCCATGCCCTTATTGTGTCAAGTCAAATTAGTTAAGTATATAAATGAGAGAAAACAAAGGTGACAGAGAAATGAAACACATGGTTGCCAGAGCGTGAAAGACCCCATGCATACAATCCATCCATTGGCTACTTTATGGCGCATCTGCATGCCACCGAGCGGGAACTTGAAAGGAGGGAGATCAAAGCTTCAAACAAAATTGCTTTCTAAAGGATCAGACAGTTTGTCTCCCTCCCCTCCCATTTCTCTCTCTGTCTTAACACTTAAATAAGACTTGAAAAGCGTAAGTGGATATTATCAAATAGTGATGGCTAATTCCCACAATTATTATTACATAGTAATATTTAGAATAAGCTAGCATCTAAAAGCCCCAGCCAGGTCTGGACCCCATTGTGCTAGGTGCGGTGTGGACATAAAGTAAGATGCAGTTCCTGCAATGAAGAACTTACAGTCTCAAAACACAAGATGTAACAGGTGAATGAGACAAACAAATGGGAATATGTAAGCACCAGATAAGAGCAATTTCTCAGTTAGTTTGTATGGTTTTTGGGGCAGGGATTGTCTCTTATTGTGGATCTGTTCATGCCTAGTACAATGCGGCCCTGATCTCAGTTGTGGCCTCTAGGTGCTATTGTAATACTAAGAAATAAAATAAACATTAATTTTATATTAGTTTCACAGTAGCACCTAGGAGCCACAGGTGTGGGCCAGGAACCCATTGTGCTAAGCATTGTATAAAACCAGAACAAAAAGACGGTCCCTGACCCAAATGGCTTCCAAAGTACAAGAATAGAGAAAACAGATGGAGACAGACAGATGGGGGAGCAGCAAGAAGCAATCAGACAATATTGGTCAGCATGGTAGGCAGTGGTCTTAGCACATCAACTGCTGAATTGTCCTCACGATTTTAATAATAATAATAATAATGGGCACGTTTTGAATAGACTAGCCGTGTGCACAATTAATAGATTAATAAACTGATCATTAAGAGATGTCTCGGCCCACTTCCTACCTAGGCATTCTCAGAGAGCAATGTTCTGTACGGATCACAGCAGAGGTGACCTGTAAGGAGGAATATAAAGGAGGATCATTCATTCTAATTGAAAAGAGAATTGCAGTTTGACCCATTTGCATTCCCTGGCCATGAACATTCGAGTGTTCAAACTTCACAAGCAAGAATGCTCCTAGAAAACAAACTGTTCCCTCAAATATTTGTAGGGTGACCAGACAGCAAATGTGAAAAATCGGGATGGGGGGGTAAATAAGAGCCTATATAAGAAAAAGATCCAAAAATCAAGACTGTCCCTATAAAATCGGTCACCCTAAAAATTTGCCACAGTTGCATTTCAAAACATATTTGATTGAAAAATTCACAGTTCGAGCTGTGCTGGTTAGTTACATAAGAAACACTCTTGTTTCTGTTTGCTCATTGGATGTTTTATAACTAATGCAAATTAAGGACTCAGCCTTGCAAGCATTGAGGCCTTATCTAGACAAAGAGTTAGTGCACTGCACACTGGGGTGTAAATCTACAGCACACAAGCCTGCCATGTACAAGCTGTCTATCTGGACCCTGCTAATGTGCACAAAAAGTTTCCTAGTGAGACTTTGAAATGACAGTAGGTCAGTGTGCACTACGGAACTTTTAGTGCACAGTTGAGGGGTGCACACGGACAGTTAGTGCATAGTGCACACACTGGTATGCGGTAGATTTACAGCTCAGCTTGCCACACACCGTTTGTCTAGACAAGACCTGAGTATAGCGCTTGGTATGCGATATAAACAAGTTGATATAAAAAATCCCTCCCATTATCTAAAAGTAGCTACATGAGGAGAAGCTTTTTGAGAGGAGAGAGTCCTTTAATCTAGTACAGGCATAACAAAACCCAAAGCTGGAAGCAAGTATGCGCCTTATTTTCATTTTAAGAGTGAGGGCAATTAACCATCGGAAAAGCTTCCCAAGGATGTGCTAAATTCTTAATCACTTGGAGTCTTTAAATCAAAACTGAGTTTTTTTCTAAAATGCATGCTATTTTTTAAGCAGAAGCTATTGGGCTCCATGCAGGAATCACTAGGTGAAATATTATGGCTCGTGCTATGCAGAGGTCCCATGAGATGATCATGTTTCCTTCTGGTGTTAAGGTCTATGAGCTTTTTGTTTATATTAATATTCCAATAGTGCCTGAAGGCCACAGCCAGGTCAGTGTGGTGTGTACAAACGTGACCTGTAGATTCGATAATAGCATTTCGTCATTGGACCATGAAGAAATTTGCAAATAATGATGAATCTGTTTGAGATTTTCTCCCATCTGTTGGCAGGCAATTTCCAGCAGAAAGTTTGGCAACACTGAATACGTGATTTGCTGTGCGTGACATGACCAGCTAGAATATGAACCATGGAGCTAGATGGTTGAAAGAATTCTGTAGGGTTGTCGTTTTTCCCCATTCTTCTGGTGCCACTCACTTAATCATGGTAGCCTCGGATTCTTCCGCATGGAAAAGATATCTTCTGATGGATCTTTCACTATCTTTTCCTCACTACTACCCCTTTTCCCTACCACAGTGGTATATAAACTAGAGCAATAACTTTGAACAGCAGAAATTGCAAATCAATTTCAGCAGACATATCCATAAATCAAGTCGGCCTGATGAACATAACAGCTCTGAACCATGCGGGACTAGTGGAAGTCCAAGCATAGAACAGGACTCGCTCTGTGGATGGACATCTTGGCTAACGTCTCCTTTTTACTCTAGAATCTGTTGATGCCCTGGGGATTTGGGGTGTGTTCTGATCACTGGATTCATGAACTCCCTTGATTATTCCTGTTCCAAATACTGAAGGGGATCCTTTGAGAGCCTTGCCTGCCATTCTGAAGGGTGCCATTTGTGCAGCAGGCACTCTCCTGCCTCTCCCTCCCCAGCTGTTTTTAAAGAACAAACAGTGTATACAAAGATTTGACAGAACTTTGCTATTGATTTCCTGTCAATCTAATGCAGCCTACAAACTTCCAAGATTATTCTGTCTATAAATGGAGGTGAAAGACCACTGGAGAGTCTGCATTTCTTATCTGAGCTGGGATTCCTGTAGCCCAGGTGCTGCATCTCCTCTGGGTCCAGCAGTTGAGCTATCCTAAGTGTGTGGCCCCATTAGCTACTGTCTATTCTGTAAGAAGTTCCTTCAGCTAAATGCAACCACTGCAGAAAACAGGGAAAAAGAATCTCTGCATCGGAACTATGGTCTGGGCTCAGTGTCAGAAGATAAACAACCCACAGAAACTTTAGGAAGTATGATTATGAATTTCTAGAGGAGGATGCAGCACATCTGGATGCAGACTGTGAAAGATCAGGCACCTCTCCATAGCACAGTGAAGAGAATGTAGCAGAGTGTGGGAATGGCCTCCTACCCAGAAGTCCCTCACTTTAACAGAAGACAGAGTAGCCTGCTGGCAAAGACTACTGCATTAAGGTTCAGCAGATCCATGCTCAATTCCTGCCTGCTAAGCTAGGGCACATCACTTCCCCTCCATATACCTCAGTTTCCCCATGTGTAAGATGGGGCTCATGCTATGATTTCCTTTGTAAAGTGTTATGAGATCTACAGATAAGAGCTAGGTATCCATTATTTATTGAGTTACCCATCCAACTCTATAGGAGCTGGAGGACCAAGAATGCTCTGAGTTTAACTTAGCTCAGAAACAATTCTGCCCCTTCCAGTTCCCCGTATTGTTAGCCTGACTACCTTACAGAGCACATGCATCAGTAATTCAGTCCGAGCTGGAGTTGGACTATCAGGGGTCCGTCATTTCTTCTCTCTTTTGCAAATTTCAGCCCCTTCCTAATTAGTGAAATGAGTGTAGAAAGTTGACTACAATGTCCTGGCCAACGTGCCCCATGCAGGTCTAAATAAAGTGGTTCTTTGAGATTCTGACGAGGTCAACCAGAGCATCCAGTCAACCAGGGAATGATTTAAGAGTGATGCACTTACTGTGGTTTTTTTCCCATCCCCAGTGTCTGATTCTATCCCTCAGCCTTTGGGATTTCTCCTGTTTTATTCTTCACTCACAGACATGCAAGTATGAAGCTAGCTGGCTGGCTGCCCTGGGGTGTATAAGAACCATGTGCAAGAGTGCTACAGAGGTGACTGTCTTAGAAGGAAAAACTCAAAGGCAATCAATGCAACCTCACATTTGGTCCCAGAGGTACTTTATCAAGATGTCAGCATTACAGATTGTGCCAATATATTTGCCTTTCAGTGCATTAGTCTCACATTGGTGACATTGCTTATTGCCTTCCCAGGCACAATAACCAATCTGGGGGTCAGAAAGCTCATGCCTAACACAGGGGTTGGAGTTTTAAGGGGCCCTCTTATCACCATGGTGATCCTTAAAGTTCCAGTGGATGAGGTTGCTGGCTTGGAGGTGATCTTTATGAGCATTTCAAGCAGGTGGCCCTCTTCCCTCTGCATGAGCACTGAGCCAATGCCCCCTGGCACATGGTGCTAGGCTAAGTTGAGATGCTGTTAGTAACAGTGGTAATACAACAGGGATCACACACTCGCTCTTCCCTTTGGGTCAGGACAGAATCAATGCCCCAGTGCTCCACGGACAATCTAAAACATCATAGTCATAGTTCCAAAGGACTCTAGCACGTTTCCCTTTCTTTAGCTCTCATGCAGGGACTGGTTTTGTTATATAGCCACACTGGCACTAAGATCTCTTTTTTTGGACCGATCCACACAGCCAGTAATATTGGCAGCACCTCAGCATTCTTCTGGTCAGCTGGAGGGTGTCATATGGAGACACCTTTTCTCCCAGCAAGTCAGAATGATATGATTCCATATTCACATCCTCAGCAAGTTAGTGTCCAGTGTGGCCTTAAACTGCAGGGCTATATTACACACACATACATACAGATGATCAGAGCCAACATTTTGATATAATGTGACTATTTAGGGAGGTTGTATCTTGGAATTCCCTGGCTCACAGGAACTTAAATTTGGACCACTAATTCAACCCTTGATCCCCATGAGAGACAGAAGAATGTGAGCAAGCTTGTGGATTCTGGAGCACTTACAGAAACCAGCTGCTAAACAGCAAATCTCAGCCTTAAATATAACACAGCTATAGTTCTGCTATAATAAAGTTATTACCGGTTATCCCAAGCCACAGCCTTCCAATCCAGATCTGAGCTTCCTCAAAGGTCATTGGACCTGGGGCAGTTGGATCATACCCTTGTTTGGAAATAACATTGGCCAAATATGCATCAATTAATACTTTGACAGCGACTTTGAATATCACAGCTTCTGACAAAGCAGAGACTCTGGTTTAGCTTTTAAATTTGAGGAAAGAGATCAGGACACCTGGCTTCATTCTCCCTTCTGCCATTAGTTTTGTAAGTTTTATGCAGGGACCAGAAAGAGTCATAATTATCTGTTCTGACCTCTTGCATAACACAAGCCATAGAACTTCATCCAGGGATTATGCCTTTGTGCCCAATAACTTCTGGTTAGAGCCAATTGAAAAACACTGATTTTTGAAATTGTTTGACGAAACAGGACATAACTTTCACAAAATATTGCCATGAAAATAATTCCGATTTTTTTGCACCCATCTATGCTGCTGCCTGAGCTAGCTTATGGTCTTGACGTAAAGACTTTGACTGATGATGAATTTACCACAAGTCTTGGTAAGACATTGTGTAACCTTGAGCTAGTCATTTAATATCCTTGTATCCCTCTTTATTCTCCTCTAAAATGGGGATAATTAATTATAGTTACTATCTCTGTCAGGGGGGTTGTGAGGCTCAACTCAATGTCTAAAGAAGTTGAGATCCTTTGATAAAAGACAACACCTGATAGTGTTTTGCTTTTGTAATTGAAGAAATCCATCCAGTCCTGTTTAGTACAGCGGGGAGTGAGGTGTTATCTCCAGGGTGTTTAAATTAAAGTGGGTAGTTACCATACAAAATCCAGCAGTAGAGAAACTTGATGGAGGGCCAGATCCTCAGGCAGCTGCATCAGTGGAAGCATGCCCATTTACAACACCTGGCATCAAATGTTGTTACACAGTGACTTTGCTCTTCCATAGCTCTGTTCATCAGGGAACCTCAAAGCACTTTACAAACACTAGTGGACTGAGCCTCGCACATAGCTTAAATGGGAAGCTCTTTTGGGCAGGGAGCATCTTTTAGTTCTGGGTTTGTACTGCACCAAGCACAATGGGGTCCTGGGCCAAGATTGGGCACTCAGGGATGATCATAATACAAACCATAAATAAATAATAACTCCTCTCCATCATTAGCCTCATTTTACAGTTAGGGAAACTGAGGCACAGTGATTTGAGGATCCATAGCCAGAAGTCTTTAGTCACTTAAAAGCCTTGAGGAGTTCTACAGCTCCTGAATATGAGCGTACAAGACTGGGCCATGAGTTATTTACATAAGTAAGCCAGGGATAAAACTAGGAAAAGAACCCAGGTTTCACAGCATCATTGAAGTGTAGGATTGGACGGGACCTCAGTAGGCCAGCTAGTCCAGTACCCCAACTATCTGTCCTGTGCCTTAAATTTAAACTACAAATCCATGCTTCCTTCTCATTCATGTGCAACCCATGCCAAACTGAAAACATTACCCACAACCTTGCAATTTAACTTAAACCCAAAATGAAATGAGACCCATCAAGGGTATGTAAATACTTCAGCGCTAACCTCAGAAAAAAACAGAGGGAAATCTCTGTGCACAAAAAAACCCAAACTCTTCGGTTGCAGAATAAATCCACCGAGGCACGTTATCAGCTCAGATGGACTCTGGGGAAATCCTGGGATGATGTGATTTGTCTGTCAAATCATAGTGAGGGAAAATAAATATCCTGCAAATGAAAACTATTATCCTTTCAGAAAGTGACACCAGGGCTGTGATTTACTAACCCTCAGCCACGTGGGGGTTGAATCACCACAGCTGGGATGGGAGCAAGGTAGATTGCAAAAGAAAGACAATCCTGAAAAATACCTTTTAAAAACTATATAACCTGACCTTTAAAAGAGCCATCAGTACTTTGGCAATATCACTCCCAAATAACAGGACGCCACCAATCTTTTACGAATAATATTTGTTGTTCCCTGGCAGGAGACGTACATAAAAACAGATAGAAAGGAAGATGATCTAGCTCATCTCATCTCAGTCCAGATCCACCACCTGTGTAAATCAGTGCTGCTGAATTCAACAGAGAGATGAAGATTTAGACCAGCAGAGGATCCAGCTTGTTTCAGTTTCCCCTCTTGTAAAATGGGCATACAAAATGTTTATTATAGGGAAAAATAGTACGAGCTTATGTCATTAAAAACTATCATACATACGTGCAGTGGGGCTGAATTTAGGGTGCATAGGTACATTTAATTATCGTGTTTCCAAACTTTTAAGGGTTTGACTTTGCAACCTTAACATTCTTTTAATGCTGTTTTGGGGGTTGTAATATCTATTTTGGTTCAGCTTCCACAGAATACATGGGGCCTTGTTGCGGTTATAATTATTAATTATTATTAATTATTTGCATTACTGTAGCCCATGCAGACCCCTACTGAAATCAAGGCCTCACATTGCCATGTAACAAAGCAACATGGAGTGAAAAACAGGCCTCTCCCCGAAGAACGTACGTTCTTCACGATTTTCAAAAGTGATTACCGATTTTGGGTGCCCACCTTGCAACACCAAGAAGGCAAGATTTCAGCAGGTAGGTGCTTGGCATCTTCTGCAAATCATGTGCCTTGGAAGGGGTTTCAAGTTGGGCACCCGAAAATGAACATAGCTAAAGTCACAAGTCAGTTGTGGAAATCTTGGGCTGCTAGATAAGATAGCAGCCCAATCTTGGGCTAGATAAGATAGAATTATTAGCCAGACGGGGATGGGGTCAGAGGCCTAGAGAGATTCAGGCCCAGATCCTCAAAGGTATTTAGGCACTTAACTCCCAGTTCAATGTAATGAGTCTCATATCACACAAACTAAATTGGCTCTGCTGCTTTGCAGCTTGTTGCTCTGATGACTCGCCTTTGTATTCACTCTGCGTTCAACTATGTATCATCTCCTAGTCTCGTTACGGACCTTTAAACAGTCATGAAATTATCCTCATTTGGAGCTTATTCTGCCCTTGTTAAGTTTTTATCCCAGATCAAGGAGAAAAATAATGGCATTAAATCCAATGCAGAAATGTATAAAGGAGAGATGGCAAAGACCTCTTAAGTCATCCTTGCTCACTATCCAGAGCAGGATTCTTCCCTTCTGGGTACTTGCAGATGCCTTGACCTCATCCAGTCCAGGTTTCAATTGTGCTAGTGACGATACCTTCGCCAGTTCCTTGGGGAGACTGAGATCCTCCTGTCCTTGCACAGAAAGAAAGGGCTAGGATCTTTCACAGGAGGATCCCAGAAGTAGGGTGACCAGATGTCCTGTTTTTATAGGCACAGTCCTGTTTTTTGGGACTTTTTCTTATATAGGCACCTATTACCTTCACCCCTACTCATCCTGTTTTTTTCACAGTTACTATCTGGTCACCCTACTCAGAGGACTAGAATGAGGCTGCAGGCTTGGCCCTGGGAGTGGTGTAGTTGCTAGCGTCTCCATCTTGGAAAGGAATCATAACTCTAAGACTGACGGTTCATCTCTTCTTACTCCAGGCCAGGAAGTAACTTCCTTCCTTGCCTGGCCTGCAAATAAGGAAGACGAGTGAAGACGCCGTCCATTCTTTAGTCCTCTAGACCACCAGCCCACTGCATGTGCTCAGTGGATAGTACAGGGCCAAGGAAGGAGGTGGGAGAAGTGTTTCATGTCCCTGCTTGGCCAAAACATTCAAGGACACAGTCTATCCCAGAAAGTGTTTTGCATGCAGTAAAGACCTGAGCCTGCCATTCTTAATCAGCTCAACTGCCTACTGGCTTAAGATTTTATTCAGACCCTAATTCATTAAGGCCTAAAGTCAGTAGCTAGGCCAGGCACTTGGCTGTGAGGGATGAGAGGAAGAAGGATCCTTGCTTGGCCTACAGAGCCACTGCATGGAGGCTGTTTCATCCCAATGACTGGAATATGCTCCACAACACTCTCCGCAGTGCCCCACCTATGGGCCCAGTGCCAGGGGCACTCTGTGGCAGCTGGATTTGGGCCAAAGTCAGTTAAAACACATTAGGGCCCCCATATTATTATTCCCATTGTACAGGTGGGGAAACTCAGGCACAGAAAAAAAAGTGACTTGCCCCAGGTCACCCAGCTGGTCAGTGGCCGAATAAGTACTAGAACCCAGTTCTCCTGAGAGCCCGTCCAGTGCTCTATCCAATAGAAGGGCATTCAGTGGTATATAGGACCCTTGAGCTGAGTCCTTGTTAGGATTTTCTCCTACCAAAACAGAACCCAGAAGTCCTGATCCATATATTCTAGGACTGGAAGGGACCTCGAGACATCATCGAGTCCAGTCCCCTACCCTCTGTTCCCTGTCCCCTGCTCTAACCACTAGGTCTCCACTCCATCTAGCAGTTACAAAGTATTGCCTGGTCATAAAAATAGAGATAGAACAAGAAAACAACAAACAGAACGCAGGGGTCCATTTATCCATCCCTCAAGGTAGCCAGATTATGATTAACATTATTGGCAAATGTTGCCCATTCGTCCACAACAAACTAAACTCAGTAGAGAATTTGATTTAAGGATATTTAGTTTGTATATTTTGACATGTGATGTTGACAACTTGTATTTTAATGGCAGCTGAGGAGTCAAAGTCTAATAAATTCTCAAGCAGCATTTTTCTTACTTTGCTTATCTGTAAATTGCAATGATTGCTGAGGGAAACATTTTCTCCTTGGTTTGTGTGAATGGTGAAATAAATGTTTACCGATATTTACCAATAAAATCTAATCTTTCCAATCCTTCTGTTAGCTCACCTGTTCAGCAACCATTTCTAATCTCCATGGTGGTGGCGCATGACCTTTGGGCCAAGTGAAACCATTTGGCAATGATCCACTCCTGTCACTGGACAAGTTCACTCTATGGTCTGGCCACCTTTGGCACATACAACAATCTTCCCCTCCTCTGCCCCCCTTCACCCTCTGTCAATTTAAATCCTAGGACTGGTGGAAGGAGGCCAGCAAAGCGACAGAGGGCAGGCTAAAGAACCCGTGACTCGAGTATGGGGGCAAAAAAGAGAAAAAAAAACAGGGACAGTGATGCAAGTCATAGAGCCAAAACAAGGGAACCAGAAGCTGACACTGAGTAGAGAACCCCAGATCATGCCCACTATTCCAGGAAAGTCCCATGAGTAACTGGATGCCATCACTGGAGCCTGAGGTAAGCAGTGTTGCCTAGTGGATAGAGAGCTTGAGGATGATTCAGAACACCCTAGGCTGTATTCCTGGCTTTTCCACTAGCCTGCTCAGTGACCTTGGGCAAGTCTGCCCTACTCTGTGCCTCAGTTTCCCCATCTGTGTAATGGAGTTAACGATATTGATCTCCTTTATAAAGCACTCTGAGATCTACAAATGAAAAGCTGCATGTAAGACCCAGGTAGTAATATTATTTATTAGTTTATCTACAGAAAAGGTACAGCACCAGTATAGGCAACACAAGCTTCTCCTGCATTGTCCCACCAACAACATTCATCATCCTTCTAGCAGGACCCTATTACCATAGTATGAGTGCCTCTCAGATGTTAATGAATGGATCCACATGGCATACCTGGGAGGTAAGGAAGATCTAACAATGCCATTTTGTCCCAGGGCGGAAGGAGAAGGCTGAGTCATGGAGAGATGAAGTGATTTTCCTCCAGTCATCCAGGAAGCCTGCAGCGGAACCAGCTTTGAACCTAGATTTCCTGAGCCCCAGTCCAACACACGAACTCAAGATTTGTGAATGCCACCAAACGTCACTCGAGTGCTGCCCTTATAAAGGACCATTCCTACAGCTCATAGCAGAGCAGAGGGATTCTCCTCTATTTCACAAGGCGGGTCAAATCTTAACAGCTGGTTTGTCTGGCGGAAGATGCTCCTCCCATCTGTGATCACACAGCATCCCTAGCCTTTGCTTTGGTAGGAAAGGAATGCACTGCTGTAGCTTCAGCTGCCTGTGATGCAATGTGCAGCTAGAAACAGGAAGGAGCCAGCACCTTGTGGAAAGCTGATTAGTCACATGACACAAGCCAGCACTCCACAATGTGCTGCTGTGCAGAACGTTTTTATACAGGCTCGCAATCCCACTATCAACCCCAACTCTCCCTCTCTCCCACCCCTGGCTCCCCTCAGCCAGTGTGTCCCTATCTCCTACCTCACCAATAACTCCCTCTTTGAAAATTCTGTCTGTGGGGACAGGTAAGCAGAGGGCAACTGATGGCCATGAGTTTGTGATTGATCATCTTAAGGGGAAAAAAAAATGCAAGAAACAGCCAAGTCCTAAATGTAGGACTTTTTATAAATTGAGACTGGAGTTTTTTTCTCCTAGCTGTGGCTTTACTGCAATGCCACATCTCTTTCCCAGGAACCTCATGCCTTAACCTTGAGGAATAGCACGTTGCCTTTGGGAAGGAAAGATTCACTGCATGGAGATGGAAAATGTAAGAAAAAAAACCTCTTTTTGCCACCAGTCCATTTGTCCTGCGCCTTCGGGAGTGATGCATCCTGCTTCGTAGCCCTGCTGTCACTCTCCTCTCACCAACCCACGATTATTTTCCTGGGAAAAGGAAGATTGAGTTCTCCAGCATGACTGGCTGAAGGCCCCCTATCACCAGGGTTATAACCATTTCCTGAAATTTGCCCAGGGGAAGGTTATTAACAGCAACTTAGTATCTGATGGATGTCTGTGGTGCTGAGGTTCTGCTTTATATCAAGCTTCCCACACATGCATCATTTAAATGCATGCAGGCAGACATATATTACACAAATGCCAAAAAAAATCTTATTTATTACAGTTGGGAAATTGGAGCACCTCTTTGTACGCACACATATTTATAGAGATTTAATAATCATTACCTTGACAGTCCGTATTTGCCTTATTAAATCTAAACAGGATGTGCATTCAGGAACCTTCATTTCGAAAGGCTATTTTAATTCCATTCTATAATTATTCTTTTGTTTCTGCCTCTTCTGCCCATAAATGGTTAATTCTTGTGCCAAGCACGGCAAATGGACTGTGATGTGGAGTTTTGTGATTGTGGGTTACTGGAAATATGCATTGATTTATATTTTTGGTCTTTATTCCCCCACTCCTTTTTAAAAAAAAAGTTATAATTCATTTAATGATGTCAAACAGATCATTGCAGACTCAGCATAATGGAGTAGTAATTACCTAAGAAATGATGGAGTTAGGTAAATTTTGTAGTCTAAATAATCTGAGTATTACAGTAGTGACCAGTCTGAAACGGATCGACTCAATGACTGCAGTGTTCCGTATATTCCTTTTACAACCAATGGCTATTTTAACCTTTACCTGCTATCGTAAATTCCACAGAACTCACCCATACACACTCTTGTGATTTTATTCACACATTGCTAAAGGGAGCAGTCTCATTATTCAGACAATGTTGTAGCAGGTCAGTTTGTATTGTCCTTTTATGAATAAGAGAACCATTTACAGCACATTAACAGAGCTGTTTATTGGACAGATTTCTTTTTACAAGGCAGCTAATGGGCCCCTGTGCCAGTATGTGTAGTGCAAGATACTCTAATCACAACTGAGTTAAGGTCCACCTCTGTTAGCCTAGAGTCTGCCTCATTAGCCCTGCATGGAAGCCAAGCACTTAATATGAGCTATTCTGGCCCTCTTTCCCTCCTATTCAGTGCTCTTGTAAACCATGTCATCAGTGGACTGAATACATATTCTCTTTTAATCTGAGTGCTAAAGTAGCTTTAGATGCCAAAGACAAGTTCTTTCAGTATATACCGAATTTTCTTGTGCTCTAGAATCGGACTATTGAATACCATCCAATGTATGATTATTGTTAAATGCAGCCACACACACAGCAATACCACAGTCGTCGTGGAGGAAGAGGATCAATCCAGGAGCTCTGGCATCGAGAACACAATCCTTTGTCTATAGCACATATCTAGGAGAATGCCTCTCCTTGTTGCAAGTAGTCAGCTGTTATAGTCACTTGGACCAGTCACTAATGGGAGACATGATTATGCACATTAAGCCACTGAATGTGCCATAGTCCAGGAAAGAGAAGGACAGAAATCAGTTCCACATTCTCTGGGGTACGTTTTACTGGCAGTATGGGTGTCAGACATTTGCATGTCACTCAGGGCAGCTCATCTCTTTTTTTTAATAGAGTAGGTCTGCTTTTGTGAGAACGCTCAGGCGGAAGGATTTGGCATTCAGTCGTTACAACATGGGATGAGGTGGGTATTAGAGGGGGCTGGGCATTAGAAAACCAGACGGATGGAGGTGTCTTCTCCCAATCTCCCCTGAAGTGGAAGAGGTCAATGTTGTAGGTTCAAACCTTGCTGAAGAGGTATATGGAGAAAAACGTGTAAGTTAGTTCAAGGACCGTAGAGCAGTTCTTGAGGTGATTTTATATGGCAAAAAAAGCTCACAGTATATTTTCATGCTATGTTAACATTTGTGTTGTTCTTGTATTTTTGGTGCCTATTTTTGCTTATGGGATTTATCCCTTGATGAATAGGGCAATACAGTTTCCAGGTAAGCATGGAGTGGTTTGTGTGCAGTTTTGCCTATGGGTTCAGAGATCTGAAGACCTTGACTATGTAAGCACCAAAAAAAGTCAGAACTATTTAATAAATATTTTTCGAGAAGGCAAGAGTCATTGTCAAAAAATCATAACAATTACATGTATTAGGAGGCTGATGGCCTCAAGCCATTGCTAATTATCTTCGGTGTAAAACTGATTGGAAGATTTTAAGGCAAAATTGCTCTATCAAACATTTACGGAAAAAAATTCAAAGGGGACTAAAAAACTTTAGTTTAATTTCAAATTGGAAATTTTCATTGCATTTTGGTTTTCAGGGATTTTGCCCAGCTTTACATATGAGAAGCTTGCTATGCAAAGAAAGCAAGACCTTCACTCGCCAAGACTCAAAAGCCGTCAAGTCATCACCATTCACCAAAACTAAATCCACTCTATTATTTTTCAGTATATGCAATTTATTTGCACATATGCAAATCAGCCTCATGAGTTTGGGCTGTTCCTAGTTTATATTCTAATGACTGTACAAATTCTGAGCACACAGTTAAACAATTGACACTGCTGATATGTAATAATTGTGCAAATAAATAAAATAGTTGACATTCCCTAACATAATTAAGCACTTACAGGCGATGAGCAGTTGGCAGATAACACATGAACTGTCTGCTTCTTCCGTTTTGCTGATGCAGTATCTGGAAGGTTTTCAAAGTGAGAATGGAATTTTTGTGTTTATTTGTTCTTTAATCTGCTTGTGGAAGACTTAACCACATCAGTAAGCGCATCAATCAAATTTGGCAGTAGAAAAAAGGGGTAATTTAATCAAAAATGGAATATTTTGAGAAAAATCAATATTCTCGTGGGCATTTTTGTTTTTAAACCAGACTTTATTTTAAATAATTTTAAAATATTGAGTGCCTTAAGTTTGAACCTTTATTATTTGCATGCAGTAGCACATAAGAGTTGCAGTCCTGGACTAGGACCCCCCCATCATGCTAGGGGCTGTGCAAACACAGCACAAAAAGATAGCATTGCCCCAAAGAGCTTACAATATTTCATTTTATCAGAGCAGTGCAATAATGCCAGTTGGCATATAGCCCAAGTTATATGTCCCCCCCCCTCCACTCCTCCAGTCTTAAACTGGCCCTTAAAAGGTGGAATGAAATGAGTGCCTTTACTTCAGTAATATTTGCAAAGACTACAGTGGACAAAGCAGCAGCTACTTTCATGGAGAAAGCAACGAAGAGTCCTGTGGCACCTTATAGACCAGTGGTCCCCAACCTTTTTGTCTGGCGGGTGCCAGACGAAGGACCGTGGCGGCGGTGGAGCACCTGCTGAAATGCAGCTGAATTTTTGCAGCATTTCGGTGGCGACACCTCTCAATGACATCACTTGTCAGAGGCAAGTGATGTCATCGAGAGGCATCGCCGCCAGAACACCTCAGAAATTCGGCGGCATTTCAGCAGGTGCTCCACCGCCGGCTAGGACGCGGGCACATTTAGATGCCTCCACAGGCGCCATGGTGCCTGCCGGCCCCGTGTTGTTATAGACTAACAGATATATTGGAGTATAAGCTTTCATGGGTGAATATGCTCCAATACATCTGTTAGTCTATAAGGTGCCACAGAACCTCAGACTGGATCTGTAAAAAGCAACAAACACAGCTACTACCCCTCTGATACTTGATTTTCATGAAGTAGTTCACCCTTAGGGAAAGTTCGTCAATGGGGCAGTGACTTTCAAAGATATTGTTCCTCAAAAACAGCTAGTATTGTGCCAGGAATTTTCAACCTAAAAGAAAAAAAACCTAGGAAATTCATTTACCGACAATCCATTTTGTGTCTCGTAGTGTTAGGCCACATATAATGTCCTTTCCTCCTCCAAAGCAAGGCCATAGAAAGTTAAAGCATTTCCTTGGTTTTGTGTATTGTTTACACAAATGTACTTCTCTTAGTTGAGAGAACATCATGCCTTTTGTATGTGAATGTGACAATTCCTGGGGCTTTTATCCTCTCAGAATAGAATGACTCTTTCTAGATGACAAAGATAAATCTGCTCTATCAAGAAGCAGGTATTTTAGGGAGTAGAAGATATAAAACCATGTTTTGTAGCTCTTCAGAATACCACATTTTTTATGCTCCTTTTGATGTCTGAAGTTTCATTGTATGTCCTTACACCTAGTCAACATGTAAGAGCAAGACGATGCAGCTGTAACCTTAAAGTCAAACATTTTATTCTTTAATCAAGTTGTAATTTAGCTGGCAGATCCTATAGAACACTGGTGCTGAGAGTGAATTCATGTTTTGTTACAATAGCACCAAGCAGGATCATGTAAAGGCAGCAAAGAGTCCTGTGGCACCTTATATAGTAACAGAGGTATTGGAACATGACTTTTCGTGGGTGAATACCCACTTCGTCAGATGCATGCAGCGGAAATCAGGATCATATAAACAGTATGAGGAACAAAACAGCAAGTTTTGCTGGACTCAGACTGCCCACTCTTCACTTGTTAATACAATGCACTAACCCACTATGGATATCTGTAAGAAACTGAGCACAGCCTGCTTCCTGTCTCGGTTACTCCTGTAGCGGAAGCAGCTGAGGTCTATGCTAAAGTTGTAGTTGAAACCCTGCTGATGAGCCATTTGGATAAAACTAGTGTGCAATCATCTAATGAAAGACCGTTTACTAAGGCATATGAGGGACTACAATGAAGATTCAAAGGGAAACTTGATTTGAAACAACAGGCTACATCAAGTGACCTAACTAAACCATATTGCAGAGGTCGGCAACCTTTCAGAAGCGGTGTGCTGAGTCTTCATTTATTCACTTTAATTGAAGGTTTCGCATGCCAGTAATACATTTTAACGTTCTTAGCTGGTCTCTTTCTATGAGTCTATAATATATAACTAAACTACTGTTGTATGTAAAGTAAATAAGGTTTTTAAAATGTTTAAGAAGCTTTATTTAAAATTAAATGAAAATGCAGAGCCCCCCAGACTGGTGGCTAGGACCCGGGCAGTGTGAGTGCCACTGAAAATCAGCTCTCATGCCGCCTTCGGCATACGTGCCATAGGTTGCCTACCCCTGCCATATTGCATCTGACTTTAAGTCAGCCAACTGTGGGTTTGAGACCTCTTTGTGGTCAAAGTTACCTATGTCTTGATTTCCCCAAAGGGGCAACCTCTGGCACTCACCCCACCCAAACACTTTTGGGCTGAAAGATATGGGCACAGGCAGATGCTCAGCAAACTGGGTCATTAAACAGTTTTATATAAAACATTACACAGAAAACTGCAAGCCTGGCAGCCTTGGAGTCTCTCAGTGACTGAGATCCAATCTTCTCTGTTCACAAGCACAAGATTCTGGGAGTGGGGGTAGGAGGCTGAAAATGCCCTGCAAATTCCCTAACATTGGACAGGTGGAGCTGGTTCACCCATCACCCGCAGGAGTTCCTATAAGTGCAACCTATGCAACAGTTCTGAGGAGGATGGCCACCTGAGCCAGTCTGGCATTCCTCGCCCAGAGCCGCACTGGCTCCTCTGGGGTGAGCCGAACTAGAAGTAGGAACCCCCTATTGTCGACACTAGAATGAGTGACTAGGCTTCTGGATACAAATCTGTGAGTAAGACGGTGTCATTTTCACCACTAGTCACACTTTCAAGCCACCCCCATTGGCAGCTGTGTTGTCCTTACAGTAGCAGGTTTGCAGACAAAGGAGAGACTGTCAATGACAGCAGTGTAAATAAATAAAAGCCTGGGTTTGTGTGCTCATAAATCTCTTCCTGAGAACTTTAATTTGCAGAGGCAAAAGTTTTCTGTTTCGCAACTGCAGCTTGAACAGCCCAGCTGCAAAACTCTTCCCTGAAATGCATGTGATCTAGAGCAAACCCCACCTGTTTGCAAACAGGAACCATCAAGTATAATTTGCAGTCGGAAGACAGTGGTGGACAAAGGGGAGAGCCAAATTCTAGGCTAGGCTCTGGCTTTAGGACCAGCCCTTAGCACAGGGTGGTGTATAAACCGTACAAGCCCTGGAGTGGCTCTAGGAAGTATCCTTTGGAAGATGCAGGGGAAGAGCTGTGATTCAAAGGGGTAGCAATTTACTGTGGGCCTATAGCAGAGCACTGAACAACACCCCCTGCCTTCCTGCTGGCCAGGGAGAAGAGGGTGGGACAGTGGAGCCATACTTTTGCCTATGCTGGGGAAGAACTGTACAGGGACTGCTCCAGGCACCAGCACACCAAGTGCATGCCTGGGGCGGCAAGCCATGGGGGGGGTGCCCTGCCCTTTGCCATGAGGATGGCGGTCAGGCTGCCTTCGGCGGCATGCCTGAGGGAGGTCCGCCAGTCCCGTGGCTTTGGCGGCAATTCGGTGGCAGGTACGCCGAAGGTGCAGGACTGTCGGACTTTCTGCAGCCAAGCCACTGAATCCGCATTACCAGCAGACCTCCCGCAGGCATGCCGCCGAAAGCTGCCTGACTGCCATGCTTGGGGCGGCAAAATACATAGAGCTACACCTGTAAGTGGGCCTGTTTACTGCTGCACTCCCAGACAAGTTCCAGGGAGTGGCTGGCCTCAGGGCAGAAGGGCTCCCTTGCATGGGTACGAACCCAGCTCTTAGTCTAGCTCTGACACCAGCTACCTCAGGAAGGGTTATTCTGAGTTTACAAGGGTGTAAGGTGAGATCAGAATCTGGCCACAACTCCCAGAATCAAGGGGTGGCACAAAGCCACATCCTTGACAAAGACATGGGGGCAAAGGGGATGATAGCCACCTAGCAGAACCAGATGTCTAATTTTGCTCATACAACCACCTCGGCTTTTAGATAGCTTTGAAAATGAAAGCCTCAGTACTGTGTGTTTGATGCCTAGCCTTGACTGTGTATTCGGTGCCTAGATCCTATGGAGCTGGGCACAGAAACAACTCATAGCAATAAAAATCCCTTCCCATTCATTAGTCACCATGTGAGGACCGTCATGAGGGGGCGGATGGGGAAGAAAATGCGCCACTCTGTGAGGAATTGCTTGAGCAGCATGCACCGGAACTACATTCCAAACCAGCCTCATTTTTTCCTAAGTATGCTGCATCAGCACCCAGGAATAAAAATAGTCCACTCTGATGTCTTTAAACTTCAGCAGAGCCATAATGGGAAACAAATTGTGCGAGACCGTAAGATGATGGAGCGATCTCAATCGGCATTTGTGCTTTCATGCGAGCTGGGTTCCAGCCTGAAGTTGGGTAAATACTAGCAGAGTAATCCTTCAAGTGTTGCATGTTTTTTTCTGGTGGCAGGCAGGATTGACAGCTGTCAAAGAAACTAACAATTTGCTGCTGCCTTTCGGAACAAACATGACATGCTGAAGGTAAAAGGCATAGGGAGTAGTTTTGTTCTATGCATATTTCCCGGAAGGGAATTAACTTGATCAGTTTGTGTGTGTGTTAAGCTTAGCCTCTTGCAAGGAGGAAAAACGAAGAGAAAGGATGATATACTGTAAGCACTGCAGGGGAATGGACTAGGAAGGACTCAACAGGGCTCTCCCATGCCAAATTTCTTTCAGGACCGATCCTAAAGTCTTTAGTCTTTCCTCAGCCAGGTTCCCATATAAATATAGGTGAAGAAGATGGAGCCAGCAGGGTCTGGGAAGAAGCATTGTTCAGACCATATAGGAGCAGAACACGCTGCTGGGGAGTGGAATCCTGCAGCGAGTAAAGAGCTGTCGGGATCTGGCAGAGTTTATATTAAATTCTAGGGTCACAGGCCTGCAGATCTTATCAACTCCACAAGAAAGAAAAAAACAAACCAACAGACCCAGGGAGACTGTGCTGCTTATACATTCCACATGAGTAGAGGGAGTCACTAAGGTAAAGTCTCCCATGGAGCTTGTAAGTATGGCTACAGCTGGATGCTTTGCCAGCAGAACTTCCATGAGCTTTCTGTCCTGGGCAGCTTATCCACAGCTGACCAGCTGTGAGCTCAGCCTGCTACTCCTAGGCCCACTGCTACCATATCAACCCGTATAAAAGCCTTGTTGACTTGCAACTCACAGAAGCTGGTTCTGCCATCCTTGCTCACACTGGGCCTGATCCAGCACTCATTGAAGACTATGGAAGTCTTTCCGGACTTCAGTGGACTCGAGATCAAGTCCAGTTTATCATACTCTGTGACAGGCTATTGAGCCTGATGCAGAGTCCATTGATGTTAATAGAAAGATTCCCATTGACTTCAGTGGACAATAGGCCAAGTCCACTGACAGCAAGCAGAAGCAAGTTGATAGAATGTCCCCAATGTTGCCTTAGGGCTGGATCCTGTGAAGCTCTGAGCACCACTCAGTTTCTGTCAAAGTAAATAGGAGCCAGAGATGTTCAGCGCTTTGTAGGATTGAGCCCTTGGGGCACCCCCTAAGCCACAAATCCAACAGTGTGGTGCAGTGATCTCTATTAGCAACCACCTCAGGTCACCTGATGGTTTTATTCATTACTGTGGGGCCCAGTTCTGTAGCCCTAGCTCACAGCAAGAAGTGAGGAGAACCATGAAGTGATGCACGCAGGTTCTTCTCCTTTTGAGCTTGGCTTGCTGATTCTGTGCCATGCTTAGTGCAATGGCAAACGCTAGATTCTGCCTACTCCTTACATGGGCCTGCAAGGCAAGACAGGAGCAGTATAAGGGAACCTTCCTTTCCCTTCTGCAGGGACTGTTCTGGTTTCTTCCCAGGTAACAAGGGGGCAGATTTTGCATTCGGCACAACCCAGCCCCAATCAAGTAGTGTAAGGCAGGGGACCGAGAGACACAATTCTAGGTTGTCTTTACAGCTCTCTCACCCACTTACTATTGTGCCTTTGAGCCTCTGCACCCCCCATGCCTCAGCTTCCCCACCTGTAAAATGGGAAAAAGAATCATGACTGCATTCACAACAGCCTTGGGAGGGTTAATAAATTCCTGCCAGTCAAGCATTCTGACATCCTCAGGTGGGCTGTGTGGGGACTTGTATTATCTTTGTAACTTTGTAGCAGTTACTCTACAGGAGATACAAAGTGGATCCCAAAAGATTTGGGCAGGGGAGAAGATCAGATAAATAGCCCATCTGCTAGCAGCGTAGGCCACAGAGAACAACACCTCAGTCGTATGCAGCGCTTGACAAAGCAGGGAAAGTATCTGCCCTATTATTACAGAGGAGGAAAGTGAGGCAGGCCTTAAAGAAGGTCACAGCTGAGGCTAAGACCCAGGTGCCCTGCTCCCAACCCAGTGCCTGATCCTATGCACCAAACTCCATCTTACTGTGAGTGCTTTTGGTGGCAAATTTTTCAGCATCACTCATTAGGCCTCAGGGCTGGGGAAGCAATCAATGTAATTGGCTGAGCGAAGGAGCGAATGGAAAGAGTGCTCTCTTCAGGGGCAGCCCTGATGCTGCAATGTATAATGAGCAAGGGCAGCCAGCATTTAATAGTGATTTATAGACCAAACGCAAGACCTTTGGATGAGGGGGAGAACTCCAGCTGCCAGGCTCCTCGGAGAGCTTCTAATAAAGACTGAAATGAAATCACACATGGCTGGAGGGAGAGGCAAAAAATAACAGGGACAAATGGATATTGTCTCTGAAGCAGGGAAGAGACTGAATGGTACAGAGAACCTCGGCATTAGCAACCCAAAGCCAGGGCTTGGCATAGGAGGAGTGCATAAGAAGATATACAGAGCTTGCAGCAGCTCTCTCCTCCTCTGTAAATGGGCCTATGGTTGGGTTCATTGCGGGGGGAGGGGATCCCTGCATGGCCTTTGTACAGCTGTCTAGGTAGCACAGGGCTAAGGCTAGGGCTGCCTGGGGTTATGCAGGGCAGCTGATGCCATCCAGTTCCAAAAGAGGCAGAGAGTTGATGCACTTCTCCATGAGAGAGATGAACACAAGGAACTGAGCTGAAGTGGTGTCAGGGTTTGTGGAAGGGTCATTTTCTTGACAGGGTTACAGCTCCTATCTTCTGTTGCTCTCTGGGTGGAAATCGCTTATTTACCCCAAATCTAAGCGCTGGGGAAAGTGCAGCAAACACACTACAGACAGCAGGAGAGATTCTGCCCCAGGAGCTGCCAGGGCAGAATTTCCTCAGAGGCCCAGCTAGACCCACAGTTTTCTAGGAAGGACCAAGGAATCCTTTATTTAAAGGGAACAGGCCGAGGGTTTTAGATTAGAGTTGCTCAGAAAATGGATTTTCCATCCCACCAAAAAAAAAAGTCTAGATTTGGGGGGGAAGAGAGATCATTCCAATTAGTGATGAAAAGCCAAAATTTCACATGGTTTCACAAAATGAAATTCGGAGGTGGGGGTGGGAGGGAGGGGAAGAGGTTGTTTTGGGTCATTCATAATGTTTTGTTTTAATTTAAACCCTTATTTATTTTTAGTTTGTTTTTTTAAAAAGATACAATGAAGTGCATTTCAAAACAAAATGTTATGTTGGAAAGCAATGGAAACTTTTCATTCCAAAAATGCTGAAATCTTTCACGCCCCATTTTTTTCCCCAAAAAATGAATGTTCCTTGGAATTTATAAGATTTTGCAGGAGAGAAAAATCAGTGACATAGCCTTTCCTATGGAAATCAGCTTCAACAAAAGTTTTCCTTCCAAATAAGCTGAGACTATTTTAAAAAAGGGAATTTTGTTAAGGCAGAGTCAAAATCCAATACATGTTGGTAAAGGAATCCAGTCCCAGTTCCTAGCCCTCTGCTGTCTAGTGTTTCTATGATCTAGGAAGCCTCACTGTGCAGGTTCAAATCTCTCTGGACTCATGGGACCTATCTAGCTGGGTGCCCAGAGTTTGGGGTTGTACACACTGGATGCAGGGGTTTAGTTAGTTTTGCTAGTAGTTGGTTAGGAAATGAAAATAGTAACTTGCTATAACAAGTCCCTGTTAACTTGGACTTCATGGTTGTCATTCACCATGGCTGCTTGCAAACCAGAGAGAACTCAGAACTTTCCACTCTAAGGGTTTACTTGACACCATGATCATTGCATGTGTGTCTGAGCACCTGAATGCTCTTTAGCTGAAGTAGAATCTCCCTTAGCTCTCAGCAGTATTGGGCCTATGCTCCACAATGCAGCAATTCTGATTCCATCCTGCAGAGGGCAGTGTTGTGCACACATGCTACTTGTCTTATTTCAAACACTGCCCTAGTTAGGCAAGCCTCAGGAGTTCGCATGTGATGGAATCTCTACTAACCAGTGCCACAAACCCATGATCAGCAAAGCCTTCACAAGCATTGCAATGCCACACACCATGCCTGTTCAGAAAGTCTCAGTAACATGGGGAACAGACCCCAGCTCCTCATGTGCCAAAAGCACAGGTCTGAGTCGCTTGAACTAAAAGAAAATCACCATTAGCAGTAAGGGACCTATGACACACAGCTGAGGAGTTCATACTCCATCCAGTATAGGGCAGTGTCTGCTTCCCATGCATGCTGACATCTGCTAGGATGCATCATCTAGTATACAGAACAAGTACCTTGACAGCAGGATATCATGTGTCAGGAATGAAAGTCTTGTTTCTCCCCCCCACACCCCATCCCCCAGCCTGCTTCATTAGTTTAATAATTCTATGTGCTTTCCTGACAGCAAAATAACCAACAGCTCCCAACTGGAAATATTGCTGTACTGTGGTCATTACATACAGCAGCAAACCAGCTTTGCTGCAATAGAAAGGAACAGACCAGGTGATGACAAAGATGCTTAATCTTAATACTACCAGCGAGTAGCCCATCCCTCTAATGATAATCTCAGTGTAGGACTACGACACAGGAAAGGGTGTGGGGAAAACTGGAAGTGTAACAGCCATGCACAGTAGCAGGGGGCTGGTTCATACAATATGCACAAGGCAGGTGTACAGAGTCATATTGACCTGACATTGCTGCTAGAAATGGTGGGGGATTTTTGTTTTTGACCCTTTTTTGGGTCAGAAAATACCAATCTGTCAAAATTGAAACTTCTTTGGGAATGGGTCAGTTTTGACCAATTACTTGTTTTTAAAACATTTTGAGGAAAGAAAAATGTTGTGGTTGTCAAAACAAGACATTTAAATGTTTTCAAAATGAAAAGTTCAATTTTTTCCTGTTAGACACAACTTTTCATTTCAAGAAGTTTTATGCTCATTTATAGTAAAAAAATAAAAATTTCAGAGTCAAAATTAAACTTTCCAAAATGATTGGAACAAAATGGTTTGATTGAGCCAATCTGCAACATTTTTTAGTTTTGTTTTGTGCAAGTTTTCACCTTTTCGATCTGGTTTGGGAAGGGAACATTTTTCCAAAAATAAAAAATTTTCACAGGACGAGAAAAAGTGGGTTTTTCCCCAGCTGTAGTTGCTGCTAACTCTGCTACAAAAGCTTTCCAGAAAGGGCTTCCAATTCAAGTGAGCAAATTTAGCACATTGTTCCAAAAATTCTTTTTTGGTCCTTGTCCTTGTCTCTCTCTTTTTTAACCACTTGATTGCTTCTTAGGATAATATTGCACAGGAAGATCATTAATAGTTACTTGGTCACAAGAATCCTCCCAAGGCTCTGGAGATATTGTAATTGAGAGCACTAGTCATGGTGTAATACTCAAGGCTAGCATTGCAGTACATTTAACAAAAAAATTGAAGAAAAGCCGGGGCCGCTTCCCAAGTCAAGTTAAAAAATATGCATGGTGCTCAGTCTGATTTGTTTGGCTCCAACCCTCTCAGGTATCATTGCTCTGTCAGGGAGTGGTTTTTGGCTTCAGTTTCCCTGGGTTCCCCCTCTTACACTGTTTACTTCTAAAGCATTTAAATTTGGATAGCATTACAACAGGTAATATTGTTCAGCAAAAAAACGGGATTAGCATGAAGTATTCCAGCTTCTCATTTTCACTGCTAGTCTCCTGGACATTTATACCAGGGAAAACCACCAATAATGCACTCAAGCTGCTGCTTCTTCAGTGCAGTTAATGCCCTGCAATTTGCTTTAAGGTGCCTGCTAGAACTGTAAAGGGGGGGATTTAAATCACCCTAATTCCACCCACTGCATCACTTGGGCTTGTCTACAATGCAAAGTTGTCAACAAAACTTTTGTCTTTTATGGGTACTTAAAGAAGCCCCTGTGCAAAAGGCAAAAGTTTTGCCGATGAAAGTGGCAGTGTGAACGCGGCTTTGTCGGCAGCTCTCCTGCTGACAAAGCTAACTCCGCTTGCCACTGGAAGTGCTGACAAAGTACCAAAAAAGAACATTTGTACATGCTGACTTTTGGCATGTCAACACAGCCTTGTCACTAAAAGCTGCGTGGTATAGACAAGCCCTTGGTCTGTCCTCACTCATCTGCCTGCCCTCTGATGATTCACTAGCCAGTTACTGCAGGACATGTGTGACTGAATGCACCCTGCATTCATGTCCAACACACTATTGTAATATTTGTACAAATCTGCCTGGAGGTATCATCTGAAAACTAGTAACTCAGTGGTCAATATCTTGGTGAAACATGTGTACCAACATTAAATGTAAATTTATAAACACAAGAAATCACAACTTAAGTGTGTTTCCCACACAAGTCTGGGTAGGGAGTAAACCGGTTTCTCAAAGACAAAGGACAAGCTGACACCTCTAGCCAGGTGTCAAATCACCTATTGAGTGAGGGTAGGAACAAACAGCTACAAACAACACTACATGGAACTTTTTACCCATCAGACTCCTCATCTCTATCCCCACAGTGAGAATGAACTTTATCTAGGGGTAACCCTCAGGAAAAGGTATTTCAAAGAGTGACTGAACTATGGAAGTGGAGAGCAAAAACTGAAATGGTTGTTCTCACCTCATGTACATCTCAACACTGATGCTGTTTGCTCATCAGTCCACACACACAGCAAAACTAGCTTGGCCTGTTTCACTTCCCATTTGTCACCACTGGGACATGGACAGTCAGGCCTAGGGGCTGGAGCAGGAGTCAGGCATGTGAGTTAAGAGCCAGAGCCAGAATCAGGAGTCAAGTCCATGGGCAAGCAGGGGAGGCATAACCACAACTAGGAGCAGGTGACAAAAACAGTGAATAGCTAGCAACTGGCTGCTGAGCTTAAAAGCAGGCCTGCTGACTCCCTTCCACCAATCAGGTGGGCTGGCCAATCAAGTGGTCCTACAGCAATCCAGCTGAACTCATTAATCTGCCTGGAGGCTGGTCTGGCTAGTCCTCAAACTCAACAGAAGGCACTCAACCCTCACACTCCTTCTGAATCCCATGCAAAACAACAATCCTCATGGGTCACCACTGGGACAGGGCATTCAGTGGCGGGACCTCCTGCCGCCTCTCGAGGGTGAGGAGCCCCGGTGGGCCAGCTTGTACTCTGCCTTGGTCCTGAGGCCCGCCGGGGATATCGGTTGGAGGCTCCTTCACGGAGCCGTGAGCACGGGCGTGTACTTGGCGCGGTTCACATCTGTCCCTAGCACCTGCCCTTTCTGTGGTGAGAAGGAGACCTTGGCGCACGTTTATTTGGAGTGCACCAGGTTGCAGCCCCTGTTCCGGCTCCTCCTGCATATTTTCCTGCGTTTTTGGTTACACTTTTCCCCTCACCTTTTTATCTACACGCTCCCCATCCGTGGCCCCACGAAGTCGCGGGATCTCCTTCTCAACCTTCTCTTGGCCCTGGCCAAACTGGCCATCTACAACACCAGGGAGAGGAGGTTGGCCGACGGGATTTCCTGCGACTGTAGGGCCTATTTCAGTTCCTCCGTCTGCTCACGCATCCGGGCAGAGTTCCTCTGGGCGGCGTCCACTGGCTCCCTTGACGCCTTCGAGGAGCAGTGGGCGTTGTCCGGGGTTCTCTGCTCGGTGTCCCCATTGGGTTCGCTTCGTTTAGCCCTATGACCTCACTCCCGATCCTGTTTTTTTCATTCGTTGTCCCCCGTAATTATTTGGTGTCCCAGACCTGTGGGTCCTCCCCTTAGGCTAGGGGGAGGCCCTTTAGAAGTGGGCGGGCTTTGCCCGCCCATCCCCACTGGATGCCAATAGGACAGGGCATTCAGTGCTAAGAGTATGAGCCTCCACCACTTCAGCTAAAGGAAGCTTCATTAACTAGGAGCCGTAGTAGATTCACATCTTTGGTGAATCAGCCACTGGAAGGTGATATGTAACACACAGAGCAATTGCCCAGTGGATGCAGAGGAGACTATCATTTAACTAAAATAAAAACAGTGTTTCAATGCAACAGTTTCTATTTTAATGAATGAAAAAGATTTTGTATTATATATTATTACCATTTTACATAGAATAAACCCTCTAAATTTTGGGTCCAAATCACCTGACAGAATTTTTTTTAATGATAACTAGGACGGAGCACTAATCACACTCAATGACTGAGTTGCTTTACTTATATAGACTCTTTCATAAGCCCTCTAGTACTCTCTGTGTCAGGAAGACCTCACTACCTCCTTTGGAGAAAGCCCATGGCAGCTGATCCAGTTAGCCAAGGTTTTTCTCCCCTTTCCATTGGGGTGGTCCCCCACTGAAGTCCTAAACTGAAGCAAATTGCCTCCTTTCCTGGCAAGATCTCCCCAGAGCAAAGTGCTGTAGCAAATTAGGTATTAACATCTGTACAGCCATGTTATCCACAATGCCATTCACAGCTCTATAATTGCATGGGATGTCTTCCCTGAAGGAGCCCTGCTTGTATGTTTAATAAAACAACCAGACCAGGTCTCAGATTTCCTTGTTTTTATGAAAAATTCATAGCTGTGCAATTCCAGCAAGTGTTGACTTGACTTACATCTGCCATCTACTGTAAGAGAAAATCCTTTCGGAGCAGGAAGGGAAACACCATGAAACATTGTCAGTTGCATTACTGGATGAAACAAGAGTACTTTGCAATCCTAGAGCACCCCTCCATCAGAGTCAATCAACACATGTAGATTGTAATTTCACCCATATGCAGAGTGCCAGCATACAGATTTGGCACCTCTTACATCCTACTTTTCAGAGCTAAAGTGAGACTTACATATTGCCCGGAATTTGTGTTGGCCCTCTGGGCAGGGGTCAGTTTTGCCCATTAATGAATACATTGGTGAAACTGAGGCACGGGCTGGTGACGTGACTTTTCCAAGGCCGGAGGAGTTAGAACCCACATTCACTAACTCTCATGCATTGTCGCTGTGAAGGAGATTAATGTTCAGAACCGGAGTTGATGCAGAAAGAGTAATAAAAAAGGTTTAGCAAACATAACAGTTGTGGTGTTGGTGTTGCCAGACCTCCTCTGTCCCTCAATACAGTAGAAAAAATGACCAGCCACAACAGGCATTGGAATACCAACATCCAGATATTCAGTCACAAGACCGAATGCCTCCTGAATGCTGGCAGAGAGCTTCCCTAAGAGACCCTTCTACATCCAATTAAGACAGGAAGATTAACATTCCCTCCACTTTAGCATAATTCCAAGCACTCATGTAACCTACTAATGCCACACACTCGTTATCAGTCATAGCTGCTAACTAGCTGTTCCATATTTGAAACACAGCAGCATCCACACTGCAGGATATTTTCACATTCGGCAGGATAAATGCCCATAACACAATTAAAACACAAACACAAGGGCTATTGGCTAAGCTGTTATCGGCGTTGCTCGTTTAATAATGATGTGTCACGGTGGCTAAGTCTAAGCAGCTCATTCAGAGAGACGCTAAGTATCTACTACTGCTACCCCTCGGTATGTTGTTCCTTTAGCTCACATGGGAGAAGTTTGTGCTTTTGGGTGCCAACCTCCTGTGTTCAGTCCACACTGATGCTCCATAAGGGTGTTTGTTATCAGTGGGTGGACAGTGTGGAGATTGGAGTTCCCTTGGAGTTTTGGGGTGTGCAATACAACCATCACCCACTTTCCTCAGGTATAATGAGCCACACCCACGTCCCAAAGATATGAATAGAACAGCTCCAATGGCTTCAGTGATAGATGGCTCAGGCCCACAGTGCCGATAAAGACTGCCAAAGGGTAAGAAGCAATGCCGCTCCCCCACTCACTCCACTCCTCTCAGAAAAGCCCAGTCTCTCACTGTGCCCTGAACATTAATAGGCTCAGGCCCTGTATACAGCACAGTAAGAGGTGGGACTGCGGCACATCTAGACATATCCATGCTAGTTCCGATCCCGCTAACTCCAGTAATGACAGCAGTGATGCTGTAACAGCATGGGCAGCACCAAAGGCTAGTCCAAGTCCATGGCCAGGGTCCCAGGCAGCTTTGTACAGTCCGCACAGATGCCTGTACTTCTGTGGCTTTACAGCTACTGATCCTCATACTAGCAAGATCAAAGCGAGCCCAGGTATGTGTAATCACATCCTGCAATTGCAGTGTAGACATATTCTCAGTCTCTCTTGGAGCAATGGTGTTACAAGTGCCAAAACGGATATTTAGACTAATGTACCTGTCTGCCAATGTACCACTCTGAGTAGCCAGATTTGCAATTAAACATCTGAACTAGAACTAGTCAATCCCTTCCCACCCCCAAACAGCTGACTTGTGTGGTTAGGCCCTTTATTGTGCTCAGGGATAGTCTGGGAATGGATCCTGATTTAAATGACGCTGCGCTGCACTCAACGTGAGGCAACCTTTGCCGTATGGCTGGCGTGAAAGCTAATGATCAGTCTTTACAAATGGCATAAGGAAAGCAGTGGGAGTCAAAATCCACTCGAGCTGCTATTCAGTGCTGCAGCATCAAAGACGGCTTGGATCCTCTGTGTAACGGTCTTTAGATCAGTGCAGAGTCCAGTTCATCAAAGTTGAAAGGGCAATTCTGCTCTGAAAAGTGACTCTGTGCAAATATCTCCCAGGGGCTCTGTGTTCATAGCCTTTCAATGCACCTAGCTCAGATTTTCTCGGCTTGCAGGTAGTAAGATGGGCTATTTCTAAGTGCCTGGGATCTGAAAGCCAAGCTGACTTCTTTCCTTCTTACTACCTGGTGTATTATTGTTGTGCAACCCAGTTAGACTTTAACACTTTGTAAGAGGCATTCAGTGTTAGCCTGAAACACCCACCCTGCTAGCAGGTGTTGATCCTGCTAGCAGAAAGGGTTGTGTGGGTTCAGGGGCAAGTGGTTCATTATCCCACTTGTGGTTGTGTGGATGAGGAGTAGCACGCTGAGGAGAGAGAATCTAGGGTGTGGGCTGAGCAATCCTGAGCGGAGCCTCAAGAGCAGCTTAGTCTGGGGATAAGGTTTGAGCTGAATGTTGGTATCATTACTGTTAACTTTTTTGCCAACTGCCAGTAAA
This sequence comes from Gopherus evgoodei, assembly GCF_007399415.2. NCBI lineage: Eukaryota > Metazoa > Chordata > Testudines > Testudinidae > Gopherus > Gopherus evgoodei. Next base: position 7,352,630 of record NC_044340.1, on the reverse strand, counting down.
GGGGAGGCGTTTAGATTCTGCAAAGCATGTGAATTGCATGCTGCTGCAGGTTAGGAAAGAGGCCCTACACACTTTGATTGGATTGGGGTAACTGGAGATTGGAAGTGAACAGATTGTGGAAAAAACTGTCTGCACATTTTTGTCCAATTCAACCATTTTCACAAACTTTTTGTGCTTGTTTTCCATGAAGTTTTGAACCCTTGAGCCATGGTGTCATGACTACTGAAGAAAAGCAGATTTGAAGCTTTGAATATATTCACCCAAAAAATGAAGTGCAAATTGTTTATTTGATTATACAAATTGCAGTTTGTGCCGTGTTGCTTAGTGACATAAATCATCCAATGAGGGACCGGAACACTAATGTTTGACTTGTGTAACTAACTGACACTGAAATCTATTTATGAATAATCCACAGACAAAATGCTAGTCACAGAAGACTTGTATGAATAATTCTGAACAACAAATCCATCCTACAGTTCGAGGATGTGTCAATGATCAGTTTACTGACCAGTCAAAATAGACACAAATTATCAGATTGATTGCCAGTGGATTGCAATGAACAGTGGTGCAAACGAAAGAAGCAGAAATGACTTGGAGATTTCAAGTGGAGTTTGTGGCACTAGCAACCAGAAGAAAGCATCTATGTCCACGCAGACAAAGCCACTTTGATTTGAAGTCATTATGGGCCTCATTCAAAGCCTTTGGAAATAAACTGAAAGACTCCCACAGTGATTTCAGTGAGTTTTGGTTCAGGCCCTAAAAGATAAACCAATAGCATCACAGCACTAGTTTTCAGAGGATAACTGCAGTTCAGTAACAATGCACAGTGCTTTTCATAGATGGATCTTAATGTATTTTAGAAAGATGGGTATCATTATCTCCATTTTAGATGGGGAAACTGAGGCACAGAGGGTGTATGTGACTTGTCCAAGATTTCAAAGCAGTCAGTGCCAGGCTTAGAACACTGATGCCTAGGTTAATACCCTATCCACTAGATCATGCTGCCTTTAAGCCCTTTCCTGTGGGAAGGAAAAGCCCTATCATCCCTCCAGGAGAACACCCAAAATAAACTCACATTTGAAGGTGCCTGTGAAACCCAGTGACAGGAAAAGTTTCTGAGAGTTCAGCTTAGAAAAGCCCAATAAATTCAAGGACGTAATAGTTTGGCGAGGTGTTAAACCAGTGCAGGACTTCCTGAACAAACCCAAGCATGCTTTCCCTCTACAGCATGTCTGCAACAGCGGCAGATCGGGGTAAATATTTGCGCGCTGTAATCTCACAGCTGCCGCCAGCTACAGTTTGGTACTGGGCCTGGGAAATTGTGTAGAATTGTTGCTCCCTACATTTTCCAGGTTTGTTTGGCAAGCGTGGCTGCACGATAATTGACTGTCTGCCTTAACATCCCTTTCAGCCCTTCACGCCATTTGAATCATTTAAAGGGGGGTGTGAGAGAGAGAGCACGAGAGCTGTGTGTTTCGAGAAGAGGATTCGTCGAGGTAAGCCGTGAATATTCTCTTCGCAGCTCATGGGAATGCTGAGTTTAAACTTCACTGGGCTTTGATTTATTCAGACAGGGGAAGACAACTGAAGAACTGGCTTGTTTGTGTATCCTGTTTCAATGCACTTCCATCACCACCATTTAAAGTAACAGGAGACCATGCCAGGGCCCAGAATTCAGAGCAGAAGGTTCACTTGCTCTCTTTCAGTCCCGTTTCCAAAGCTGTGGACGTTCTGGAAATACCCTGCACTCATTCATGTTATTGCACTCACACTGGCAAAAAGTGGAGGGGGTTGGTGGTGAGGAGAACAAATAAAACAAACTTTATATTTAAAAAAAACCCAAAAAATTGGAAAAAAGGGAATTAAAGTTTCCACTTTGATCCTGGCAAAATAGAAACAACTTCAAAATTTGAGACTGATATGAAATAGTTTTTCTGCTTGTTTCCCTACTGGTCTGTTACCGGGGCAGTGTGACTAGCTCTGGCAGTACTAATATTCCTGTGAGTGATACATCTGTTCTGTGCTACACAGTTTCATATACCATTTTCAGCACTGCAGTATTGGAGCACTTTCCGGTCTTGCATTAAGCAACACGTCTGATATCTGGGATGGGGTGTTTGTTCTTCCTCTCCCCAGGGGGATAATTGTGCGTGCCGTGGAGTGGTGCGTTTGGGTAGGGTTTTCTTTTACACGTCCAGGCTGCTCTGTGTTTGTGTTAAAGGCAGGGTGGAGATATATGCCTGGCACTTGCAATGGAAGGTGGAGAGGTTTGGGAAGGTCCTTAGTTCCTGCAGGAGTTGGTCCCACAGTTTAGGACTAGCCCCCAGAAAGCTCTGTCTCCTGCATAGACACAGAGAAGTAAAAAGAGATGGTAGAACAGTGGTCCACAACCTTTTTCATCTGGCAGGTGCCAGACAACGAGCCACAGAGGACCATGGTGACAGACAAGCATCCGCCAAAATTCTACCTACAAGCATCATCATCCAGAGGCATCACTGCCAAAAAACTGCCGAAAATCGGCAGCATTTTGGTGGTGATGCCTCTGGATGACGCAGCTTGTCAGCAGCATTTCAGCAGATGCTCATCCACCGGCCAGTAAGCGGTTGCACTTAGACGCCCCGGCGGGCACCATGGCACCCACGGACACCGCGCTGGGGACCCCGGTGGTAGAAAGTTCCATTGTATCTGAGGAGTGGCAGTACAGGTTCTCTCCTAGAACTTCAGGTTCTTTAGCTGTGCTGGGCCCTGGCCATTTCATGCACTAGAGCCAACAACCCAGATCTTGAACTAGACACTTTAGTCTATGGGCAGTCAGGACAGAGAACGGAAGACATGTGGGATGGGTTTGTGGGAGCCAGGCTATGCTACTTAGGCTGTTGCAGGAGGTGATTTGAGGTGGGAAGCCCAAGACCCAGGAGCAGCAGATCATGGGCTGGCAAAGTTAAATATGAACATCAAGGGTTCAGATATGGATCCAGAAGAGCATCTAACCACCCTGGCTTCCAGCACTGAGCAAGGTTGGATTGATTTCTTTGCTATGTTAATGTATTTTGGAAAAATGTTCTGCCTGCAACTTATCCACCCACCAACATCCCTTATCTGAGAGAAATAGAATGTAAGGCCAATGGCTAACTTAAAGGTGAGGGGATGTGGGCGGTGGCTTTTGGCATGTCCTTTGGTCTGGACACTCCATGTTTACATTGGGGCACAGGAAACCCAGAGATTGTTGTCATCGTGTGAGTGCCATTGTGCTAGGTGCTGAATAGACACACAACGAGAGACAGTCCCTGCCTCTGAAGGCACTACTGGCAGAACAGATCAGCCATCCAAAGGCTTGGGACAACAGAAGTTTTATTATAATTTAGCAGATGGGACACTGAGGCATAGGGAGATTAAGGAGGAGATTTGAAATGCTGCCTGAGGGGTTTAGATGCCTGAGTCCCATTAAAATTAATCAGATTGAGTGGGAATGGGTGCCCAGATCCCTTAGATTGTCTTGAAAAGCTCAGCATAAGCAATGTGTCTAAGTACAGCAAGAAAGGCTGGTCTGGTTGACTTGGGAGCCTTCAGTTCCAGTCCCAGCTCTGCCAGAGACTGCCTGTGTGACCTTGGGCATGTCACGTAGGTTCTCTGTGCCTCAGTTTCCCCCTCTGTACAATGAGGTTAATAGCACTGTCCTACTACAGAGGGATGTGGTGAGGATAAATACATGAAAGATTGCGAGGTGCTCAGATCCTGTGATCTTGGTAGCCAGATAAAGAGCCATAAATCGTCCCAGTCCAGCACCCTAACAATAAAACCATTCTTTTTCCCCCAAAATCTCTCCTCATCCTTGAGCAAATCAACACAAAGCTGTAGTTCAGCATCTACCTAGGCTCTGTCTCTCTCCCCAGCTTCTATTCAAATTTTGCTTTCATTATCCCCTTTCCAGCCACAGCCATGTCAAAAGCCTTCACTGGACTTTAAGTAAATAAATACATTAGCAGTAGCAACAACAAAACCATAGGCTTATTTAAAGGAAGCACAATTGCAGAGAGTTGACCAGGAGCAAAAATAGCACAAGGCCAATACGAGGCAAGAAAGAAGGTGCAGACATCAAAGGGAAAGATACAAAAGATGAAATAAACCAACATCTGGTAAAGCAGAGAGATGACAAGAGTGAAGGTAAGGGACTCTACGAGCTGTGTGAAAGGCAGAGGTGGGGAGTGAGAAGGGAGAGATCAGTAATTAGGATGGTCTCGAGGGCAGAAAGAAGAGCATGGGGAAGAAAATACGTTAGGGTTTCCAGAAGATGACAGAGGACGTTATTGATAGCAGAGGCAGGCAACAAGCAAACAGGAATCACTTATGGTTTCATAACACGCAATACTCCAAATGCTTTATCTGATGTGCTACACGGATTACTCACCCACCGCTGAAATGCAACCACCTCTGAGGTAGAGCACAGCCGACATTCTGCACTGGTGGCAGGTTTCTAGGAGTGAGAGTGAAAAAAACCCCTAACATAATTGGAACTGTAAGGGTGATTTTTGTGGGGGAGTAAGATTGGCAGAATGTACCTGCCTGAACTGGAATCTAGCCAGGACATTTGGGCTTAAAAACATCCCCCTGCTCTCAGGGAATGGCTCCTGCAGTCAACAGTGACAATGCTTTCAGGACCTGGGCTTTGTGTCTTGTTGGAATGACATCTCTGCACAAATAGCATTGATTTGACTATTGCATACATCACTGCTGTTTGTCTGATCCATCTTCTATGATCCAACGGAGAGTCACATTGTATCCCTGAGGCAAACAGTGTACCCACAATGGGTATCAAAGTGGCGTGTTGACACATCGTGCCATGCTGGATTAATAGTGTACCATCCACAGATCATGCCAAATATACCTTGTAGGCTGCATGTGCCCCTGACATGAGTCTGGATGGTACCATGGATAGTGCCACCTCATGGCCCAGATCTTGCCCTGACACAGCAGAAGTGCTGTGGTCTTGGTGCTTGGATGGGTAGGATTCCAGGCTCCCGTATGGGATGGCTGCACTGGAACTGGTTGAAACTCGGAACTGCCCATCAAATGCAAATCCCCTCTACTCCACCCCAAGCAGAAAATTGTTTTGAAGATTTCATTGGGGGGGGGGTGAAATGGAATTTCATTTTGAAACCCCTTCACTTTGAAATGTGGTTTCTTAGGGTTCGGTTTGTTTCATTGTTACATTGCTTAATGACATCACGGTAGCAATCGTGCACAATATGAGGTGTCAAACTGGGACATCATATCCATCGCACGGAACCAGACTATGGGGCAGCAGCCAGTGTAGTTAGAGGTTTCTCCCCTGCACAGACTTCCAGTCTTTGTTCTTACAGATATGGGCATGATGATGGCCCAAAGCCGTGTACCCCACAGGTTTCCCTAGACCCCAGACAGGTTATTCAGGCAGGGGGTGGGACCTGGCTTGTGCACAGCTGACCTTGCTAGTACCCATCCCCTACTGGCAATGAAAGATTGCAGCAGGATGCCACCGGTCACACATTGCCAGTAGGGTTTGAACAGGGGTCCTACAGCACCAAAGCAGAGGCTTCTGCCACTAGCACTAAAGCAGCGACTCCATTAGTTGCTAGCAGTAGTAGATTTTTAATCTTCTGTGTGCTGGTTCGGCCAGTAGAGGCAATGACACACTTTGCCAGTGTGAGACAGCAAAGCAAACCATAGCTCCCAAAGAGCCAGGTGACACTGACATAATCTCCCTCCGCTGGAAGGGTTATTAGGCTGCCCCTACAATGATATGGCTCACTCCCAAATCTGGGGAATCTCTGCCATGTAGAAAAAGCCTCCTCTGTGTTTGTTTTGCTAGTGCCTGATAAGACCAACCTGCCGGGGCAGGAATCTGAGTGGTGACTAGCAAGGTGGAGAGTTTTCAGGCTGAATCTCCGAGCGGATGTGTGTCAGGGAACACTCAGATCATGTCAGAGGCATTTGCAATCAACGTACTTCACAACTCCGACAGCCAAACTATTTCCCATTTTAGCGTCAGTGCGTCTAGCTCATTATACACCAGCCAGGACCTTCCTTTCCCTAACGTCCCAGGAAGTTCTTATCTCATGGTAGTGACATCCTTCTGCTAAGCAAATAACCCAGGAGGCGAACATTCACTTTCTACATAAACCCCTGAATTTCCGTGCTGTTGCCAAAGTGGTTGTAATAATAATAATAATTAATCATAAGTAAAGCTCTTGCTTTTGATTTGGATAATATTAATAATACTTGGCAGGTTACATAGTGCTTTACAGACATTAACTAATTAATTCTCACCTGCTTTACCATAGTGATTAGCACAACGCAAAAAAAAAACAGTGACTTTTTTTTCAGGCCCTGCTAGGTGTATCCCAATGAACAACATTGAGTTCTTCTATAAACAGATCAATACGTCCTGCAGCAGAGGTGGGGTTTTAGAGCTGAATGCTAAGGGGGCTGGCTTTGCCCTGCAAGGCCCTTGATGGTTTGAGTCATGGCTATCTGAAGTGTTGCCCGGGGTCGAGGGTGGGGTAGCACAGAAGCCAGACCCTCCAGAGTTCCTTGGGAGGAGGCTCCAGGCAGGACATCTCCATGAGTAGAGCTCAATGGGAAACAGCTTCCCCATCCTGTGAAAATTTACAAAATTGTTGAAAGTTTTGCCCACAAAAGACCCTACCCCAGCCTAGCCAGGGTGTATGACAAACAAGATGAAACTGCAAGTCTCCACTCCTCCTAATGGGAGGAGAGATTTGAAACTGGGTCTCTTGTATACTAACTGAGCTGACCACTGGGCTATGAGCCATTCTGCTTTCTAGGCTTGGCCCCACATTCTGACGTTTTCACAGATACAGATACGTGCGTGTGAAAAGTTTCTCTTTTCACAGAACAACAAATGTTTTGTCAAAAACAAAACAAAAATCTCAACTGGCTTGGTCAACAAGTTCCCACCACCTTGCGCCAGCGCAGGCTGGATTTACTGGTCTTCAAGGTAACTTGTAAGGCATCTGTTTTCCCTAGGCTTGTCTGAGAGCGAAATGTCATGGTCACTGGGTAATTCACTAGCAGCTTTAATTGGGAGGTTATATTTGAGCTGCACTGTCAGTTGTAGGATTATTTTTTATAAATTACAGTATCACCCATTGGTTCCAGTCAGTCAGGGCCCCACCTTGCTATGTACTGTACAAATGCATATGATGACACAGACCCTGCCTCCAAAGAGTTTACAGGCTTCTGGACAATATTTATTTCTTATCTTTCCATTCACATGGAGCAACTGCAGACTATCGGTGCGAGCCATCTTGTCGCTTTTAAAATTAAAGGACAGCAGAAGTAGAGCACCCTCTGCCCAGAAAAGGGGACAGTTTGTGAGGCATCACGTCTAAGAGTCTGCTCTGACCACTGGAGACAAAATGGTCTATGCACAGATGGAGGGAAATGCAAAGACACGGTGAACCAAAACCAAAGAGTCTCGTAGCTTCATACCCATGTACAGTGCAGCTGGGAATCCTCCTGTCTGTATATTAAGGGTATCGACCCTTTTTTCATTATAGTTTGCTTTCCTAGTATAGATTTAAGCTACAAAAAGGCTCTTGTATGAGACCACGCACTAGCAGAGAATTGATAGAGCTTTGACACATGCACATGTCCTACAACAGGGTGGGGAACAGTTGGCAAAAGTCCCAGCTGTATTGTTTTATTCCAGCTGAGTTTCCCCCTCAGCTGGGGAATTCTCATGGCCCCAGATGATGCCACTTTGCATTTTGAAGCAGCAAATGTGACCCACAAAAGCCCTGATTTACCACATTGTCCAACCACATGCACTTCAGCTTAGGCATGCACCTTGCAACATCAGGATCTCTCTCTGTACAGCTCCTAGCACGGGGGGAGGGAGAGGGGAGTTCTCAGCTGTGCCTCTAGCTACAATTGTAATCCATCAGTAACAATCGCATAATGCTATGTACCATGTATGATTTTCACCACAGCCCTGCCACTTTAAGGATGAATAGCTCATTCCAACTTTACTCTTCCCTCTAATTTAGTGATCCCTTCAGAGTTGTTGGGTTTTTTTCTTTCAGCTAGAACAATAGGAGGGTTTTGAAGCTGGGGAGGTAATAAAGGCATAGCTTCATTCCCTGCTATGAATCCTAATTATAAAGTTATTTCCCCACATTTTAAAACATAAAAGATGCCTTTGATGTTGTGTTTTTAAAACTGCTTTATTAAAAAACCATAAAATGAAAACAAAGAAAGAAGACTCCTGTCCCATCACTTCAGCCCATGTGCTCTGACATGTCATTGCAAACAGGACTTTTGCAGAATAAAGAAAATGTCTTTAATGGTGACTTTTTGCTTTGAACAAATGGGATGATGGGGGCAGCTGGAAAAAAACCCACCCTTCATAAATAAATAACTGAACGCTGCAGCATATCCCTGCCTCACTGCTGTGTCTGCCTCAGGCCTCATCAGCTAGACCCAAGTGGGTCCTTGATTTGGCAAAGGACATTTCAGTGAATCGTCTCTCTGCATTTGAGTCTCAGGGGAGGGATTCAACTTCTGGGGAGAGTCAGCCCTGTTACTGGCATCCGGATCTGCTCAACTTGTTGCTGGGAAAGTTATTTTGGCCCCTTGGCAAGATGGCACAACGATCTGTCTCTTTTTTCCTTCAAGGTGCAGCCACACTGACAGGCAGGGACGCTGGAATATGTCAGAGGGAGGACAGGGAATTGAAGAGATAAGCCTGGGCCAATTTCACTAGTAAGTTACTTAATTAAAAGAGAGAGATTCTCTTGACTACAGGGTGTTGCTTTCTTGGCTGTCACTTTTCCCCTCACCAAACCTCCTCTGGTGCTTTTCATAACCGCATCCTAAGGGCTTGTTTACAAACACAATCTGAAGTGTGACTGCAGCACATGCAGATTTACTGGAGCTAGCTTTGATCTACCTAGCTCAAGTACCAACAACAGGAAAGCCTTGGCAGCATAGGATGCCCAAGGCTCTCACCCCTACCCCTGGGTATGAACTCAAGTCACTATACAGCAGATTCACTGCCATTGTTACTCAAGGTACCCAGGTCCAAGCTACACCTGCTGCAGCCACACCTCTGACTGCATTACAATCATACCCAGAGAGATGGAGTCATCCCTCGTGCATTGCAATGGGCTCTTCCTGCCACTGCTGCTAACACAAGGAGCCTCTCAGGCAGAAATTCGAGGAAGGGGCTAAAGACTGTAGAAATTCTGTTCCCGTGATGGTGATTCACAGACAAAACCAGCTTCATTTAAAGTCCAGTGACATAAAAGGAAATCTCCCATTGATCCCAGTGGGCTTTGGCTCAGGGCCTAGGTAAGCAGATAGGCTGCAGCATGGAATAGACCCTACAACAGTACTCCGCTCCCTCCCCCAGAGGATGAAGGAAGCATGTGAAGACGGGTCTCAGCGGCAATGAACACAAAAGTGATTATTTACTGAGGCCTCTGCATACAGACAGATCTTATGGTTCTCTCTAGCTCCCACCAGGGCTGCCCAGAGGATTCAGGGGACCTGGGGTCTTCAGCGGCAGGGGGCCCCTGCTTTGGAGGTAATTTGGTGCCGGGGGGTCCTTCCACTCTGGGACCCACCGCCGAAGTGCCCCGAAGACCTGTGGCGGGGGTCCCCTGCTGCTGAATTACTGCTGAAGACCCGGCACTTCGGCAGCGGGTCCCACTTTGGCAGTAATTCAGCAGCGGGGGGTCCTTCCACCCCGAGGCGGAAGGACTTCCCTGCTGCCTAAGACCTGGAGTGGAAGAAGCTCCGGGGGCCCAGGCCCCGCAAGAGTTTTCTGGGGCCCCCGGAGTGAATGAAGGACCTCACTCCAGGGGCCCAAAAAAAACTCTTGTGGGGGCCCCTGTGGGGCCCGGGGCAAATTGCCCCCCACTCTGGGCGGCCCTGGCTCCCACTGACTCACACAGCTTCTCTGAAAACATCCATTCAATATGCAGCGGCAGTCAAAAAGGCAAACAGAATGTTGGGAATCATTAAGAAAGGGATAGATAATAAGACAGAAAATATCATTCTGCCTCTATATAAATGCATGATATGCCCACATCTTGAATACTACATGCAGAGGTGGCCACCCCAGCTCCAAAAAAGATATATTGGAATTGGAAAAGATTCAGAAAAGGACAACAAAAATTATTAGAGGTCTGGAACAGTGTCTGTATGAGGAGAGATTAATAAGACTGAGACTTTTCAGCCTGGAAAAGAGACAACTAAGGATAGATATGATAAAGGTCTATAAAATCATGACTGGTATGGAGAAAGTAAAATAGGAAGGGTTATTTACTCCTTCTCATAACACAAGAACTAGGGGTCATGAAATGAAAATAGGTAGCAGGTTTAAAACAAACAAAAGGAAGTATTTCTGCACACAACGCACAGTCAACCTCTGGAACTCTTTGCCAGAGGCTGTTGTGAATGCCAAGACTATAACAGGGTTAAAAAAAGAACTAGGTAAGTTCATGGAGGATAGGTTCATCAATGGCTATTATCCAGGATGAGCAGGGATGGTGTCTCTAGCCTCTATTTGCCAGAAGCTGGGAATGGGTCACTTGATGATTACCTGTTCTGTTCATTCCCTCTGGGACACCTGGCAATGGCCTCTGTCAGAAGACAGAATACTGGGCTAGATGGACCTTTGGTATGGCTGTTCTTATGTTCTGCTGCTGAGTGTCATCACTCAAGGTCTCCTTATGTCCTGGCCTGAACCAAGAGTCATAGACCCATATATTAGAAGGAACCACAAGGATCATTTAGTCTAACCTCCTGCCAAGATGCAGGATTTGTTTTGTCTAAACCATCCAAGACAAATGGATATTCACTCTCCCTTCGAAGTCCCAGAATCACCATGGTCTGGCCTACACATCAATATGAGATGTTGTTGCATCCATATGTCAGGAGGCAGCACGTCGTGCCTCCAGAAACAAGCGATGCCACCCAGAGATGTGGTTTTGGTGCCACCAACCAACCTTAACTTTGTGGGACTTCCCTGAAATTCTCTGGCTGGCCCAAAATCACAGCCAAGGGGGTGGCATCCATGGATGTCCAGATAACCCACATGCCCTGCTTTTGTGTGGGAAACTAAGCCTCACTGACTATGGGGTCCTTGCCCCTCTTCCAATGGATAAGGATGCCCTTCTCATATTTAGTAGGGGAATTCACACCATTTTCATCTCTCCAGCAGGTTCCACCACACATTAGTGGCATGCCTTAGGCTTTCCCAAGGAAAGGGACTGATTTAAGTTCACATCACTGAAATGACCTGACACCCTGGTAGCACCAGACCACACATTGTCCAGCCAGGTATGCCAGTGGGGCTGAGAACCATGCACCCGGAATGAGTCAGGAGGCAGGAGATTGTGGGTTGCTGAAATGCTGCTGATGCAATACAATATCTTATACAGTTCATTCATCCCACAGTACAAAAACTCTAGACACACGGAGATCATTTCTCCACCAAAATGCAGCCTCCTCTGGCTGGGGATAGCCCCACATCTCTCATGACAGCAAGCAGAGAAGGGAAATGTTTTTTCCCCAAGCACAATCAAACAACCTTTTTCTCTAGTGGAAAATGCCCCAGGATCTCACATGGGACCACAGTGTCCAAAAGGATGTTGGACACAATTCTGCTCTCCCTTTCACCTGCCATAGCATGGTGTGCCTCCATTGACTTCAGTGGAGTTACTCCTGATTTACACCAGTGTAAGTGAGATCAGAACAAGGCATGTCTAGTTTTTGGGGGGAGGGGTTGGTTTAACAGTGATAGGACTAGACAAGACATCAGAATCTTGGACAAACCTAGACTGGAATTTCACAATTCACACTTATCTCCCAAATGGACCAATCAAAGCTCCCAATGCAAATGCTCCCAAACTCTTTGGGATGCAGCTCAAAATTTAGATGACAGGAGGCCCTCACCCATTTGCATCTTTTGATCTCATGTCCAAGACCTACTCCATAAATGCCCTGTTCTGTACACTCCTCCTGAAGCTCTGGTACGGGCCACTGTCAGAGACAAGATATTGGGCAAGATGCACCATGGTCTGACCCAGTATGGTGGCTCTTATATTTACATGCAGTAAACTGCATAGTCTTGTAGTTTATTTATCTCATGATGAAGGCATGATTCAAAGCCACTGGAATTCAAATCAACTTGACCACACCCTGCTAAGAGAACACAAAGCCATTCTCTCTGGCAAAAGCTACCCCTCGCTCCAACACTGTTAACCCCTCGCTGTCCACCTTTGATAAATACTAGCACACACACACAAAGAACCAGCCAGGAATTAATAACCTACCTCCCTCTTTTGTAATCAATTTCCTGTTTTACTTTTTGTCATCAAACAAACAACAACAAAAAGGAGGAAAGAAGAAAGCCCGAACCAATCAATGTAATGCAGAAAGTTCAGAACAATCGATTTGTTTCCAAGCCATTGCTAGAATCAAAAGAAATTCAAGATGGGCAGAAGAAAGAAAGAAGTGAAATGTTAAAGTAAGATGTTTCCAAGTAGTGGTCCATGGATTCATCTATTAGTCCACAGAACCCTTGCTATGTTCTGTAGACAGCTGGCTGGTCACATGGTGCTGGCTCTTCCCCCTCATTTCCAACTGAGAGGTACAGAGTGGATGGGAGGAGGGGAGGGAATGAAGGAGTAGAAAGTGGGACTTCCTCCTTTCCAAAAAAGGAATCATTGATATTTATTGCACTAAAGACAGCGAGAACAACCTGAACTGCTTTCCTAGTGTCGCTTTGCCATGCCAGCAATCGCTGGCGGTGGCCCAGGGATGGGATGGTGAACAGGAGGGGAGGCTGGATGATGGAGAATAGGAGAGGAGTTTGTGCACGTGCTCACAAATGGGTGGAGAGGTGGAATTTGGCCAGCAAACTAGTGCAAATACCTCTTGCAAAAAAATTACTGCAGGATTTCCAAAGGCCACGTGTTTAATCCAGAATCAGTGTGAAAAGCTGATGGTCCATCAGCGCCACCGGCATCCAAAATTAACCACTGCCCCACTTCAAAAAATAAAAATGTCTTCTCCACTGCCTTTGCAGGGCCCAAACTGGCTGAGTAGGGTTGTCTCTCCACCATTGGAGGCTAGTGTAGAGATTCCTCATATCAACACCTATGGCAGAGGAAGGTGAACCTGTGTCTGGAGTTTTCATTGACAAGAATCCTGCTCTCTCATATATGCTGCCATCTTTAACACCAAACAGAACAAGGACCAGAGCTTGGTGGAAATGGATTACTCAGGGCTCATTTCCAAGCAGGAGAAATGCAGTGGATCCTACAGAACATTCCCTGTTCTTTAAACAAATACCCACCCCCATTCCTGGTCAGTTAACCACAATGCAGCCTCTTAATAAAGTTTGCTCTTGGAAACAAAACGGAGTCCTGGCTTCCACGCCTGTAGCTCTGATCATTGGGTCACGCTCCTGCACTCCTCACATTGGAGCTCCCATGTTGATTTAAGCCTACTCACAGAATTGGATGTTTCTCTCAAAGCGTATTATGTAAACACAGAAAATAAAAGTTAAAAAACAAAGGAAAAAGTCTGTCTCCCTTGCCAGCAGGCTGTAAATTAGGATTTGACTGTTGCTCTGAGCAAGGAAATCAGGCAATCCATTGGCTGGACGGTGTTGATCACATTATGTTTTCTCATGCATTAGCTGCAGCTGGCCTGGCATTAGGAGATTGGTGTGATGCTAACAGAGTTCTTCAATCCCCTTAACATCACCAGAAGAAGAGATTTGATTCTGCCCCAGCTCCCAGAGTTCTGCACTAGGAAGAATATTCCTCCATGATTCCTCCTACCCAAGGCAGTTTCCATTAGCAGTGGAACATCTTCAGCGATATGTCTTTGCTGCCACACTGTGAAGCTGCCTATGTCCCTGTGTCCTCGCTGGTGCTCTTCTTTGCATGTGTGTCACTAGGGATCCTGGAGGAACATCCCATGGTGATTTGTGCTGCCCTGAGCTGAGCCGCTCTATGATTCTTTCCCAGTGAATTGTGGAAGAAATTATCCATCCTTGGGGGAAGGCATGGGCAGCCTATCAGTACTCAAGTGATGTAGCCTGCATCCTCCCTGAAAAGTGGGTGGGTTACCAAGCCAAGTAAAACCAGCACCTAGGCTCTGGCCTATACCTGCAGTGGGAGGACAAACCCTGAGAGCCATGCCTTAAGCAGTAACTCCTCCACTACCCCATAGCCAGGCCAGCTAGCTTGGGCTTAAACCCTCCCCGCCAAACTCGGTGAGATGGTTTGGTGTGTGCAGGGGGGGAATCAGAGGCAACAACATCTGAGTAAGAGCCCAGGTTAACTCTGCTGTGAAGACATAGCCTAGATGGGAATGCAACTGAAACCCATGCTTGTGTGATGGCCATCATTTTGGCTGACAGCCTGGGAATTGAACAAGTGACCTGCAGCTCCAAAGGACAACACAGGAGGCAGCTCTAAAATGTGCCTAATCCACGAAGGACAGATGTTTGAGATGAGGGGACTGTAACACTCATAAATGGGGTGCACTCACACAGTGTCACTGTCTAGTCCCTTGTAGCAGGTGGGCTACATTCTGAATCAGCTACATCTTTACCCCACCAATGCTGGCTCTTGACCCAGCTAATGAGGCTTGTGATTTTAGATACACAGGTTCCAGGTTCAATCCCTGCTGTTGGCGACCTGGCGCCAGGCATCATGTTATACCATAAGAATTATTATTATCATCAGCTACCCTTCTAGCTCTGGGCCCTCACAATTCTTTCCCCTAGACGAAGAGGAGTCCTGTTGTGAGATCTGATTTCTTGCCACTCATCATGTGGGATGTCAGGCCAGTGCAGCCAACCACAGAAGATTAGGGTTGGAAGAGAACTCAGGAGGTCATCTAGTTCAATCTCCTGCTCAAAGCAGGCCCAACACCAACTAAATCATCCCAGCCAGGCCTTTCTCAAGCTGGACCTTAAAAATGTCTAAGTATGGAGATTCCACCACCTCCCTAGGTAATCCATTCCAGTGCTTCCCCATCCTCCTAGGAAAATAGTTTTCCTAATATCCAACCTAGACCACCCCCACTGCAACTTGAGACCATTGCTTCTTGTTCTGTCATCTGCCACCACTAAGGACAGCCTAACTCCATCCTCTTTGGAACCCCACTTTAGGTAGTTGAAAGCTGCTATCAAATCCCCCCTCACTCTTCTCTTCTGCAGATGAAATAGGCGAAGAGCCTGAGGGAACTGGGCTTAAGTCATTTGTCCCAGTGCCATAATCACTGTCGTTGCCCTCCGCTGGACTCTCTCCAATTTGTTCACATCCCTTCTGTAGTGGGGGCTCCAAAACTGGATGCAATACTCCTGATGTGGCCTCACTAGTGCTGAATTGAGGGGAATTACCCCCTTCCTTCGATCTGCTGGCAATGCTCCTACTAATGCAGCCCAGTATGCCATTAGCCTTCTAGACAACAAGGGCACACCGTTGACTCATATCCAGCTTCTCATCCACTGTAATCCCCAGGTCCTTTTCTGCAGAACTGCTGCTTAGCCACTTGGTCCCCAGTCTGTAGCAGTGCATGGGATTCTTCTGTCCTAAGTGCAGGACTCTGCACTTGTCCTTGTTGAACCTCATCGGGTTTCTTTTGGCCCAATCCTCCAATTTATCTAGTTCACTCTGGACCCTATCCCTATCCTCCAGCATATCTACCTCTCTCCCCAGCTTAGTGTCATCTGCAAACTTGCTGAGGGTGCAATTCATCTCAATCTCCAGATCATTAATGAAAACATTGAACAAAACCAGCCCCAGGACCAACCCCTGGGGCACTCCACTTGATACTAGTTGTCAACTGGACATCGAGCCATTGATCACTACCCGTTGTGCCTGACAATCTAGACAGCTTTCTAGCCACCTTATAGTCCATTCATCCAATCCATACTTTTTTAACTTGCTGGCAAGAATATTGTGGGGAATAATATCAAAAGCTTTGCTAAAGTCAAGGTATATCACATCCACCATTTTCCCCATATCCATAGAGCTAGTTATCTCATCATAGAAGGCAATCAGGTTGGTCAGGTATGATTTGCCCTTGGTGAATCCATGTTGACTGTTCCTGATCACCTTTCTCTCCTCCAAGTGCTTGAAAATGGATTCCTTGGGCACCTGCTCCATGATTTTTCCAGGGACTGAGGTGAGGCTGTAGTTCCCCGGATTCTCCTTCTTCCTTTTTTTTTTTTTTTGAGGACAGGCACTATATTTGCCTTTTTCCAAATCAGCCAGGACCTCCACCAATCTCCACGAGTTTTCAAAGATAATGGTCTGTGGCTCTGCGATCACATCATCCGACTTCCTCAGCAGCCTCAGATGCATTGCATCCAGCCCAATGGACTTGTGCATGTCCAGCTTTTCTAAACAGTTCTTAACCTGTTCTTTCACCACTGAAGGCTGCTCATCTTCTCCCCATACTGTGCTGCCCAGTGCAGCAGTCTGGGAGCTGACCTTGCCGGTGAAGATCGAGGCAAAAAAAGCATTGAGTACTTCAGCTTTTTCCACGTCTGTCACTAGGTTGCCTCCCTCATTCAGCAGGGGTCCCACACTTTCCCTGACCTTCTTGTTGCTAACATACCTGTAGAAACCCTGGCATGAGGATAAACATGAAATGACAGTGAGATGCTCAGATACTATGCTAAGCGGTGCCATGTGAGAGAGAGTGAGCAACAGCAGGCCTGCTGCATCATTGCTTTGACAGCCACAGAGTTGTGAGTTGCCTACACCACTGTGGGTGTGTCCCGCAGATCCACAGTAGCTCTCCAAGATGAAGGGTCTGTCTAAAAAGAAGTGACCCAGCAGTAGCACATATTCCATTAAAGGGCCCAAAGCACCTTGAGTCCTGGTGAACAGCCGCAGCAGAGCACTCTGGGACAGAACACCTTGCATGAAACGCAGGCTTGCAGTCACCCCCATCCCTCAAAAGCTGCAGGAGCAGCCCCGACCTGCTAAAGATTTTATTGGCAAAAGAGACATTGTGGAGAGGCGGCTTTTCAGGGGAGGGAGTGAAAGAAAGAGAGAGAGTCAGTAAGAGCCACGCGCTGATTGCCTGATGCAGGTGATAAAATCTCCATTGCTGTGAGTTTAATTAAAAATTATTGTTATATTCACATGTAGGGAGCCCACCCTTCATCAGGAGAAATCGATTTCGGATGGATCCACGGGAATAAATTCAGGGACGTGTGTATTATTTGAAAAGGCAATTAATAGAGAGGGAAAGGCAGCTCGAAGAGGGGGGAAATAAATGCTAGTGGTGACTGATGATATACCCCAGGAGACCCAGAGAAATGGAAGATGCTTCCAGAACAGCGGGACAGAATTTCTACCAAGTCAGATAAGTCAGAGGGAAAAGAAGTTCCATGGTTTAACATTTTTTCCCCCACCTATTCCTTCAGCCACCTTCGGAATTTCAGCTGGTTTCATGTGCTCTGGGCTCTCGGAGAAAAGCAAGATGATTAATACTCTCCAGGCTGCATCTTACACAGCCGAGCAAGCGAGGAAACAGAGTCAACCTGTAACTCGCTGCTAAAGACAATCAAGGGGCAGCTATAAGGACAGGGCTCACTGTAAAACTGGTGCCAGCAAAAGCCATTAAAAATAGACCAAGACAGCAGTAGCGAGAACATGATTACAGTAGTCCCAACCTCTTTCCTTGAACTAATCAATTTGAAAGGGACATTGCTAAGGAGTTTTAAGCCAAAAGACTGTAGATTTGGTTAAAAACAAAGAAATAAAACCCACAGTCATTCAAATCGAACTAATGGTGCAGATTCATCCTAGTGGGCAGGACCCTTAGTAGCATTTAACTCAGGGGTTCTCAAACTGGGGGTCGGGACCCCTCAGGGGGTTGCAAGGTTATTACAGGGAAGGTTGTGAGCTGCCAGCCTCAACTCCAAACCCTGCTTTGCCTCCAGTATTTATAATGATGTTAAATATATTTAAAAGTGTTTTTAATTTATAAGGGGGGGGAGTCGCACTCAGAGGCTTGCTGTGTGAAAGGGGTCACCAGTACAAAACTTTGAGAACCACTGATTTAACCCATGTGGCAGGGCTGTGAAGAGGAGTGGAACGCAAATGGGGCAATTGCGCAGAGGGACTCCTGCATGCTGCTGGGGAGGGGCTTCTGGATAGCTCAATGGTTTGAGCATGGGGGGGGCTATTTAGAGAGCTGGGGCGAAAATCTGTCGGGACTGGTCCTGCTTTGAGCAGGGGACTGGACTAGATGACCTCCTGACAGCAGTGACTCCAGGCACCAGCGCTCCAAGCACATGCCTGGAGCGACAAGCTGCTGGGGGCGCCCTGCTAGTTGCTGTGAGGGCATCAGTCAGGCTGCCTTTGGTGGCTTGCCTGCAGGAGGTCCACAGATTCCACAGCAATTTGGTGACGGGTACACCAAATCCGTGAGACCAGGGACCAAAGGCAGCCTGCTTGCCGTGCTTGGGGCGGCAAAAAAGCTAGAGCCACCCCTGCCTCCTGAGGTCCCTTCCAATCCTGATATTCTATGATTCATTGTTGTAATACCCTTTCTATGACAGAGGATGCATGGCACAGTGAATGGGTGTATTGATACCAATCTTGCAGTATATTATTCAGCCATTAGGTGTCACTGTGTGCTGTACAGAATTGCCCCTGGGGCGTGATCCCTGCTAAAGAAAGGAAACAAAGTCAGAGCTGGAGCTGTGTGGAAGCCTGATTATTTGTGTCTACAGTTGTAGCTTTAATAAGTGTCTCCTGCTTAAGAAAACCTGTAAGCCCACATTTGCTGAGATGCAGGAAGAGGGCAGGGAAGAGCAATTGTAGCATAATGCTCTAAATAGGGGCATATAGGAAGGGGATGGTAGAACTAGGCACGCACCTTCTGTCCCTTTGCTTTGCCTTAGAGCTGGGCTTAGCATTCCTCTCTTGCTAGTCAGAGCTTCAAATCTGTAGGACTATCACCATCTACACAATATATAGGGGTTTTTTTCCTAATCATTACTGACTGTATTCAGGAAAACAACAATACACGTTTGGCCTATAAGGGGAGAATGCACATTGCACCCCAAGAGACAGATTACACTCTCAGCCCCACTGGCATAAATCCAGTGCCTCTCTGTCCCTCTAACACCTGATTTAGGGGGAAATTCCTTTAACTAACACCAGTAGTAGGTCCTTTATCCCCTCCGCAGCCCCAGCCACTAAAGGCAACATTTTACACTCATTCATACATTCAGATCCAGTACAAGGCAGGTGGAGTCATCCCCAATTTATCTCAATATAAGTAAGGCCAGAATTTGGCTTTAGGGAAGATGTGATTGGAGGAGAGATTTTGGGTCCTTAAAAATACTGCTGTCCAGATGCTGCTCTCAGTTAGACAAGCTAAGAAATCAAACAGTAGCAGCCCCTCTGTGACTGCTCCTTTAGTTTGAGTGCTGGAGGTCCAGGCATTTTGGAGATGAAGGTTCTAGTCCCATTGCCCTAGCTGCATGAAATTTATATAGCAATAGTGAATTGTGCCTATTTGCCGCTGTGTATGGACAGATTGCAGACAGAGAAGTTACTCCGGATTTGCACCAGGGTAACAGAGCTTTTCATCTGGAATCTGGGTTGCCTTGGCTTTGAGCAACCTGACAGCGAACAGTCTGAAACGGGCCCCATTGACCCCCTGTGCATATGGTGCGTGTCGGTACTGTTACCAGCAGCTAATCACCAGCGCACACAGCCTCCTCGCCCAGCTATGAGTATCTGCTGAGTAAACACAAGAAACGCCGGGACATCTGGCATACAGGCAGTTGCTGCGGCAAATGGAAAAATGGCAAGAGCTCGAAAATTGACTGTAGACCAATAAAAAAAAAATCAAATCAAATCCCTCAACATCCCAAATAGAAGAACTGGCACATTTGATAAACCCACTTGACATTAGCTGCATTTAGCCTCCTTGCTGCTTTCTCCCAGTTTGTTAAGACAGAAATTTTTCTGACATTAATAGAGGTACAGCTGTCAACCTCTGCGCTGAGGCAATTCCTGCTCTTGGCTACACTGGTGTAAATACTGAGTAAGCTCGTGGAGTTACTCTGCATTTATTATGGTGTAAACGAGAGCAGTGTTTGGATCATTGAATGTTCAGAACGTTGGCATTACCAGATCGAATCAGACCCATGGCTCATCTAGTCAAGCATCTGTCTCTGACAGTGGCTTGAATCAGATGCTTCAGAGAGAAGTGTGAGAATCATCAACCCAAAAGGACAATGACAGAAAAATCAGCCCAGAAGGGAAGTTCCTTCTTAACCCCCATCAATTAGTGATTGGCTCATGTCCTGAAGGAAGAAGGTCCATACCCCTACCAAACCATGGTGGCTATTGTTTCTTAATTCTCAGTGGTGTGACTCTAGGGGTTCCCATTGTCCATATAATGGTAGGACAATATCGAGCTGTTGTCTATTATCCCACAGCTGTGTACAGTGGGCTCTTAGAGCAGTGTTGTCTAATGTATAGTGCATGGGGACTCACGAGACCTGGGCTCCATTCCTGACTATTGCTGGGTGACTTTGGGCAAATCACTTCCTTCTCTTTACCTCAGTTTCTCCATCTGTAAAATGGAGAGAATAATACTGACCTCCTTTGTAAAGGAAATCTACTGATCAAAATTGACACGAGAGCTAGAGATTACCATTACTACGCTTTGCTCTGACGCATCTGGTGCTAGACACTGTCACAGAGAAGACACTGGATGAGACGGACAACAGGTCTGATCCAGGCTGGCAAGGCCTATGTCCCAACATCCACATGTGGTATTGCATTGCACATTTGTGCAGCACTACTGGTGTTATGCATGCAGACTTCTGCAAGCCAAAGTGGGCATTGTAGGCCATTTGCCCAGGCCGATATAGTGACAGCACATGAAAACTCCCTATTACTAACCCCAAGCCTATAAAAATCACAAGATTTTGTGAAATAATACATTTAGGGTTCTTCGTATTTGCCTTCATCAGAGAGGAGTTGTGGGGGCAAACAAGAAAAATAGTTTTACTACAGAGCTTGATAGAGCTCCCCAAATCAATTCCCTGCCTCTAGAGGAGCCTTGGCCATTGGTGCACCTCAGTCCTCCCTGTTCTCTGCCTGTGGTACACAATAGCCATGTCTTCTGAGGGCTTGAGTCTGATTCTGGCTGATGGGCTTGGTTCAGGGGTAGATGGATGGTGTTGGTGGCCTGTGAGATGCAGGTGGTCAGTTTTCTGGCATTTCCAGTTACAGCTCAAAACAGGAAGGGCAAAGGTGGGGGAAAATAAGTTAAATAGTTAGCAAACGTTTTTTAAACTCAGAAAAATATCCAGGCTCAATCTGAGTTTTGTCAGCAGTCAGGTCAGCTCTTATTTTCACTTAAATTACTCACCTATCAGCCTTACTTTTAGGGTCAAATACTACCCTTTTTAGACTGTTGTGAAATCCGTGTCATTGCATGGGATTCCAATCTTTCAATGTACTTTGTGATCAGAGCATTTCACACTGATCATTAACTCTTTATTGCCAGGTGTTGAGATCCACCAATGATTGCAAGGTTCAGATTGAGACGTGCAGAGATGGTGCTAAATAGATACACTATCAAGGTACTTTATAATCAGGCCAGAATTTATGGACAGAGGTTGGTTGAAAATCACGTTATTATATTTTAAACCTACATCATAAGTGCTTTCAATATACCTGAGTTAAATCAGATTATTAATGTATCAAAACAGGATATTAAAACAGAAACAGGCTCAGATGAAACATTTTAACAGCAAGTGGCAATTAAAATTTTGAGCTTAGCAAGATCATAATAACTATGTTTAGAGACTAGATTCCTGCTTGGGAAGGACAAACTGCAAATTAAAAGGATACCAGGATGATAAAAACCAGCCCTTTAAATATATATCCCTCATCCATGTTATTAATGCCATGGTAGATTAATATTTTAAAGGGAATGAATTTTAAAAATGTAATTCACAGCCTAGATTGAAAGCTCTTCATTCAGTTTGTAATGTCTTTGGGCAGGGACCATTGCTTTATTGAGTTCTCTGTTATATGTACTTTATAAATGTTAAATAAAATAAATAATAATAATAATAATGATAATAATAAATAAAACAATAATAATATCCACCATTTTTTCCTTAGATTACTTTCTGCATTTCACTAAGCTGGGACAATGCCACTAACCTGATTGCTTTCATTTTCTAACCAGTTCCCTTTTCCTGTTCTCATGAACTGGCCCAATAAATGGACATTGGGATTCTTCATTGGAACGATGGCAGCACCTAGAAGTGCCAATTGAGATCCATTGTGCTAGGTGCTGTACAAACATGGTGAGAGAGACAGCCTTTGCCCTGATGAGCTAACAAATTATATAGACAGAACAGACAAAAGGTGGGAGGGGAAAAAGAGGCAGGGAGAGAGGAGGCGACTAGCACAAGGCAGAGCCAGGAACCAAATCCACATCTGAGTCAAGTTCAGTGCTCAAACTGCTAGACCATGCTGCTTCTCCTGCTTACTCTGCCATCAGCGCACTGCAGGTAAATCCCCAATAATCCTGTTGCCATTGCAGTTGTGTTTTGTTTCCTTATTTCACTGAACAATTTCTTGTTACCTTTCTTTAAACCCCAAAAATCTATCGATTGTGATAATATAATGCTACACTTCTTAGGAGGGGGTGAGGGATGGCCTGCTAAACCCATGGGTTGTGAGTTCAATCCCTGAGGGGGCTATTTAGGGATCTGGGGCAAAAATGTGCCAGGGACAGTACGTGGTCCTGCTGTGAAGACAGGGGACTGGACTCAAGGTCCCTTCCAATTCTATGAGATAAGTATATCTCCATATTAGTATGGCTGCCATAGATGCAGAGTGAAGTTGTGTAAAGTGGTAGGTTCCAGGGCATAAGATTAGCCTTCAGATTTCCTGGCTTCTATTCCCAGGTCTGCTACTGATTCAACACGTGACTTTGGCCTAGTCACTTAAGCCATTTACACTGGAGAGAGTGACACTTACTCTCCTTCATAAGGTGTTTTGGGATCTCTGGCTGAAATGTGCTGTATAATAGCTAGGGATGATTATTGTGAAAAGAAATTGCCAGTCCTAAAGTGATATATATTCCCTTTAAAGGCCAAGTGGTGTATTCCAGTTCGTGCTCCTCACGAGATGAAGCAGTAAGGACACTCCATAACTCACAGCTTGTGTTACAGCTGGACAAGGGATACATAATTTATACAAGCAATTCCGCATCAATTGGTTATTAAAAGTGCTCTCCTTGCGACGAACTGTATTAAGTATGTAAGAGGGAAGAGATAAATCTAGTTCCCAAGGTAACTAACTCCAAATTACAGACAGAGGGCAAAACTTCTCCTCCCTACTTTCTCCGCTCAGAGGATCTCACAACAGAAGTCCTGCTAGCCCTACACATGCAGGTTTCAATGCAGCGTCCCTATGTTTGGAGGTAGGTTCCAAAGTCTGTTCCCTTTCCTTACATCCCTAAAGTGGATGCTTATCATGTGATAACCCTTCACAGAGCCCATGTCTGCACCATGCACAAAGAGGGGGATCAGGGCCCGGCGCATCCATCTCATTCTCTGTGGCTCTGAGGGACACAGCGGGGCAAACAAGGGGTCTCATAAGGAGAGAGGAAAGATGCTATGCCTAGGTCTCCAAAAGGAGATCTGTTTCTGATGCTGGTTGTACCACAGACTCCCAGGACAGCCTTGGGCAAGTCACCTGGTCTCTAGACTTCCCTGGCTGTAAAATGGGGATAATATTAATGACTATGATGCACCATGCATGAGGTAACATGGCAGGCAGGGTTAGTTACCAGGTGCCATGGACTAGCAGATGGAGAAGAACTGGAGACAGTGTTCTATCATGTGCTGTCAGATGATTATTGCACGACTTCAGACAAATCCTTTAGGCTCCTTTATTATCTGCATTGCAGTTGCATTAGCAGCCATAGTCATGGATCAGAACCCCATTGTGCTAGGTGCTGTACAAACCCAGAAAGAAAAAAAAAGACAGTTCCTCTCCTACAGAGCTCACAAGCTTCAGTTCGGTTTGCCCAGCGGTCTAACAGGTTCCACTCATCACAGGACCATTGGGACAGTTTTGATAACATGGAGAAAGGCTTAGAGAACCTCATTGGCAGATGCAACAGCAGGGCAAAGTACAAATACCATCCCCACTGCCGCTCACTCCCAGCCTGATGGCACATTAGGTGCTCATGATTGGCTGTCGTTTTGCAGAGGCACTGAGCCGATCCAGCAAAGCAGGAGAGGGAACAGGAGGGAGCTACAGTTGCGGCCATGCGTGTTCAGAGACACCGAGCTAAAATAAGAGTCCACAGAGAAACACGTAGAGAGAGGAAGGAGGCTGGATTATTCCTGCCACATTCACCCTTCCCCACTAATAAGGTTCTTTCTCCCTCTTTGTGTGCAATTTCCACTGGGAGAGGCTGGCTGGTTTCCATAATTCAGTGCAATAGCAGACAGGATCCTGAGAGCTCACAGACTATTTCAATGGCACGGCAGAATGGATTCTCCAGGGAGGGGACAAGCCTACAACAGAGGTGAGGGTCCAAGCCCTGCAAAGCCCGAATCCTTTTTATGGCATTGGGCCCAATCCAAAGCCAACTTGAAGTCAATACAAAGACTCTGACTGGTTTCAAGGAGCCTTTCATCTGGACAGGATAATTATTTTTTGCCTGTTTCAATTTCCTTTACCCACCCCCAAAATCAGTGGCAGCAGGTAATTAGGGGTATAGAGAATTAAGCACCACTTTAATCCCCTCTCCTTAATTTCATTCTTCAATTAAAAATGCTTTATGGTAAATGCCTCTCTTTCCCCCTCTCTCTAACAGAGCACTTGAGAGACCAGCAAATTTGATCCCATTCAAGGCCCAGCAGGTCTGTATCATTATGCCCATTTTACAGATAAGAAGTGATTTGCCTGAGGGGTAGGCCAGGGCAACCTGAGAGCTGAGCTCCCTTGCATCCCAGCCTGCGGCAGCTAGGAGTAGCCAGAGTAAAGGCATACTTCCCCCATCCCTTTCTACATGGGCTGAGAAGAAAAGTTGAAAGAACTGGGCATGTTTAGTACAGAGAAGAGAAGGCTGAGGGGGAACATGAGACCAGCCTTCGCATATGTCAAAGGTTGTCATAAAGAGGCTAATGAACAAGTGTTCCATGTCCCCTGAGGGTAGGACAAGTAGTAAAGGGAGATTTAGATAGGAGGAGAAACTTTCTCCACTATAAGGATAGTTAAGTACCAGGACACGGTACTAAGAGAGGTTGTGGAAGCACCATCATTGGCGGTTTTTAGCAACAGGTTAGACAAATATCTGTCAGGGATAGTCTCTGTTTACTTGGTCCTGCCTCAGCACAGGGGGGCTGGACTAGATGACTTCTCAAGGTCCCTTCCAGCCCAGCTCCATGATTGTATCGCCTGTACCGCAGGCTACAGTACATACAGCCACTGATGCACCTGACAAAGGTTCCAGGGGATGGACTCCGGCTATTTTACAATCCCTCAGTGCCAGTGTAACTCAAAGTCACAGAATAAGCCTAGGGAAGAACTGGGCACTGAACTATGAGCTTTGGCGTCCCAGTCCAGAGCCTTAATCACAAACGCATCCTCTGTCTCATACCGTAAGGGGCACGTATTTAAAAGAGCTGTGGGCTAGTGCCTTCTTGTAGGGGCATGAATTATGCCCAGAGTTTTACTCCTGAAAAATGATTTGTGACTAAAAAGCTGTGCATCAAGCCTCCAGTGACTCCGGGAGTGAGCAATCAGGTGCTGAAAGAGTTAAATACCCAGCGGCCACCCAATCCCTCCACTGCCCCCCCGGTGTGGAGCCTGGGACTTCTCCCCACAAACAGGCACAGACATACCCAATAGGAGACCGGGCAGTCACCTCAGGGGAGGCACTGTCCCCTTGACCTCCTAGCAAGCCCAGGAGTGGGAAGCTGAGAGACATCCAGGGAAAGTGACTAGCCCACGGTGGGCAATACAGATCATGGGTGAGTGCTCAGCAGTGGCGATGGGCCCATCTGGGCTGAGATACCCATGGGAGTGTCTGTCACAGTGTCAGTTACCTGTATTCCCTTCATGGTCCATTCCAGGAGTGCCCAGTCAGGGTTCAGGGCTCCAGCAGTCACTTGTGTCTGGGCAAAGACCCTTGTCCCACTCCCTTCTGACCATGGGCTTTATGACTATATAGTTCCCTGCCTCACACTGCAATATCCCCAACAAGCCAGTCTATGGGTATGGCTACACTTGCAGCTGTACAGCTCCTGCGGCAGCACTTTGAAGTGCGAGTGTGGTCGCGGCGCCAGCGTGGGAGAGAGCTCTCTCAGCGCTGCAGGTACTCCATCTCCCCGTGGGGATTAGCTCGCAGCGCTGGGAGCCGCGCTCCCAGCGCTGGGGCACTGTTTACACTGGCGCTTTGCAGCGCTGTAACTTGCTGTGCTCAGGGGGGTGTTTTTTCACACCCCTGAGCAAGAAAGTTGCAGCGCGCTGTAAAGCGCCTGTGTAGCCAAGGCCTATGTAACCACCAGCACCTGTGCATTGCTTTCTCTCCCATGACAATGACAGTGTTTGTACAGCTCTTCCAAGCAATCCACAGTGCAAAAGCACTAAAGAGAAAACATATCAAGACAATAACCAGATTTAAACCCACTCTAAACAGGGGGCGGAATGTCTCTGGAGTTGTGTAGTCTCAGTGACACCCCTTAATCACTACCCACTGTTTTCAGTTCCCGGAGGACCCAAGAAGGGAAACACAATCATGCATAAACCATTCATGAATTTAATGCAATGGTCTCCAAAGACACTGCATGTGGTTGCAATACCTGTCATAAGGGCTGCCCTACAGACATCACAGATGATAAATAGATTAGATAGTGGTACCACCAAATTTACACCAGTCTTACTTGACTGGAATGACTCTGGATTTACACTAATGCAACTGAGATCCCAGTTTAGCCTCTTATATAAGTGATTCCACATGACTTCCCAACTGGATAACGATAGGCCATGTACGTGGTAAAGGATATGCCCAAATTTAAGAGTGGCCCAGAGGTCACATGGTATTATTTCTGCTTCTTGATTGGATGAACTGGAGTCAGGAACATGATGCCAAAGGACACAATATTCCGTGAATATTTTGTAAGAGCCACTGGAAATTGGCAGTTTCCACAAACCTTGCTGCACATGACCTCAATGAGGGAAGCAAGCAGCACAGGGGCACAAACCCAGGCCCAGGGAACA
The DNA here is from genome assembly GCF_007399415.2 of Gopherus evgoodei. Classification (NCBI taxonomy): domain Eukaryota; kingdom Metazoa; phylum Chordata; order Testudines; family Testudinidae; genus Gopherus; species Gopherus evgoodei. The sequence continues at coordinate 7,325,298 of NC_044340.1, read as the reverse complement.
TGCTTACAAAACTCAGATGTATGCGCACAAAACATTATTTTCAGCAGCATTCCCCCAACTCTTGCCTGGACACCAATCCACTCATTTGATAAGCCTCACGGGTGTGTGACATACTTTGCTGAAATGCAACCAACAAGCAAAGAAAGAAATCAAGACAGAAAGAATGATTGAATTTCTTGGCTTCTCTTCGAAGCAGAAAGCCCTTCAAACATGCGCATGGACGGGAACAGGGAAAGCAGCAGACAGCTACAGCTACTGAACAGAAAAAAAATCTACAGGCATGGACAAGGGCAACATCCCTCATTCAATCAGGCCTCCTGCTGCTGCAGAAGGAACCTATGCTTACACTCCTGTATATATTTTTTTTATTTTTATTTTTTGCCTGAGTTCTTGTTTCCTTGGGCTGTCTTGGATGATAGACAGAAAAAACTGCAATAGGAAAGCTCAGCATGGTAGAGCATTAAGGTGAACTAAAAGCAAGCGGCATGGCTGAGTGCTTTAAAGTTAGCCCTGTAGTAGAGAAATTAGTTGTTTATTCCCTGCAGCTGCCCCATGAACTTAAAATTCTTTCCATTCCTGCAAACTTTGGGGTAGTTCCTGGCTCTGAAGCTCAGTAAATTAGGTGCACAGCTCCTAGTCATGTTAGGGGCAGGTCGGGGCTGGAGATGCCTCCTTTGCAATTGTAAACATGACAGGGGGTCAATTTGTGACTTTGCCAGGGTGCCAGTTTGTTAAATAACTAACAAACTAGGTTTGCCAATCTATAATAGAATTCACTTGGATGATCCCTTTGGATTGAGTCCCTGGAGCATTAGCTTACTAGGTTAACGCTGGGTTCTTTTCTGATCAACTGTTAACTTGAACGATGTTTCTCAAAATCAGGATGCTCGCTTATTCCTAATCAGCCAACAATTTATTAATTCGCCCAGAACCACGTAAATATGGAATCAACAGTTCACCAAGCCAATGTGTACGCAATTGGTTGTGTTGCTACCCACAAAACAGACCTGCAAGCAATTATCACAGAGTAGAGGCTCAGCACTTACATCAAAGAACAATGAAAATTACCAAGATGTCTTATTACCAAGTCTCAGTTCTTTATCATACTTCCAAGGGTGCACTTGTCTTTACAGCACTCTGAAGAGTGTGGTTACTTCTCTTTGAAGAGACCAATCCAAAAGGGACAAGTTTAGAATATTAAGAACAATTGCTTCGAGTTATTGTTTTCAATCTCTCGTAGGCCAATTTGGACTTACAGAGAAGTTAGAATCAAATAGATGGTTACTTGAGGTCTCACTAGAGTGCAGACTCAGCAAGATAACCTACAGCTATTTATATTAAAGAATAGAAGGGAAAATGTTATCTTTGAGATGAAATCTCACCACTTCTTATCCTCTTAACCTTGGGATGGGGGGAGATCTTCCACATGCCTGGTCCAAGCGTCGGTCGCACTTGGGATTCTGCAGCTTTCTGTGCTCAGTCACTTTCTCAGAGCATATGTCAACTTGATTTTATATACCCTCATTTCAGGGCTCAATGGAGGGAGGTCATCCTTCGATTCCTACTGGACATGTGCCAAGTGAGTCCTCAGATTTCAGTTCTCTTAACTTCTCTGCTGCTTCCATCGATATCCAGCAGATGGCTGTGATGTGTAGCACATTTGCTTTATGCGTTTCTTGTCGGAGGCATTTTTAAGTGTGTTTCGTTTCAAAGATTTTATTTCATTATTTGCTCCCGCTATCAATCGAGATCACCTTTTAAAAGCAATTTCTCTTAATATCCCATAGTTATACCCTAGTTTACATCTTTCAACATTTCTCCTTTCTTTTGCCAAACAATTCCTATTACTTCCAGAGTGCAACAATTATTCAAAATGATGACCAACAAAATCTTTATTACCTTCTAAATTTTGGGGACCTATACCATACATTCTTTGATCATACTAACCATTTCACATTATTTAGGATTTGCAATAAAACAAGAGACATTTTTTCATATACAGAAGGATGTAAATCTGACTCACAAGGCAAATAAATGTGCCAATTCTAATTTGGGGTGAAAGATGCATTATTTGTGATATATATGATTTACAAGGAAACAATGCATAGTTTATAATTTGGGGTGAAAACATATGGCTTGGATTTTTTGACCTTCAATCCTACAGCTGCATTTCTAGTTTGTTTACCTTGCAGCTTCCCTCACCCACCTCTTCTTGATCCATTCAACATTTGAAAAGGAAAGCAGGGTGTGACACTGTCACATAGTCCACTCACCACTAGGGTCACCTCCTCCTGACAGATCTGGGAATTAGCTCCTTCCAGGGTCTGTGCCAATCTCTCCATCCATCTCTGCAACTCCCGATTCTCCTTCCTTGCAACTTGGCCCTCCAGACAGGTCACTAGGGTCCTCCTCTTCTGGGATAGCAAAGTATTTTAGGACAAATTGTCTAAGGCAGTCTGCTCTCCACTGTCTGTTCTGAGCCATGACCCCATTGGCTGGTAGGAGAACCCAGGCCCGCCCTTTTCTCTGGGTTCCAGATCAGGGGTCTTCTTCAGCAGCCAAGGTCTGCACTATCCCATGACTTGCTGGTTTCCCCTGAAGCTTTTTCTGTCTTTCTGGCTCTAGGTTTGCCATCCACACAACTCCCTCCTCTCTGAGAGTAACAGTAGGGTGCTTGCTCCTGTGCCCCCAAACACTCCTCCCTTCTCCAGGGGAGTAACTACAGATTCCTTCCCTGTAGCCTCCAGCTTCTTGCAACTCCTGGGCTTTATACAAGCCTCTCCCCTTCCCATCCAGCTGAGCCTCATCTAATTAATCCCTGCTCCCTGGCTCTTCCTCTAGGTGCAGCCCCGCTAGCCACCATAACCCTTTCAGGCCTAGGATGGAGTGGATACCCCATCACAGACACTTATTTAGTAACTAGGAATTTTTTTAGCTAGGTTGGGAGGGAGAAAGACATTGATACATATGCAAATAATGAGACATTCTTGCCTACGAGATAAACCCTCACTTAGCCATCTTTGTTTCTATAGTTGGGGAGGGGAATGGCCAACCGTGGGTGATCTGTGGGTCCTTAGAGCAAGTGTCTCATGTGATGTGGACCATTTTCTTATTGTCTTAATAGGTGGATCCTATTCGGAGATAAGCAGAGGTGGATAGTTTTTCTAATTTGTGAGGGCCAGAAGGAATCACTAGTTATTAATCATTCCAGGCACATCAATCTTGTATATCCCATACACAATGCTAAGCATAGCCGAGATGACAAATGTGGAAAAGGGGGCTGAATCCACTAGCCCATTCCAAACTAAGCTACATACTCACAGAGGCCAAAAATCTCTCCCCTGTTGGGGATGGGGCGGGGTCTGAATTGTTAACAACGAGTGAATTCCAAAATAATGCGACATGAAAGCCCAGTCTAAGCCTTTTTACCAATTGTGGCTGCTTCAAGGGCTCCTCCCTCAGTCCTGCCCAGCCCACACCCTACATCCATTCTCCTGCATCTGACGAAGTGGGTATTCACCCACAAAAGCTCATGCTACAATACATCTGTTAGTCTATAAGGTGCCATAGGACTCTTTGTCACTTTCTCGTAAAAGAGCCACTCCCCCACTCCTTATATGGGATGGGTGACAAGTCACCTCCTGTAGCAAGTCAGCAGAACCCAAATAACCCTTACCCAGTAGGATCAATACCTGGCAACACAGTAGGGTTTTTCAGGCACCACTCACCCGTTACAATATAGTGAGCAGGGAAACTAAAGAAATGATCATGTCTAGTTTAGGACTCCTCGAAGCCGCAGCAGGGGATGTACATACAGCCTGTGGATATTAAATGCAAGGCTGGAGCAATTCCAATCTTTTATCTACAAAGTGCACTGGTCACATCATACTGGTTAAAACTAAGAGCAGGTTTCCACCCTTGCTAGCAGTTTTGTCAGCTCTTTGAAGGTTGGCTGGCTTTGCTCAGCCTGGTCCAGCAGACCCAGGACTGAAGATTGTAGTGTGTACTCTGCAGTTGCTCCCTTGGGCTCATTTTCCTGTGCAGCTGTGCTCTCCTGTTTTATGTACATTCACCCAGTTTTGGCTTCCTACTCTCCCATTTTATTACCACCATTTCCTTGTGCTCAGCAATGCATGCTCAGGTACCTAATGATCCAAAGCCGTCTGCATCTGATTGCGCTGCTTCTCATTACTTGCAATGGGAATCATCTGCAAACCTAGGGAATCGTGTGTATTCAGTGCCATAATCCAAGCCATTTGGAAAAAAATGAAGGCATTAATGTGCCTGGGCTTAACCACGGGCTGATGACATTCTCTGCAAATAGAGAGAGAACAGGGGTTCCAGACACATAAGCTGACAAATGGGAATGTTTAAGTAAATCAAATAAAAATCAAATAAAAGCCAGAAAACAGCATAGGGAAGAAATCCCAAGAAGTTGCCTTAATCTCAGAGATATGGCTGCAGGGTTGCTAGGAGACTGTCCCTAATGAAGAAACTGCATCAGCAGCTCAGGGAGCAAATTACCTGTGCTTAGAACAGTGAGAAAGAACTCCAAAATGTATATATGCCTGGTGTTGAGGAGGATGTTAAATGGCAATGTGTGGTTTATAAAACATAGCTGGGTGAGTCCCAATTCTCCTTTCCCACAAATGTAGATCAGGAGTCACTCCTCTGAAGTCCAGGAGTGAGAGGAAGGATGATCTTGAGGTTAAGTCATTCATGAGAACTGGGTTCAGTTCTTGGCTATGCAGCAGGGCAAGTCACTTTGGGCTTGTCAACATTACCTACTGGATTGGCGGGCAACGATTGATCCAGCAGGGGTCGATTTATCGCGTCCAGTCTAGATGTGATAAATCAATCTCCAAGTGCTCTCCCATCGACTCCGATACGCCACCAGGGTGAGAGGCGCAGGCGGAGTCGACGGGGGAGTGTCTGCCGTTGACTTACCACAGTGGTAAGTAGATCTAAGTATGTCGACTTCAGCTACGTTATTCACGTAGTGTAATAACCTCATGAGTGTAAACTAGGCCTCAGAGTCAGACTGTGGCCAACAAGGGATGTACTGGAGAATCAGACCTCCCACAAAGCAGCTGAAATGGGCCATCCTGATTACCAGTACAAAAGTGATTTTTCCTCCTGCTGATAGTAGCCCACTTTAATTGAATTGTCTTGTTAGAATTGGTAAAGCAACTACCATCGTTTCATGTACTATGTATATATATATCTTTCTACTGTATTTTCCACTCCATGCATCTGATGAAGTAGGTCTTAGCCCACGAAAGCTTATGCCGAAATAAATTTGTTAGTCTCAAAAGTGCCACAAATATTCCTCATTGTTTTTGCTGATACAGACTAAAACGGCTACAACTCTGGACCCTATAAAAGAGAAATGCCCAGCATATATGTAAACAGTTAATAGATAAGGCATCAGTAGTTAGTGCTCAAGAACAAGCACATGTGCAGCTCTTAAACTGGTGGTAGCACTGGGATACACCCAAACACTGGGACCATACTATGCCATGCTTTGTTATGCAAGGATTCCAGACTACATGCTACTGGCCTGACATGGTAATGGAGGATGGGATAAGGCTGCCCTCCTCAGAAACCTTTTGCAAAGGCTTTCAGAGTACATCCAGGAGAGCTTTATGGAGATGTCCCTGGAGGACTTCCACTCCATTCCCAGACACATTAACAGACTTTTCCAGTCGCTGTACTGGCCGCGAATGCCATGGCAAATTAATCATTAAACACGCTTGCTTTTAAACCGTGTATAATATTTACAAAGGTACACTCACCAGAGATCCCTTCTCTACCTGGCAAGTCCAGGAGGCAGCCTTGGGTGGGTTCGGGGAGTACTGACTCCAGGTCCAGGGTGAGAAACATTTCCTGGCTGTCAGGGAAAACGGTTTCTCCGCTTGCTTGCTGTGAGCTATCTTCAACCACCTCTTCATCATCTTCCTCGTCTCCAAAACCCGCATCCCTGTTGTGTGCTACTCCATTGATGGAGTCAAAGCCCAGGGGTAGGATAGTTGTAGGGGAACCTCCTAGAATGGCATGCAGCTCGTCATAGAAGCAGCATGTCTGGGGCTCTGACCTGGAGCTGCCATTTGCCCCTCTGTTTTTTTGGTAGGCTTGCTTTAGCTCCTTAAGTTTCACATGACATTGTTATAGCCTCTGTCCTTCTTCCCTTGGAGATTTTTTCAAATGTTTGGGCATTTCATCTTTTGGAACGGATTTCTCATAGCATGGATTCCTCTCCCTACACAGTGATCAGATCCAGTACCTCCCGTTTGGTCCATGCTGGAGCTCTTTTGCGATTCTGGGACTCCATCATGATCACCTTTGCTGATGAGATCTGCATTCACTTGCAGATTGCCATGCTGGCCAAACAGGAAATGAGGTTCAAAAGTTCACGGGCCTTTTCCTCTCTTCCTGACCAGTGCATCTGAGCTGATAGTGCTGTCCAAAGCAGTCACAATGGAGAACTCTGGAATAGCTCCCGGAAGCCAATACTGTTGAATTGCAATCACACTACCCCACACTACCTCAAATTCAATCTGGCAAGGTTGATTTCAGCGCTAATCCCCTCATCGGGGAGGAATACAGAAATCCATTGTAAGAGCCCTTTAAGTTGAAAAAAACAGCTTTGCCGTGTGGACAGGTGCAGGGTTAAATCGATATAACACTGATGAATTTGACCTAAACTCGTAGTGTAGACCAGGGCTGAGTCAGGATGGGAAAACGAGAAGTCTATGCCTGGAATTTCCTACCCACCTACAGGCAAGTGAGCAGAGAAGGCTGGGGATTGCTCCACCCCAAGGGCACTGGCCAGCACAAGTGAGCTGGCAGGGAAGTAGAGTTTGTGATCTGTCATTGGTAGGGCCAGTAGCAATTTACTTCATCTTGGTGGCATGGTAGGTACCGCACAACTGCTCTGTCCCTTCCACAGGGGCTAGAGATAACAAGACAATTGAGCCCTGATTATCTCTGTACCTCAGAATCCCTTGTGTAAAACAGGGATTTTGCTATTCTTCCATCTCCCAGATGTGCAGTAAAGATGCATTCATCAGTGGATTCTCAGGCGGCCAGAAACTAGAATGGAGGCTTCCATGAAAGTAACCAGATAGATAGAGGAAAGAGACCCAGGCTCGATGCATAAGTTACGCTCCTGGACAGCAATGTGCTGTTTCAATCAGGAGAATGAATGAGTTTAAAGAAAGAGGAAAGGAAGTGCAGAGAAAAATCCAAACCTCCTTCCTCAGACTGCTTTTACTTAACAGTTTAGGTCAGTTTCAACTCGGTCACAAGGATTTGTGTATCTTCAGAATAAAGTCTTTAATCGGCTGATGGATATGAAAAAATAAATTACAGTGGCAAAATGTAATAAACGTTAAAGGGAAAATGATGAGGGTAATATAAGTACATTGATTTAACTAGGATGATATAGAGGAATTGTCTCTTTTATAGGTTTCTAGATGTCTATTAGTGGCTCAATATTAAGGAATAGGGCTGTTCTCTTGATATACTTAAGAACTGTCAGTAATTCCTATTTCACAGTCTACTGCTTCAATTCAGAAAGTGTGTTCCAGCCCTGGCGACCCCATCCCAGGCTCGCTGGAGTGTGACTGCCTGCCAGAGGTTTGCTTTCAGGCAGCCATCAGGGTATGCAGCTATATTATTCAAAATTGTGTTGTGTTTAAAAGGAGACAATGGCTTCCAGCCCTTCCCACCCCTTTGCTCCCTGTAGGACTGCAGTGTCATTTGTTTTAATAACGCCTCGTGCTGGCTTCATTATGTCAGGATCGACTCCTGTCACAAGCAGACCATCCCTGCAGTCAAGGGAGGGAATGGAGAAGGCTGTTTCTGGAAATCCAGTAGAGCTTGTGGAATTAATTAATCCGAAGTTGCTCAGATGGCTGATGGAGAGTCTCCCTAGGGATAAGGGGCCAGACTGGGATCTCAGTTGCACTGGTTTAACACTAGGGTCCTTCCAGTGAAGTCAGTAGAGTGACACCAAATTTACAGCAGCATAACAGAAAACAGAATCTATCTATCTATCTATCTATGTCTGCCTGTTTACTTACCATTCCTCATACACATCTATCTATGTATCCCTATACACCCCCTCTATCTAATATAATCTATCTATCTATCTATCTATCCCACTCATCCTTCCTTGTAATATCTCACAGGAACAGTTTTTTTAAGTATATGGGCACCTAATGGGATTTTGATAAACACCTAGGGACCAAACACCAACCGATTTAGGTGTCTAGGTGCAATTTTAGGTGTCTAAAAACCTTTGAAAATCTGGCCATCAGTGTCTAATTGGTCCAAGACTTGGGATTTTGTTAGGTGTCTGCTCTTACCTTCACCCTTTCCCAGATGAGCTGCAAGTCCAGACCCTACTAAGGAACAAAGGGAAGTTTCCATTGTAGTGTGGCTCCCAGGGCGTCGGTTTGACACTCTGTCCCTGGAAAGATTCGCTCAGGGAGTTGGCAGCAAGTCACTCTATTGTCTTGGCCTGATCTTCTGGGCAAGGTTGCTCCCAGCAGGTAGGGTGGCAGTCAGCCAGATGAAGTGACGCCAAAGGCTAATCCACCCTTTGGGAAAATATGTTTTTCACTGATAAAAATACAGATGGTGGTCCAGGTTTTCAAAGAGGCAGTATTGTTTATTAATGGAAGCACAGGTCTGTGACTGAGGATCTCTGGGTTCTGTTTCTCAGCTCTGCCACCAATTTTCTATAGGACTTTGAGCACAGTACTGTACCCTATCCCGTGCCTCGGTTTTCCATTCTGTGGCATGGGAATACTACTGATGTTGCAGGGCTGTGGCAAGGTTACATTTATTTATGTTTGTACAGCACCTTGAGAGCCTTTGAATGGAAACTGCTCTCAGCATGCACATTATTGGTAAGGGCATACACATTTTCCCAAACAGACATTGGAGAGAAATAGAACAAAGGAATTATTCTGTTTTGTTCCATAAAACCATCCACAGAGGGGCACATCAAAATCCACAGTCCTCCCATCAGGAATCAAAAGACAGGAAATACCCACTGAAATCAGAGGATTAAGCTGGAGCAAATAAAAACATCCCACATTGTGCCTTGAAATGTACTTGGCTTCTTCTCTAGCGAAAGGAGTGAATTGCAAAGGCAGGGCTGTTTTAGAGACACTAGGCAATGCTGAGCTAAGAGAATGAAAGCCGGGCAAGAAATTCTGCTCTCTTCTATTTATGTTTTTACACCACGCCCATCATCCTGGCATCTTGGTCACTTGGGTCATCTAACCTGACCTAATTTCCACTCCACTTCTCCCAACTTAATTACCATCAAGCTGCTCTCGACACTGATGCAGCCCCCACTGCCTCCCACTGGTCGAAAGGTGTATAGTTCCTGAGTCACGCAACTGATACAATACCCATGTTCTCTGTGAGCTCATAAAGAACGTCAGTCATTTTCCTTTGCAGTTTTCCACTGTCAGACAAGCTCACTAAAGTTGCAGCTGACCTATATCCTCTCCTGGTTTGATAAGTCTCAGGATATACCTAGAACAGAACTGGCTGAAACTCAGAAATTCTATTTCATGGGGAACTTCTACATTTGTTTTCATGCCAAATTGGAACAAAATCCAAACATTTTCAAAATGTCCATGAAATGGAATGTCCAAAAAGTTTCATTTCAGAAAATTTCTGTTTTAAAAGATCAACAGTTTGTTTAGATGGTTATTTGATGGATTATTTTCATATTTATATTATTGTTGTGTTATTTTGTGACATGCTAATAGTAGTAGCACATCATGTAGAATGAATAAGACCTAATGTAACCGTTAAAATACAAAGATCAGAAGATTTGATTTGATTTTTTTAAACTTTAAGGGCAGCTGCTACTTAGAACCAATTGAAACATTCTATCTTCTTTTCTAGATCAAAGTGTATCTATGAGTCTATGAGTCTATGAGTCACTCATAGACTCTATGAGTCTATGAGTGTTGGTGTTGTAATGAAATGGTTTGACGTTGCCAAAATCTGTTTCAACAGGTATTTTTGACCAACTCTACACTGCAGGTGGTCTGGAATTTTCTATCACATAATTTTTTCAATAGAAAATGCTCTTTCCACAAAATTTATTTTTTTTCCTCAGGAAAATGCTGATTTTGTCAAAACTTCTTAATTTTCCATCAGGAAAACTAAAACAAAACATTTCATTTGGTCAACTTGAATCAAGATTTTGCTTTGCTGAATGGACATGAAATGTTTCATTTTGAGTCACTTCAACATTAAACTGATAGTGCTGCATTGCCTCATGGGTGTTGTAGTTCAGGCACCAGACATTCCCATTCTCTCCTAGGGGTTGAGGTCCATGGCTGGACTACATCTCCCATGTGGTCTCTTCCTTGACCAAACTTCATGGTGCATCATGGACGTCACACATGACATCATTCCTGATCTACACCAATGTGAAAGCAGATTTTAACACTAAAGGCTAATTTGGTGCTTGTGAAAAACATTAGCCTGAAGAGTCGAGTTCTGTATATGCAGAGAACAGGAACAGTAGCAACACATGCTTCCCCCATGCACATCCGCCATCCTCCTCCTTCCCTGTTTCATGAAGGGATTGGGGTAGTCACAGCGCATGACCTCGTAACAGTTATGGTTATTTTCTTTGTGCTGCACCTTCAAACGAATAAGCAATCTGTTGTCTGCAGAAGCGAGCTGCCATTCTGTGAGGCGGCATTGATGCAGTGTGTTACAGAGGGGGCCCCACACTGCACGCTCTCTCCTGGAGACTTGACTGTTGTTCTTTCTTGTCTAGTTACTTCCTTGTGTTTACAATAAAAGTCATTTTTATGGAAAGTACATGGATGGCCTTTGTGAATGGGAACCAGAGACCCCAGTGCAGCAACACAAATTAACTTGAAGTGCATGCTTAAGTTTCAGTGTTCTTGATGCTCAGCTTCTCTGTATGAATTCCTCAGAAGGGCATCCATTGGTATTAATTGTGGTGCTGTGGAAACCTGCTGGTAGTGTGGCTATCTGGCCAGTTTTCAACCATCCTGGCTGGGTCTTTTTAGTGCCTTGGCGATTGCTGATGAAAATGTAAGGGGTTTTCTTTCACTGCACCAACATTCCCTCTGTAAGCAGCATGTGTGTGCAGCATGAAACAATCTTGCAACTGTGGCACATGCATGTCACGTGGCTGGGAGGGGTTGCGGCACCTGGGCCTGCTCTGTGCCCTGGGCCTTCTTTCTGCCAAAATCATAGCAGCTACTCTTGGCACCAGGGACCTGGAAGCAAGAGGGATCTAAATTTGACCAGCAGGGAGGGATGAGATGTGGGGACTGGGGTGAGTGAGGCCAGGGCTCCTGTGTGGGGATGGAAGGAGACTTCCTTGAGGGCTGCAGCACCTGGGATGGGGTGGGTGTAAGGGTGCTGGAAAGACAAGAGGTGAAGAGGCCTTGAGCCACCCCTAGTCTCCCATCTGTGTGAGGGGGGCATAGTGTGTGTAGGTGGAGGCACCTGAGAGAGGAAGAGGCTGGAGAGAGAGGGGTTGGGCAGCAGCCATTTTTTCCTGCATCTTGAAGGTGGCAGCCCTACCTCCTAGATAGGACCTGTAATCACTAGCTTTGATTTCCACAGGTCACTATTTGGCTTTCAGTCACTACTGGCTAGGGCCAGATTTGGGCTACTCATGAGGCAGGTGGACGTTTCCATACCTCTATTACCAGTCCTTAGGGCCAGCCATTCCCCGTGCTGAAGACTCTGGAGCTACTGTAATGTGTCCCATGAGGGTGTGAAGTCCAGCAACAAGTCTTTATTAGCTTGAGAGCTCCCTAACTGATTAGCTGCAAGCAAGATAATGGAATAGCTGATATGAGACTCAATCAATGAAGATTGAAAGGAGAGTAATATAATTAATGTTAATCAACAAGGGTTTGTGGAAAATAAACCCTGTCAAGCTAACTTGGTATCCTATTTTTTAGAGAGACAAGGTGGGTGAGGTAATATCTTTTACTGGACGAACTTCTGCGTAAGCTCAAAAGCTTGTCTCTCTCTCACTAACAGAAGTTGGTCCAATAAAAGATATTACTTCCCCCACCTCGTCTCTCTAATATCCTGGGACCAATATGGCTACAACAACACTACATATGTCTTTTTTTTAAAGATTACAAGCTGGTTAATAAAGGTAGTAGTGTTGATGTAAGGCATTTGACTTGGTACCGCATGGCATTTTGATGAAAAAACTAAAACGATATAAAATTGACACAGCACACATTAAACTGATTAAAAGCTGGCTAACTGATAGGATTCAAAATGTAATTGGAAATGGAGAATCATCATCGAGTGAGTGTGTTTCTAGTGGAGTCCTCCACAGTGATGAGCTGCCAAAATATTAACAACCGGTTCCCTCCTCCTCACCCCATGAGGGGTTCATGCCCCTGCCGGGACTCCTGTCCCATCCACTCCCCCACGTTCCTTGACAGCCTCCCCCGCCGGACCGCTGCCCCATCCACCCCCCTTCCCTGTCCCCTGACTGCCCCCTGCCACCCCATCCAACCCCTGCTCCTTCCTGACTGCCCCTCCGGGACCCTTGCCCCCATTCAATCCCCCTGTTCCCTGCCCTCTGTATGCCCCGACACTAATCCACCCCCCCCAATTCCCCTGCCCTCTACCCAACACCCACTCCATGCTCCCTGCCCCCTTACCGTGCTGCCTGAAGTTGGAGGGCTGGGCCACTCGGCTGGGGTTGGGACCGGAGCCGGGGTGCTCAGTCGGGGCCAGAGTCGGGGCGCCCAGCTGGCCAGGGCCGGGCCGGAGCCGCAGCTGCGCTGCCTGGCCGGACGGTCCTAGGGGCCAGGCGGGAGCCGCGCCACCCGGGGATGGGGTCGGAGGCCAAGCCAGAGCCATGCAGTGCCTGAAGCCCTTCTCACACCCCCGCACCCCTGCCCCAGCTCACCTATGGGAAGCCGCTGCTTCCTTCTCAGCTCTCCCAGGCTTCCCGCTCAAACAGCTGATTCGCAGGAAGCCGGGCGGGAGGGGGAGGAGAAGCCTCGGGAGCGTTCAAGGGAGGAGGTGAGGTGGAGTGAGGTGAGCTAGTGCTGGGGGAAGGGTAGGGAGCTGCTGGGGCTTTTGTTAAATTTAAAAGCCCTTTTTGAACCAGTTGTCCCCCGCTGGACAACTGGTTCTAAAAGGGCTTCTAAATTTAACAACCAGTTCCCGCGAACCGGTGGGAACCGGGTCCAGCTCACCACTGGTCCTCCAGGGACTGGTTGTTGATTCTACGCTATTTAACATTTTTACCAATGACTTGGAAGAAAACATAAAATCACCATTGATAAAGTTTACAGATGACACGAAAATTGGGGAGGACAGGTCACTCATACCGAATGATTGCTTGGTAAGCTGGGCACAAGCAAACAATATATGGCTAAATGCAAATGTATATATCTAGGAACAAAGGATGCAGGCCAAGCATACAGCCTAGGGGACTCTATCCTGGGAAGCAGTGACTCTGAAAAAGATTTGAGGGTAGGGGTGGATAATCAACTGAACATAATCTCCCAGTGTGACGCTGAGGCCAAAAGAGCTAATGGGATCCTGGGATGCTTTAACTGGGGAATCTCAAGTAGGAGCAGGGAGGTTATTTCACCTCTGTCTTTGGCATTGGTGTGTCCTCTGCTGGACTCCTGTGTCCAGTTTTGATGCCCACAATTCAAGAAGAATATTAATAAATTGCACAGGGTTCGGAGAAGAGCCACAAGAACGATTAAAGAGCCACAAGAATGATTAAAGGGTTAGAAAAAAGATGCCTGTGATAGCCTCAGAAAGCTCAATCTATCCCCAAGACTGAAACCACCTGGTTTATGAATGAAGAGCCAAAGATGGTTTCATTGAACCAGCTTATTGAACTCTTGTTCCTGCTGTCTGTCTCTCCTCTTGACCTCTGCAGAGATAGTTATGTCTGAGTCAGCATCCCAAGAGGACTGATAACATCATTCATTAATCTGTCCAACTCTTCAGTAAGGGAGGGATTTTTATGCTCCTCTTTCCAAATCATTACAATATAGCTCAAAGAGATAGATTTTTCTTGCCCATTTGTATCTGGCCTGATTTATGCTCATGTGGCTGTTCGCAGAAAGTAAGAAATAAAATTTGTTTCAGATGGGAAAAAGGAGAGGGTTAGGTCAGCCGATCAGACAGCAAAGAAAATACCATGTCATTTCTGGGGAACAATTACAAGATTCACATACCAAATCATTGGCTGAATAAATAGAGCTGGTCAAATTTTTTGGCGCACAAAGGCTTATTGGTTAAAATTGGCCTTTTCCCCAAAGACAAATCTTTTCACAAAAAATGGTCACTGACATTATTCACATTTTCTGGTTTTCTTGAAATTTTCCATGACTATTTTTTAACTAACATTTTTTACCTAAACCATTTCTTGAAATTTTCATTTACAGAAAAGCATTTTCTTACTGAAAATTGGAGTGTTGGTAAACAAAACGTTTCAGAAATAATGTTGTTAAAAATGTTGATACAAATTTTGGTAAAAATATGGAAAATGTCACAAAAATGGAAAAATCATTTTGGAACCCTGAAAAATGGGGAAAAAATCAAGTAACACTTTTCCTGTTTTCTGACCTGCTGCACTCTCTAAGGCCTGGCTCTTCTGATGACCTCCATGCAAGACAACCCTTTGGGTTTCTACATAGCCCCAGAGAAGCCCAGGGCCTCCATGTAAGTGCAAGGTTCTGCATGCACAGAATTCATTGCAGGAATGGGGCCAAGACTAGTCCATAAACAACCCACAGTATCACATGTGTAAAAATTACTCATTGCACAAGTTTGCATAACAAACCATTTTTAAAACTCATGTTGCAATTGTGGACAACTCATGAACAAGATAAAAGAGCTAAATTCACTAAATAAATGGTTTGAATTGATTTGACAAAAACTACAGCCATAACTGAATTTCCTGCAGTTTCAGTAATCTCTTTCACATTGTTTGAATGTACTTTGTGTGTTTGTGCGTCTTTTTCTTTTATTAAAATTAATACTGAAAAAAGTAGTGCAATTGTTCTGGGATTTGTCTGAGGTTCTCTTACCTTCTTCCTGCCACTGGATCACATTCAGAATTAGTTTCTGTTTGAATTCCTTGAAATCTGCACACCCAGAACGTGCATTGCAACCCCATTTGGAGTAATTAGAATGATGCACTTTGGTTTGATAAATACAGCATCCATTTAGCTACACTGAGTGTATTATTTTTTGATGGTTTATGTGGATTCTTGATCCCTTATTCCAGCCTTGACTGTTAATGCCTAAGGGTATAGTTTTAGAGAGGCTGCTGCTAACCAAGACCATGGTTTCTACATTCAGTCTAGCCTGCAACAGAAAATGGTGGGCGTTTCCCCTTCCCACACTTTCCCTCCCCCTGACTTTTCCCCTCATCTTCTCCTGGGTAGCACACCTACATGAAAGGAAAATGCCTCTGGTACCCAAGCAGAAATATCTCCTTTCTCCTGCAAAGACAGTTTCTATGCACCTCCTCCAAAATGGAAGCCCATGGAAAGACTCCCGTTGATTTCACTGAGCTTGGAGCAGGCCCCATATCCTGGTGGCTAGGAGGGCTAGATCAAGGGGTGCCCCCATTTTGAAGTCCATTCATCCCACTAGGAGCACCTGCCCACAGTAGCAGGGCCAGCCAGAGAGGCAACACACATTGAGGTCCACCTCTCACTTGGAGCCCTGCTTGCTAATCTTAAGGTTGGTGTGATCCTCTGCTCCCTACAGGGCTCATTTCAGTGAGGAGCAGGAGCAGTGTAGTAGGGTAGGAGAGGAAGAGGAAATGGAAATTTTAACCCTTGATCTCAGCCCCTTTCTATCAGGCCATTTCTACACTGGGGATTTGTCCCAATTCCAGCCATGAGGTGTAACGGCACCCAGGCAAACTCTTAGGCCAAACAGGCAAGCGAGAAAGGATGGTTTGGTAGTTAGGGCTGTGATGCAGTAGGGAGCGGGGCAGATTGACCTGGGAATGTCATCTAGTTTTACTGGGACTGTCTGCATGGGGGATGGGATAACAGGGGGTGACTTTACTTGAGGGACGATACCTGAGCCTGTAACCTGAGCCAGGAGAGGGCTCCGGGAAACTGGACAAAGGCTGGAGAAGGAGCCGGGGAAGGGGAGGGAGACTGGTGGAAGGGGTTTTTCAGTCTTGGGCTGGCTGGGGAATCAGAGGGAACCCCAAGATTGGGGTCTAAGCTCCCTACCCCCCAGAAGGACCTAACTAAGGAGTCCTGTTTATGCCTACTCTGTTCCTGTTGTCTAATAAACCTTCTGTTCTACTGTCTGGCTGAGTCACAGTGAATCGCAGGAAGCCGGGGGTGCAGGGCCCTGACTCCCCCACACTCCATGACAAGGGCATCGGCCGATGACTCAGGAGCTGTGGGTTCAAGTCCCTACTCTGCCTTTAGGCAGGTCACTTAACCGCTCTGTGACTCAGTTTCCTCTCTGTACAATGGGGATAACAGCACTGCCCTATTTCAGGGATCTGTGAGGGTAAATACATGAGAGGTGCTCAGATGCTAACGGGGGGCACAGAAGCCTGTTAACTAGAGCGACAGATGTAGAAGACCAACCTGAGAGAGGCCTCTGGGTTGCAGCAGTGATGAGCTGTCCTCATGCAAATTATAGCCTTGAGTGCTTTTCCCATCCTGTGCTAGGGGTTTGCAGCAGGACAGCTCAGCTAAGCCCTGGGTACTCAGGGCTGATGCCTGCAGCCTAGGCAAGGCCCTTGTTAGCTTTCTGAGCGCTGGGAACACAAACGCCTGTCCACATCATTCCATGTCTGCAGGTTTAATCCATAATGTGGATCAGCAGGCAGCAAGAGTTCATTTTAATAAAACAAAAGCCCTTTTTAAATTCCAGACATGCTCCAAAAAACCATTGCTCAGAAGCCAGGTGAGTCACCTCACTTTGGTTTTTTTTTTCCAATTCCCATTTCAAACTATCTGGATTGGTTTAGCGGCTGATTGTGGACAATTTAGTCAGAGCGCTAAGTCGCATGAGTAGTCTCACCAGGCTAGATCCTGCAAGCCTTCCTTCCCTTACTGTGCGAGTAGCCCCATTGAAATCAGTGGGACCGTGCTATGTAGGGTACTGATTGATTTGCAATCCCTCGATTCAAGGACGATCTCTACCACGGATTTACATGTGGATCCTGAGATGACTCAGGAGTCCGATCCTGGAACCGCAAATCCACCCGCAGTAGGTACAGACATTTTGTGGCAGGCCAGCTGCCTGTTGGGAGAAAGTTCTTTCTTTTCCCATCCTTCTCTCTCTCTTTTCAGCTTCGAGGGCAAGGCGCTTCTCCTTGAAATGGGCCATGGCCTGATGGAGGATATGGTGCCACTGGGGTCAGTTAGTGGCTTGCTCCTCCCAGCTTGTGATGTCCACATCAGTTTTCTTAAGATAGGCTTTCAGTGTGTCTTTGTAGCGTTTCCTTTGACCACCACGGGATCGCTAACCATGCGTGAGATGAAAGTAAAGGGCTGGTTTTGACAGGCAAGAGTCTGGCATCCGCACACAGTGTCCAGCCCAGCGAAGTTGGTGCATGAGGATCTTTGCTTCAATGCTGGTGACATTGGCTTCAGGGAGGATGCTGGCATTAGTGCGGCGATCTCGCCACTTGACATGAAATATCTTCTGGAGGCATCATTGGTGGTACCTCTCTAGACTCTTGAGGTGCTGTCAATAGGTCACCCAGATTTTGCATCCATAGAGGAGTGTTGGAACAACAATTGTCTTATAGACCTGGATCTTGGTGTCCTGCCGTAGGTCATGGTCCATGAAAATGTGTTGGAGCAATTTCCCAAAGGAAACACTTGCGCACAGGATCCTGTGCTGTATTTCACTGTCAAATTTGTGTTTTGAGAAAGTTGTCTACTGAGGTAGCGAAAGTGCTCAACTGTTTCCAAAGTCTGACCCGCAATGGTGATTTGTAGTGGGCCATGTGCATGGCCTGAAGCAGGTTGATAGAGTACTTTAGTCTTCTCAATATTGAATGAGAGTCCTGGGCTTCAGTAAGCTTATGCAAGAAAATCCAGTATGGATTGAAGGTCGTTCTCAGTGTGCATGAGGATGACACAATCATCAGCATACTGAAGATTAGTAATGGACGCCCTGAAGACTTTAGACTTCAAGTGGAGACATTGAAGATTAAAGAGCTGCCCATCCACTCTGTACTGAATGCCAACTCCACTGGGGAAGTGATCTTCAACGAGGAGCAAAATGATTGCTAAATAGATGGAGAATAAGATTGGGCCAATAACTCATCCTTGCTTAACCCCAGTTTTGATGAGGAAAGGGTCTGTCTCAAGGCCACTACAGAGAACCATGTAGGGTACTACTCAATGTAGAAGTGGCAGACTCCACAGCATGAGAAGGTGCTTGCCAGCGTAAGGCCAGCCTAACCAATCCCTCTGGGCCATTTGAAGTAGGTGGAGGAGTGGGAAAAATACACCTTAGGCCCTGAGAAACTCCTAGCTTATGAAATGTCTTGTAATGCTGAACCTCTCCTAGGAGAACCACACACCTCCTCCCTTCATTACATCAGTGAAAATGGAGGACAGTCCTCAGCTCTAGCATGGTGCTCAGGACAGGGCCCGATAAGTCGGAGAGAGAGCATTTGGGGCCAGACTTTAATGGTATTTAACTACCTAAAGAAAGAGAGAGCCATCTAGCTGGATTTTGAAAATCCAGCTATGCTCCTCGCTGTATCTTTAGGTGCTTATGTCACATTTAGTAGCTAACTTCATCTCTGATCCCTCCCGATCTCATTGAGTGCATCTCTCCAGAGGTCTCACCCTCAGGCTATCACCTTGCTTGGATGGACTCATGCAATTCTCCCACTGTTAGACTGGGCCTGGGGCCTTGGGGTGCAGTCCCTAGTGGTCAGCCATAATTATCTCAGTAGGCTTGCCTTGGGTTCAGTACCTGCATTTCTGTTCCCTCTGGGAGCACTGACAGTGGTATTCAGTGACCAGGCAACCCTCTTAAACGTATTATTTATAGAGTTGGGCAATTGTTTGTTTGTTTTGGTGAATTGCAAGGTCCCCAATAATACATTTTTCTGATCACTGAAACTATTCACAAATCCAGGATGAATTCAGCAAATCATTTTGGCCAAAACAAAACTGATTTTTTATTTTTGCAAACAACTCAATGGTTCATTTGGGCCATTTTGAAATGAAGCATTTCCACGTTTCATTTCAAAATGGTGTTTTGTTTTGAAAATTCTCATTTAAAAAAAAACAAGCAAGGGTTAAAAAAACCTCCCCCTCCCCCCAAAAATGACCTGAAACAAAACAGAAAGCTGAAAAAAATTATTTTGTGTTGAACTGAACTAAATTTGTTTCTGGCTCTTTAAGTTCAGTCCCTGAAATCAATTAGTTACTCATCTCTGATTATTTATTTAAAACAAAAACATCATCAAGAAAACAGATCTTAAAACTATATACCAGTCTATACAGATGCAGCCTCTCCATACCCTGAATCTGAGTGTTCTTCTGAACTGTGTTCCTGGCCTGGCAAAATGAGGCTTCCATCTGCATTAGAGACACAATCAAGCATCCCTGAAGCAAACAGTTTCCCTCATTAGCATATAATTGTCCCGCAAGTGTTTGTTCAG
The DNA here is from genome assembly GCF_007399415.2 of Gopherus evgoodei. Classification (NCBI taxonomy): domain Eukaryota; kingdom Metazoa; phylum Chordata; order Testudines; family Testudinidae; genus Gopherus; species Gopherus evgoodei. Next base: position 7,305,602 of record NC_044340.1, on the reverse strand, counting down.
TGGTTGCTTATCTAGATCCAGTGTGGCAAGTCCCAACTTGTTTCCCCCCCATTAAGCTAGAGCGGAGGATCTCAAACTGGGGATTGGGACCTCTAAGGGGGTCGTGAGATTATTACATAGGGGGGTCGCAAACTCTCATCCTCTACCCCAAACCTTGCTTTGCCTCCAGCATTTATAATGGTGTTAAATATAGAGGAAAAAAAGTGTTTTTAATTTGGGGGGGGGGTTCACACGTGAAAGGAGTCACGAGAACAAAAGTTTGAGAACCAAGAGCTGGAGCAACACATTCATACAGGAACATCTGCTAACCCAATATACTATAACTTTCCCTCACTGAGCAGTTGCATAGAGTGGTCAGAACATTATTACCTCTCACTGTTTGTTTTTGTGAAACATTTCAGTTTCAAAAGAATGGTGTTCTTCAACTGAAACGCTTTCCATCTGAAAAGCTTTGACCAGCTTCACATGAAAAAGAATCCAAGGATGGTTTAGACACAACAAATCCTGCATCTTGGCAAGGGATTAGCCTTGATGACCCTTGTGGTTCCTTCTAACCCTCTGGGTCTAGGATTCGAATCCTGATTCCCACTCCCTGGCTCTAACCACTAGACAACATTCATTTCCCAAAGCTGGGAAAGGAACCCTAGTCCCCACTCCACCCCCAACCATCAGACCAAATCCTCACCCAAACACAGCTTTTGTCAGTTTACCCATCACCTCAATTAAACGGAATCCAGCAGATTAGAAGAACCGTTTAGAGGAGTTAATCACAATTTGAACAATTTCCTTCCAAAGTAATAATATAATAAGGTCACATCCAGGCAGTGGAATAATCCACTATTAATCTCACCCTTCCTCACCCTATCTCCCTAAATGCCCTTTAATTAAGGTTGCTAAACACTTTAGCTGCATCTAAACAATTGTGGCGCCAAATAAAGCATATTGCAGGGCCAGTCTCACCATTCAACTGTTGTCGGGGCCTCCTGTGGGCTTGGCTTCTGTGCTTAGCCCCATCGGCTCCAAATCAATGCAGGGTAAGAGGAGACCAGGGAGGGAGGTTGATTGTTCTGGAGGAGATTGTTTTAAGCATCCCAGCAGCATATTACAGGCCTTATTGGGGCTTCTGCACCACACCAGGGAATGAATGAAACAGCTGTCACATTTAAACACACACAGCAGTAAACCTCCGCTGAGCACACAGCCAAGAGAAAACAGAAAATCTATCAGCACTCTTAGTGCCTTCTATTTATTTAGCAACTAGGCCTCCATGTCCAAAAGCTCAGTTTGTGCAAGCCAGGCAAGAGCTGTGACCAGGTACAGGGAAGAAAAAATCTCAGCATGAAATGACTATCCACACCCACTACCAATTTCCAGCTGATAAAGCCATGTCCACCAATGAAGCCAAAGGATTGGCAAGGCAAAAGGACAGGACTCCTCAGTTCCACTCCTGGTTCTTCAAGAGGAGTGTTATCTAGTGGTTAGAGCAAGGGAGTTGAAAGCCAGGCTTCATTGGTTCCATTCCTAAAGCTGTGATGGGAGTGTTGTTAATTAGTTACAGCATGAGCCTGGGCCACAGGACTCCTGGGTTCCAATTCCCAGCTCTCAGGGAGAAGTTTTGCCTAGTAGTTAGAGTGGTAGGTGGGACAGGGAATCAGGACTCTAGGCCTGTATTCCAAGCTCTGGGAGGGGAGGTTTGTCTAGTAGTTAGAGTTGCTGCACTGGTAGACCAGTGGGGCGGGGCAGCAGGGAGTCATGCTTCTCAGGCTGTATCCCTAGTTCTGGGTGGGGAGTTTTGTCTGAACAGGACTGGCTATTAGGACTACTGGGTTCTGAGCCAGACTTGTACAGCTGGAAAGGATCCCACTTCAATACAGAAACCATTAAAGGTGAACTTAAAATGGGGAGAGGGATGGTATTTTCACAGCACAGCCCTGTCCATTACGTGCATTCATCTCAACAGCAGTAGACGCTGGCATGAGTTGGTTAACCTGGGGAAAGCCAGGAAGGCAATTACAGCAGCTACATTTAAACCAGCTATTAAAAAACTACACACACACACACACCCCTTCACCATCTCCATCTCTGTGATGGCCCATCCTTTGATAAATAAAATATCATTCTGTGCACTGCAGACAGAGTGGGCCTGGCAGCATGGGATGCAGCTCAAGCTGTGGGGTCAGTTTAAAACATTTCCCTTTGTCTGAAAGCTCAGAATCTTCCCAGATGCTGACTAATCCATTCATTATTAGTGAATAATAGGCAATAATAATTAACAGCAGGGACCGCGTCTTCTTCCGCTTTTGCTGTGCCAAGAATGAATAAATAATACTATAATGAACTGGCCTCTGTGTGTGCATTCGTGTTCACACCCTTGCCATCTAGGGCATGGAATCAGAACTACTTCACCGCATGTCACACAACCTATATGGTTGTCAGTGATTCTCCTTTCATGTAAGGAATAGGAATGGTTCATTGTTTGAAGCGAAAGATTCTATATTCTCCCACTGCTACTGCAATCATACACGTTGACAGCTGTGAAGTTCGAGGTGGTTGGAGCTGGGCAGGAAGTGGTTTTCCTGTCCTGAAAGAATTTTCAAGATTTTTAAAGTTTTTCCTGTCCCAAATCTGGGTGAAAGGTCGAAAACACAAAAATTTGTGCTCATCGAAAATCTGAAAAACATTTTCGACTGGGTGAGTCCAAAAGTGTTTGCCTCATTCCAAAGTGTTTAATTGACTTGCCCCACTCCACACACCGAATTGTGGAGATTAGTGATCTCCCAGTCTAACCACTAGACAGTGGCTCTTGCCTTGCAGAGGTGAGAGTGAGCCAGGCTGATGTAGCATGTGGACAGGGATCTGATGCACCTCAGGGTTCATGCCGGACGTCCATTACCAGCTCCCTTGGAAATGAGTCACTCAACATCCTCCTTAATGCCAGTGCTTGGAAGTGTCCCTGCAGTGATTATAATAATCATCGTACAAACAACCTCAAATTGCCTCGAACACGGCCATACAGCTGGGATGCGGGGAAAGCTGCGAGACAGGCTGATGGTTACAGTGCTGCACTGATTATACAACACCTGTGGGAGCAGTTACAACAAGGAGGGAGGGAGTTAGTCAATTAAGAGAGACCCCTTGCATGGCTCCCTCCCACCATCCTCCAGACAGAGCCAAGCTCGGTGGTCTCACGCTGTGAGAAAGGCACCTCCAGTTTCCAGTGGGAAAGAGGAACAACAGATCATGTAATGAGCATAGCCCTAAAATCCAGCTGCCAGAGCAACAGCAAGAGAGACTGTGCTAGTGTCATCATGACCATCTGTATGTGTTACCAGCAGGGACTGATTCCACCACCTTCAGCGCTGTAGCTCCCACCTCTACCACCCAAGCTAAAGGAGCAATTCTATTAGCTGTTAGTAGTAGGTTGTTATCCTACACTGGACCAACCATTAGAGGGGGCTGTGACACACTCTGCCAGTGTGTTACACTACAGCCCATATTCACAAAGGGACTTAGGTGCCTAATTCCCACTTTAGGGGCTGAAGTCTAATATTCAGGAACCCTTGGTGTTGACAAGCCATTGCTGAGCTGCTGCCTAGGCCTGAAGGAGCACAAAGTCCTTAAGCACTGCAATTTCACCTGGTAAAGTCCCAGAGGCACCTAAATTTAAACAGCTGGGCATGTGCACAGCCACCGACATGCTAACACTTCACAGCCTATGGCCCTTTGAGAGGCGGGGCTGAGGACAAACCCCTCTGTTTGGTATTTCCTACTGGCTAGTTTAGGCAGCTCCCTGCTCAGCATGCTGGCTTTCATGAATCCCATTCTCGAACTCTCCCCATGCATCGCACAAGGAGCCAGGCCTGTGGGTTCCCTGGGTGTTGGGGAGCAAAGCAGTTCACTGGCTTTGTCCCCTTTGTGAGTCTAGCTCTAGGGTTCTGCAACACACTCCAGCATCATTTCACTTGGGTCTCCAAGCTCATCAGCGTCTCTTGGCAATTGGAGTTTGCCCAATGCAATGCTCTGCGAAGATCACAGGTTTCTCATGAAGCTAGCAAGTGCTCCACCACTAGCCCCTATACAGGCATCAGAATTCCCTTTTGCACAACATTCCTTCCCTTCCAACAAGCCCCAGAAATTCTCTTCTCTTCCCCCCCTCTGCCACATGGGTTTTTCCTTCTCCTGGAAATCCTCAGGACCCTCCCACTTCCTCTCAGACAACATCCCCCTAAATGCCCTGCCCCATTGTCTATCACTCTCCTGCGGGTGTTTTCCAGCAGGGAATGGTAATGGTTTTTAACCACTCCCTCCCTTCATTACATCCACTAGGTGCTGCTGATTGGCTCAGTTGCCCATCTCAGGATCTAGTGGGTGTGACTAGATGGGCCATTGCCCTCAGGAGAGGGCTTTGTAGGAGGCAGTTTGGAAGGCCTGACATTGAGGTCCCCTGTTTCTCCAGTCCAAAGACATTTTCCCAAAGGATGCACAATACAGTCTTGCTCCCAGGACGCTGCTATGCCCTGCCCTAGTCCAGGAGCCTAAATGTTATGTTCACACAGAGGAGTTAGATAAAACCACAAAATACCCTGGCAGGAAGGTTGCAGTGTCACATGACTTTATTTCTTAGAATTCAGAACAATTACCCACAATAACCCAGTTCCAGAGAGAGAGAAAGCAGGCTGCTCCCTAAGGCAGTGAGGTACAACTCACCCTATCCTGCTTTAAGATGGCTCTCTGCAGACTGACTTCTGAAAACCTAGCTTGCACATTTACCTATAAAGTCTCCTAGCCTGCAGACAGAGCCTAGAAACCCCTTACTCTTGAAATGATAGTTTGTCATTTTAACACAGTTTTCAATACACCACACTGAGTTGCCCTAGATTTCTGCAGGCTTCATATTGCCAACATTATTAATGGGCCAGGTTTAATGATACGTCCAGAGATACTCCGGAAAATGGCAAGGGCCAGCTGCCTTAGAGCATTCTGAAAATTGACCAAGTGCGACACAGAAACACATCTGCTGATGAACATCTCAGGCCCCTTTAACTGCCAAGCTACTGACAAAATGGATGGATCCAGATGAAATGTGAACTGCAAAGCTACAAAATAAAAATGGTGTTTGTGCCCTTTCCATCACCTTTATGATATATAAAGACACAGAAAGTGGTTTTATTTCTTTCAAAAAAAGAAAGTTTCCTCTCTTTGGTTATAGCATTAGATATATCAGACCAGATCCTCAGGTGGTATAAATGGGTATTGCTCCATTGACTTCAATGGATTGACACTGATTTATATCAGCTGGGGGTCTTGTCCTTTGATCTGAATTTATCTACACTGATTTACATGCATGGGGATCTGACCCACTGACATCAATAGGTTTACACCAATTACACCAGCTGGGGATTTGACTCATCAGGTTCTGACGCAACCAATCTTCCTCAAATAGCACCCATGTGACAATTACAGCAATCGCTTACACGGACATGTAACATTATAAAGATATAAAGTGATTTTTTAGCTTCTTTTATCCACTAGGATTTATGCATCAAGTCAGGACAAGAAGTGCTTTACATTATACTTTGTAATAGGTATTTTCATGTGTGGGACTGGCATATCTAAAAACCAAAACAAATAAAGAGAACTGCAATATAGTTTAATTAAATTTAAAAGTGCAGAAGCTGATTGTATCTGGGGTTTTTCCCTTGTTTTTCCTCATGCTTTATCCATTATTTCAGAAGAATTTGTGCCGAATATGAAATATGACTTTGAATAGCTGGCTCTCTGTGTGTTCTTAAGTGCAGCTACTGAGAGTTGTGTTGTCTGTTGTATATGAAACTCTGAACCTGCAAACACTTATACACACACTTAACTCTGGACATGTGGGTAGCCTCATTGTGTCGATGAGACTACTTGTGAGCTGAATGTTAAGCATGTGCATAAGTGTTTGTCTTTGGGCCCTACACAGTGTGAACTTGTAAATGCAACACAGACCTGTTAGCACAAGGGGGAAGCTCAGGGAAGGAGGCAAGTAACAAAGGAATTAAGAACTGTTAAATTTTGTACATTTCTTTAAGTGATTAATTCTCTTTTAATCCTGGATTCTAAAACAACCAATCGCAATAGAATTCTCACACGGCTCAGCCTGTCCCCAGGGTAGAGGTGACAGGTGTAAAACAAGGTTAGAATTCTAGGCAACCCTTCCTGCTCTTGTACGGAGAAGAGAAAACTCAGGTGTTTGTGTAGAGCAACAACGTGGATTTATGCATTTTTATAACCTGCTTTTCTACCACCATGAAAAAGGATACAGACAGATACGGTAAACTATCAGGTAACAGACAGACAGATTCTACTGACTGCCGACTTTATCTATGTTTCTAAATAAGCCGTTAATGGGATCTATCTATATATCATCTATGTTTCTGTCTGTCTATCACATAATAGCTCACCATTTCTACCAGTATGTGCACCATTTATCACTCAGTCACCATCTACTCTCTCTCCTTCTTCATTTGTCTGTCTTGCTGTCTATGACTGGAAGGCCCTATTTGATTATGTCTACACTGCAATTAAATCTCCAGGGCTGGCCCATGTCAGCTGACTCAGGCTTACAGGGCTTGGGCTGCAGGGCTGTAATACTGCAGTGTAGGCATCTGGGTTCAGGCTCGAGCTTGAGCTCTCAGACCCCAGGCTCCTGCCAGAGTCCAAACATCGACACTGCAACATTACAGCCCCGTGAGCCTGACTCAGCTGACATGGGCCAGCCACAGGCATTTAATTGTGGTGTAAGACATACCCGTGGAGATCCTGTTACATTTTGACTGGATCAAATAGGCCCTCAACTAATATGTAGATGGGTGTAGTGTAATAAATGAGATAAACAGATAGATCATACTGACTGGCTAAGATCTTATGCCATGCCTATGCACCAGTGCCTGCTTACTTCAACAGGGTCTTGTGGAGCACTTCTCAAGCAGAACACTCCAAAGGACAAGGAGCAAAGAAGATTGTGCATCTAAGGGCTTGTCGACACGTACAGCACTTCAGCTGCTGTAGGGCTTAGTGAAGCTCTCCTGTTGGTGTTGGTACTCCACCTCCATAGCTATGTGGATTGGAGAAGCCCTCCCGTCGACACAGTGCAGTCTTACACCAAGAATTAGGTCAATATAATTTCATCACTCAAGGGTGTGGATTTTCCACACCCCTGAACAACATTGTTATATCAACATAACCTTGCAGTGTAGACCAGGGCTTAGACACACTCCAGGACACCAGCTTTACAAACACAAATAGAAGAAAAAGAAAAGAGAAAAGAATCAGTTAACATCTCCCAGAGTACAATGCAAAGTCAATTTGTACAGACCCGGACATAAGGGCCATTTCCACTTTCAGATGAGGATTACAGCACACTTTGGATTTTTTGCTGGTGTAATTAAGGTAGCGTATCAGAATAATTACCTCTCACAGCCATGGAACTGTCCTATCCCTTTTTTTTCCAATTTATTGTCACAGAGCAGAATTAGCTGGGAAGTCGTCTGTGAAGTGTCATGTTTTTATTAGGATTCAGGCAGATTTTCTCAAATATGGGCACACCTGGTGTCTTACAAAGCCTGAAATTCTATCTCACAGATATTAGAGAATGGAAGGGCTGGTGTCACTAAAGTATGTGCAAGATATGTGTGAGCCACATGACAGCAACCACATGATAGCAATTTAGTGAACAATCTCAAGCAGTGTGCAGAACAACCCTTTTATAAATGAATACAGCTGTCCGTGTAGCAGTATCAAAAGTGTCATCTTGTGAATGATAGGGAGGAGAAAGCCTGAGAGGTTCTGACATCCATGACCATGAAAACAGGATGGATTCTGATCTCTTTGCACCAGTGTAAATCTGAAGTGACTCCACCCACTTCAGTGGTTTTATGGCAAATTTACCCTAGAGTAACTGTGTCATAAACAGATAGTTAAGGGTTAATGTCTCTTTCACCTGTAAAGAGTTAACAAACAGTGAACCTGGAACCCCTGACCAGAGGACCAATCAGGAGACAAGATACTTTCAAATCTCGGTGAAGGGAAGTCTTTGTTTGTGTGTTCTTTTTTTTGTGTGTGTTCTCTCTGGGTTCTGAGAGGGACCAGACATGTAAGCAGATTCCTCCAATCTTTCTGAAAAAAAATCTCTTCTGTTCTAATTTTAGTAAGTACCAGGAAAAAGGCGAGTTTAGTCTTTTGATTGTTTTCTGTATTTGCAAATGTGTATTTTGCTGGAAGTATTTTAAATTGTATTTTTGCTGGGGGGAGGCTTCTCTCTAGTGTCTATCAGCTGAAAGACCCTGTAATATACCATCTTGAATTTACAGAGATGATCTTTACTCTTTCTTTCTTTTATTAAAAGTTTTCTTTTTAAAAGACCTGATTGATTTTCCCCTTGTTACGGCTCAAAGGAAATTGAGTCGGTACTCACCAGGGAATTGGTGGGAGAGAGGAGGGGTGGAGGTGGAATTCCTCTGTGTTTTAAAATTCAAGAAGTTTGAATCACAGTGATCTTCCAGGGTAACCCAGGGAGGGGAAGCCTGGGAGAGGCAACGGTGGGGGAAAGGGTTTACTTTCCTTGTGTCAAGATCCAGGGGATCTGGGTTTGGGGGTCTCCAGGGAAGGTTTTGGGGGGGACCAGAGTGTACCCAGGCACTGTAAGTCTTGGTTGTTGGCAGCCTATTAGATCTAAGCTGGTAATTAAGCTTAGAGGAGTTCATGCTCGTACCCCATCTTTTGGACTCTAAGGTTCAGATTGGAGATTTACACCATGACAAACTGAGATCAGCATTTCCAATAGCACAAGAAGATAGTTGCTCATTACAAACCAATGTAATGTGTGCATAGTATTACAATTAGCACTGTATGTTCTGCAGGCATTAATATTTTCCATACATGCCTTAGGGTTAAAAAGCAACCCAGGGAATCATGAACTTTGGCTGGTACGGTCACTGATTCTGGAGTGACTTAACCCATGTCGTGCCTCAGTTTCCCCAACTGTAAAATGAAGATATTATTACATATTGTTTTGTGACAGTGCCTAGACGACTCAGGCATGGACCAGGGCTCCTTTCTGCTAGGGGTGCTGTACAAATGCAAGACAAAAAGATAACCTCTACCCCCAAAAGTCATCTAAGTAATAATAATTACCTGCATGATTGGGGTGGGGGATGTATGTGTGGAAGTGCTCAGATATCACAGACACCAGCACCATAGAAATGACTAGAGGTTTGCATGCCAGTTTACAGAACTAAAACTGCTAGCCCCTGCCCCAAAGAGCTTACAATGGAAATTGGACTAGTACAGAAATTTACAAGGCAAGATAATAAAGGGGAATTAATTGGACACCTAAATACTATGGTGTTGGGCACATTAGAAATAGCATAGACAGAAAATCATTAAACTAGTTAATTAAAGTTAGGTTTGGAAGCATTAGATTTTTATCAGTAAACTTCAGTAAGTGTCAATTTCACCAGGCACACACAAACCAACAAATAAAATAGTGATTTCATCATAATCAAAATGTACAGAGAGGCAAAGTAAGAAAAATGCTACTTGAGAACTTATTAGCATTTGATTTCAGGATATTTACTTTGTATTTTTTGACATGTAATGTTGACAATTTGTGTTTTAACAGTTACAAATCTTTAAATGTTTGAATCTGAACATCTACTGTCAATTATTATCTGACTCCTCCATTGTCTGATCGCCCCGTAAGTCCCTACAACTGTGAAAATTTACATTGATAAAAATTGAAAAAATGCCTAATTAAAGTTAACTGAGCATGCAAATGCATTTGATTCTTATGTAAATGTGCATGGGGGAATGTGCATGTATAGAAGGCTGTTTGTCCACAGAATGGAGTTGGCAGCACGGCTAAGGTACTGCACTGGAGATCAGGAGATCTCAGTGCTATCCCTCACTCTGCCACTGACCTGCTGTGACAGGTCATGGTATCCCCTCTTGTAGATTGTAGAGCTTTAGGGCAGGTGCTGTAGCTACATGCCTAGACAGCACCCAGCAAAAAAGCAAGCCTCGACACTGCCAACATGCAAAGGATAAAAAAGGTAGAATACAAACTCCTTGCCAGCATGAGCCAATACTAATCACCAGGGGCTACCTCTAAATACGAGAGGGGAATTTGCTCTCCATGAACTATTCAGTCCTTGGCTCTCTGCTGAGTTTTCCATCCAGGGAATCAATTACCCTTAGGTGTGCTGGTTTGTCTCCTCTGGCCACTGGTCTGACGTAGCCTATAGGTATTTGCAAGGTAAGGCATAAGTTACAGCAATAAAGCAATAAGGCCTGTAATTAACCAGAAGTAAATCTAGCCCAGGGGTCGGCAACCTTTCAGAAGTGTAAAAGCAGCAGAGAATCCTGTGGCACCTTATAGACTAAGAGACGTTTTGGAACATGAGCTTTCGTGGATGAATACCCACTTCATCAGATGCATGTAGTAGAAATATCCAGGGGCAGCTATATATATATGCAGGCAAGCTAGAGATAATGAGGTAGTTCAATCAGGGAGGATGAGGCCCTGTCCTAGCAGTTGAGGTGTGAAAACCAAGGGAGGAGAAACGGGTTTTGTAGTTGGCAAGCCATTCACAGTCTTTGTTTAATCTTGAGCTGATGGTGTCAAATTTGCACATGAACTGAAGCTCAGCAGTTTCTCTTTCAGAAGTGCTGTGCCGAGTCTTCATTTATTCACTCTAATTTAAAGTTTCACATGCCGGTAATACATTTTAATGTTTTTAGAAGGTTTGTCTCTCTATAAGTCTAAACTATTTTTGTATGTAAAGCAAACAAGTTTTTTAAAAAAGTATAAGAAGCTTCATTTAAAATTAAATTAAAATGCAGATCTTGTCAGTTTAGTGCAGTGGTTGTTAACCTGGGGCTCAGGCAACCCCTGGGGCAGGGCCGATGAAAGGATATTTTCCGCCCTGGGCGAAACTTCCACCTTGCACGGCCACCGTTCCCGCACATCGGTTCATTGAGGGGAAAATCCAATGAGCCTTTATAGACCCCAGGGGCCAGCCGTGTCCAGGCTGCTCCCCAGACCAGGTTCCCCTCTCCCCGCCCCCTGACCTCCCCTGCAGGGTGCACAGCACCCCCCTCCTCCCACGAGCCCACCCCACCCTGAGTCCATTCACTGGCTTTGCCGGGGTTGGGCCGCTGCAGCAGCTCGCCAGGGAGGAGCCACCTTCTGGAGGCACCAAAGACGCAGAGCATCCTGCTTGTGGCAGCAGTGAGCCCCAGCCATGGAGGAGCCGGCGCGTTGCAGGGGGGGCAGCAGCACCACTGCTAGCAGGAAGCAGCTACGCCCCCCCCACTCCTCCTGCCCAGGCTGTGGCCCGGCGCCCCCCAGGGGCTCCTGCAGGCTGCAGTGGGTGTATGCGGGCACCAGCCCTCATGCGCCCCCCGGCTCCCCCCTCACCTAAGGTTACAATATTTCAACAATCAAAAGAGAGAGGAGAGCCCTTCCCTAGCCCCTCCCCATGCACTCCTCCCACTTCACACCCCAATTGCCCCCGTCAGAACCCCCAACCCCCCCCCCCCACTCCTTGTCCCCTGACTGCCCCCTCCTGGGACCCCTGCCCTTAACTGTCCTCCAGAACCCCATCCCCTACCTAAGCCTCCCTGCTCCTTGTCCCCTGACTGCCCCCTCCTGAGACACCTCCCACTCTAACTGCTCCCCTAGGATTCTACCCCCTACCTGTCCTGACTGCCCCAAACCTTATCCACACCCCCTCCCCCAGACAGACCCCTGGAACCCCTATGCCCCATCCAACCACTCCTCGCTCCCTGACAGGACCCTCAGAACTCCTGACCCATCCAACCCTCCCACTGCTCCCTGACTGCCCCCTGGGACTCCCCTTACCATGCCCATGCCGGTCAGATGCTGGCTCCATGTGGAAGCAAAACTCCACGTGGAGTGCTGAGGCAGCAGGAGGACGGTGGGAGCTGCAGGAGGGGCAGCAGCGGTGCCAGCTCACATCCGAGCATGGTGAGGTGGGAGCCAGGGGGCGCGCCAGCCCAGGCTGCAGCCCGGTGCCCCCCATGGGGCTTCTGCAGCGGATGCATGCGGGTGGCGGTCCCCACATGCCCCCCGGCTCCCCACTCACCATGCTCGGGCTCTGCAGCTCCCAGGAGTGTGAGCCGCTACCACCCCTCTTGCAGCAGGCTCAGGGCCCTGCTCCCCAGAGGCTTACACTTCTGGGAGCTTTGGAACCCAAGTGCAGAGAGAGGAGAGCCAGGGGGTGCACCTGCCTCTGGTCTGGGGTCCCGGCCACCAGCCCTGCTCAGCCTCCTGCCGGTCTGGGGTTCCGTTCACTCAGTCGGCAGCTGGCTAAGCAGGGCTGGCAGCCAGGACCCCACCTGGCAGCCACATGCCAGGCAAAATCGTCTCACGTGCCACCTTTGGCATGCGTGCCATAGGTTGCTGACCCCTAACCTAGATCATAAGAGTGAATGCTGTAATGACTACACTGCTGGCAGGTAACACAAGAGGCTAGTTTATACCCACTTGGTCTATTTTAAGTTAGGAACATCCGCAAATGTCCAGCCACAAGGGTGCCATGGCAACTAGCTGATGTATGTTCTAAGACGCTTGAGATAAAAGGCCTAGCAACCTATGGGAGAATGGCACCCCAACATTGGTAGGGTGAGCAAATACAAATAAGGAAAAGGGACAAACCCCCAGACGAATACACATTTGGCACAACGACGTCAGCAGTGCACATTATAAAAGTTGTAACCCAGCCTGTGGGCTCAGAGTGGGGAAAAGATGCAGTTCTTCTGCGATGCCAAGATGATGCCCACTGGTGATGGTGCTGAGGAAGGTGCTGAGGAGGAGGAAAATAACGAGGAGGAGGAAGATAATGACTAACCCTTCAGATTGTTCTGCAAGAGGTGGCATGAGTATATGGATGCTCAGACGCACATTCTGTATTAACTTGCTGGGTTGGAGAGTTTGTAACTTTGCTCACTGTGTTCATAAAACTCTGACAACTACAGAAGGTTTTTCTTAAGTATGAGTGTTGTAACCATGCATGTTGGGTTTCCAACTGAATGTGGCCTGCTCTTGGGACAAGAACCTACCAGACCTCAGAGTGTTCACTGGGAATTCTTAAGTAATCAATATAATTAATACACAAACAATAGCTCAGGCGACAGTGAGATCGATTAACTCATTTTTCACAGGCTACCAAATGGCCATCCAACCTAGTTTCACAAACCCACCTGGAGGTAGACCTAATTCAGCAGACCTAGAACAAAAGAGTCCATTCCATTTCTCTCTGTATACACTTCCCCCCCTCCTTTCTTTTTTGCTTTTAGGATAGATTTGTTATTTGCAGCAATCGCACAATGGCATAGCCACCGTCATACAAATAACAGAACTATTGTTGGCATTAAATACAGGTGGTACAATTAGACAGAAAATAAGATGGTTCTTGCTATGTACAATGAAGTATTTAAATGTCCTTTGTTAACATAATGATCACTATTCAGTGTGAGACAAAAGATTACGTGCAAGCGTTTTCCAAGGATATCTCACACTTACAGTTTTTATTCAGCCAAGCAGGAATAATATATTATTCATCCTGAGATATAGAGAACAGATGGAAGAGACATAATTGTAAAGGCAGTAAGCTGTATGGTTACAGCACAAGAACACAGGGCCAATATTTTCAAAAGCAGGTTCATGCATTTGCTCCTAAGTCAAAATAGAGAGCCCTGATCGCACAAAGGCTTACACCATGTTCTTACCTTTATCCACTGTGATTAATTAATAGGGCAGATCCTCAGTGAGTGGAAACCAGTGCAGTTCTACTGGAGACAATCTAGACTGCAGATCTGACCCAATGGGACTATTCCCCAGAGGTCCCAACCCCATAGTCCCAGAGCACCCATGGAAAAAATAGTGGGTGCTCAGCACCCACCAGCCACAGCTGCGCAGTAGCGCTGCCAATCAGCTGTTAATGGTGCCCCCGATCAGATAATCAAGACGCTGCCAAACAGCTGATCGGAGGTACCACCAAACAGCTGATTGGTACTCCAGGGGGCCATTTCAGAGTCAGGACTACAAGAAGCCCCAGCAGTGTCCCCTTTCTCCCTGCCATTGCCCCAGTACTGTAGGAGCAGTGATAGTCCACCTGAAAATACCCAAAAGCAGGGGAAACCAGGATCCCCTGTCTTTCTGGCAGCTTTGCACTGGGGCTGGGGCCTGGTATCAGAGATGCTCCACAAAGCAGCGCTGAACTGTATCCACCACCCACCCTGTCAGCTCTGAGTCACTGCAATGCAGCTTAAAAGAGAAAGCATGGGTGGCATGATGAGTGGAGCTAGAGAAAGAGGCTTCAGAAGGGCTCAGCTCTGTGTGACACCCGGGGCTCAGGAATAAGCCAGACCCTGGGCTACTTGCGCTCAAATTCAACAGCTTCAGTGTGGTACCCTGACCTCTCCACCTGCTTCACAAAAATCTCTTTCCAACAACTCTGCCTGCCTGGCACATCACTCGCTGGTAATGAATGGGCATGCAACCCACGCTGCAGGCAGCTCCCGCCATTCATTTCAGCCCCTTCCTCTAGTTAGCCATCATCCCACCCAAACTCCTCTGCATGAGGCAGAGCAATTTGTTCAGTCCAGCTCTAGATTGGAAGCTGGGCCTTGCCTTTCTGTCAGCTGCTTGTTAAGTGCCCCGCACAGCTGTGTTGCTATGTGCAGAACAAACAGCTTTACGGGTAAATTGTGAGTCCGCACATGCATTCCTGCCATCAGTCTGAGGGACCTGCCTCAGTGCTAGGGAACAAGATGGTTACAAGGGTGGAGCGACCCTTCCCCTACACTACAGAAACTGCTGTGCCGCTCTAGGGGCTGGAATGCAGCAGATCTTCTAGATCTGGGAGTTAATACATACAGCCAGCTCTCCAAAAGCCCTGTCTTGGAGCTAGACCCTGCAGCATGCTGGAGGTCCCTAAGCTATGCACGAGTCCCTATCGTCCCACCCTCTCCCTGTGTAACTGAGCCACAGAGCCTCAGCTCCAACATGCCCCTTTTTATCTGCATGGGAAAGAGCCGGATTTGGATCTCGATCTGCAGGGATCCTGTATTTTTTGTTTGTTTGTTTGTTTTTATGATTTTTTCTTTGGTCACCTTTCAAACGCACCCAGCTCTCCTCTCCAGGGCTGGATTGCTGCATCGGCTAGTTTGGCTAGTAATAAAATCCAAAAAGCAAAAGAACAAAAGGAGAGACAGCATGGGGAGGGCGGAAAAAGTCTGCATTGGCTTATGGCCCTCATTTGACTTCTTCAACCTTCAGCTTTCAAACAATTTCCATTCACTCTGATGCAGCATCACGTTCAAATTCCTAGCACAAAGAATCAAAGGACCATGCAGCCTTGTTTAAACTGCAGGACCAGAATGTCGGCTAGAGAGCCGAGTCATCAGGAATTTGCCACCAGGACTGCTGGAGGAGGGGACACCCCAGGAAATGGGGAAATCAGTGGAAAGGCAGGGAAATGCAGACCTGATGGTCACTCTCTCATAAAGCAGACAGCCTATGAATGCAGGGAAATAGCATTGCGCCAGGCCAGTTCTGTGCACCCAGTGTGATGCAATGACTCAGCCTGTCCCAGGGAATGGATGACATTCTAGACTTCCCACCTTCCAATTAGCCACTCATTCAGCTTTGGAATATGGCTGGGAGGTGGCAAGAGACAGACACAAGTGACATCTCGGATGGCTAACTGACAGCTGCTAAACCAGTCAGTAACCCCAGCCAGGGGCAGCCCGTGAGCCTTAGTATTAGAAATAGCTGTAGATCTTGCACCACTGAGGCCTGGTCTAAACATTACAAAGTTAGGTCAACACAAGGCAGCTAACATTGGCCTAATCTACACTTAAATTGGTCTCCCACCTACGTAAGCACTGCTAGGCTAACACAGTTACCCCACCTCCCCGAGTGGTGTAGAGCCACAGCTGCTGTATTTAGGCTGATGCCATGTGCATATAAACACTGCGTTGGTTATGTCAACTCTAACTGTCCTTCAGCTGCTGACCCACAAAGCCCCACACTGACCAATCTGGCCACCATTGTGAACTCCACTGCCCAGGGATCATGAAGACCAGAAGTCTCCCTCCCCTTTAAAGCCCTGTGAATTTTTGAAATTTGTTTTCCTGATTGCCCAGCTTGGCAGGCACCTAGCAGCTCTCCATTATTGAGTGCAACTGCCCAGCTGACTATGCCGGCTATGGGCACATACATACTTCAGGAGCTATTGGATCTCCTGGGCCCGTGGGGAGAGTTTCACTTTCTGTTGTAAATATGCCGACAATGGTACCTAGGTGTGTTTTATCTGTAGCTGCTGCCATTGCAACCTTCAGGGTCTCCCCCTCCACATCCACAAAACATCTGAGCCAGATAAGGAAGAGAAAAAAGGGGACCCAGGATGACACGTTCAGTGAGATCCTGCAAGCCAGCGCTGCATTGGACCACGAGCACAGAGCCTGGAGGATGAACGTTGTAGACAGCCTGGAGAAGGAAAAAGTGGAGAGGAGAAAGGCCCAGCAGGAAAAGGAGAGGGAGATGCATCAGGACATAAAGGAGCCTCTCTGAAAGCGAGCACACATGCTGCAAACTCTGGTGGACCTGCAGGTTCAACAATCCTGAGCTCACCTCCCTCTGCAGCCCATTGAGAACTCCTTATCGGGACCTCCCTATATGCCCCCTCCTCAACATTTCATGTGGCAGCAGGGGTCAGTGCATTACCCCATCACTCCACCCTGGGGGACACTAAAGGCAATCATAGCTTCACATGCACTGATCTGGGAAAGCCGTGCTTGCTGTATGTGGAGCTGAAGTCGACATGCATTTTCTTTCCCTTTCAAAAATTATGTTCTCTTCATTAAGTTTTTTATATATTTGTTTTTAAAATGCATAGGGATTTTTTTGACTGATTTTGTTACAGAAATAAAATTCTATTATTTGGAGCATAATTCATCTCTATTAGTTCACAACATATACTGCTGAGTGCTCAGCAGTTCTGAAAGCCACCAATTACTTGTTACTGCCCAATGTCACACAACTGATAGGATCGGTCACAAATAAATTTACCGGGTGCATTGACAATGTATATATTCCTACTTGTTCAGCAATCACCACACAATTCCTACCAGGCCACAAAAGAGCAGGGCCAGGCAGAGCACACTATACCAACACACTTTACTCTGACTCACTATTAAAGTGGTCTTTCAAAGCCTTCCTGAGCTATATAGCTCTGCATTGAGCTCTTCTAATCACTCTTGTGTCTGGCTGATCAAATTCACCAGACAGCCGCTCCACCTCCATCCCAGCAGAAAGGTTCTCCCTTTGTTTCACAGATATTATGTGGAACACAGCGGGCAGCTATAATCATTGGGATCTTTTTCTCACTCTGGTCCAATCTTGTGAGTAAACAATGCCAGCGATCCTTCAAACAACAAAAAGAACATTCAACTGTCATTCTGCACCTGCTGAGCCAGTCATCAATTCATTCCCTGGTGCTGTGGAGGTGGCAGGTATATGGTTTAATGAGCTAGGGGAGCCAGGGGTTGTCTGGGTCACCCAGGTTCACTATTGGAGTTTCAACATTACTGATGGTAATTCACTGGTAGGGAAAGAAAGTCCCTGCTTGCAGCTTTCTGCACAGTCCTGTTTTCTTAAAGATGTGAGCCTCCTGCATTTTCCTGGGCCAGCCCACACTGACGTCAGTGAAGTGTCCCTGGTGATCCACCAACACTTGAATAACCAAAGAAAAGTAAAACTTTCTATTGGTGTACTCAGTGGGAAGGTGGGCTGGTGCGAAAATAGGGACGTGCATGCCGTCTATCATTCCACCATAGCTAGGGAATCCTATTGCTGCAAATCCATCCACTATGTCCTGCACATTGCCAAGAGTCATGGTCCTATGGAGCAGGAAGCGATTAATGGCCCTGCATAGTTGCATCACAGTGGCCCCAGTGGTGGATTTCCTGACTCCAATTTGATTCCATCTGACTGGCAGCTCTCATTTAAGTGTCCCTGTGCTGAAGGACTGGGGCAAGCTCAGCACACAAATCGAAGAACGTGGCCTTGGGATCCGAAAGTCCTGCAATCACTGCTCATCATCCCAACTTGCATTACAATGTGATCCCACCAGTCAGTGCTTGTTCCTCAGGTCCGGAAGCAGTGCTCCACCATCTGCAGCTGCTCCATGAACACTACTAACAACATTGAATTGGCTCTCGTTATGTCCCACAGCAATCTATCCTCCAAGGAATTGTCATGTTCCCCACTCATTCAGTTCTTCTTGCGGCTCTGCAAATACTCCAGGATTGTGCCCCCTGCGCTTGCATGCTTATGACAGTAGTGGAGAGCTGTGCAGCCTTCATGCTTCTGTCAGCGATGGCGGACAGCAAGGATGGCTGCATGGATTTGTGAGATTGTGGTGTGAAAATTATGGGATACAGATAATGTCATGGGATGAAGACAGCTGCAAACTGGGAAGTGGACACTTGCTCCCAGTCATCTCGATATAATTCATTTTGACCCTATCATGCATTGCCAACATGTCCCAAAAGACAGTGTGCTGAATGGTGACGAGTTGCACAGTGGGATACCTACCCACGGTGCACTGCTGTCTGCATCAATAGTAGCACTTCTGGTGAGCACGTGCATGGCTGACACAAGGAGCCAAGTATGCGTGCACCCATGCTATGTACTAACTGTGGGGTCTGTATGCTGATGTAACCTGAGTCAACGTAAGTGTGTAGCATAGACATGGCTTAAGGGCGCTCCTTCAGATGTGATGCCCAAGTCATTCAAGTGAAACCCCATTATATCCCAGTGCTTTTGTTGGCTTTTGTAGGAATTAAGAGATATTTGTAGGAGACACTTGGCACCTCATACGACTGGGTCTAGAGCAGGGCTAAATTTTTCAGCCCAAACATTTTTTCGATGAAAATGTAGATTCCCCAGCACTGAAAAGTTTTGCAAATTCACATCAGTTTCGCCCAATTGTTTCAGTCAAAAAAAGAACTAAAAAAAAAAAGGAAAATTTCATTTTGACAGTTTCTAAAAAAAAGTTTCAATTCAATTTTTTAGTTCAGGAAGACTTTTTATTTTAAAATTTCTTTTAATTTTGTTTTAAAAAAATCAAAAATGGTTAAAATCCAAATAACAAAATTTCATTCACCCCGAAAGGATTTCCCCCCACACACTTTTTGATTCACTAAAGATTTCAAAAAGTTTCATATTTCCTCTCATCCCAAAACCATTTTTTAAAATTTTTTTGGGATTTGCAGTGAATTAAAGAAAGCCTTTTTTCACACAGCTCTGATCAGATCGGAAGAGCACTGAGGATATCCATATAAGTGGGGATAAATGTCTGGGAGGCCCTATACATGTAAATGTGTTGGTCTGTGCATCTATTAACTATAAATGTATGAGAGTGGTTTTTGGCCATATAAACATATGTGTGTGATCCCATAAAAATGTGTATATTCATATAAATACTAATGTATGGTTATGTATCCCTATACTATGTGTGTTTTTGTATGGCTATATAAATCTGCATGGTTCCATAAATATGTGTATTTCTACAAGTGTGTGTGTGTTTATGTCCCGATACATTTTTGTGAGTCTATAGAAATATAAATTTGCAGCCCTATAAATATGTAGACATATGTATAATATATGTATACGTTCACACACATACACACACCGATATAATAGTTTAATAATAGGAATAAGAAAGCTGCAAGCAAAGAATCTCCAAGGGATTTTTTCCACCCTGCAGTTGGTTGAAGTCACTCAGCTGTCGGAATAATTCCCTTAATATTGTCAGAAATGTGTTTAAGAAACCCTCCAGGTGTGTTTCAGAGTCTTAACATGGAAAAGGGCTAATGCAAAATGGATGCCAATGGAATAGAGATTTCTGGGAAGGAACCTTTGCGCTCTATGGAGTGCCCATGAGGGGTCGTTTGAAAATGACATGATCAGAGTTATGCTGATGTACATTTTCGCCTGACTAATTGCAATGAGGGCCATGTTATTGGGCTCTGTGCAGCACTCTCAGATTGGTTGGTATGTAGGAGAGAGGCTGCATGGTGCAGTATGTTTAGGCTTGGAAGGATTAGATTTTTATCAGTAAATGTCGGTAAACAGCAATTTCCCTGTACACACGCAAACAGATGAAAAAATATTTCCATTTCTAATCATTGACATTTACAGTGAGGCAAAATGAAGAAAAATGCTGCTTGAGATCTTATTAGAGTTGGATTTAAGCATATTTATTTGGTACATTTTGACACATGATGTTGACAGTTTGCATTTTAATGATTATAAAGCTTCAACTTTTTGAATTACCTCCCCATAATTTCTGACCACTTGTGAAAATTTAAACTTATAAAAATAGGGAATAAATTGCTTAAAAATAAGCATTGATATTATCCCTCAAAATTATTAAAAACAAAAAAATCTGCCAAGCCTAGTTATAATTACTACAAAGACCGCAGGTTCTCAGGGAATACCATTCTTGTTTACTGCTATAGCTACACCAGGTCAAACTGTCCATTACAAATAATACTTGTTAGATCTTTAACCTCCATTTTGGTGAGCGAATCAATTGGATTTTCACTGTTGAACCAGCAATATGCAGTTCATTAGTTGCTCATGAACTGGTCACTTGGGATTCCATTCAGCTAGGCACATGACTATCACTGAGCATGTACATAGTTCCAGTCCATTTGCTTAACACTAGGCACCTGTTTAACATCCTTGCTGACTTGGGGCCTTGGACTTTGGAATGGAAACCTAAAGGCAATAGACAGGCCCCTGCAGAAGACTCCCGGGCTAGGGGGAAGAGATGGTTGATGTACTGTACTAGTTTCATGTGGAATAAATGAGGCTGGAACCCTGAGGAAAGGGCCTGAATGACACACCGGGTGTGATGTCTTGCCTTCCTGGGCTGAGGGCCAGGCCAGTGGCCTACAGCTGACCTTCTGCAAGATGCTTTATTCATGTACAAGTTATTGGGCACAATGCAGGGATATCTGCCTTGTGCTATGCAGGAGATCAGACTAGAGGATCTAATGGTTCTTTCCAGCCTTTCAATGTATGAATCCATGAACATACTCATGTGGGAAGTCCCATTGGCCCATCTCTTCCTTTGCTGCAGGGCAAGTGTCTGGCATCTCTATTCCACTAACCCGACCACATGATCCGGGGCTTGTGACACGCGGAGCGCTGCAACCCAAACAGTCCACCATGTCCTCTCTCTGCCTCTGACATCTCTGCTCCTGTCAATCCGCTGTCGCAGGGCAATAAAGCAACTTTCTCAGGAGCTTCCCTTGGCCCTTAATCAGAGAAGAGCTTGCATGTGGCATCTTAAGGAGTTCTCAGGTGAGAGACATCCTTCCCAGCATAAGAGGATCAGCTAATGAACAGCTAGGGAGAGACACCTCAGCAAAGCACTGGTTTCTGGCATGCAAGCACAGTGGAGCTTTTAATGTTTGTTCACAGCCTTCTCCCTGGGTTGACGGATACAAAGGAATAACCTCTGCACCAAAGCAGGTATCTACCTAAGGCAGCCCCCAGCATCACTATATCTGAGCACTTCGCAATCCCTAACAAGTTGATACTCACACATCCCTGGGAGACAGGGCAGTGCTATTATCCTCATTGCACAGATGGGAAACTGAGGCAGAGATACTTTCTCATGGTCACGCAGGAAGTCTATGGCACAGTAAGGAATTGAACCCAGGCTAGTAATGCCCTAACCACTGAATCATCCTTCCTCTCCCCGTCTGACATTAATCAGGAATTCTGACCTCCATCCCCCAATATGCACACCCTACACAGAGATTAAGAAATAGAGAAAAAAGAACAAGGAGTACTTGTGGCACTTTAGAGACTAACAAATTTATTTGGGCATAAGCTTTCATGGGCTAAAACCCACTTCACTGGATGCATGCAGTGGAAAATATAATAGGAAGAGATATATATACACAGAGAATATGAAAAAAATGGGTGTTGCCATACCAACTATAACTAGATTAATCAATTAAGGTGGGATATTATCAGAAGGAGAAAAAAACTTTAGTGATAATCAGGATGGCCCATTTTCAACAGTTGACAAGAAGGTGTGAGTAACAGTAGGGGAAATTTAGCATGGGGAAATAGTTTTCACTTCCTTGAAAATTGCTTTTCTTTCTGTCTTTCCAAATTGCCTGCGTAATACTCTCATTCCTCTCAAAAGAATATAAGGATTTCTAGGCTGACTCAGATCACTGGTCCGTCTCATCCAGATTCAATCTCCAGATGCCTAGTATTAATTATTAGCACCAGCTTCTTTGGAGGGAGGTGTTATAGCAGCTGAATTAGGCAGTGATGGGCTAACCTTTCCTCAGGGAAAGTTTCTTCCAAATCTTCTTTAGTTACAGAGAGGGGCATAAGCCCAAAGTAGGAGGGTATGTAAACCTTCCAAACCTCTTCTTTAATTTTCAGTATTTATGATTCTCTCTTTACAATTGTTTAATCGCTTTTTGAATCCTGCAATATCCTTCAGTGACATATTGTGGGAGTGAGTTCCACTGGCTAATTGTGTCTTGCTTTAAAAAAAGAAAGTATTTCCTCTGGTCAGTTTTGAATTTGCCAGTGTTTGATGTCACTGCACATCCCCCTCATTCTTCTTCTGTGAGACAGGATGAAAAGATGCTCCCAGATTTGTTTGCTCATAAAGCTTGTTCATCCCATAATTTCTACAAAAAATATTTTGGTTTGTAGTTTGTTCATAAGCAGACTATTGTCTATACTTAGGGTGACCAGATAGCAACTGTGAAAAATGGGACGGGGTGAGAAGTAATAGGCACCTATACAAGAAAAAGTCCCATAAAACTGGACTGCCCCTTTAAAAACGGGACAGATGGATATTCGAAACCTGAGTTGTGGTCTGAAGTTTTGACTAGGTGCCCAGATCACATGGTATTTTCTCTGTTCCTTGATTGGGACTGTGTTTCAGGTACAAATACTTCAAAGAGGAGCTTAAAATTCACTTTCAGCTCTGAGGGTCAAGTTTTAGAGGTTTCTACATGATTTAGGAACCTTAAGTCCTGTTGATTTTCCATGTAATTTAAGTGTTTTAGAAAATGTTACCCAGGGCCTCTAATAATCACTTGCAGTTTGCTACCTCTGCAAATATCCCTGCTAGTGGGCTCATTTGCTATGATATTTGCAGGAAGCTCAAGGTGTTTGAATGCAGGCAAAGCAAAATTGATTTCTACATCTCCTGAGATCAGTGAGTTTTGTTAGCCCCTCTGATCATGGGCCAGAGCTGGGGCCCAATCAACAGCAACCAGATTTTTCATCAGGACAGGTTTCAGCTGTGAACTTGGAACCAAAGTTGGATTTTGATCCGGGATTTGGGTTCGGGCCTATCTCCAATTCAGAACTCCTCCAATGAGTCTGCATGTATTTTAGTGTCAAAGGCGTAGCCGGTTAGTCTGGATCTGTAAAAGCAGCAAAGTGGAACCTTATAGACTAACAGACATTTTGGAGCACGAGCTTTCGTGGGTGAATACCCACTTCGTCGGATGCACGTATTTTAGGAGAGGGTTAGCTGCAACTATCAGATCAGTCACCCTTCCATAATTAGAGCTAGTAGGAAGTTTACAGGTGGAACTTTCTTCTAATGGAAAATGCCCACTTGTCAAAAGCAAGAGGTTTGGCAGAAACATGTCAATTTCAAAGAAACTTCATTTAAAAAATGCACAACATGAAGTGTTTCCATAACATCCAAACACATGCTTGAACGGAAAGTTTTGATTTTTCATTTTGAAATTTATTTTATATAATAAAATTATTTTTAAACTTCAAAATCACATTTCATCAAAACAAAATATTTTGATTAACCCCATCTGAATGTTGAGGGATTTCTTGGTTTAAGAAACTCGAATGTCATGGCATGCTATGGTGCCTCCTCCTGGTCACTCAAGGGGTTAGCTTGGGCCAGGCTTTGCGTCCTCCTCTGGTGGTGT
Source organism: Gopherus evgoodei (assembly GCF_007399415.2). Classification (NCBI taxonomy): domain Eukaryota; kingdom Metazoa; phylum Chordata; order Testudines; family Testudinidae; genus Gopherus; species Gopherus evgoodei. The sequence goes on along the minus strand of NC_044340.1, from coordinate 7,281,527 downwards.
CTCTCAAGTTGTCCTCTTGCCCTGCGGACCCTTCTCACTCCTGGAAATGCAGCCTCTTCTTCGTGACTTGACTCTATGGCTGGGTCCCCTTCCAGGTGATGTAACAAAGTCATTCCAGGACAAACTGCCCCAGGAAGTCCTCTGCCTGGTCTGTGCCACATCCCCAGTGGCTGGCAAGGGAATCTGGGCCAGCTATCTACTCCAGGTTCCAGCTCAGAGGCCCCCCAGTGAGGAGCCAAGGCCTGCTCTGTCCTACCTGGCTGGTTTCCCCAGAGCCTTATCCTGTCTTTCCAGCTTCCACTCTCTGCCATGGGTTCGCCAACCTCCCAACTCCCTCATCCCAGACAGTGACTGCAGCCCACTTGCTGTCAGGAAACACTTGTCAGGGATGATCTAGATAATATGTAGTCCTGCTCTGAGTGCGGGGGACTATACTAGATGACCTCTCAAGGTCCCTTCCAGTCCTACGATTCTATGATTCCCTGCCACCTCTTCTGGTCCTAGCTTCCTGGGTCCCTCCAGCTGATCCTGTTTCCAATCAATTCCCTGCTCCCTGGCTCCTCCTCCAGGTGCAGCCTGTGCAATTAATTGGCCTGCCTATCTTAACCCCTTCCGGTCCTGTGGGGAGTGGACACCCCATCGCACTGAGATTTCGACTTTTTGTTTCCATTCAGGACAGGGAAACTTTTCCCCACTCAGCTCTAATAGACACAATGTGGCTAGAGCAAGAAGTGGGGAGATGCACTGTGTCGGGGAGCCCTTCCTGTCTCACTTTTAAACAGAGCATCGATCATTCAATTGCACTGAAAAATGGCATTCCTCCATGTGTTGCCAGAAGTGCAGGCTTCTTGGCTCAAGCACTGGGGCTTTGGAGCCATTGTTCTGTTTTGCCGGCAGCAGAGATGGTGCTGACTGGGCTGGAACTGGAAGCCCACCTGGTAATGCTGCTCAGCAATTTAGTTAAGGAAGAGAGAAGCAAATGGGGATTGTCTCATTAAGGGCAGGGGAGGGGACAGAATGAAACGCTTTGCAACATGTAGCAAAACCTGAGCAAGCTCAAAGCTGTCTCATAGACTCATAGATTCTAAGGTCAGAAGGGACCCATGTGATCATCTAGTCTGACCCCCTGTCCCTCCGTAACAGCCTAGATTCGGCATCTGGTTCATTACATGACTGAGCTGAGAAGAGAAAAGTGTTGGGGAGGGTGGGGGGGAAGGGAGAGCATGAGAAAAAGCCCTTCAACCATGAGAAGAAAATCAGGTTGCTTGAAAGCAACAGAGTGAGATCAAGTAGCCAGTTCTTTTTCACTAGTGTATCAGCAGCCCAAGTCACAGGGTTTTATCTCAGTTCAGGATGAGAGATTTCTATCTGCAGGATCCTCCTGCCTTAAAGGCTTTCATTCTGGCAGTTCACCATGGCGCTAGCAGCTTTCTCCACTTCAGCACTTCCTGGAGGATTGTGTTTAAATAGGATTTCTCTCTGCAAAGAGGAGCTTGAAACTCCTCCATACTTATTGCAGACTAGTAACAACTGACTGAAGCCCAAGGCTCTGTCTTATTTTCTCTGCTTTTTTTAAATCCTTTCTCTGCTGCTGTGACTTCAGCTTTATCCTCCGCAAGTTCTTCTCTCTCCCCATTCACCCCTCCATCAGAAGGAACAAATTTGGTGCATCTGGCTAGTGTCTTACAAATAGTGAATGGTCACTTTCAGCCAGAATTAATGCCTTTTTGTGGGGTATCAGGTCAGATACTGGCTGCTGCTGGACGCAGGGTACTGGGTTATATAGGTCAGTGACCCCTCTACAACGTATCAGTCATGAATCTGTGTCCCAGCATACAGATGCTTGAAAAGACCCTTCTGCTGAGAAAGTGTCTTTAACCACTTTAGGCCTTCAGCAGGGGTTGACCACAAGGACTTCAGCACCAAAACATGCATCTCCACTGCTAGATCTAAAGGAATACCTCCACTAGCCTGTAGCAGTAGTAAGCAGTTATGGGGCTCAACCACTAACAATAGGCAGAATGGAATAGTCCAGTGTTCGGGGCACCAACTGCTGTCTTATAATAGCATTGATCAGGTCTCTTCTCCCCTTAAAATGAGGTTGGAAATCACAGCAGAATTGGTCTGAACCTACAGATTAAATCCTTCATTCCTCTCTCTGGCTCAAAGAGCAGCTTACAAGGAGAAATTTACCCTCTGCCTTCTAAATAGGACTTGAGTGGTACACAGACCTTGTACTGACACACTGCATGAGGGTGAATTTCACCTCCAGAAGGCTAGCGACTATGGCCTAGATCATCATAGCTATTTGAGCGCCTAATTCCCATTGAAATCTAAATTCCTATCTTTGAGGATCTGGGCCTAGACCTCTACAAACACTTCACTGGCTTGAGATGCATTTTGCCAGCAGGCCAAGGATTTACTTTGGCCTTGCATAATGTTATTCTCTGAGTCAGTTCAATCCCCATCTCTGTTGGCTCATCCCAGACAGAGGCTTCACTCTGAGACATGGCACAAGTTGCCATCTCACTGAGCTGGCTCGACATCAAGAGAGAACTCACTCCCCGCTGCTCCTCCTCGGTCCACAATCCATCACCATCACTTCTCTCCTCCGAATACAGTTTCATCCCCCACAGTGACCTGCATGGAAAATAGCCCGAGAGTCACTCTTCATTTCACACCCAGCACCCAGTAATGACAAAAGAAAGCTTCTCATTGTGGGGATAGAGATGGCTCTAAGACAAATGCTTAGCCTGGGTAACATTGAAAGGGAGAGATGCCTTCAGCTTCCTCTTTCTTAGTGGCTTGACTAGTGTCTTGCTCACATGCTCAGGGTCAAAATGATCACCACATTAGGGGGTCAGGAAGGATTTCTCCTCAAGGATGTTGGAGGTTATTTGCCATCCTCTGCAGTACAGGGCATGGTTCACCAGCTGGGATCATCTGGGCATATCCCACTTAATCCCTTCCCTACCTTTCTAGCCTCAGACACTGGCACTTCAATCTTTGGCAAATAACAGTTTAGTCTTCTGGTGACTGAAATGCTTCAGTCTAACCAAAGTTATAGGCAATACAGGGGTAACTAGGTGAAATATAATGGACTGCAATATACAGGAGGTCAGACTGCGTGATCGAGTGGTTTCTTTTGGCCTTAAATTCTATGTAACTATCAAGCTGATGAGAATGTTCACAGGCTGGAAGATATTCTGGTATTATTTGGGCACATGATTATGCTTGGTCATTTAAATACCACATTATGGAGTTGCCAACTCCCTGGCAAGCCCTGCTGTCTAATGAGGTATGTATCTGGCCTTCATCACCGTAGTCATCTGAGCACCTCACAATCCAGAACAGGTTTTACCCTCCCTGTGAGATAGAGAAAGAAGAGGCAGTGAGCTGCTCGAGACTGGACAGATAGTCCATGCCTGAGCCAGGAATAAAGCCCAGATTTTATGAGTCCTCATCCAATGCTTGATCCATGAAACCATCCTGCCTCTATCGCCCGGAAGCCATATTTGACTGCATGGTGCTGCCAAATTGCCCACAATATCAATCTCTATTAGTAGAGCAACTGCCCTTTGGGGTTCAAAGCACTAAATCATGCCATTATTGCAGGGGCTGAGTGATATATTGGGTAGAGCGAGGCACGAGGAAGCAGGCCAGCTGCGTTCCATTCCCAGCGCTTCTACCAATTCACTGTTACTTTGGGCAAGCCACTTAGCCTCTCTCTAAGTAAGTTAGCTTACTGCTAACCTTTTTACAAATAATGAATGATCACTTTCAGCCAGAATTAAATCATTTGTTTGACAACATTTGCCTCATTTTCTTTACGCCAAAAAAAAAATAATTGTTGGCAAACAAATCACACTCAACAAGTTTGGCAGGACCCCAGGGCTTTGCACCTGTTGGTGAATGTAGGAAGATTGATTCCCTAAGCGTAGCGGGGGTGGGGGAGACAAACATCCCGGCTAGACGCTTCCCCATCCTGATCAGCATCACTTCGGTCTTGTAGGTTGAGGTGCTTTATTTATAGCAATATCATTAAAGCTGTACAACCCCTCTTGTGTGAGTGCAGTTATACTGCTATAAAAGGGCTTATACTCCGATAGTTCATGCTCATACAGGAAGGGACATAAGCTTTACAGGTATAAAGCATATTTATGCCAGTATAGCTATGTCCACTTTAACTATCTTGCTTAAATACATATAACAATAAAAATCACCCCCCTAACTGAAATAGTTGTACTGATTTAAAATCTCTGTTTAGACCAGCCCTTAGCAATGGAAGGTTTTCAGCAGTCTAGATTCCTGAAAGGTTAAGATGGAGAGTTCAGGTGAGTCTCTGGGAAGATCTGAAACTATATTTATTGCTTTAGGTTAGGTGAAGTGAAGGATTAGGCAAAGGAAAAGCACTCAAAGCAAATGATCCACTGCCATAAAATAAAAGCTCATCAAAGTTGGTATCTTAGGGTGACCTTTATTTCGTGCTCAATAAGAGATCGTTTTCAAACAGCAGGATAAAGCCTGTAAAAAGAAAAGCTTCTGACTTGCCCATGTGCACAAATTCCCCTGCTTTCTTTCAAACTCCCACCTTGCTTTTGCAAAGCACATGCACGGTCCTAGGAAAGAGGGTCTCAGCCTGTGCTCTGCAAGGGTCCAGCGAAGACGGGTCCTCAAAAATATTCCTCTGCACTCACAAGACTGAAGTGTCCCTTCCCTGCCACATCTAGCACCCATCTGTTTACTCCAACCCATTCACACACCTTAGATCCCAGGGTCTGGTGGCTCTGCCTCACTCCTCATCTCTTCCCATAGCAAAATTCCCACATGCAAAGGGGTTTGCTAAAAGGAAGAACAGCCCAGTGGCCTTAGGAGATCTGGGTTCATTTATCTGCTCTGCTACAGGTCACCTTGGGTAAGCCATTTAGGCTCAAATCCTCAAAGGTATTTAGGTGCCCAACTCCTATTAATTTCAGTCTTGGTCTTATTTCTGCATCTGTGCTCTGGGGATAATAGCAGTGCCCTTCCTGACCTGGCTGTTATGAGGATAAATGTATTAAAGACTGAGGGGTTTAGTTACTATGGTAATGGGGCCATACAGATTCCATTCATAGACAGTTCCCTTTTGTACCCCCCTCCTGCTATGAGGTAGAAATAATTTTTGTGTGCGGCAGGGATTTCGTTAGTGCAGGATCTGGCTCCCTGCCCTCTCCGTTCTGCAAAGCCTGTTTTCCCTTGCCATTACTCACACCACGCTCCATTCCTGCTGCAGGCAGGATCATGCCCCCAGCACAGATTCAGCTTCACTGTCCGCCTCTCCTGGACTTGTCCAATGCTGTTGTGTTTGGGTTCGCAGTACACTGCAGGGGAGGTTTGAAATTAAACCATGCCTGTTTGCATTGCAATTTAAAATGCTGTTTCTTGCTGGCACGTCTATTCAGATGAGCGCCTGGAAAAGCCTTTGTTGAAGAAAGAAAACTTGAATTTGATAGGGTTGTTTTAAAGCGCTGTTCAGCTCGGAAAAGTGGTGGGCAAAACAGCATTGTAGTGACGCTATGTTTATTTTGTCTCAGCCATTCCAGAGCAAATCTATTCAGTATAAAAATAAAAAAGATGGGGGCAAAGGAGATTTTAACTACCAGCCCCATGAACTCAGCCCAGAAGTTCAGTCAAGCAAGGGTCTTATTTTTCACACATTATCACTAGCACCGAAACCCATATGCTCTTAGGCGCCTCACTCTGATCTCAGTAAAACCTATGCTACACCCATTGTCTTCATGGGGCTGTACAGGTGTAACTGACGGATGGATGGAGAAGAATTCAGTCGACGAGACACAAAAATGCTCTCCCAGAGCTGTGACAGCCGAGTAACAACAGTAAGACACGGTATTTTTGGTAAGGAAAATTAGAGCTCTTATACTTAGGACTTATATAGCACTTTTAATATCAGTAGGTAGCAAAGCACTTTACTCAAGGTCAGCATCATTACTGAGATGGGAAAACTAAGGCACAGAAAGGAGAAGCAACTTTCCCCGAGGTCACTCATCAGGCCAGGGTTAGAACTAGAACCGAGGATGCTGAGTCTAATTGTGATGTGCTACGCACTAGGTCACACTGCCTAGAGTTCTGTTTACGCTCTGACTGTGATACATAACACAGGGGCCAAGACTTGAGCAAGTGCAACCATTTTAACATAGTCTCTTGCCAGAGGAGCAGCATTAAGATTGTGGGCATTTCTGCCAGGGCAACAATCAGCAGCCAGAGACTTTTCCCAAGTATGTTGCAGAGCAAGCTTGGGATATTGAGAGTGAGATGATGAGATGGGCAGCAGGACATCTTTGTTCTAGGCTTGGCTTAGCCACTGACTAGCTCTGTGACCTTGATTACATCATTTCCCCCAATTCTGTGCCTCAGTTTCCCCTGGTGCCCTTTGTTTGAAGTGCTTGCTTTTGCTGTGTATGTTTTTATGGTCACTAGCTCTGTGGGATCCTGGTCTCCGTCTTATGGGAAACAAACGATGCTCATGTAGTTTTAAAGAGAAGATGTGAGGGGGAGGGGCAGCTCAGAACTTCGGCAGCCACATCCTTCAGAGACAAAAGCATTTGTTACATTAATCGGTATAGGAGATAGTGCCAAACAAATGAAAGTTATTAAAGGGAGGGAGATGGATGAAGCTGCAGGCCTCCGTTAGTTTTGCCAGCGCCAAATTCATTTCCAGAAAAAGCCCTTATCAATTTCCAGGGAATGGTTTGCCCTGTCACCGCGCACTGGGTGTTAATGTTCTTTACGGCTCCGTTAAAGCCGGCGTAGTGACACCAATCTAAATAAGGGAAAAGGTAAGGCTTAATCAGCCTGTCACTGACCAGTTATTAACATTTTAGAACAAGGACACGAAAGGAGAAAATTCTGAGAGGTCAATTTGTACTTTAGGAGAGGAACCCAAGGATAAAGAGGAAAAACTAGAAGGAAAAAGGCAAGAAAAACAGAACCGGGCCTGTGCCCTCCATCCAGCGTTCACGATGCTGAGCAGTAGGGGATGGCGTTCTGCACCCATCTAATGGAGGGCTGAGGAATGACTTGAGGGTTGGTAATGGTAAAGATTCCTGCACGAACTCACTGCCTGGAATGCAGCCAGGTAACTGGAAGCTGTTACCTAGCAGATGGTTGTTGGGTGAAATGAGTTTGGCAGGTCTCAAGCTGTTCCCAGGTGGAGGGCACAAAAACCACCACCATAACTGGGCTACGTTAGCATAGGTCTATGGGGAGAGAAGGAACTCTGTCAGAATCCAGGCCTGCAGCAAGCCCAGAGGTATGGGACTGAGGCAGCAAACATCCTTTATAAGAGGAGCCCCTGCTCTGAAGAACATGTAGTCGTGTTTTGAAAGAGGTCTCCTGAATTTTGGGAGCCCGTCAAGTCGGGGCCCGAAAATCTGGTATGTAGCAAATCAGTGGCTACTTTTGGAAAATGCAAGCTTGACGGTCTGAGGCCCTGTCTCTACTGGGCTCTTCTTCACCAGCCTAGCTATGCTAGGGCCAAAGCCCAAGGTAGATGTGCTGCATTAGTGGAAGAGAGTGCTTGTGTTTGTATTCTTTACCCCAGGAAGTTATAACACTGCAGTGTGTCTGCCTTAGGGGTTTGTACCCAGCTACCCCAGAGCAAATCACTCCAATCTAGGCAAGGCCTGGATATTAGGCCTGGCAAACGAGGGAGGATGTGTCGTGCATTAGGAAGAGTTAGTGTTAACATGGAGTAGCATTAACCCCAAAACCAAAGGAGAAAGGATGGCGCAGCGGTAAAGATGCTGGGCTGTGACTTGAGATGCCTGCTCCCATTCATTTCTTCCTTTGTGGCCTTGAACAGGTCTCTATGCCTCAACTCCCCATCTGTACAGTGGGGAAACAGCACAGCCCTACCCCACAGGGGTATTGGGATCAATACATTAAAGACTATGAGGGGCTCAGATACTTTAGCCGTACAAGTACATACGGTAGAAAGGTCTATGAAATTATAGTTCCTCAGTTTAAACATAACTGGGTCAAAAATGTCAGCTGGTATAAACCCGAGTAACTTGATTGACCTCAGTCAAGCTATGCTGATTCTCACTAGCTGTGGCTCTGGCTCTCGCCCTCAGACTCAAAACCTTTTTCTTTCTTTTTTTTTTTGAATGTCTAAAGGATGCTCATTTTTAATAATTTTTCTTACCAGTTTCATCTTCTGCCTCTCATGCACAAAGGCACAACACTTGAGAAACATTAATTAATTAATGCTTGCAGCATCCTTGGGCAGTAGGTAATATCTTCTTCTCCTCTCTGGGAAACTGAGGCACCAAAGGGTGCAGCAATTTACCCACATTAACACTGGTATTAGAACTGAAAATCTCCGGACTCCCACCCCTCAGGGCAGGTCACTAAAGCACACTGCTTCACGACTGATATTTGTGAGTATAAACAGCAGTTCTTGTATATATTAAATATATACGTGTAACAGTCCATGTTCTCATACAGAAAACAATTCCTCGTGATAAATGACACATCAGAATCCATACCTTATAGTGAATATTGGTTTATAGTTTTATGGGCAGAAAAAGTTTTCTAACATTGCCATTTATCAAATATTTAAAAAAAAATCAATAGTCACTGTAATTGGGTGAAAGGGCAGAAATGGGGAGCAGACATTTATCTGAACACATGCAGCATGGGCTAAAATGGAAGAGAATTGGCTAGCTGTGATGAGCATCACTGCCCTCTAGTGCATGCAATCAGAACTGATCAACTGTGCGTCACATTTCCTGTACTGCAAAGGGTGGTTCTCCTTTAACTCACATATCAGGGGCATGAGCAGGAGGATCTGGCTTCTGGCCCTGTTGCAGCTGTGATGTGCTGAGTGGCTTTGGTGTGAAGCATAGTGAGAATAGTGAAGTCCTAAGTGAACACAGAGGACTCTGACTTCTGCTAGCATGCAAGCTGTTGGTGGAACAGAGTCTGGGGTGGTTGTGGTCATGTATCCCCTACTATTATGTCTTGTATAGGTCAACTTTAAATACCTCTTGTGACGCAGCCTCCACCCTTTCCCCTGGAAAACTTTTCCAGGGGGCCAGCGCAGCTCAGAGCACAGGCAGCACTGTTTGCAATGCACAAGATAGCTGGGGAGCTGTTGATTGTCATTTGAGCTGCCTTCCTAATCCTATAACCTCTGTAAGGGTACGTCTATACTACCCTCCAGATAGGCGGGTAGTGTTCAATGTATCTGGACGCAATAAATCGACTCGCTAATCGACACCTCGGCAGAAGGAGTACGCAGAGTCGACAGGGGAGGTGCGGCAGTCGACTCACTGCCGTGAGGACGGACAGGTAAATAGAACTAAGATACTAAGACTTCAGCGCCGCTATTCACATAGCTGAAGTTGCGTATCTTAGTTCAACCCCCCCGCTCATGTAGCCTAGGCCTACGACCAGTCTGAAACACCAGACTGCTCGACTAGGACAGGCTCTGTTCTGCAGACAAAAAGAGCTTCCTGCAGTTTAAATGGAGACCTGTAAACCCAAGCCCCATCTGCTCTGCCTGCACTGTAAAGATACCTTGGGACTTTTCCTTCAGTAACAGTAGGGCTTTACATCAATGTCCTTGACAAAAATTTATCCTCTTCGTTAATCTGATGTGCACCTCAGAGGTGGCTGCATTTCAGCAGTGCCATGCGTGATTAGTCTGTAAAGCCCTTCGGGAGGAAAGCTGCTCTGTAAGATACTGTTATCCAGTTCAACCCTCTGATGATAATACAGGATTACTGTCTACAATAGATGATTGCACTTTGCCCAGTCCATTTTTAAATAATGCCAGTGAAGATTCTTCTACCATGTCCTCTCTGGGATTATCCAAGTGTCTCAGAAATTTGCACTCCATACTCATATTAGATTCACCTTACCTTCAGTGTGGGGTTTCATTCTTCATGGTGCTAAATAGCAGCTAGTAAGAGGGGAATTTGGCATAAACACTGCAGGGAGTATGACCCAGTGGCTAAAGATCAATACTATGCTGCGTGACCTTGGGCAAGTCAGGGCCCTTCTTTGTGCCTCAGTTTCCCCATTTGTAAAATGGCGGTTGTGAGACTGATCCTCCTTTTTGAAGTCTATGATGGAAAATGTTGTATTCAAGCTACATATTACTATTATATTTCAGTTTTAATTCCCCAGTGGTCTTGACTTGCATTGCACCATCTCCTGTTCAGGGAGACACCCCAGCATGCTCCATGCTGTGACATCACATAAGAATGCCCATACTGGGTCAGACCAAAGGTCCATCTAGCCCAGTACCCTTTCTTCCAACAGTGGCCAATGCCAGGTGCCCCAGAGGAAATGAACAGAACAGGTAATCATCAAGTGATCCATCCCCTGTTGCTCATTCCCCAGCTTCTGGCAAACAGAGGAGGGCATCACAGCTGCCATGCAACAAGAACAACAAACACAGAGCAAATCACTTTCTTCCAACACTGAACAAGGAACCCAATTAGAGTAAAGGCCACCTTTTTCAACATATCTTCTAAGGATGCAGATGGGGACCTAGTGGGATATCAAATTTTAAAAACAATGGGAGTTAGGCATCTAAATGCCTTTGAAAAGCTGGTTCCGGGGCAAACATTCCTGTCCCTCTTTGCACCACTGCAGCCTTGTCCCTCCCCTAGCCCTGCATTCCTGCTTTGCTTCCTGCTTCAGATTAAAAAAAAGCAACACACACCTCCTCACAGCAGCTGCCACAAAACCCAGTCACTTAAAGTCACACCATTCAGGACAATATTGGGGTGTTGGCCATTTTAAAAATAATTGTATTTATCGTTCTCATGGGTATGCTGGGATTCCTTCGACAGATGGATCCGCATAGAGAACCTCCCTGCATGTGCCATATGGCCTTCTGTCCCTACCTCAGCATCCACCTAGGAAGTTAATATTGCCTCTCCCCATTAGTTTTAACCTCTGGATGTGTGCATGGGCCATTAAAAGAACAGTATGATGTCTAACAGGGAGTTTGCAGCAGGAGAGGAGCAGCAGCCTAAACAGCAGCATCTCTTGACATCAATTCTGTACTTTTGCAGAAAGAAAAATAAAGCACATCTTGGAAGTCAGGAGGGCTATTTTTTTCTATTGGAAAAAACAGATTTTCTCTCGTTCTGCTCATCCCTTGCGTTTGAAGCAGAGGGGAATTTTAACAGCAAAGTCTCAGCAATTCCTTTCCTGCAAAGGTTCCTCAATGAGGCAGTGCTGCCTCTCGTGTTAAGGCAGGCCTGGGTGATAATGACTCTGAGGCTGCTGGACGCAGATGGACCCAGGGGTTCTTTTTATTTGTATTAGAGGCATGACCTACAATGAGACACAGACTCAGAGCGCTTACAATAGCAACCGAGTGCAGGAGAGGAAACCCAAATACAGAGAAATGAGGTGACTAAGTCAAGGTTACCCAGTGACTGAAAGGCAGAGCCAGGAATAGCCCATGGCCTAGATACTGTTCAGTGCCCTGCACTAGCCCCCCGCCCACGCTGCTGCTTGGCTGGCTTTGCTTCTCTAGCTCCTCAGTTGACACTCACAGCCCAGAGTCGCTGGACAGGTAAGTCCTGACATGAATTTGGTTCTCTCTCCATCTCTCACTCGGTTCTGCCATGAAATTCCCCTCTCCTCTCCCTTTTTGCACAGCAGCGTGAAACACCACAGCATGAAACATAGGATGACCACAAGCTTGTGGTCAAGGCAAACCCTCCCTTGCAGTGGGTTCAAAACTGAGCAAGTCATCCTGCTATCCTGGCTCAGAGACCTCCCAGCTTCTCCATAACCCTGACCGAGTGTAAGGGACCTGACCCCAGGTCTCCTGAGGTCCCTCACTTTTAGGGTACAGTCCATCAGCAGTTCTCCCATTCACTGCCCCAGTGCCACCTCCCTCAACAGCTGGTAGTGGAACTCGGGCCTGCTCTCTACTCCAGGTTCCAGTCCAGGGACCCTCAGCTCAGCAGTTCTGGGTTTCCCTCTTCCAGCCCTCACTGCTCCTTCCCTGAACTGCTTCCTACTCTCTGGTTCCCCTTCTCTCTCTAGGTGCACCAGCTCCAAAGCCTCCTCTTCCCTGGGAGTGGCAGCTACCTGCAGCCTTTCCCAATACTCCTATTTGTTACCAGCTACCTGGCTTTATACAGGCCCTGCCTGTTCCTGCACAGCTGAGCCTGCTCTCAATTAGTTCCCTGCTCCCTGGCTCCTCCTCCAGGTGCAGCCTGTGGAGTTAATTGGCCTCCCTAGCCACCTTAACCCCTGTGCAGTCCTATCTGGGGTGAGCTGTCCCAAAGCTGACAATCTCAGCATGTCTTTACTGCCGGTGAAGGTATGAACATAGCTTGGGTAGACATACCCACACTAGTTTTCATCTAGCTAGCACAGGTAACAACTGTAGTGTAGACAGAGGCATGGACTTCAGCATGGACTAGCAACTCAAGTGTGTACCCAGAGGCTTGTACACTTGTAGCCCACACAGCCACATCTACACTATGATCATTGCCCACACTAGGTAGAAGAAAGCTGCCTTGGGTACACCAAACTGCAGTACAATCACACCTTCACCTGCGGTATAGACATACCCTGTCCCTAGCCTAAGTACAAGTCTGGAGGCAGCAGCTGGGTACAGACAGACAGCTGGAGGGAGACCAGGGAAACAATGTGCCATTTAGATCTGCTAGCATTTCCTCACTCATTTTGTGGTGGTGCAGTTGATGACACAAGCTACAGATCATGGCAGAATCAGGGGCTGGGAGAGAAAGGAAAATTTCCAGTTTGACAGGGAGTTCTGTGCTTTACTGCTCCGATCCTGAGCGATTAGTGCACAGAGGGCCCCGTTGGGAAGATTTTAATCCATGAAAAATGGTTTTAATACATAATATGCTGCGGGGTTATTTGTTAAGCAACAGATTGAGTTTAACTTAACTATGCCACACTCCCAAATCCAACTGATTAATAAATAGACCCAGAAACTCGCTCTCTCTCTGAGCTGGGGATGAGGGGAGAGGACCGAACAGATGGATTTTATTATGATTGCCATTATAACAAAGATGATGATGATGATTTATCAGCTGAACATAAGAAAAGGCAATTCTTTCCCCCACATCCAAATTCTGTAATGCCCGGGCTGCCGCCTGATGATAGATTGTTGAAGAAAGACATAATGGTAGCGAATTATAAATTACCGCCTTTTGTTGTGGTTCTAGTGCCAAGAGCCAGAGCTTTGCCCTCAAGTGCATCCCCCTACAATGTGCTACGTGTCATAGGAAAAAAAACAAAACCCAAACCCAGCTTACTATTAGTAACAATAGAGCCAAAGAAGCTGCGGGTGTAAACCGACCCAGCGACATTGATATGGCTGGTGGTGGCCCATTTACCAGCCAAGCATTTGGTCCGATGAGTTGTTTTTCACCAGTCAGCACTGAAACAAACAAATCCAGACAGAAATATGCAGTTCTACATTTGGCTTCTATTTCCTCATTATGAAGGATTACATTAAATAACACTCATTTATTGTTCTTCGTGGTTTTCGTCAATATTCTCCTCTCACACAGACACACACAGACACACACACACACACACACAAGCAAGTTGTTCAGAAGAGATCCCCGGTCTCACACTGCCTTACCTGTTCTTTTTATTAAAAACCCAGTGAATCAGCACACAAGCAGCAGCGGTAATTAAATAATTCCTATCCGCCAGGTTGTCATCTAGTGAGGGCCAGGGATTGTGGGCAGGGTTGCCTAGTGAATAGAACACCACACTGGGACACAGAGGTCCTGGGTTCTGGTCCTTGCTCTGTTACGAGCCTGCCAAGTGGCCTTGAGTAAGTCAGTTCACCTTTTTCTGCCTGAGTTTCCCCAGCTGTAAAATGGGATAACGACGCTGACCTCAGTACAACACTTTGAAATCTATTGATGAATGGTGCTAGATAAGAGCTAGAAATTCTGAGATACAGGCCAGACCCCTGGAGGATGCACAGCTTCACTACAGCAACTCGGGGGATGTCCCTTAACATAAGGGAACTGCCCAGGTGGTGTAAAGCTGATTCAACTCCCCCTGCTCTTGCCCCGACACCGGGGATGTTACGAGAGTGGGGCTGTGTTCCTGTAATCCTTGCCATTGGAAAAGCCTCTCAGAGGGTTGTAATAACTCAGCAGAAGTTAGAGCAGCCTAAGGGCAGTTCTGATTTGTGCTGGGGGGCTGGTTTGTCCTGCAGCCAGCCACAGGAGCAGGCCCAGTGGAAAGGAGGCTGAAGGACATCTTTGCCCCTCCAGCCCCTGCTTCTTCACAGCAAAGTATTTAAGCCTGTGATTTGGTGTGGCTTTAGAAAAGTCACTTAATGGTTCTGTGCCTCAGTTTCCCTATCTGAAGCAATTATCCTCCCCCGGTGTTAAGAGACTTAATTAACTGGTGAGTGTAGAACACTTTTGAGACCTTTGGTTGGAAAAGACTACTGGAAAGCAAAGTATTATTATTATTACCGAAGGATACCAACGCAGGAATCATTTAATCCATCACCCAGATGGAACCACCTCTGGGGTGGAATGCAACAGCTTTTTAACCAAGTACACAAATGCTGCAAAATATTTAGGACAGGAAGAGAAGAGGGATCCGATACCCAATTGAAACCATCAGGGCAATATTAGGTTAGCAGAGTGTTAATGACCCAAACAGATATTGGTGCGAGATACCAGGGTTAACACATCCCAATGCCTTAACACAATTATCCCACAATATCGTTAGTGCTCAGGCCTTCCGTTGTGCAGCTCATTTGAAAGGCAGCTCCTCCATTAACACAGCTTCCCCTAGCACTATGCAACAGTGACTCCAATGGAGGAGCGTGACTTATTAAATCCTGTATCAGCCCAGATGGCTTTTGGACGTCATCCATCCAGAAGTTGAACAGCTCACTCCCTGCTTAGGTGGAGAGGGTAGACAAATGCAAAGCCAGCAATCACAGAGATCCAACAGAGAGCTTCCTGGCTGTATGAAGATCGTCTTCAAAGTGACAGGTTTCAGAGTAGCAGCCGTGTTAGTCTGTATCCACAAAAAGAACAGGAGTATTTGTGGCACCTTAGAGACTAACAAATTTATTTGAGCATGAGCTTTCGAGGACTACAGCCCACTTCATCAGATGCACAGAATGGAACAGGATATATATATATATATATACAGAGAACATGAAAAGGTGGGAGTTGCCCAAACAACTCTAGGAGACTAATTAAGATGAACTTGTCAGCAGGAGAAAAAAAACTTTTTTTCAAAGTGGCATCTGCTCCATCGGCCTCTCTGGTTCTGCATGTCCATATGATCAGGCTTGTGACCTTGTGGATGATGCGCAAAACCTGTCCTGCTGGTGCACACTAGCCAGGGGCACCTCTGGGATTAAATATGCATTTAGGTACCATGGTGATAAGCACCTTAAAATGATGGACGATAGTCAAGTGACAGCCTTTTACCAGAGAGCTCCAGACCCAGCTAAGCACTTTCACTGTTAAATTCACTCTTTGGAGGTGGGAGAATTCTGATGACTATAGTCATGATAAGCACTGGGGTTTATCTTCTTCCTAGTTGGTCGGACTGGCTGGCCCAATCTGAAAATGGCCAGTAATTCACAGCCTCTGTGATAACGACATACTCACAACTGTGCATGTGAAGTTGCTGACCTTTCTGGCTAAAGCTATTCTTTATCTGTATATATATATGCTGCCAGCTAAATCCCCCAGTTAGTTAAAGCATGGAGCATATTTGTCTGCATTTAGGCTGGAATTCTCGGAGAAGCCAACTCCCATAGGCTGCCTTGAAATCTCAGCATTAGTGCTGGTAAAAGGTGCAGCCTCAGACTCCAAGGATCTCAAAGCACTTTACAAAGATCCATCATTTAATCCTCACAATAATTGCTCGGTGACATTTTTGCAGCAGACAATAAATTTGCTGATAAATGCATTTTTTTCAGGGCACCAAAACAATTCGCAAATTTGAGTCAAACTTGGTGAATAGTTTCATCTGAAATTAAAAAGAAGGGGGAAAATGTTTCCAAAAATCCATAATGGTTCATCAAGGCCATTTCCAAATGAAACGCTTCGACTTTCCATTTTGAAATGCCATTTCTTTTAGAAATTTAACTAATTAAAAAGGGGCTGGAAAAACATCTGAAAATGACCCAAAGGAAACAAAAAGAAATTGTCTTGGGCATTTCACTGCACCTGAAACTATTTTTTTTGTCACTTTTTCATTTCAACAGGAAAAACCAAGCAAATTGACACCCCCCGACCCCGATTTTTTGGTGTGACCAGCAAATCAATTCTTTGCTCAGCTCCACTCAGAAGTCTCTTGAGGAAAAGACACATATAATCACAACTGCTCCACAGACTGGGAAACTGAGGCACAGCAAGGTTAAGTGACTCACCTGACATGTCATGGTGACAGAGCTAGGCAGAGAACCAGGGAGTCCTAACGCCTCACCCTGTCAGCTCTAACCACTAAGCTACAGTCGCTCCACAAATCTAGCAATACAACACAGGAGTTCTGCCTTCCATTCTGCCTCCTCTAATCATTGGCACGCACTCCCCTTCCAGAGCTCGAAATCCTGCACCCCAAACTCCTGCTTCCTCAGATACAACTCTCTTCTGATATTGTCTTGAAGTCTGTGTCCAAAATACAGTCCAGAGATAACCCTCTTCCTCCTCCTTGCATTAGGAGCATTTTCCTTCCAGCACCATCTCTCTTTTCATTCATTATCAGATCCAAGGTTGCCAGTCTGCAGCAGCTGTTAGGAGGAAGATAACCATGGGGATATACTCCATCCTTGCACCCAGCCAGCCAGCTGCCAACCTGTGGCCATGTTTCCCTGACGCCTATATCGGTATTAAAAATCACAGCAATTCATTTAGGCTTTACTGTTTCTAACAGGCAAATGTGTGATAACACACTTGGCCCATTAACATTGCAGCTGCATGGCAGATTAGTTATATTGTGTTGTGAGGAGCCCAGCTAAACTGTCAGCTAGGCATTTATGGAATTAGGGACTGGCATTTAATCGTTTAGCTGGGGATTGTCTGTATTAAATTCCCCTGAGCTCAGCAACTTCATACCCAGCTATTCTTCTGCGATACTAGCAGCGAGGTATTTAGGTACCAGGAGGCTTAGGTGACTAGGGGGTCAGAAGTGGGATCTAGGGAATTTCGCCACCAGTGTGACTCCAATCCAGGTCAACAGCAAGTCAAAGCTCTCGGGTTGTCTGTGAGAACATTGAAACACCAAAAAAAGACCCGCAACAGGAAGTCTTAGAGCTTGGGTCAGACATTCGGGCTTGGGTTGGAGCCTGGGCTCTGAGACCCTCCCTTGTTGCTGAGTTTCAGAGCCTGGGCTCCAGTCTGAGATCAAACATCCACACCGGCAGTTTTAGCCCCACAAGCCTAAGTCAGTTGATCCGGGCTCTGGGACTTGCTGCTGTGGGGTGTTTTTGTTTTGTGCTGTGTAGATGCCCCCTATGTGAAATCAGTTGGTGCCCACACCCGTAGATCTAACAAAGAGGAGTCCAGATCACAAAATCCCACTATTCTCAAGATCTTGATTCTGATCCCCTAGCTCTGGTTGAGTGGCACTTGACTGAATTGATTTCAAGAGGATTATGCGAGGACCAAAGTGCTACTCGCTCAGAGTGGCAAAATTAGAACTGGGTCATTTTTTTTTCCTGGAAAATAATAAATTAGCTCAAAAATGAGTTTCTTCGGGGCACTGAAATTCTTCCCAAATTTGGGTTGGATTTGGCAAAAGCTTTGGCTGAACAAAATGGGGGCAAAAATTCCACAAAGTTGAACTATTTCGTTCCAGCCATTTCAAAATGAATAATTCTGACCTGTTATTTCAAAAGGGTATTTTGTTTCTAAATTTAGTTCCTTTTTTTTTAAAGAGGGAGAAGGCTGAAAAAGACCCGGAGAGAAAACAAAGCACAAACAAATCACATTGGGTTGCACTAAACATTTTGTTTGCCCCCAAATGATTTTTTGCCCATTTTTTTCTCGCTGAATCAGACAAAGCTCTTTGGAATGACAGAGTCAGAGGGTGACATTTTCAGAGCAATGGGGCAGCAGGAGGAGCTTTTCAGAGCTACTGGTCTCCAAAACACATCTTTCATCTCCATTCAGTCATTCAGTCTAACATGCTGGCCTGGAAGATGTCCAGAAGCCCATCATTCTGCAAAGCCAAGAGGTTTCAACAGTGCAGAGAAAGATCAAAACTTTGGGGTACTTTGACCCCAAACTTTGGAGAGTCCATCACTAGTCACAGTTGCACCTCCATTTTCCCCAGCACTGGTCATTCCTTCTTCTGCATGTCCCCCTAGTATAGTGATCACCCTATCTCTGCTTTCACCTCTCTTTCGCTACACTTATTCCCACAGTGATCACTCCCTACCTTCACTTCCTCCTATACCAAGCACCCTTCTGCCTCCATGATCATCCTCTTCCATCTCCTTCCCCCTGCCACATCTCCCTTCTAAGACTGAAGTCATATCTCCATCACCAGTGCCCCAGAATGAATCCCCACAGCATGTTTCCCCAGCACATTGCCGTGAAATGATTGCTTCCGACAACAATTTTTCACCATTCCCCAGGATGAATAAAACCACAGTTTCCAAGGCTCTTCAAGGAAGGCCAAGACCAGTTCCTTTCATTTAGAAAACACTCTGTTGGAGACTCTTAGGAAATATATGAATACAGCGATCAGGAGAGAAAAACAGAGCAAGATCTCAGGCTAGAAGATTATTAATATTTAAACAAACCAGGCTGGGAGTTGCTGAGCCAATAGTAGTTAAATGGTATTGAAACAAATCATTCCTATGACTAGTGTATTAGTAGTTTAGAGGAGCCAATTATTCTCACCTGTAGGTCACTGGTTCTGAGCTCTGGAGTGTTACTGTAAATGGTGTCTGTTAGGAGCATATCACATTTTTTTCCCCCTATGAAGGGATTGAGGGGATGCAAAAGAGATATCTCGGCTACAAATGGATTTCAAAGCTGCCTTTTACAGGAATATTTTCTTTCCCCTCAAAGGACAGCTGAGTAAAATAACCTGGCTGGAATTCCAATCGTGAGAAATAAAGCTGCCGGAGGGGAAAAAAAACATTTTGCAACACTCAAAGGCTAATCTGGGAAATTCGGACATTGGGTTCTAGAGAGACCTGGCAAAGAGGAGATTTAGTAACACTGCTACATGAAATGTTTTTACAGCAGAGTTATTGGGTTAGCCTTAAATCTTAGAGGTGTTGGACATGCAGTGTAGTGATACTGCTGATTCAAACCACTTCTTCCCTTCCGCAGTGGGACTGTGAAATCCAAGGGCAACAAGTGGGAAAAGGCTAAGCAATATGACTAAATTGTTAGCTATGCCCACAGGTGCGTACAGATATGGAAAGGAGAAAGAGGGGGAGAAATGTTATGTGCTTCCCAATGGGGCAATTAGAGAGACAGAATAATAGTCTGTGAATATTTGCAAGGCACAAACTGACATCCATGATGGAGCAGGATTATATAGGGTGTGACCAGAGTCACAAGGAACAAAGGGGTGGAATTATGCATGAGAAACTCTATGAAACATTCCTTGATGGTGGGAAGCAACAGGCTGTGGTCTGGGCTCCCCAGGAATGAGGCTGATGCACCATCCCTGTATGTGTCTCTCTGGAGTCACTGCACTAGACTGGAAGGCAGGTGCGTGGCAGAGTGAGCTAGTCCTTTAAGGGGGTTGAGGTTCAGCTGCCTCTCTGCCAGGCTTAGCCCATCTCCCCAGGTGAAGCGGAGCACAGGGGTCCCAGGACTAGGGATCTGGCTTGATTGGAGCAAAAAGGGCAACCCAAGTTTCAGTCCAGAGCAGGGGCTCTAGGGAGAGTAGACTGGGGAATCAGTGCCCCATCATGAGTATGGTCAGAGGAATCGCTTCATCCCAATGCAACTTACGAGTTTTGTGCTCCAACAGTAAACTGTGCCCTGTGCCAAGGGCCTGGAATGGTCCTGGGCATGGCACTGCTTCCTTTCCCAACTGGTCAGGCAGCATGAAGGTGAAGGAACTGCAGTAGGCATATCAGAAGGCCAGGGAGGGCAATAGTTGATCCAGTGCTGAGCCGCAGACCTGTTACTTTTACAAAGATCTGCTCACCATACTTGGCGGAGACCCCAATGCCACCCCATAGGCCACTGTGGATACATCCAAGAAGCCTGAGTCAGAGGCCTCTGGCATGAACAGTGAGGAGGAGGTGGATAAGGAAGGAGAGGAGGATAGGGGACATTCAACAAGGGGGTCCAGCTATACCACGAGGCAAGACCTGTTTGAGATGAGTCTAGCACGAGTGAGCATGGGTGAGCCCAGTGCAGGGAAGAATCATCAGGTAAAAGTGTAAATTAATTTCTCAATACACTGATGGTGCCTCCAACTTAACAGGACACAGATATCGACTTTGCATTAATTTACTCGTACTAGAAGAGGTAGCATTACAACCTGGAGACATAGCGCTGTTATCTGCTTTCCATTCCCCTCTAGAGATAGACAAGGTGGGCCATGGGGGGGCAGTTTGTTCATGCACACAGGGATGTCCCTTGAATGCTCCTGAAAGGTCTCGATGAAGCTTTCATGGAGATACTCTGCAATCCTTGGCAGCCTTGTTTGTTCCCCCACAGCAGGCCGCTTTCCCAAACCAGTCGGCAATAACCAGGCAGCATTGCAGTACACAGGGGTATGCGCAGAGCCCAGCACAATGGACCTGCCATCTTGGCTGAAGGCTCTTGGCACTATCATGAGAGAAAAATCAGGGACTTTTCATCCTGAGTTTTCAGTATCTGGCCACACCCAGTGGCACCTTGTGAAACTCTTTGGGAGAAACGCTGTGTCATCTCCAGAGGAGCCTCAGTTCAGATCTCTTTGCAGCTGTCCAGGCTCTAGCACGTGCGAATGCTGAAGTCATCTTCTCCCTGCACCAGCTCCCCCTAGCCACGGTGGGATCCAGTTTAAAAATCCATCTCCTGGTTTATGAACCCCACCATGAACCTAAAAATGTCTGGATCTTCCACCCTTCCTGCGTGGAGCCTTGCATATGTCTGCATCTGACCCAGGGACCGTGCAAACTCACCTTGGAGGTTATTTGTTTGCAAGCAGCTGGATTCAAGGGTTGGCACCAAACCCACGCACACAAGCCGAACACACTGTACTCTACAGTCTTTAAAGCATGAAACCAGTTAAACCCTGGGTGGTGACCTCCTGGAGCCCAGTTTTGACAAGTCATTAGCAGACTCAGGATTTCACTTTAGTCAAAACAGGATTTTCTCCCTTAAATTAATTCTAATTGCACCACATAAGTCATTAGCCTGGCTCTCTAAATGAAGTGCTAACACTTCCTCTCACCTCCTGCTCCTCTGCTGCTGCTGTTCCCTAAAGCTGCGTCAAAATCAGGAGCATCAGAAACTAATCAATTAAGCTACAAAGGTATGAAGAGACAATATGAGCCACAAGGTGCACAGTGGAGAAGCCAGCACCCCATTGCTGACTCTTGGGAAATTCCAGCCTAAGCAGCAGACTAAGGACCTTTCTCATTGCCAGCTTTATATCATGGCTCCTGGCTGTGTTACCACACAATGCCCCTAGATCCCTCACTATCAGCAATATGTGCACCATCACAAATGTCTATGGCCCTTCCTTCCCGAGAAAGGAATCCTGTCTTTTATAGCAGCCAGATCAGAATGGCCATGTCAGAAACCAGCCACTGCTAATTCTCTTCACTGCAGAACAGCAGGATAGCTCTCTCAATGTAAAATCCTCCTGAAGACAAGGTGATGTAGATTTCACCTTCATGCAGCTAGTCAAAGTCAGCCCAAACACCCCAGTCTGGCATTTTGCACGACTACGTTCACTGACGTATAAGCCATGGTGCCTTCGTTGTACTAGGATGTCACAGCAAGAGAGCTATCTCCATATTAACACACACTTGTTTTCTGCAGTGAGGATGTAGCCACACTAATACAATACTCCTTCTAGTCCTTGTCAACACAAGCTGTTACCTTGTGGGGTGTGTGCCTCCCATCTGTTTGCTACCTGAGCTCTTGCCTCTTCCATGAAGCATCTGGTACTGGCCACTGCTAGAGACGGGATATCAGCCTAGGTAGATCTCTGGACTTACCCGTGGCAGCAAATTCCCACGTGGTGATGAGAATCAGGCCCTGTGCTGGCAAATATGTACCCAACAGGGCAAATCCTCAGTTGATATAAATTGGAACCATCCAACTGAAGTCCTTAACACTGCATCTAAACACCCCAGACCTTGTGGGAAAGTCCAGATCAGGGTCTTGTGCTTTGTCTAGTTATATACGGACATTAAAGACACCAGGGTACTTTTTGTAAGTGCACAGGGTTGCCTAGTGACCTTGGCCAGAAATCCCCCTCCACTGCTTGTGCTGGGTTACTCTCTCCACCCCAGAGGGGGCTGCATTTCAAGGATACAGTACCATATATTTGCCTGGTTTGCAAAGAATCGGCAGCTCCTCCAAAATGAAAGCTGCTATTCATTAAAACCGTCTTCAATAGCTCTCAAATATTGCTGCACTTGCTAATTATGCCTGCCGACAAGATAAATTGACTAGGACTAAAGTCTAAGGTCAACCACTTAAAAAGTTAGCATTGGCCCCGTCCTCCTAAGGGGATTGATGGGAACCACAAACGCAAGGTCTAACCTTTCCACACTGCCTGCATTCCAGAGGTTCACTGCTCTACTGTGTCTTGATCCTGTACTTGCACCAAATGTTTTTGCACTCACATTGAACTCATTATTTCTCTTATTGAAATGGTTTCAATTGTGTTCTTTACAGGTAAGGTAGATCTACAGGTAAGTACACATGGAAATATTTACAGCTAAGTGATATGTACAGGTGATTACACAGTTTGATATTTATACACGAGGGATATTTACAAATAAGTACACTAGGAAATATTGACAAGTGAGTACCGGGGGAAATAGTTACAAGATATATTTACTGGTGATTATACAGTTTCGTATTTATAGGTAAGGGACAATTAGTGGTATTGAAAGTACACAGATATTTACAGACAAGCATTATGTACAGGTAAGGTCCACAGGGTAGGTTTTAGATGTGGTATTTTTATATACAGGCAAAGACACGTGAGCACACATATAGTATTGTTCTCTCCACAAGAAATAAAGCAGGAACTTGAATTTGCAATGTCATGGAGTGACAGGGCCAGAAGTAGTTAGCGTGGCATTTTTAAGTACAGTATGTGGGTACATGGTGCAGAATCATTATAGCTGGTAAGGATGTGAGTGTAATTCAGTGCCAAATCTCCCATGTACATCCTCAATAAATAGCATATTACAATATGTTGTTTTGTCCTACATGGCACCAAATGTCTCATTATAGCAATGCAGGAGCCTGTTCTTATTAATAACGATAATTATGAGTTCCCTGTTTCAAACCATTTCAGTTCATTAAAAAATATTTGCAAGATTGTCAGGATGGAAAAATATGAGTTCACTGTGAAAGCGCACACACCAAAAAAAGGTTTGAAGAATATTTATGGGTTTGACAAACCCACACTGGCTAAATGGGAAAATGGGAATGATTCATCATTGCTTTATTCCTGGTTAACACGGGGGTAATTCACTGGAGTTAGTTCAGTTTAAAATTGGAGTGATAGAGTAGTGAGTAGGCATATATTACTGGGGGATTTTTTGGGGGGTGCATAAACTGACAGTTATAGTAGCTTTGTAATTTCAATAAACAACATGAACTACTTTTAGAGTTTTGTGCCACATTAAAGAATGAAGTTAAAAGTAAAATTAAAAAGTACATTATCTTTTATTTTTGAAGTCATTTACCTGAACGGTTTCTAATGACGATACATCCTCTCACCTTACATTTCAGCCTATAGGCCTGATTATCCACTCACACTCCAACTCTGCTGATTTCAATGGAACAACTCCTGATTTACACCAGTGTGAGAGGAGGAGGGGTCATCTACCAAGATCTGAGCAGTAGATCCTGGGCTGGTGTAAGCTGGCACAGCTCCATTAATTTCAATTCCACAGTGATTTTCAAACCATGTATCGATTTAAAAATTTTCTTGAAGATAAGCTTAAAAAATTATATAATACATAGGTTGGGAAAAGAGTGTCTGTACATGGGGTATAGTGCTTAGATTATCCACAAATATAAAGTTAGTTTTTAAAAGTCATATGATACATAGAGTACATAATCAGCAGTAACCCAGATTTAGGTGAATAGATTTAACAATACAATTTAGATACTAGAATCTGAATACTCAGGTACATAACTCATGAAAAATTGTACAGAGATTTGGTTGTGGAATGCAAAATATATCAATGAGTGGAGATTTTCCCTCAGTAATTGAGAATTATGTTGGCGGTCCATGTAGAAAATACAGTCCATGAGGAAAGTATTTGTTCCTTTCCTGCCTGTGCTTCTCATCAGCACTCCAGCTCATCCTTCCTGGTATTGCCAATGTCTAGTGATGTGTTCTATGTAGATGTCCCTCGATTGCCTGATGGTGTCGGACACCATGAGTTGCCGCATCAGCCGAGCGTAGCATTAACTGATTCTGCATTCTCTCAGCACTCGCTCGTGACTGGGGTCCCATGCACCTAAGGCACTGACGATCAGTGCCTGTGTCTGGACCTGATAACCCTTAGCGCTCAAAGTTTTGGCCAGAGGGGCATATTTTTCCACCTTTCGAGTTTGGGCTTCATGGAAGGCCATTTTCAAACCCTGGATAGATAGTAAACTAGTCTCAAGCTTGAACTCTAGTGGTGCTACTGTCCCTATATAATATAGTACATTATCTCTGAAATGCAGCTATCTCTGGGGTGGTGAGGATAGCTCAGCACATGCCAAGGAGGGGATGTTCTAACTAAAGGCACCAGGCAAATCCCTCCCCTTAAGAAAGTGTCAGGGTATCTTTAATAGTCAAGGATCACTAGAAAAGGTCCAAAGATGTGGAGCTGGACTTCTCCCAAATTTCAGAGGAGTTAGGGCTCAGCGGTAATGATGTCAGTGGAACTCGGCTGAAGATCTGGCCCACTGGGTACATATTTATTAGTATAGTGCCTGATTCTCAGGCAGGAATGTGCTGCAGTAGATCAGACCAGGGGCCATCTCTCCTGGTAGCCTGTCTCTAACAGAGACAGATGCTCCAAGGGAGATGCAAAATCTTGGACAATTATAGAATAAGCTGATGCAGTCAGCTGCATGCTGCTAAGCCATCCTTCAGCTGCCTCCTGGAAGGAAGAGAGAAAAGGCAAGCAAAGTAATAGCTTTAATTGGACCAACTTCTGTTGTTGAAAGAGACAAGCTTCCGAGCTTACACCAAGTTTTCTTCAGATCTAGGAAAGGTCCTTGGAGTGTCACAGCTAAATACAAGGTGGAACTGATTGTTTAGCATAAGATGTTAATATGTTGTAAGAGGCTATTTAAGATGGAGTGAGCAGGTAACACCTCTACAGTCACAGAACAGAGGAGAGTTGGTGGGTTATAAATTGTTGTAATGAGCTGTAAATCCAGTGTTATTATTAAGACAGTGAGTTTAGTGTCTAACAAAGTTGTGATTTTAAGATCCCAGGCTCATCTTCTGAAGGTGTTGGGCAGGTTTCCTTCGAGGATGAGGTTGGAGAGGTCAGATATGGACTGATCAATCTGTGAAAAATCTTAACCCAGTGGTGTAAGTATTTCATCTTTTGTCTGTGTGAGTTCATTAAGAGCATGATGATTGTCTCATTTCACCCACAGAATTGTTATTGGAGCATTTAGTGCGCTGGATGAGGTGTACCATGTGTAGGACCCACAGATCCCCAAATGTCTGTTGTGGGGAGTGTTGATTATCTTAACAGTGGAGATACGTCTTCAGGTTTTTCTTGAGTTATCATGGCTACTCGCATCTGGTGCTGCTTTACGTTGATGAGTACTCGTGTGAGGAGCTTGCTTCTGATGACGAGCTTGCTAAGGTTGCAGGGTTGTCTGAAGATCAGAAGATGGAGTTCAGGAATGATTTCTTCAGGATGTGGTCCCCATCAAGTATGAGTTGTAGTTGTTTAATGATACCCGGGTGTGGGAGGGTAGGGAACAACTTGGTGTGTGAGGTCAGAGGGCTTTTTTTCCCCCCTACTATATTGGAGCAGGTTCCCTTGAGGCATTTGGGTGGCCTGTTCCATAGTGCAATCTCCTTGTCTGGTGGTGTGTGTTTGGTGAAGGCGATCTTAAGTGTGTTACGGTGTATATCTTGGACTTTCTCCTCGGAGCACATTCTGTGGTATCTGAGCTAGAGCCAGACAGCTGAACTTTTGTCTCCATCTCACAAGTTTCTTAACTGTAAATATTTTGCAGATGCTACAATGCACCCCACAGTGTCCTCAGTAACTCCTTGACAACCCTAGTTGTTATAGTCCCTTTATAAGAAGTCCTTTAACGCAGAGGGCTAGTCTTCAGTGCAATGGTTTGCATGAGTTAGTACACATGAGTCAAGTCACTCAAGCTAGGCAAGCCAGAGTGAGAGTAACCGTGCTGCGAAGCAAGACCAGAACTAGACAAAGTAATGGGATCAGCAGAGCGGTTGGATTTAGAAGCTGATGAATTGTTGTCACTTGAGTTGCTGCATTCCCATTGACTTATCAGCTCCAGCATCAGCAGAACTGGAGTGTCAGCCCACACCCCTGAGGGGCCAGCTAGCTGGACCTACAATGCAGGGAACACAAGCCGTGAAAGCCTTTGATTTGTGGATGGCTCTGCAAGAGAACTGCATGCTAGGCCTGATTCTGATTTCATTGGTGTAAATCAACAATAACGCCATTAAAGTCAAGTGGTCCAGATTCTCAGCTGGTGTTAAACAGCCTGGCTCCACTGGCTTCCACAGAGCTATTGATAAGAAACAAAGAAGAATCTGTCCTCACGAAAGCAGCGAAACACAGTGAGAGCAGAATCAGGCTTATAGTTCCTTGTAAATAGTTTATTCTTCTCTCCATTTGCTACATCCAGCTCTCCTTCGTAGATTTCGCCACTTGGCAGCATCTCACAAGGGACAAAGTTGACCCCAGGAGGAAGAGAATGTGAGGCAGAGAGAGCCGCTGAGAATCCCTGCTTAACCTGTCAAGACAAAATGGGACTGATCCAGGGAAGAGATTAAACCACAACAAGTTATACAAATCAAGGCTCCCGTGTAGCGAGGGAGATAACAAGGTGACAAGGCTTGTTCTGGAGTCGGGAGCATAAGAAAATAAGACCCTGGTGTTGGTAAATAACAATGCCAGTTAGGCCTTGGCTACACTTGTCAGTTACAGCACAATAAAGCGTCCCAGAACACTGTACCTCACTTCCTGTCCTCACTGGCAAGGCACATACAGCACTGTGTCTTCACGGCTACAGCAATGCTGGTACGCCACCTCCCCGAGAGGAATAACAGCTGTTGCGTATTGGCTGAGATGCTGCACGTTATTACACACTGATTGACCTCCAGAAACTCCCCATAATCCTTTTAACTGAAGTGTCCTCTCTTGTTTCGTTGTGAACTCCGGAGGAGGAAGTGCCCTTTCAAAGCTCCATTTTGGGGGGTTGCTTATCAAAAAAAAAAAACAACCAAAAACAAAAACAAAAAATAGCTCCTGTTTGCTTTCAGTGAATGAGAGAGGGTGGGGGACGAGGGGGTCTGAACTTACAAGACACTGTGCTGACACACTCAGCACTCCAAAAACCCACTCTCTCTCCCCCCACGCTCCCTGTCACACTCCATCCCACCCCACCGTCATTTGAAAAGCATGTTGCAGCCACTTGCATGCTGGGATAGCTGCCCTTAATGCACCGCTCCCAATGCAGCTGCAAATGCTGCAAATGTGGACATGACAGTGTGCTAGCAGTTGTCCGTGTGGACAGACTGCAGCGCTTTCCCTACTGCACTATACGAAGGCGGGTTTAACTCACAGCGCTCTACATCTGCAAGTGTGGCCATACCCTGAGTATCTCATTCCAGATCAGAGTAGCAGCCGTGTTAGTCTGTATCCACAGATACAGGTGCCACAAGTACTCCTGTTCTTATTCCGGATCAGTGTGAGTCCTCATTAGGCTTACTGGAGCAGGCAACACTTACTCCGTGCTTTTCACTTCAAATACTACGGATGTTCAGAAAGGAGCGAACAAAGCTACGGCCTTCACTGGAGAGCAAAACACAAATAAACACACAAATACACACCCAGAAGAGCAAGGACTGGAGGAAAGGAGCTAGACTGTCCGGACACAATTTGGAGCAGCTCATGGGTGGCTGTTACCTATTCAAACATTTTGGGAGAAGCAAAAGAATGGGAAAGAGTTGCTGATGCCTTGTGGGAAATTTAATCAAATATTTTGTGACGGTTGGTATTACCAGCACTGGCCAAATCCTGGGGGATACAATTTTTGAAAGCACCAAAGTGAGGTAGAAGGTCAAGTCCCATTTTCAAAATTGATTTGGGCACTTAGGGAACCCAAGTCTCCATGGGAGATTTACGCTCCTTAGGGCCACATTTTCACAGGTATTTAGGTCCCAGCAGGTTAAGTGCCTAATTCCTACTGATTTCAACCCTCAAACTAGGTGTTGTCCCAACTATGTCATCTGTGGGGCCAGATCCTGTTCACAAAACAGGGGCAGTGGTAGCATTCTAGCTGCATAATTAAAGCACCAGGATTCAAATTCTCCTTCTGCCTGCTGTGGTGTATGGACTAGGTCTCCCACCACCCAGGTGAGTGCCCTGCCCAAAGGTGCCTCTCTCCCAATCTCTCCTACTGCAGCTGTTCTACTCTGTATAAAATAATTACACTGGAGCTGGAACCTGACTTCCCAGCTGAGTGTCCAAACCACAGGGCGGAAGGGTCATTGTCACTCTCAGGCCCAGTGACTGTGTAGGAGGGCTCACTGCTGTCAATCACAGATGAAGGGAGGTGCCTAACTCACTTTGTGGGACAGAGTTTAGGCCACATTCCTCACCTAGACATTTCCTATTGGCTAGTTTAGGTAGCTCCCTGCTCAGCATACTGGCTTTTGTGAATCCCAGTTTTAGGTACCTAACTGTCCCCATGCATTTTAATGGGAGCCTGGGTGCCTAACTTTGGGCGGTAGATTCCACTATGTAGTAGGGTGCCTAAAAATTAGATGCTGCAATGCTGAGTCTAGGTCCCCTTTGTGAATCTACTCTCAGTGCCTAGGGTCCAGATATTTAGAGGTATTTAGGCACCTAACTCCTATTGAAATCCCTTTAAAAATCTGGCCCTAAGTCACTTTTGAAAATGGAACTTATGCTTCTAAGTCACTTAAGTGCTTTTGAAAATTTGACCCTGGATTTAGAACTGGTTCAAAAATGGTGATGTGTAATCCTGAACATTTTCCATATCATTTTCATTTTGCAAGTTTCAGGGGGGAAACATTTCATTTGTTAAAAAAAATAGTTGAAAATTTGAAGTTCAAACATTTTATGTTTTTTGCTTTTGCCTTTTCCCCTCATCCTCTCTTTTTCTTTTTCCATTTTGCCACTGAAAAGGGCAGAAGGGAGGAACAAAAAGGAAAAACCAAACCTGGGGGCGTGGAAATCTGAAAACAGAAAACCAATAATTTGTTTGTTTTCAGGTTTTACTAAATAAACAAACAGAATTGTTTTTTTTTTAAAAGGGAGGATTTTTTTTGCCAAAAATAACATAATCTTTCCTAAATAGAATATTTTTGACGCACATTCACACAAATGAATTGCACACACTGGGAGCCGGTGTGTGCCAATATCACAGCAGCAGCGACAGTCGCAGGATCCTTCAGCTGAGTTCTGAATTGATCCACCACTGTGGCACAAGTGCTCTGGCAACAATAGCATGACACAGAGATAGAGACATAAGGAGGTCTCTTGATGAATAAGACAAAGGACTTTTTATGCAAGTTTCATAGATTCGTAGATTTGTAAAGCCCAGAGAGAACATTATACCATCCAGTCTGACTTCCTGTATATCACAGACCATAAACTTTCACCCAGATATCTCTGTATTGAGCCCAATAACTTGTGATTGGCTAAATCATCTCTGCCAGAAAGGCACTGGTCTGGATTTGAAGACTTCCAGAGGTGGAGAACCCATCACTTTCTTTGGTAGTTTGTTCCAATGGGTAATCACCCTTCTTGTTAAAAATGTGTGCCTTATTTCTCATTTGAATTTCTCAGACTTTAACTACCAGCCACAGCCACGGGCTTTTGTTCTGCCTGTCTCCACTACATTAGAAAGCCCTTTAGTAGCCAGTATTTTTCCCCCGTGAAGGTACTTATACACTGCACCGCTCAGTCTTTCTGATAAAGTAAACAGACTGAGCTCTTTAAATCCCTCACTAAAGCATTTTCTCCAGCCTTTGAGTAATTTTTGTGGTTCTTTTCGGCACCCTCTTTTCGATCTGCGGTTTCTGTGAACTTTTGACAGTGAAACACACCAGGGAATGAAAACTTTGCCGACTATTTCACAATCTATTTCATTTTCTGCTCCAAAGGCCTTCTTCCCTCCATCCCCCTGCTCATCCCAGTTTGTTTCAAATGTCCCTTTAAGGCAAATAGGACCTCAGAGTAGGAGTGCTGTCAGGCTTTGTGACTAGCTCAGAGGAGTTTTTACTTTCAAGCCCCCAAGTGTTCTAATGCTTCAGACACAGCAGCTCATTAAGAAAAAGAAACCCTCTACATATACTGCCTCTATATATTTATAACCTCTTGGCTTTCTGAAAGCCTCTATCCAACGGGCATTATAACATCATAGACCCTTTATTTTTTTTAAGTGAGAGATAATAATTAAAGATTGGATTATGAGCTACCCCAGTAGCACAAAAAAAAGCCACAATATTATTTTATATTATTTTATGCAAAAGGAGGAGGTGAAGCGAATTAGAAGGAAGCTACCTTGTGAAAGAACAGGTGGGGAATCTAAAAAGCTAGGAGGCTGGACACAGTGTTGAGAGGAAGCCACAGTCCCAATCCCTGAGGTGAGGGAGAAGGAGAACAGTAGGAAGGAGTCTAGGGGTGAGAACAGCTAACCACGCGGTGCTCACCCCTGGACCTTTTCCTGTAGAAGCCCCACCTGTCCCCTCATAGGTGAGTTTCCTTCTAATCAGCTTCCTACACCTCCCCTTTCTGCAGCCTAGTTGGCGGAATGGGCCCACCCAGCCGACATCAGCTCTTGCAGGGCCAGTGTGGGGAGCACACCCCACCACGGTGATGTAGGCGTCCTTAAACTGATCAGCTGGGCTGAAGGTGTCCTTCAGATTCTAAATACCGATTTACATACATAGTGCCAAACCACCAGCACAAATGTAGGCTCTCAAAAAGAATGTGTGAATGACATTGCTCCTTTGACTCAGCACAGCTGCAGTGGGCTGGTCTGAGGAGCTGGCTCGGAAGGTTCTGTGCTCTTCTGTTTCTGTCCTAACCAATGCTATGAGCTGAATCTACCCTGCCCCACCTCCACCCCCAGCAGCCTTGGGTACCAGGAGAACGTACATGGGCATGTGACCTATCTCTTGGGTGCTGTACTGACTGAGCTGAAGAACCAGGTTCTTGGCCTCAATTACATCATGTGGCGGTGTGTTCCACAGATGAACATAGCAGTATTGAAAATGAGCCCACACCATAGATCCCTACAACTGAACTATGTATTTTCCATTAGGTCCCCTGTCCACATTTTAATGCTTCCATATCACTTGTTCTTCTTCTTAATTGCTGCTACTCATGGAATAGACACTTCCATCAAATTGTCCAGATTCATGCCTGGATGTTAATTCAGAAACCATCAGGGTGTGTGAGTCATTTAATCGTTCCTCCCAATGCGCATTACCTTGCACTTGTCTATGCTAAATAACATCTTCCATCTCATTGCCCAGTTGTTGTACCTAACTTTGTTAGATCCTCCTGGATTTCTCTCAAGCCTCCTCTGACTTGACTAACCTAAATACTTTGCCTCATCCAAAAAATGTACTGCTTCTGTTCTTTCTTTCTTTCTTGTACCATGGCATCTGCACAAGCTAGATATGTCTACGACATCACTAACTTTGAGGTCAAGGCACTCTGGTATCTACCCATTTCCTCCTCCAGGTTATTGTAAATATACAGATATGTTCCTAGTCGTTCTAGGTGGATAAGCCAGTTCCAAGAGAGTAGAAGTTGCAACCTTCACTTAGGCTAAAACATTCACAAAGAAAACCTTTACTGGGAGCAATAACAGAACAGGGCCGCCCAGAGTGGAGGGCAAGTGGGGCACTCTTGGTAAAATCTGAGACTTAGCAACAGTTCATTGAGGCCCCATCTACATGGATCTCAGTCATCATACTTGAACACAGTCTAAATCCATGTTAATTATGTTTTGACAAAGTAGAGGATTGGTCAAACTATGCAACCAAAACTGGGCTTTCGCTATCTGGGAACCTATGATTCCCATGCCAGAATTTATACCCTGTTCATCCCCATCCTATCAAAGTGCTTTAGATAATTTGCTGATAGGAAAAATGTTGGGTTTAAAATCACTTGTGCCTAGTGCTTAATTTGTATCAGGGCTTGCTGGGACTGAGTCTCAGCACCTCTAGGCTTGACAGTTCACAGGCCTGGCACCTCGGGGCTTGCTGCATGAGTTATGAAAGTAAAAAACTTACTTGAGTCCTAGCACTGAATTGCTTGATGCCCGACACCTCTTTCAATACAAATTAAGTACTACTTGTTCCATTTTAGAACTCTTTAAAAAATACTTAATTGCACGTCTAAAAGGGATACGTGATAGGTGAATTGTGAGCTGTCTGCTTGAATGACTGACAACTCTTGCCATTTGAAGCAGTGTTGATTACATACAGTTGGGTGAAGGTCTCTTTGCAGGAATGCTGCAGAGAGTCTCTCAAAGAAGCAAACTGTCAGTCAGTGCGTGGGAATATTATATTAAGGCCAGGGACCCTACAATATTGTAACTTGTTTCTAATTAATTTCTGTGATATGTAATTAGTTGGCAGATTGGGCCCAGTTGGCCTAATTCAGCTCCTGCAGAGCCAATGTAAGGAGCACACCTCATCACAATAACACTTCGGGTGTCAACTATGGTCACTTGGCCTTCACAAAAGAATAAACAGTGGCCATGTTTCTGCTTCGTTTTGCATGCAATGAGGTTCACGTTCCCAGCGTGTTTGGTAGCTGAGAGCCACTCATTTCGTCAGTAGGTTATGTTCTGTTTTACACCAATGAGGGGCTGAACAAACTAACTACACCTTGTGTCTAGACAAGGCCGGGGCTGAAGGGCAAGGCTGAGAAGAAACACCATCCTGTCAAGTTTCACTGGGATGCAGTAAATGGGACAGAGGAGAAAGGATGTGGTGTTGTGGTCAAGGCACAGGAATGGGAGTGGAGAGATCTGGATTCCATGCCTGGCTCACTGGATGCCCACGGGAAAGTCACTTTAACTTCTATTTGCCTCAGTTTCCCCATATGTCAGATGGGGATCATAATACAGTCCTCACAGGAGAGCAATGAGGCTAAATCCTTTAGTGTCTGTATAGCGTACTGAAATCTGTAAATGGAAGGAGGTATCAAATTGCAGAAAATTAAGCTGTTTCTGTCCATGATTCATCAGTACTCCTGGTGCCTCTTCTTCTGACTTCAGTATCTCCTCTTTGCAGAGAGGGAGCAGGTATCCAGGGCCTTGTCCGTCAGTTTCCCCATGGAGGAGAAATCAGTGATGTGGAGTCTGCATATATGGAAGTGTAATTTGCTTCATTTACATGCCGACAGGAGTCCTGGAATGAGGTGGTCAAACAGCATGCAGGGCAATTCCATCTGGTGCTCAACACCAATGGCCAGTTCCTAGGGAGACGCTCTGTCTGCAGGATTAACTCTAATGGCAGCCCTAGGCAGAGAGCAAGGCCTTCTGCTGCTCACACAGCTCTCTCTCTCCCCACAAGCTGCCTCTACATCACAGCCTTGCATTACTCCAAATGAACAGTAATGTAGCATGTCTTCCCAAGGATCAAAACTCACTCGCACACCAAGAAAAAGGACTTGGAAAACCACATGTAACAATGACACCTGGTGACACCTGCCATAAAAATCCACAAAAATAATTGGGTGCTTTTCCTCCAAATGGAGGAATCCCAAGACAGAGTGGGTATTTCTTTTGTCCAAAAGAATGTCATGACCTCTTTGATCTCAAAGTATAGAAGTACCACCTGGGGTATTAGGGGTTATGTCTTTAAGGGCTGAACTTTCCAGGCACCAAGTCTGGGTGGGGCACTGTGGCCCAGCCAGCTAGAACTAAATACAATAAAGCAGAGCTCCTGTGAGCACCTTAAGCACTGTTTGATCATGGTATACTGCTGACATTGACATTGGGCTGATTCTCCTCCACGCTATGTAACTGCATTGGGTTCATTCAGGCATGCCCGGATTTACACATGAGTTTGAATGAGTGCGGAATCAAGCCCTTTAACTCTAGAAATGTTGAGCAGCTAGGGAGGGAAACTTTGATTTTCGAAGTGAAGCGTCTCCCAGCAAACTGGGTATAACAGATGGCAACTGTTCCATCACTCAAGTACATGTCCATTTCCATTCAATTAAACCAGGCAGGAGTGGAAAATAGAAGTACTGTAGAATCCAATAAACAACACAAATTGTTTACAGCGTAGGAAGCCATTCTGTGTCCACGGGGCCTAGCAGCTACAATGTGGAGCTAGAGGCCAGAGCCTTAGCTAGTATAAATCAGGGTATTACACTGAAGCCAAGGGAGGCATGTGAATTTACACCAGCTGGGGATCTCAGAGCTGTCTCTGCGAAGTGATCAATAGCACAAATCAAATTTACCAATATAGTCTAGATGCTGAAGCCCTAAGGCTACCAAAATATTGACCAGGCAACAAAACATCAGGGAGCTACAGCTTTATAACGACAGCCTGCTCCTAAGTTGTAGTCCTCCCTGGTGGAAGAATGCAATGATCAGTGCACTCTCATTCTGAATTTTACACTGCCTAATGAATGTGTATGAGTTTATAATTGCCTCTAAGCCCCAGGTGGAGGCAGCATTGACTTAGCCTTGGACAAATACTATCGGCTTGATCCTCTTCTCAGTTATACTGGAGTGAAACTTGAGTGACTCCACTGAAGTTACACTGGATTAATGCTAGTTTAAGTGAGGGCAAAATGTTTGTGTCTACATCTTGTCCTGCATTTCTGGGCCTGATTCTCTTCTCATTGGCCCATGTCGCTGCAGCTCTGCACTTTATATCATTGTCTGCAGCAGAACAAAATGACTGTAAAATGCTATCGGATCTCAGTGGTAACTTTTTGCACCCAGCTGGCAGTCACTTAGTTCTGGTGCACATGACTGCATAAAGTGCAGGACAATTGTCGATTTGGCCCACTTGTGCCAGTAAGTCTTTTGATTTTGATTATTCCTGATCTACATTAGTGAAAGAAGAGACTCAAGCCCCTTATCTTCATGTCTGCCTCTTCTGTCTTTCTGCTTAACTTTATTTGCTTTGAGATCTACTGATGAACAAAGAGCTATATAAGAGTTTGGTATTACTAATTACACCTCTACCCTGATATAACGGGACCAGATATAACACATATTCGGATACAACGTGGTAAAGCAGTTCTCATGGGGGCAAGGCTGCGCACTCCAGCGGATCAAAGCAAGTTTGGTGGGGTTCTGTGGCCTGCCTTGTGCAGGAGGTCAGACTAGATGATCAGATTGGTCCCTTCTGACCTATTAGTCTATGAGTCTATGAGTCTATAACGCCATTTCACCTACAATGCGGTAAGAATTTTTGGCTTCCGAGGACAGCGTTGTATCGGGGTAGAGGTGTATTAGTATTGTTATTATTCCTGGCATCACATGTGCTTAGAAAGATGTCAGGCCAGATCCGCAGCTAGTGTAAATCAGTTTAGCTCCACTGTGAAGCTCCCAATTTATACCTGCTCCGGACCTGGCCAAAATTGTATTGGAGAATCTTCTACCACAGAAGTTTACAACAATTATTATAAGAAAAAAAATCTAGCTACGAGGTATAAAACTGAGTTGAATGTTACTGATTTAATTTCTTACTGGTTTTGGATGGTAGTTACAGATTGTTTTAGATCCATTCTTTAAGAGAAAATAAAATGTAGATAAAACCCAGAAGAGGGGAGGTAAATGTTAAAACAAACATCACCACCACCACAAATTATTTGCCAAAGCTGAATGTTTGAAAACTGAGCTAAAGTCCACAAACCATCTTTAAGGAGTTTTGTCCGACAAGTGGCTAGCTGTCTGGTCTCTCCCTAGCCTTTTTACTTTTCTTGCTATGAGCAGTCAGGGATCTCAAATGAACTCTGAAAACAAAGGGTCATATCCTCCCTGGGTAAATCAACACAACTCCTTTGGAGTCAATGGGACCCTGAAGTCAATGGAGCGATGCCAATTTACATCACCTCAGCAGCTGACCCCCGTGCTGCTTCTGCTGTTGCATGGGTTCTAGGCACTGCTTTGCACCTTGTGTTGTCATTTACATCACAGCAAAATGGGTGTAAAACACTGCCACTAGAATAAGCAACTGAAGGATTCTGATTTGACACCAGCTTTGCCCAGCTGCAAGGGAGGACACCCCCATTCTCCAATCAGGCCCCACACCTTTTCATCTCCTTGAGCATCAGGCAGCAGGTATGCCCGAGATTTACCACCACTTAGTGTAAACATCTAGAACTTACTGGCCTTTGCAGGCAGCCTCCAGACAAGCTGGAGCACGACAGTTTTAGACATGGGGGCTCACTGGTCAGAAGTTCCACTTTACTGGGTGATGCCGTCTCCTGGAAATGAAGGCATCTTTCTCGAATCACTCGCAGACGCAGGAGATGGCTGCTTTTAATTAGAGGCAGAGGCAGCTGTTGGGAAGATTTGTATATATGCTAGATGGCATTGTGTGTGCGTGTGTGTGTGTTACATATTTAATTAAAGAGGATCTAATGAATACTTCAAAGAGCCCCAGAGTCAGAAAACCACTGCAGATACTCATGCAAACGAGACTGGGCTTATTGCTTTCCTAGGGTGCCCTGGATGAGCCATGCAGAGAAGCAGCCATGAGAGACCATCGACAGCACAACTTCACAGATTCAGAGCTTGACGGGGGTCTTTGAACAAAGAGCTTTCCCACCCCGCATGGTAAGAGGCATCGCCAGCCATGTTGCTGTAGCAGAGCCAGGTAGATTCATTCCTTGGCTGGCACATTTGAAATGAGTGTACAAAACCTCCTCCCTCCCTGACATCTCTGAGCCAGGTTAAAACAGCCACATCTTCCCTGAGCATCTGGTCTGAGTATTCTAGCACCACTTAGGATCAGGCAAGGAGGAAGGATGATCCAGTGGTTACGCAGGTCTCAGTAGATCTGCCTTCATTGCCCTCTTCCTCCCAGTGAGAGGTTAGCCCCTAATATCTTTTTGGATCTGGCCTTCATCTCACCATCTGTAAAATGGGTCTGGCAGCACCTCTCTGTGCGGCATGGGTGTTATGAGGATAAATGCATTACAGATTGTGAGACACTCCCTTACTGTCTAAAATATATAGACACTGAACAGCTATGCTATCTGGAGGGTAGATTGATCACTTGGGTTTTTAAAATGTTTAAAACTCCTGTTAGCCACATTTAATGCTTTTGAAGATTTATTACCATTTCATACTGATATTGCTGCAACATCCAGAGACTACAAAGAGGATGAGGCTCCAGACTTCTAGGAATTCTACAGACAAACACAGATCCCATCCTTGCTCAGCAGATCATGCAGTTAAAGTGTGTGAGATCAACAGACACGCAGGCTGGAGTTTTCCCTTTATCCACAGCTCATGGCCAGCTTGACTTTGGGATGAGAGACTGTCCCACCATTGTCCCTGCTTTTCCAGCCTCCAGTGCTGGCTGGATTCAGGACACCTGGATTCTCTTCCTGACTTCCCTTATAGACTCATAGACTCATAGACTCTAGGACTGGAAGGGACCTCGAGAGGTCATCGAGTCCAGTCCCCTGCCCTCATGGCAGGACCAAATACTGTCTAGACCATCCCTAATAGACATTTATCTAACCTACTCTTAAATATCTCCAGCGATGGAGATTCCACAACTTCCCTAGGCAATCTATTCCAGTGTTTAACTATCCTGACAGTTAGGAACTTTTTCCTAATGTCCAACCTAAATCTCCCTTGCTGCAGTTTAAGCCCATTGCTTCTTGTTCTATCATTGGAGGCTAAGGTGAACAAGTTTTCTCCCTCCTCCTGATGACACCCTTTTAGATACCTGAAAACTGCTATCATGTCCCCTCTCAGTCTTCTCTTTTCCAAACTAAATAAACCCAATTCCTTCAGCCTTCCTTCATAGGTCATGTTCTCAAGACCTTTAATCATTCTTGTTGCTCTTCTCTGGACCCTCTCCAATTTCTCCACATCTTTCTTGAAATGCGGTGCCCAGAACTGGACACAATACTCCAGTTGAGGCCTAACCAGCACAGAGTAAAGCGGAAGAATGACTTCTCGTGTCTTGTTTACAACACACCTGTTAATGCATCCCAGAATCATGTTTGCTTTTTTTGCAACAGTATCACACTGTTCACTCATATTAAGCTTGTGGTCCACTATGACCCCTAGATCTCTTTCTGCCATACTCCTTCCTAGACAGTCTCTTCCCATTCTGTATGTGTGAAACTGATTGTTACTTCCTAAGTGGAGCACTTTGCATTTATCTTTATTGAACTTCATCCTGTTTACCTCAGACCATTTCTCCAATTTGTCCAGATCATTTTGAATTTTGACCCTGTCCTCCAGAGCAGTTGCAATCCCTCCCAGTTTGGTATCATCCGCAAACTTAATAAGCGTACTTTCTATGCCAACATCTAAATCGTTGATGAAGATATTGAACAGAACCGGTCCCAAAACAGACCCCTGCGGAACCCCACTTGTTATACCTTTCCAGCAGGATTGGGAGCCATTAACAACTACTCTCTGAGTACGGTTATCCAGCCAGTTACGCACCCACCTTATAGTAGCCCCATCTAAATTGTACTTTCCTAGCTTATCTATAAGAATATCATGCGAAACTGTATCAAATGCCTTACTAAAGTCTAGGTATATCACATCCACCTTCTGCTTCTTCTGGGCACTGCTGAAGCCAGACCCTTCCCCCCCGCCCACAAAGACCAGTAAGTGCTAGATGTCTACACTAAGTGGTGGTAAATCTCCGGCATACTTGCTGCCTGATGCTCAAGGGGATGAAAAAGGGGTGGGGGTCTGTGTGGAGAATGGGCATGTCCTCTCTTGCAGCTGTGCAAAGCTGGACAAATCAGCGCAAGGAGGGATGATGTTTCAATGGAATTTCCGTGCCTGGGGCATATTGATACCCCAGCGAGTTTACGCACAGAACAAGATCACAGCTGTTAGTAACACAAACTACTGTCATGCTGCACAGGCAATCTGCTGCAGCACTGACCTGAGAGATCAAAGTCTTCATTCTGTCATTAGCCTCTGCCGTGGCTGTCCTTGAAACATCTAAACATGCTGGCGGCTGAAGTGAGGCAGATGCTTGTCCATGAGGAAGATGATCAAGGCCCAGTAATTCACCCCGAGAAACCATTTGACAGGAACAAACTTCAGTTACTACCCAGTCTGCATCCTCGTTCAGATCATGGGTGAAAAGCTCCATGTCCAGGGTTCTGGGGTATCCTGGACAGGCACAATGGGGTTTGGTAAAGATTAAAGCTGACTTTGGCTGAGCAAAATGCTTTTGCCCAGCCATGTCAGTTATACTGCAGCACGTGGACTGACTTCTCATTAGCCAGAAAAGGGAGATTTGTCTATTTCACTTTGATGATGTCAAAATATTATAATATACAGTCCAACCACTCTATTACAAACTAATTAGGGATTGAGGCATTCCTACTATTGAACATCTCAAAATGACAGTAAGCCTGGCGCATACATTGCAGTATGGTGCACTGCATCACTTTGTTCTCCTTCACACCATGCTAAAGCAATTTCTACTGCCCTGAGGCATCAGAATGTCGAGGGATGTCAGCATGATCCCCAACAACATCACTGTCCTTATGGAAATTTTTTTTTCAGCCTGTAAAAATGGTTTGTATAACTTGTTATTCATAAGACTAGTGATTGTAAAACCAAGGTTCTGATTATATTAGAATTAATAATTAATACACAATTTGAAATTAAATGAAACAAAATTCCGTTATCAAATAAGAAAGTCGAAACAATTCATTTTCCTGTTGAAAATGTCATCAAAATTGACACATTCCTGCAAAGCTTTTCAATTTCGATCCGCCTGCATTTTCCATCTAGCCCTCGTTGGCTGCACATTTCAGGTCTGTCTGCACTGCAAAGAGAATTGAGTCCAGGGCCCTGTTACACAACACTGTTCCAATCTGCGATGTAGACAGGACCTTAGTCATGCTGTCCAAGGTTTTCACCTCATCCCAGGATGCCAGAAAGTTCTTGTCAAAACTGTACATTAAAACTGTCTTGCCACTGGCAGAGGCTGCTTAAAACTATTTGCCACAGTTGGCAGGATGTCCATGTGCTGGCTGTCCTATTATATGGGGTAAGCCCTGCCCACATTAACAGTTCCTTAAGACAGAGGCCAGGTTTGTACAAGGGGCCCCAGGATCAGGGGGCAGAGCCTCTAGTGGGGATGTAAGGGGCAGAGCCTTCTTTACTTGGGGACCAGGGAAGGTGACTCCCCTAGGTAGGAGGCAAAATTGAAACTCAAGGCACAAGGGAAAGTCTGGTCTATGCAGACTGGATCGAACTGACTCCAGCCCTGGAATGGGTGGGTGGGTAAGTGACCCCTCTCCTGCCCAGGATCTGGTGTAAAGGTGTATGGTGTAAAACAGCACCCACATTTCCCACCCATAGCAGTGTGCTCTTCCATAAACAGTGTGCTTTTTCCTGGGAGGATGCCCTAGGGCGCCCCACCCTGAGGAGCAAGCAGCCCTGCCCAGCCCTTCACTGGGATTCTCTCCCCAAGTGCACAGTGGTATGGGATTTATGGAATATGGTTCCATATGCCTCCACCCCCACCCCCACCCCCAATCTGGGGTCTGGCTACCCATCCCAAGGAAACCCCTCTGGGTGTCAATCTGAAGGGCACCCTAGGTTGCAGGCATGGGGGTGGGGGCTCCTGATACGAGGCTAGGGGAAAGGAGATGCAATGCAATACATGGGTGGAACAAATGAGGGGATATGACAGGGAAACTAGAGTCTGGACGTGGGGTAAGGATGGGTTCCAGGACCTGGAGGGAAAGCAGGGGATACATGGGGTGGGGTTCAGACCAGAGGGGGGACAAATGTGGTGGGAAGGA
The DNA here is from genome assembly GCF_007399415.2 of Gopherus evgoodei. Taxonomy (NCBI): domain Eukaryota; kingdom Metazoa; phylum Chordata; order Testudines; family Testudinidae; genus Gopherus; species Gopherus evgoodei. The sequence continues at coordinate 7,240,096 of NC_044340.1, read as the reverse complement.
CAAGGACATGGAGGGCAGATGGGGAGCTAGGGACAGGGAGCAGATCATAGGGGAGCATGACCTGGTGCAGATAGGGGGTGACAAGACACAATGGGGCAGGACCTTGGGAGGTAGGGAGTCTAGGGAAGGGGGAAAACCCTGGGAGTAGATGGAGTGAAGAGGGCAGACCGTGGGGGTCAGAGGAGGTGGGAGTTAGATGCGGGCAGCAGGAACCCAGGTGGCAAGTGGGATGAGATATAGGAAGGGCGCTTTCCTGTGTGGTGCAAATGACATGGGATTCTCAGAAGGCAAAGGTGTATCTGTGCATGGAAAGAACTAGACTGAGGAAAACCCTAGAGGGGAATGGCCGGGTCTGACAAAATGCTGATTGAAGCTCTAAGAGGAAAATAAACACAGATCAGAATATTAAAGAAACCGCCTCGCTACAAGTCCCTAGCCAGAGCCTTGCCGCTCGCTCACAGTTTCTCTCCGCAGCAAGATATGGAAAGCAGAGTCGAGTTGTACAATACAGAGCATCAGTGATCACAATCTGGAAAAAGAAAATGGGAGACATAAAACCCAGTGGAAACACAGAGATGAATGAATGATTGTTCAGCTAAGGTGGCAAAGGAAAGAGAGAGAGAAAAAAAAACAACTAAAGACAAGTTTCTGCTCCCCTATTGAAAGCAGTAGGGATGGTGGGATTGATTTCCTCACGCTGTCCGTCACTCAGACTTTCCATGCAAATGGGAGCAAGTAAAATGCAGCCTATAACTCAAGGAGAAAGAAAAGAGATAGCAAGGGGAACGTCTCATTTCTGCACTGTGGTGTGATCCTGCCAGCACAAAGCCCAGCACTGTGAGGTCAGCACGGTACCTGGGTCTGGCCGGCCTTTCCAGAGCCGAATCAGCAATTCAGCACCCTGGGGGCATGGTGGCTGGGTGCCAAGCCCCTTGGCCAAAGAGACACCCAGGGCAAAGCAGGGAGAGAGAGAAAAGGGACATGAAACACTATAAAGAAAAGATTTAACAGGGAACATAGGAGGAAAAGAAGAGGAACCCAGAGAAGTCCATGGGACCAGATCTGCAAGCTCCATGAATCCTGAGATTTTTCTAGGGCTGGAATTTTCTTTGAATTTCAGCTGGAGGCCAGACAAACAATAAAGGATTATAAAGGAAAAAGATAGGTGTTGTGCCTGCTCTGGTTCTAAGGGCAAAGTGAGACTTTGAGGATCTGAAGAAGTTTGGTTGGCAGGGAACACATCAGAGAGAGGAGGGGCTTTGTCCAGGAGGGATTGACGCAGAGGATTCCTGGGTCCCATGGAGTTTGGTTTGGTTTGGAGTGGAAGGGTCCTGTCGGCTAGGGTGGGGAACTCGCAAAGTCTGCTGGTGTTCTGCTGAGCTTCTGCATCTCACAGCCACATTTGAGAATGTTCCTGTCCTACTACAATAAGAGTCATATTTTACCCCCACAAAGCTGTCAGATGGAGCCCGGGGGGAGGGCAGTGGATGGACCAACTGCAAGTCCAAGACTACAAATGGCAGAACAGAGCCACTGGAAACCCAACAGGAAGAGTGAAATTCGAACAAGACGAAAACAGCAAAATTCCTGTTGGACTTGGTAGCTCTGAGCTGCTTTGAATTCCCTCCATTCCATGTTCTCTCAAGCTGGTTGAGTCCAGATGATATTTGCCAAGTTTTTTTTGATTTAACAGACACACACAAAAATTATGTTGGTTTTGCTTCAAACCTAACTGGATATTTGGTTTTCTTCTGGTTCAGTCCCTGAAGTGAAAAATCACTCAGCTCTAGCAAAATGCAGATTTTTTGGAGGCTTATCACTTGGTAAGATTTGAAAGGATTTTCATAGGGTTGGTAAATGACATATCCCTGACATCAGGGCAGCACCAGCCCCTGCCAAATCTAAAGTCCCTGCTTCAAACCATAGAGGCACTAGAGCTTCTCAGCTACATGGTTGTAAGAATGTTTTTAACATGGGCAAAAGACATATTTCTCCCTAACCTTGCTCTCAATAAGAGCTTGGGCAGGTACCCTGCATGGGAAATTTCAGCCCAAATAGTTGAAGTTTAACAAGTTACAAGCAACTGACAACAGGGTCTTGTAAGTCGACATGTCATGAGGCCTTAATTGTGAGTGTCACTTTCAGCTCCATCTTTATGTACCTTATGCTCAGAAAAGCTACATTAAAAGAACATTATTAAGCTGCAAAGTCAATCACAGCAAAGCTAGTAAATGCCAGAATTAAGATTGCCTGTGCAATCTTAATTCAGCTGCCTCGCGCATATGCATTATAATTAGAGATGGGAAAAATTAGTTGTACACATTTTTTGCTGAAAAATGCAGAGTGAGGTTGACCAAAACAATTGGCATATTTGGGTCTGTTTTGACCAATTGATTTTGGTTGGAAAAAAAGAAAAAAACAAATTCAGAAATGTCTGGACAGTTCTTTTAACATTGCTGAGATGAAATATTTCACCTTTTCATTTCTGAAAGATGTTTCATTTTGGCATTTCATTCAATTTTATTTTCAAAACAATTTCAAAAGCTTGAACACGAAGCAAAACATTTTGGGTTGAACAAAACATTTCATTTGCCCTGAAACAAAATATTTTTGAGTTTTGCAGTTCACCAAAAATATTGATTTTTTTGGTTTGTTTGTTTTGGGCCAACCCCAACAATTTTTCTTTTTAATTTTTTTTGATTTGGTAATCAAACCAAAAAAAATCAGTTGTTCGTACATCTGTAATTGTGATACAGTCTTTAATTACACTACTCTGAATGCCTACCAGTCATGAGTTAATCAATGTCACTAATACCACTCACGTATGGTTTGCTCTCTCTCTCATTCTCCCCCTAGAGGGACAGTTGTATGGGTGTGCAGTGGAATGGTTTGTTTTGGTAGGGTTTGCTTTGTTTTTTTTAATATGCACACTACTCTGTTTTATGTTTGAGCAGGCTGGTCAGAGACATTCCCCTTCACTTGGAGGGGGAGGTTTGAGATGGCCTTATCTCCTGCGGGAGTTCATTACACAGACTCGGAAAATGCCTAGCACGGTTTGCGCACCTCCAAAACCAAATAACTCTAACCCTGCTGTTTATTTACCCATTCTGAATGTTTGCCGATTCCTGTTGGCTTCCACCCTCTCTGGTCTCCTCATAAGAGGTGGATGGATGGCAGAGAATTCCCCTTCACACCACATGCAGCCCAGCCGTATATTTCACTTACATCCAGTAAAACACAGGCATCCAATTAAACCCATAATTCTATAAACCTGCCAGCAATCAAACACACTTCTGAAAATCAAGACAGACAAGTGCTTCAAATCAATACATCTAGGTAACATAGGATCTTTTGACACTGCATCTTTTGCAGCTGTGTCTGTTTTGTGCTTGAGATGGAAATAACAAATATTCCTTTTTCTTTATGTTTTTTTTTTCTTTCAGCCTAACCACAGCAAGCAGACCCCTGAATGCTGAAGACTGATCAGTGATGGCAGTGTCGGGTAAGGGAGTAAGGAGAAGTTCAGCTCTATTGTAAAAATATACAGTTATAGCGTCTTAATTAGGCTGTGATGCTATCAGGTTTTGTTGCTAAGCAGAGTTTGACAGGGTCAGCAGTTGTATGGGAGCCTTCCCCTCCCCCCGCCCCCAACATTCACACACAGGAAAACCCAGAGGAGCGTGATAAACTATGTAATGATACTGAACAGGGCCCATTACAACCACAGGCATCATTGTCCATATTTAAAAATGGGGAAACCAAGGCATAGTAAAGGAAAGCAACTTACCAAAGGTCATGCAACATGTCGGATTATTTGACTCCCAGTCAGGTGCCCTAGTCACGGGACAACACTAATCCCTTGGCCTTCTTCCTTTTCAGCCGGTATTAAATTGATGCACGGGCAATGCGGGTGCCATTTTCAGGGCAAAAGTTAAAAAAAAATATATATGAGGCCTTAATTTATTACCTGCATTACTGCAGCACCTGGAGGACCCAGCCAAGATCAGGCCTGCCCTAGTGCTGCACAGACAGTACCTGTCCCCAAGGGCTTGCAATCTAAATAAACAGGACAGACAAATGGCAGGAGAGGAAGTGACTTCCCCCATATCAGGTCACCAGCAGAGCTCGGGGTAGATGCCAGATGCCTGATTCCCAGTCCAGTGATGGTCTCTTTGCTGCTGCGTGGTTATGAAAGATTCATTGTTACTTTTCTTAAGAGAATGGGGTTAGCCCTGGCCAGATTTCTGCCAATATGACTCTGTTTTGCTGACCTAAATCCCCCCCGCCCCATCGCCCACCCTTGCAGCTGGATACAGCATTCACTTCCTGTCCTAAAATCTTCAGAAAAGGTGGCACAGGTGGTTAAAACATGAAATGTTCCACCTCAGGGGTGAACACATGCCACTTGTGGGTGAAATGACCCATCAGCAGCAGCTCTTACATACAATTCACTCATTCTGGGCCAGATCCTCCAGCTGAGAATCTTGTGCCCTGAATCTGTCTGTTAAGGTTATTCAGAAATGAAGGTTTTGCATTTTGTCATTCAAAAGTTAGCTTTGCCAAGATTTCTGCAAGTAAGGGTCCAGATTTGCCTTGTGACATCCATTTTGCATAGTAACAATCTTCAGAACGATAATATTTATAGGGTAGATTTTCTAGAATTGCATGATTTTAGAATAATAAATTGAATTAGCAGAATAAATTATATATAGACTAGACCTGTTCCTTGGTTAGATAACTCTACTACTTCATAATATATCAGATGGGCCAAGACCACACAGAGCCAGAGATACAATGTATATAATAAATAGTAGTAATAATTAATAAACACTTAGCTGATGTACAGAACTTTTGGTAACTAGATCTCATATAGTATGTGTGTCTGTGTATGGAATAAGTGGCAAGGGAAGTGGTATGATGGTTTTCTCTGCCTTATTATCCCCCACCAGTGGCTTTGCCATTCATGAGTCAGGCAGGTCATCCCAAAATAGTTCCAGGGAAACCCTTAAACTCCACCACCCCATCAGGTATTGTGTACGGGCCTGACCCAAAGGCCATTGAAGTCAATAGAAGAACTCCCATCAATGTCAGTAGGCTTAGTTGAGTCCTAAATGCCACAAATTCTGCAAGTAAAGTGGATGAGGTAATATATTTTATTGGTCCAACTTCTCTTGGTGATAGAGACGAGCTTTCAGTTCCACAGAGATCTTCTTCAGCTCAGTGGAACTCAAAAACTTGCCTCTTTCACCAAAATAAATTGGTCCACTAAAAGATACTCTCTCCTCCATCTTGTCTCTGTCATATCCTGGGACCAACATGGCTACAACAACGTGGCAAAAACATATGCTACAAAAAAACTAGTTTAAGAATATTTAAGAGTGCTTAAAAAAACTGTTGGGACTGCTGTTTGTATCTTTCCATTTATACAGCCAGGCACTTTCATTTCATTGTCCTGAGTTCATTGTGTGGGGCTGAGATGTCCTATATTAAAGCAATTACATATGTATGTACAGGAAATGTATTACTGATCCAGGACTGTATCTCACCCATCCTGGGCCTCAGATAATTCTGGGGCAGGAGTGTTGGAAATGCCACATCGGGGAGTGGAGCAAAAAAACTGTTTCTCAGAGAGGTTGATTTGTTTTCAAACACAAGATGTTTAAAACTGTTCAGGGGAGCAGATATCACATGATCTTTATGTACATGCTGGTACAATGCCCATGGAGCGGCAGGAAGCTGGGCCATTGCATTACAGATGGTCAAATGTTTTCCAATGGAACATTTTACCATCACAAAATGCCACTTCATTGAAATCAGAACTGTCCATGGAAATGTGTCAATTTTGACGAAATTTAGTTTGGGGAAAAGAAGTGTTTTGATAGTGGAAAAGTTAAATCCCAACATTTTCAGAATGAACCATTTTGCTTGATTTGAAGTTCTTTTTTTTTTTAAATGTCATTTTGTGGAAAATTTCTAAATTTTAGTAGAACAAAAAGTTTGAAATCATGGAATTTCGCACTAAATGGAAATCCCAGTTCCCACAAAGGTCTTAAGGGTTCACTAAATCACTGGCACTGTGGTTAATTAAATAAGTCACTTGTTTTGGACTCTAGAAACTGGGTTCTAGACTTACATCTGAGCTGCTAATCACAAGCCACTCTCTGTTTTATCTTTCACAGCCTTGCCTATTTATAGCATAACTCTTCACTAGGTATAGGTACAGCACCTAGCAAAATGAGGCCCCAATCTCAGTTGTGTCCTACAGATGCTACTTTAATACAAATAATATAATATATAAATTGTTCCTTTGGTCTTGTGGCCAAGTGAAACCACTTTTCTCAACCTGCCTCTCAGATCCGGGGGTAATGGGAGGGAATCTCATATACCCCCAGCTGGGGATGACCAGTTTCGGGGAGGCACTTTAGCCCAGGATAAGCTGATAATAAGCACCCACACACACACACAGTCTGTAAAAACTTGCATTACAGACAATCTTAATAAAGATGATCTACTTCAGCTGGTGCATTTAATCCGCTTCAGACCCAGTGTTAGGGACAGAAAGAAAAAAAAATATTCTGTCATTAAAACAGCCCTGTTTCCCTTCCCAGCTAATAGGATTATTCAAAAATGTTTGAAATCAAAATCCCAAAGCCGGTTATTGGTTTTCAAATGAGACCGAGTCTTTCTTGTCTGTTTTGTTTTATTTTGTTTCTTAATCTTTGCACTGGGCATTGAGTCAAGCAAACAATTAAAACCCACTTTCAGAGTTATACAGGGCCCAGCTCCACAGCCTGGCAGCTTTCTACTGGACAGCTCAGGTAGGAAAGCATATTTTGTCACTTAAAGGCCTCAGAGTTCAAGCCACTGTTCTCAATCGTTCCCTTAGGCACACAAATCCCATGGTGAGGAGGTGCTTGGTATAAAAACCCACACAGGCTTTTCTATTACACTCATCATCATATGACCTAAGCACTTTACAAAGGCAAATGAATTTACTCTCATAGCCCACAGGTGAAATGGGGAAGCTGCATTATCCCCATTATTCAGACAGGAAATTGAGGTACCAAGACTGATTTATCCAAGGTCACCTAAGAAGCATGTGGGAAAGCTAGGATGATACCCCCTGTGGGGAACAAGGAGGCGACCCTACTTCTGTATATGGCATGGATGTGACTTATACTGGAATGCAGCATCCAGTTCTGGTGTACCAGATTCTGCAGGGGTGTTGAAAAATTGGAGACAGTGCAGAAAACCCACAAAAAATATATTCAAAAGCCAGAGAAAATGCCATTCAGCAAGAGAGTTAAAGAGTAAAGAGCTCAATCTGTATAGCTTATCAAAAAGAAGACTGAGGGGGGACTTGATTACAGAGTGTAAGTACCATCATGGGGAGGAAATGCCAGGTATTTGGGATGTGGCAGAGAGGTGTAGGAAGAACCAGTGGCTGGGAGATGAATCCAGACCAATTCAAATGAGAAATTAGGCACAATTTTGTAATAGTGCAGGTTTTTAACCATTGGAACCAACTACCAAGGGAAGTGGTGGATTCTTCATCTCTTAATGTCGCCACAGGGAGCCTGGATGCCTTTCTGGAAGAAATGCTTTAGCCAATCACCAGTCAGTGGGCCCAGTGCAGAGGTAATTGTTATTATTATTATCAGGGCACCTGGAAGCCCTGGTCATGCATGAATTGTCATGGTTTGTGTTATACAGGAGATGAAACGAGGTGATGACATAATCCCTGCTGGCCTTAAACTCAATGAATGTAAGGATCACCTGACTCCCAGTCTACTGCCTTAACCCTAATGCCATCTTTCCTAGGTACTCACTTGCAAACTCAGACCTTGTCAGTGCCCACCATCTCCTGCTGAGTTGAATGTACTCCTGACCAGAGGCGGGCTCAAGCCATCACTTGCTGATGTGGATCCCAACGCCCCAACACTTGGGGAGGTGTTTTGATTGGGTTTTTCGTTCAATCCGTTGGAAAAAGAGAAGCCATTTGGAAAGCTCACCTCCTGATCTGGCTTTAGGTTTTGAAAACACACACACACACACACACACACACACACACACACTTAATAGATTGAGGCAGTTTGGACTGGGCTTTTTGCTTCAGGTTCAGTCTTAGTGCTAACCCACTGCAGAAGCTGAGCTGCTCCAAGCTTCAGAATGATCTTCTCAGCAGAGCTTGTATCACACTGTGGATTAGTGAGCACAAGCGAATGGCAAATAGGCAGTGGCAGAAGACACGGGTTTAGCACATAGGCTCACCATTCCGGGCATGGTTCTGCAAGGTGCTAAGCATTTCCTGAGAGTTTGCTCAGTGTCTTCAACTGCAGTCAGTGGGAATCTGAGAAAGAAGAGGCCCAAGCAGGATCCGGTCCTAAGACAGAAAGTAGATCACCAATGACAGACACCAGAAGCAACGGTGCTGCTGTGTGTACACTGACATTGCTGGAGGCTTACACTAATTTACAGGCTAGTGTAGATATTGCAAATCTGACCCAACCTCTACCCTATTCTGCTACCCTGTAAACCTCTGCAAAGCTAAGGAGTTTCCCATTTCCTACTTTATCTCTCTCATTACAGCCTGCAGATGGATCTCATCTGCACTGGCGATAATGATAGAAAATTACAGTGTAATAAGATAATGGGATTTATTTATAGAATTTGCTTCCCCATCACACCCACATGATATATGTATACAAACACATACACAGAGCTTTTTATATATACATATTATCATAAGTGCCTGGGTTTGTGGCAGTGAAATGCAACCTGTGAGAGCCAGCAATGGTCCTGAAATAGTCAGATATCACCTGGAAAGATGCCGTGGCATTATATCACAAATAACAAGCAATAATAATAAATATAGTCATAGAAATGTAGGACTGGAAGGGACTGAAAGAGGTCATTAAGTCCAGCCCGCTGTGTTGAGGCAGGACCAAGTAAACATAGACCATCCCTGACAGGTGTTTGTCCAACATGTATTATAAACCTCCAGTGATGGGGATTTCACAGCCTCTCTAGGTAACCTGTTCTCTGATTAACTAGAAAGCTTTTCCAAATATCTAACCTAAATCTCCTTTCCTGTAAACAAAGCTACTTACTTCTTGTCCTACCCTAGTGGACATGGAAAACAATTGATCACCATCTCTTTATAACAACTCCTAACGTATTTGAAGACTATCAGGTCCCCCCCTCAGTCTTCTCTTCTCTAGACTAACCATGCCCACTTCTTTCCACTTTTCTTCATGTTTTCTAAATTTCTTAATAATAATATACTTATATTAATTAATAGCAATTAATATAAGCATATTTCCATGCTTGCTTTCATTCCTAAGGGTCCCAAAGCACTTTAAAAGCTTAAGTTGACATACAAACTGCAGCATATTTAGGGATTAGAACTGAAATGAAGCAACTGATTAACTGCCACACTATACGGCAGTTTTTGGGACCTATATCTAGGTGAAGCAGCAAAGGGAATTTAGGGCGGTGGAATGTAACTAGCTGTGATGGCGCATGGTCAGGACAGGAGATCTAGCATCCCAATTCTTATCAACATTTTTCTCTTGAGGATTGTATTTCTGATTGCGCAAACTGTGTGTTCATGGTATGTTCCTTGGTTGTTTTTTTAGTCATCAGGGAGGGTTTTCTGAAAACTAATTCAACTAAACTAAAAAGAACGAATAAAATAACATAAAACTGAACTATACATAATTAGCCACTGGGACAACCTACCGAGCGTTGTGGTGGGTTCTCCATCCCTTGCACTCTTTAAAACAAGGTTGGGTGTCTGTCTAGAAGAAATGCTGTAACTCAGACAGAGGGCATGGGCTCCATTCAGAAAGTACTAGGTGAGGTTCTGTGCTCTAGAGGAAATCAGACTTGTCATATCCTAATGGTCCCTTTTGGCCTTAACAGGTATGACTCTATGAAAGCGTATCTGAAGGCATGATGGAACACTGGCAACATGACCTTGGGTTAGACCTCAAAGCAGACAGATACCATGAAGGGTATAAATGGCTGGGAAGATAAAGTAAATATGTAATAAATATTATGTCTCCCAAGATGCCTATGAGATGGGAATGAACAATAACATCAAGACCAATACCCTTGCCATGCTGTCCCAGGGCAGCTGTTCTTCTACAGCTAGCTGCTTTGTAAGTTCTTTGAAGCTGGGACTGTCTGTTATGAGGCTAGCACATTGTCAGCCTAGTGAATGGAGTACCACACTGGGACTCCGAAGACCTCTGTTCTTGTCTCAGTTGTACTACTGGCTAGCTGAGTGATCTTGGGCAAATCACTTTGCCACTTTGTGACTCAGTTTCCCCATGTGTAAAATGTAGCTGATGATACTGACCTTCTTTGTAAAGTGCCTTGAGATCTATTGATGAAAGTGGCTGTGTAAGAGCTAGATATTATATTAATTTACTGCAATAATCACAATGGACAGAAAGATGCCACTTTCTGATTAGAAGGAACTTCCAATAAGAAATCACATGCTGAAATGGCCATTTTATTCATTTGGTGGTTTGTTTTGACAAAGCACAAGGGCAACTGAGCATGTGCAGTGACTCCCTGCTAGATTTTCTAGCTATTCACTCAGACCCAGTAACTGTCATGTCGTCTCATTTCAGCCAAAGAGGATTGAAGGGAAAAGGTGCAAACAGGACTTGATCCAGCTCCACTGATGCCAAGGGCAGTCAAGGAAATGATTTTCAAGCAATTTTGTGAATCATAAGTCATGTCTCTATTCAGCCATGTCCACCCCCTTTCCTGGATCCATTTTTGAGCTGTAGGTTCTTTGCAGAATTTTTTGTAATCAAGACACAAAATTATTTTCCGTTTTTGTTTGGTTGGTTGTTGGGTTTTTTGGTTTTTTTGGAGGGGGCACAAAATGAAATATGGTTTGGGTGGAAGTAGCATCCAATGAGAGAACAAAAGTGACACCATGTGATCACTAGTAGACATCAGCTGGAGAATTCCAAATAATTTGCCAGCTCTTCGGGGCAGGGACCTAGCACTTGCCTGAGCAGCGTGGTGTGTGCTGGACACCTCCCCTGCATGCTGGGGTGAGTGAATCCATCCCGTGGGCTGCAGAGCTACTCCACAGGGGCTGGCCCCATATGGGGGAGTGCTGGAACACACACAGTGGGGATCCCTTGTCTTGCCCCTGTCCTCACCCTCCCCAGCACCACCCCACTCATCATCAGAGAAACTCCCTGCAAAGCTGTACTCAGCAGGAATATGAGCTCCCCCAGGTTCAGCCCCTTTTCATACAACAGAATCATGGCCCCCTGCAGAGCCAGGGTACATGTGCCAGTGTGGATACAGGGGCTGGACTGCCGCCTTAAATATCCTCACCCTACTAGCACCGTCTGGAGCTTTCCCAAATCCATGCATGAGTGAGCTGGTGGAACGGGCACTCTACTGTGCAGGTGAGCCCCCTGCCCAGTGGAATAGGCACACTGCAGTGCGTGTGAGCCCAATGCCCAGTGGAATGGGCACACTACAGTACAGGTGAGCCCAATGCTTGGCAGAACGGGCACACTGCAGTATGGGTGAGTCCCCTGCCCAGTGAAACGAGCACACTGCAGTACAGGTGAGCCCAATGCTTGGCAGAACGGGCACACTGCAGTATGGGTGAGTCCCCTGCCCAGTGAAACGAGCACACTGCAGTACAGGTGAGCCCAATGCTTGGCAGAACAGGCACACTGCAGTGCAGGTGAGCACAATGCTTGGCAGAATAGGCACACTGCAGTGCGGGTGAGTGCCCTGCTTAGTGGAATGGGCACACTGCAGCATGGATGAGCCCCCTGCCCAGTGGAACGGGCACACCGCAGTGTACTTGGATGGCAGTTCTGCTGCAGTCAGACTCTGTACATTATTGTTATTCCTAATTTCTGTGGCACTTAAAAACAGAAATTAAAACTCAAAGCGAAAACAGAATCAATCTGTTAATCAAACATAAAATGAAAAAAACCTCCAAATGCTCTAATAAGGAACAACCTGGCTTTGTGCCTTAATGAAGCCGGAGCCACTGGAACAGAACAGCATGCTGATTAAAGTGGTAGCAATGCTGTTAAGTCTCCATGAGATAGTGTAAATGCCAGCTCTCCAGATGCTACAGCTTCCCTAATAATAAGCAGTATACAGCCGACTCCACGAGCTATGAGTCACTTTATTCCAGGCCCGGTACAGCACCAATAGTAGACAACTAATGCATTACACCTGGCAAGAGCACTTGAGACTGACTATCTCTTACACCAATGTCATTCTGTGACTTCAGTGGTGTTACTCTGATGTGTAAGTGAGAGCAGAATCGGAGCCAGCTGTGTTGCATGGCTACATGGAGAAAATGTGACCAAGGTTGCCCGTTGCTGAAATTTGACTCATTTTGACAGTCGTTTGCAGGTAGGGTTGGGTTTTTAAAAAAACAAAAAACAAAAACAAAAAACCATGCACTCAACAGGCCAAGCTCTTTTGAAGATGCAGCTGCTTATTTTGGTGCCTAACTGCGGGTGGAGCTCTTATAAAAGTCTGACCCCAACTGTAGGTTCCAAGCTCTTTTACAAATGCTTGACATAGTCATTTACTAGGACATCGCCTCTGGGATTTACAATAACAGGATTATGGTCCTAGCTCTGCTACTGACACTTTCGGTGACCATGGATGAATCACTGTACTGTTCTCTGCCTCAGTTTCCCTATGTATAAAATGGAGTTAATGGCACTGCCTACTTTCACAACACGCTCTGAGATCTCTGATGCTGCAGATGGGTCCTATCAATCTATCACAGGGCCTTCTTCACCATCATTAGATGCATTGTTCCCTGGCACTTCATTAAGATGTACTTGTACAGCACCTAACATAATGGTGTCAAGAGGCCACTCTAGCTACTTGTGAACTAGGCAGCTGTCTAGGGTGGCAGAGTTGGCCTGGCCATCTTGACAGAGGGGCAGCCAGGCCAAATCTGAGTGGCACTGAAACTTTGTGTGCCTGGTTGCGACACCACTCACTCAGACGAAGGGCAGTCAGGACAAATCTGCCACCCTAGGCTAGGAGGAGTGGGGGCAGCACTGAAGTTTTGCCTAGGGCAGCAGATTGTCTTGAGCAGCCTCCGATGCAGTCCTTTTGACGGGGTTCCTAGGTGCTATCACAGTACAAATAAGCAAGAAGACAGATTTTTCATGGCAGCGTCCAGGCATAGTTTCTCTTGAATAATAACATCTTGACACCTCAGAAAGGAAGTGAACGGGGTCTCTGGGCATGCCACACTAGCAGTCAGGACCCCTGTATTAAACACACCATCTCCAGCCATTGGAAAAGAAACAGAGGCCTCTCTCCTGTCATCTGAGCAGAGGTGCAATTATTTTCACATGGCTGCCGTGCTTCCCCATAGAGCGAGCTGTGCTCAGAGAGATCAAAGCCATCCGTGCTCAACTCTGATCAGGAAAGCAGAGCAAAGCTTCCTTTAAGGTGCAGGGAAATAAAGGAAAATCAAAACTAAAATAAGATCAAGTGTGGGCTTTGCGCTGGGGAAAGCTCCCCATTAAGGGTCACGGGGGGGAGTCTTGGGCTGATTCCCCTTCAACAATACATCACCTATAATCACTTCCTTTCCATCGCCAGATCTCCTGCTTCCATATCTGCCCAGGTCCCTCAGTCCCAGGTTTACAATGCAGTGTAGACATAGTAGCCTTAATCTACCTGGAAATTCAGCTCCATGTTTGTAAAATGAGGCTAATACTTAACAGGGAGTGAGGGAGAGAATCAAAGCTATTAGTGAGCATGAGGTACTCCAATACCCCAGTAATGAGCTGCACCTCCAGATAGAGAAGTCCCTTTGGGACCTCTGCAAAACTCCTGAAGTCAGATTGCTGGGAGCAGCGTCTGTTTATCTACAGCCTTCCTCGTGAATTATTTTTCTTTCCATTTCCCCTTGCACGCACTGCTGCTATTCCACTTACAAGCAATAATGAATTAATTAAAGAATCGATAGGGTGTAAGCGTTTCTTCTCTCCGATTTCTCTCCTCTGGTGAGGCTCGCCTGGCCCGTGTACGCAGGGAAGGCCAGGTAGCTCTGCTGGCAAAAGCTCCTTCTCCCTTAGAATTTAGTTATGATCTATATTCAAACGACAGTTTAATGAGCTTTTACCTATTTCCAGAAATCTTATCAAATCATTAAAGCATAGAAATGAATAATACATCTAGCAGCTGGATTAAGCTGAACTCCATACCTGATGCATCTTCAAAAGGAGGAGAGAAGAGAAGGGGGAGTAGGGGAAAGAAAAATTGGAGGAGGGTGGTAACAGAGGGTGGAGGGGAAAGGCTGGCACATTTGCTATGGTTTCTAGCACTCTCAGAGTCTGATTCTCAGTTACACTCTGGGCCTTTTATACCTCTGAGGCAACCTAAGGAGTTGACCCCACCAGGAATAAGCCCTGTGCCGGGGGCCTCCACCCAGGCACAGTGCTGTTATAAGGACTCTATGCCTGCCCTGGATCCAGGCCCAAGGAGGAAGGGGCATGCTGGGGGTAGGAACTGGGAGGGAGGGGTTATGGCTGGACTGCACGGCCCTCGGACTAGTCTGTGGTTCCCAGAGGATGATGGGAAGCAAAGAACGTATTAGAGAAGCCCTGAGGCTCCAGGCTCCAGGGAGAACAAGGGCTAAAGACTCCTTGATTCCTCCCCAAGTACAGGTATGGAGTAACTGAGAGTCAGACCCTTCATCTGGAACTTCTGCAGTGTGTCCCTGTTCCCCTCTACTGGCTGGCCCACATGGAGGATAAAAGTCTTCTACTGCTGTTAGCTAATGGAGTTATTCCTTTAGCTCAAGTGCTAGAGGTTTGCACCTTGACACTGAAATCCTAGGTTTTGGGTAGCACTGGCACCCCATGCTGGGCCATGGAGGACCGTAACTAAAGCTGGTCAGGAATTTTCCATCAGAATGATTTTCCGATGGAAAGTATACTTTCCCACAAAATTGAAATTCTCTTATTTTGATGAGAATTTTCCTCCTTGGCACATCCCTCTTCATTTCTCTCACTTCCTGGTCTGATTACTATTTGTTGTTTGTATTCTCACAGCACCAAAGAGCTCTAATCATGGACCAGGACCCCACTGTGCTAGGCACTGTACAAACACAGAACAAAAAGACTCTCCCTGACCCACAGCACTCACAACCTATGTGTAAGACAAGAGACAACAGATGGGGGAGCCCAAGTGAATAATGAGACAGTAGTGGCCAGCCCTATGGGCAGCAGTCTCACCACACCAGCACGCTAGCCATTATCAGGTATTTTTTAGGCATCATGGCTCTGGAAAGTTTTGAGGAGGGATGTGAAGGCGGATAATGAGCTAGCTTTGTGGATGTATCCAGTGAGCTCCTCCCAAACACAAGGGCTATGAAATTGGTGGGCAATGCAAGCTGGCCCCATGGTCTGATGAGAGGAGAGACTCAACAGCTCGGTAGAGAATGAGAGGTGAGTGGGGATTGACCATGAAGAGCCTTGAAAGTGAGGACAAGTGGCTCACTTTTGGGGTGACAGAGAAGAGGGCACCAGTGGAAGGATGCAAAGAGAGGGGGTGATATGGTCAAAGTGCCGGGCTAGGGAAATGATCTCTGCAGCAGCATTCAAAAAGGATATGAGTACCGCAATGTTGCATTCGTGAAGGCTGGAGAGCAGATGGTTGCACTAACTGAGACATGAGATGTTGAGAGCTTGAGGGAATGTTACATGCAACACTTAAAGTCCCCTGTAGCTGTGTCATTAAGTCTCCAAGGCATATGGGGATACAATTGATAGGTCAGATACTCATGAGAGCCAGGCTGGGCTGGGTTTGTAGAGATGGGCCTAGTGTACATAGCTCCCTGTTTTACACATACATGTTAGTCACATTTTCACGTCCGCCAAGCACTTCTCTCTTACAACACCAGAGATGCTGCCAAAATGAGCTCCTGCTATCAGGACTGTATAGACTCATCCTGGTGCTCCCTGGGCTTCGTCTGGAAGCTCCCCTCCTTACTTAACCCTTTGGAAATTGACTGATTATAAGTGTTCAGAGGGGTCTGGTGGAGGCACCAATCCGAGGAGTCACTGTCCCTTAGCAATTCTATAGCACTTTCCACTCAGAGATCCCAAAGAGTTTTATGAAGGTAGGTGAGTATTAATATTCTTGTTTTCAAATGGAAAAACTGAGGCATGGAGTTGGTAACTGAACTAGGAACAGAATCCAGTCATCCTTGATTGTGGCTCATATTCTGGTCCAGTTCCTTTCAAACTGCTGCTATCGTTATTCTACTTATGTCCCTCTTTCAGAGTCTCTGTCCCGGCATGTGGGCCTCAGCAGGGTGAGAAATTTACAATCCCTGCAACCTCCCTTGATGGATAATAAAAGGCTGAACTTCTGCCTGGGATGATTCTCTAAATGGCATCAACACCAACCATGAATATGCTGCTCACTGGACAGACTCCTGGGGAACAGCCACAGAAGAACATGTTCATTTTCAGCTCATAATTTTCTTCTAGTTTTTCCCCATTGTGGTGGAAGGCAGGATGGAGAGGCTGACAAGAAAACAGACAAGGCACTGAGAACATGCACTATCTGTGCTATCTCAGCTGCCAGCATTCTCAGATGCTTTCCGCAGCGTGGCACACTTCAGTGCCTGCTAGCCAATTGACCATGCAGTCCAAGCTCTGAGATTGCAGCTTCTTTAGGACAGGAATGCCTCTTACTTTATATTTGTTAAGAGGCCTGCCTGTACATTTCCAGTGCTATAGCAATATATACTAAGGGTAACAATTCCCTACTAAGGGGCTTCAACAGGAATTGAACCCCAAGCCATGCAGCACTTGATCCTAAATTTGTTGATACGAATGGAAAAACTCCAAATAGATTATTTGGAAGCTCATTTTAATAATAGATTATTAGGGTTGGAAGGGACCTCATGAGATCATCTAGTCCAACCTCCGGTCCTAAAACCATTAGCTTCTACCACTAGAGCTAAAGGAGTAATGTCATTAGCAATTAGCAGTAGTAGGCTCTTATACTCATTGTGAACCAACCAGTAAAGGGAGCTATGACACATTTTGCAAGTGTGTTCCACAGGCGTATAATAAATCCTGCAAGTCAGTACAAACTAGACAGACATTGTTTTGTGTGTGTGTGTGTGTGTGTGTATATATATATATATATATATATATATATATATATATATATATATATATATATATATATATATATATATATATATATATATATATGCCCTCACAAAGTTTCATTAGCACTGAGAGATATGGAGCAAAAGCTGAAGTCAACAAGTTGATAAAAATAGATTATACTGAGCAAACCCACATGCCAACTGACTGGGTTAGTAGGCAGTAATACAACTAAACAAGTTATGGGTTTTTCCAGACATAAAGATTTGAAATGCCCATCAGATATGAGAACTACCCTGGGAGAGCAGATGAGGAAGTTATCTCTAGACTTCAAACTGCAAGAGTATTTTCAGTGTTGGCTGCAAGCTAAGAATTTGGCAGGTTCAGTACAGAGTGTGCACATTTGCACTGTTAATTCCCCGTTGGTAGGATTCTCTTTGGGCTTGCCTCCACACCAGAGAGGCTGCGAAGCATCATGTACAGCATGGATGTAACTGTGGATGAGCAGGTGACCTGGGGTATAATTGGCCAGCAACACCTTGAGGAACTGTGTAACATTCTATAGCATGCCAAAGAAAAGAGCTTTAAATGGCAGAGGAACAAAGGCCAGGTCAGGGTGAATAAAGTTAGTTTAGCAAGTCACACTGTTTGTTCCTCCTTGAAAATTAAGTGACTCATTAAGCTGCATGTCTGTGAAAAGCAAGGGGACACAGTAGGTTAAAGCCTGAATTCCTCACCTCCAGAGACCTGAGTTCATATCATGGCTAGGTCCTCAGCCTACATCTTCATATATGTTTGTTTGTGTCACAAAAACACCCTATAATTCTGCTTGATTGGCAGCTGTTGGTGAAGGGGTACAGGGCTATAACAGCAAGGCTGTTTCAGGTCAAGTTTGAAGTGCATTAGCAGAGCAGGAAGGAGGAGGGATGCCAACAGAAGAGTAGAGGGTGCTGTAGGTCAGAATCGAGGTACATTAGCAGAACTATGTATGAGAAGATACTGTCTCGCCCAGTTGTTTTACTCAGTAATGGCCTTGCCCTGGGCATCTATACAGGGGTGGCCTGAAAAGGGTTAAGTGTTAGGTCTGGGAGTCTGAATTCTCTCCAGATTATTTGTCCGGGGTGGGGGGGAGGGAGTTTGTGCGGCCTGCAGTCTGCACTGAACATTAAGGTCAGGCAATGTATGGGACCTGTAACAATCAGATACTTCTTCCCTTGTTCATGCACTCTAACCCCTACCCTGATGAGATCTTTTGAGATTTCTATTATGTGCACTCAGTCCTGAAGCCTCTACAATGTTATGTCTCATCAGCTTCTTTCCCCAACTGTCCTCCTTCCATACACACACACTACACAGTAATAATTCTATCAAGTGATTGGAGCATAGATTGTGTCCAAACAACTAGGCCCTGTGAGTGAACTCCAGAAACAAGCCCCTTCTTTCCTGGCCATATTGTCCCTGACTTGCTACTCCTCGATTTATCTGTGAACTCTGTATATTAATTAAAGCAGCCAGGCATCCCTTTGGAACTGTTTCCCACCATCACCACCACTAGCCTGCAGTCTTTCCACTAGTTCCACTGATCCCTGCAGCACCTTGTCCCAGCCAGCACCTGTTCTGTGTTTCACTGATGGATGTGAGAATGATGGGGAATTGTTTGCAGCACCCATGTAATGGCTCATGGCCAAACACATGCAAGAACCATGTTGAGCGGGGATAGAACCCAAGACCATGGGCCTGACTCAAAGCTCTTTAAAGCCAGAGTCCCATCGCGAGACTCGGGATCAGGCCCCAAAACACAAGCTGCTACCATTTGAACGAGTCACTGACATGTAGTTGTAGTCATGGGAGTCAGCTACTAGAGAGATACTTGTCCAAAAGCACCATCAACCCGGTTACCGCTGCATCTGAGCACCTCAGTCTTTAGTGTATTTACCCTCATAGTATCCCTGTGAGACAGAGCAGCACTATTATCCCCATTGTACAGATAGCGAACTGAGGCACAGAGAGGTGAAGTGACTGACCTCAGATGTCTCTAGCAGAGCTGGGAATTAAACCTGTATCTCTTGAGTCTCAGGTTAGTTCCTTAACTACTGTAACAGACTCCCACTAAACCAGCATGTCATATTAACATACAGATTGACTTCAAGAGTGCAATTCTCCTGTGTGCAGAAGGCCAGCAGAAGTCTTACACCTCATTTTCCTCCCCATAGGCCAACATGGCACCTAACTGGTGTCTAGGCCTTGGGCTGGCCCTCTGCCTGAGCTGATTTTCACCTAACTGCAGATATAGTCAGAAAAGCCCTGCTGTAACAGGGACACGCTGTATGTTAGTGTGAAAGCAGTTCCCAGAGGTTGCAGTTGGATTATGGGTGGCGTAAGATATTGCTCAGCATGCGTAAGGGTGGGATAATCTGGCTCTTAATGATACTGTCTGCTGTCAGCTGTTTTTGCAAGTTGAAAAAGCATGGGGCAAATTAATTCCTGCTGTAACTCCATCTGTTTTAGTTACATCATGAATGAATTTGGTCCTGATGTATTTTTCTAATTGCCACAGCTGCCACTTCCACTAGAGTTTGATCTGAATACCTATGGATATTCTGTATAGGATCCCACATTACACATTCCCTCCTCCACCTCTACTTAATTCAGACTAGAGCATACCAATATGAGATGACTATTCTCCTGGAGATTGAACTAGGGACCCCCAGAACTAAACACATGAGCTGTTACAGCTTGAGCTGCAGAGACAACACTTCTATACATCTATAAACTTTGAAATGTATGCCTGATTGGTGGAAAAGTAGGACCATTCTAGAGTGAAGTAACAAATCATTTTCTCTTCCAAATGGTCCTATCTTCAATGCTAATTCCCTCAAATTTCTCTGGGCTTTGTGTGTACGTATGTATGTATGTGTGTGTGTGTGTGCGTGTGCATGTGTATGTGCATGCGATTGGATCAATCAATGGATTGATTGGTGGGGAGTATTTCTCACAGTCTGACTTCTTAGATCAACAAAAAATCTAATCCTGCCTCTGAAGTCAATGAGAGTTTTGCAAAACCAGGCCTAAGGTGCAGGGCTTGATTTGGATCTTAGTTACACTTTGAGATCTTCCAATGGAACATGCTAGAGAAGTGTTATTAATTATATTAACCCTCACTTAACAAACAAGTAAACTGAGGCGCAGAGACGTTTAAACACTCAGCTAACGTCTCTCAGCTAATCCATGGTAGAAGAGCACCCAGCAATCGTGAGTTTCCCAGTCCCAGGCTTGAAATACTAGACTTTGCCTAAAGACCTGGGCTAGTTATAGAGCCCACCTTGGTCCATATCTGCACTTTTCGGCTGCTTCGGGAGACGTGAGAGGGAAATCTCCCCCCCTCCCACTAGCTTCTCTTACTAAGAGGTTTTTCCTTCTTCACTCAAACCCAGGGAAAGATGCTGCAGTACTTCAATTCAAAAGTGACCTTGGGAGAGGCAGAATGCTAAACCAAGACACAGCCCAGACGCCAGCTGTGGGGAGGGCTAATCTCTTCCTGCTCAGCCAGAGGTGGAGTGACGTGGCCAGGGGGAAAGAGGGATAAGCAGCAAATGGGAACAAAAATAAGGCACAAAGGAATAAAAACCAGTTTCCTGCCCCTTTCCCAAATCCTCCGCCATTCATCCAGGGATAGGAGTGAGGAACTAACTCCTTGGTCAGCGAGCTCCTGGAAAGGGACTGTGAGGCTGGGACAGGGCGTGCTCTTCGGGCTCAAGACAGGACCAGGGAGAGAGGCTTCAGGGATGAGACACAGTGGTGAAGAGATCAGTACACTGAGCCCACTCCGAGTCACCTATGGTCAGCGCTAGTGCCAGCCAGACTACGGCTCACAGCCCATCATGCTGGTCCCCTCAAGTGTGTGCTAGTGCTCTCTTCCTTTCCCCTGGAGTTATCTTGTTATTTATCCCCTATATTCAGAGCTGGGCCCCCACGGCCAGATCCTCAAATACCTTTGAGGCTGTGGGTCCTGGAATTTGCCCCTGGTTCATAGGTTTCCTGATATCCCTCCCACTGGGGTGAAGGTGACTCTGTGTCTGCGCAGCTTGGGTGATAAATCAGACTTTGCCTAATCCAGCCAGGCTTACTGCATTTTCACACGGGCATTGCTCCCTGGTCCTGCTCCCTATCCTTGTCTCTGGCCTGGTCCTGCTCCATTACTGTGTCCCACCTCAGCATTCAATCTCCATTGAGATGTCAAAGCCTGTTTCCACATGATTGATCTATGCCCTTCACCCCATCACTGTAGGGACCTTTTCTGCTGTTTACCCATAATCCAGACCTCACCCAGGCACTGGTGAATCACGCCCCCACACACACCATCAATCATCGGCATCTTCTTCCTAGGACCATTGGGAGGCAGTGTGGTGTAGTGGATAGAGTAGTGGACACTAGAACACAGAATATTTGCATTTTGTCCGGGCTCTGCCACTAGCCTGTGGGGTGACCTTGGAGAGATCACAGAATGCCTCAGTTTCCCCATCTTTGAAACAGAGCTAATGATACTTGCTGACTTGATAAAGCACCTAGAGACTCTTGTATGAAAAGAACCAGGTGTTACTTCTATATCTAATCTAATATGTCTATCTATCAGTCCATCAAGATACATGTCCGGACCTCATCACCATGGTGTTGAAGAAACTTCCTTTTTATAGTTCTCCATGCGTTATTGCCCTGAATGTACAAACAGAGACTTGACCTTAGACAACAGCTAAAGGCCAGTTTCATCAGAGACACCACAGAGAGATTTTTTTTTTAAACCTAATCAATGGCATTTCCAGCCCTCCACATGCCAGAGTAGGGAAATAGGATCCGAGCCAATGTCCCCTGAAATGGCTTCCCCTCAGCTCCCTTGGGCTCTGGATCAGGCCCAGAATGATTCTTTCATTTCATTCCCACGTTGCTAACAGCAATCTGACATGTGTGAAGCACTGGGGGTTATTTTGTTTTTTTTCCTGGTAAATACAGAGAGTCAGTCTTAGAAGGCAGCGAGTAAAGCTCAAAAGGATTTTTACATTATGGCTGGAGCAGATAAATGTCCACAAGCTCAGTGGCTGTATTCAACACTTATCCCAATGTACTCACATTGCTTTAGGCAAGGAATTTGACTGGATATCTCCCCAGAACAGGCTCTGCCATGGCATTTCCAAGGCTTCCTAGTTGCACAATTACAAATCTATATATATACACATACACACACATATACATATACACACACACACTGGACAGAAGCCCCTAGCCCTAACACCCCACAGCAGAACAGAAGCCCCAAGCTCTCCCCACCCCCTCAGTTTGGCAGGTGGAGAATGGGAGGCTGTGGGGAGCTCCATGAGCCAGACTTTAACTTAGCTGCATGGGGCTCATGAGCCAAGGTTTGGCCACCCCACCCGTGATATATAGGTGGAACTTTCTATAACTTGGGAGAGTGTCCTGTAACCCCCATATCCCTCATTTTTTATATAATTGTGATCTTACATAGAAAGCATGTCTTGTAAGGTATCAGGGGAAAGGTTATCATAGAGGATATAATGGGTATGGGTCGACAGGGAACTGCAAAGAAGCAAGGACAGTGGTCTCAGCACACCAGCAGTCTAGCTCTTGTCAAGTTTTTCATAGGCACCGCTGCAAAGTTTTAAGGCAGGATGTGAAGAAGGATTATGAGGGAGCTTTGTGGATGTTTGTGGGGTAGGGTTGCCAACTTTCTACTGGCACAAAACCAAACGTCAGTGCTCTGCCCCCCGCCCCCCCCCTTGGTCACTTGCTCTCCCCATCCTCATTCATTCATTTTCACCAGGCTGGCTCAGGGGGTTGGGGCATCGGAGGGGGTGAGGTATTTGGCTGGCAGTACAGACTCTAGGGTGGGGCCAGAGATGAGGGGGTTGGGTACAAGAGGTGTATGTTTGGGGTCCTGAAGTATGTTCCATCATCTACCAGTAATCTCAGGGCCTAAGAATGTGGTTTCCTCTGTGAACATCAGCACGGGAGTTTTCCCTTTGCTTAACCCAGGCTGATGCCTTAGATGTGACAGAGTGGGAGACAGGAACTCCTTGGATGGGACCAAACCTTGGTGTGATAAGCTGGGCTCTTTTGAGGTTGCATTTGGGTGATTTCAGAGACCTTTTCCACTCAAAAATCCTTCCACTGATGATAGTGTTCGGTCTGCAAGTTTTTCAAGAGAGTCTATAGAGGTCCGGTTAGTTTATGAAAGTTGAATATGGCTACACCCCAGGTCAGAGCTTATCCTTAAACCCTCCCTGCTGCAATCAGTTTGTCCTTGGTCTGGTGGGACTTTGTGGATGGCAGCAGTCTGTCTTCCTCCCACTGGATCTGTTGTGAGAGTCAGCTAACCCTGGGAAACACTGGCCTCCCCTGGTTGCTGACAAACTCTCTACAGGAATGCCCACTGAGTACTGGCTGAGCCCAGAGGAGTTCATTAGCCAACTCAAGTTTGGGAGGGTGTACCCCATCATGTCAGCTCCTGTGCAATCAATGGTAAAACTCCCACTGGCTGCTAGGACCAGCATCCATGAGTCTCTCCCCTCCTGCCTGCCCCTCTCTGGTCCATCCTTCTCATTCTCCCTTCCTGATTCTCATTCTCTTTCATTTTGTTCCATCCTGAAACAACCTAGAGGAAAGAATGGGGTCACCAGCCCCTTATTACCCCAGCTGTGTCCTGGCCACTTTCCATTGCATCACTAACGGGACCCTAAAGCTAATGCAGCCAGCCTTGGTGCAGGCAATCCCGGTGGCATCGAGCCAGAGTAGCTGCTCATTCGCCATCCCTTTCCTTGCAGCCAGCAGAGAGGGCATGGCCAGGCTTCCTTGAGGCCTGCCAGGTCCTGGCTGGCACAACTGCCTTACGGCTACTCTCACTTAGCCAGTAGGGAACAGAATTGTCAAAACAAAACAAAACAAAAAGTGGCTTAAAGCAACCTTTGCAACCTACACTGGTGTGCAGCTGGGATCCATTCCGTTTCTTTTCCTAATGCAAGTGACTGGATATGAAAGAAAAGAAAGAAAGATCTTGCTTATTAAAATTAAAGCTCATTTAAAATGAAAAAAAGAGAAAGAGAGAGAGACCAAAACAAAATGTCTTTGGTTCGAGATAGGAAACATAATCTCCCCAAGGGGAAAATAAGCAATTAATACTGGAAAGACTTCAGAGCAGTGGTGTCGAAGTCTTTTTGCTAATACGGCTTCTGCAGAAGCATGATTACAACCTCAGAGGAGCGATGAGATGAACAATCAGAAGGATGCATCAGGCGTTTGCCGTGGCATGGCTTGTGCAGACATAACTTGGAGGCACCATCTATCTACCTCCCCCACCCCTACCCCACCTTTCCTACCAGGCAAGTT
This sequence comes from Gopherus evgoodei, assembly GCF_007399415.2. NCBI lineage: Eukaryota > Metazoa > Chordata > Testudines > Testudinidae > Gopherus > Gopherus evgoodei. Next base: position 7,215,536 of record NC_044340.1, on the reverse strand, counting down.
CTATTCTAATTGCTATCTTAAATTAATTAGGATAGCGATCACATGGAATTCATTAACAAACAAAGAGCCCTTCCCAAGATCAAGAAAAAGAGAGTGCACAGAGGCATTGTTGGAACAATAGCAGGTCTGGCAAACAATGTACCCTTTGGCTGGCACACATTGGCATTCCAGTCAGAGGCATTGTGGATGTGAAAGGAGCAAGATTCCCCTGCGCACTGTAGGGGTTGGGATTTTTTATGAATAAATTGTGCTTGCCAAAATTGGCCGCTTTGTGTTTGTGGACATTGATTTATTTTTCTCTGATTCTTTTTGATTGTTATATTTTGGATGGTGCTTGCTGATGTGAAAAAAAGCCATCTAGCATTGCTGATAAATCTGGAGATAACTGCAGAGGTCAGGGAAGAAATAGGGGAAAGAGAAGAGAGGAGGAAGAAAGTTGCTCGCTGCCTCTGGATCCTGGCTCCATATTCCACCCCTAGGCTGGGGGAGGCGGGGAATGAGTAATTAGATGGAATTCCCCTCAGGGCATCAGAGGGATGACTTCAATGTATTTCTCCATTATTTGATCTCAGTCATTTTAATTTATGTTCTCTATGAGGCTTTCTTTCCCTTCCCCCCATCCCATCTTCTCTCATGGCCTGTGTGTTCAGCTGAGTAATGGATGACATTGCGAGAAAACGGGACTTTTCCTCGTCCAGCCCACTAAACACATCCAAGGTCAAATGTGATGGGAGGTTTTCTCAAGGTGAGGTAGGGAGGGAAAAAAAAAAACCCTACTTCTCATATCAGAGCTTTTCCATCTTTAATACTCTTTTGTATTCAAATCACGAGCCAAGTACAGAATCATTCTTTTTTTAATGACAGTGAAAGCGGTCTAGAGTCACCCCCCTTGGGAGCAGACAAAAATAATTGCTTAGTAGCAGAGCTGGCCATTTAAGTAAAGGTTGAACAAAGTTGTATTGGGGAGAACTCCAGGGACTGTGTAGAGCAGATACAGTCTTCTGATGTAGAGACAAGGCTAAAAAAGGGGTGCAGGGGGTTTGGATGGTAGCAAACCCTTATCAAATAGGTTGGAGTTTTGCAAAATCAAAACTACAAGTATCCCCTGCCAGACACTGGGACTGGAGCGGTCCAAATACCTGATTTTTTCAGTTCACTGACAGTTCTGAAAAAAAACTAAAACAAATAATTGTTTCGGGACAACCCAAAATGGTCAGCAAACCAAAAAGTCAACAACAAAAAAAGAGCCATTTCGGGTTGAAGGAAATGTTTTGTTTGGCTCCAACCAAACATTTAGTTTTGATGTCAAGCATTTTAAACTTTTAAAACAATAAAATGGAAAGAAACTTTGAAATGAAAAGTCATTTTGAATTGAAAAAAATCAAACTGCTTCATTCTGAAAATGTTAAAACAAAACATTTCAAATTTGGATTTTTTTTTTTTACACAAGCAACTCAGTGAAATCAACACAAATTCATGGTAATTATTGGTGTTGTTGAATCTCCATTTTTTTTGCAGAAGAAGGTTTTGCCCAAAGAGGTTTGCCCAGCTCCACTTGGAATATCCAAGTGTTCCAATGTCTGGCAGGGGTTAGAAAGGTGTTCAGATAATGGTTTCAGAGCTTGGCCCATCAAAAGGTGAGCAAAACCAAGACAACGGCTTTGGTTCTGCAACAACTCACTGCTCGGTATTTTGTTCTGGAAAGCTCAGTACTGGGGGCCTGATTCTTTTCTACAGCAGCATCATGCCATTAATGTCATGGATTTGCTGCTGATTTCCATCGGGTTAGTGAGAGGAGAATCAGGAAAAGTTTGGATATATTTTTCCCATTATTATTGGAACTCCATGGTTTTGGGAAGCTAGAAAAAATGATCCCTGCTTCAGGACAGGTTTTACACCATTTTTAGCAAAGCATTCCGGTGGGATGGCTATTGCTTATATTTTGCATTGCCTGGCATGGGCTGGGCCGTTTCACTTTTGGAGGGATGAAATTGAGGCATCACACTTTAACTAGGTCAGAATGGATTGGGACTGGAATAAGATATAAAGCCATGTTAAGTGTTGGTTAATTATACCAAAGGGTCAGTGCTTTGGGTTTAGCTCCAAAGCTGGATTTAATCAAATAAACCTAGAAGATCTTCCAAAATTCAAATCCATTTAAAAAAAAAAAGCATGACAGAAAGGACTTGGTCAAAGAGGTGGCTTGTGATGGGAATACACTAAGAAGTAGAATAACTGCACTACAGGGATGAAAGCCTGCAAAAGTCTTCTCTGTGTTAAGAGAACACCATGGTGCTGATCTAGGATGCAATAGCAAGCCCTGCAGTCGTATCTGAATGGGGTCTCTATAGTTAATGATCTGCCCGTTGCAAATTCGCTTTGAAACTTGGTTGTGCAACATTTGTTCCACTCCAATTATTAATAAAGTATTATTATTAATTATTATCTCAGAGTTCCTGTCCTGTTTCATCATTGGGTCACTATCCAGTTCTGGCCAACAGCAGGTATACTGTGTAACGTTCCAGCCACCTGCAAAAATGATTGTTTTTCATTCCCATCCCACTGTGGCACAAAACCCTTTTCCCCCCACACAGGGCAGGACTAGATATATCCTCCTGGGGGTGCCCAGGGACAGAATTCGCAGGCAGATTGGCTAAGCCTCTGTGTAATAAACAATGCACCTTTGCCTTGCTGGTTTCCAGTGCCTTGGGATGATGGGGCTGGGGCCTCACCACTGCCCTGCCTGAAACTCCCCTTTGGGGCATGCTCACCTGATCAGGGAGCACTGGCTGCAGGGCTGTGTGAAAGCACTAGCAGAGGGGTGCCATCTCTCAACCCCCGTAATAGACCCAAACTGGAATAGCCATTATTGGGTCCTGGGTTCTCATGGAAACCCACATCCCTCCTCCTTCCCATGCTCTTGAGAGGAAGAGTAGTCTAGTGGTTAAGTGACTCACCTGGGACTCAGAAGACTGCACTTCAACTCCTTTCTCTGCCACTGACTACTTGGGCCACTCACCTTTAGGCCCAGTTTAAGTACCTTTGAGGATCTGGGCCTTTATCTGCCTGGGCCTCAGTTCCCCATCTGTGCAATGGGGATAAGAGCAGTGCCCTGCCTCACTGAGCAAAATACATTGAAGACTGTGAGGTACTCAGATAGCACAGTGACGGAGACTATTGAAGTGAATGAGGGAGCCCTCTAAAGAGATGGGTGGAAAAGACAGGTCCAAATGAAGAGCAGCTGGGATGCTCCATGCCTCTTGCTGGACCCGTGGCTGCCCTCCAGCACATGTTCTGTGGCAGGTGCTCAACAGTGGAGCAATTCTAACTTTGGCTGAAGCAATACCCTACCTGAGCCTTCCTCTGTCTTTTCCTTTTTTATTATGATTATTTCAGGCTTTAACAAGCATTTAATGAGAAGAGGTTTCTGTGGCTAATTCTGACCAGAGCGGAATTGGAATTGTGATCCCCGCAGAGCAGAGAAAAGCCTTTGATACACACCATGCTACCAGTGTCTTAAGCTCCTTTAACCTTCCTTTAGGAAGGGCCTCTGCTCACAGGACTATTGAACGGCGAGGCAGGCAGGCAGCACGGGGCCAGCATTTGTGGTGTCCTGGGATCTGGTTTGAAGATTTCAGCACTTTGCTCTGTGAAGGAGGAGGCGGGGGTGTCATGCAGCAAGGGGGTAGACATTACCGAAAGAACTGCTTTCTTCGAACACTCGACACCGTACCTTATTAGAATGAGAAAAACAGCTGCTCCAACCAACCCTGTGCTTCATGGTCGAGCTTCCCCTGCCCAGCTCTCCTGCCTGGTTGTCTGCTACAGATTTAGAGGTATAGTGCCCAAATCCCATCTCCTTGGCTTCCTCCCCCTTCCCCCCGCCCCCATGAAAACAAAAATATTTAACAAAGTAAATTGGTAGATCTTCTCAGGTCACCAGCTTCACCATTTGTCACAATCATCTTCTGCCTTTGAGAAGTCTTTTTGTCCCATCACTTTGCTTTCATTAGCCCCAATCTGGTTTGAATCGGTTTGGTTTCCACCTGTCTTTGCTGCTCCAGTTCCAGGCTTCACCACTGGGGCAGACTCTGTGTCCATCTTAGCACTGAAGATGTAACTCCAGAGGCCCCACAGCCATCTATCAACTGCATGTGTGTGCAGCAGAGGGAGCAAGGCTCTGGCAGGGGCTTCACAGAGCTGCCCTGATTAAATTAATCTGGGTCCCAGTTTGGTTACAAGCCAGAAACACAGCATGGGTTGGACAAAAGGTTCACTGAGATTGGCAATGAGACTTGGGTTTCCTGTTCCAGAGGGAATCTGAGGGGCTGGATCAGAGAATGCACCTAGGAGCCCGTTCTAGTGTCCATCTCTCAGGACTTTACAACACTTTGTTCTCTTAGCAGGTGGGTTTCGAAAGCTCTTCTCATTCCCCATTCCCTGGGAGTGCCTGGAAAACTCCTCAGGCCTCAGTGCTTAAGGCCCACCCAATAGCTCTCCACCTTCATCTCTCCTGGTCCACGAAAGCTGCTCCCAGCACCTTTATCTCACGGCCTGCCAAATGAGGAGTATTCTCCTCCACCACCCCCAGAGCTAATAATTACTATGGGACAATAGCATGGTTAGCAATATAATGGCCCTTCCCTTACGCTTCAGCTTCTACTGTGAGCCCCACAGTGCAGCCAGCAGCATTTCCATAAATAGCCCATTGTGTTCCCTCCGATTGCCGTTTCATTAGTATCGCTCCCAGTTCTGCGGTAGTAATAAATAAGAAGCACGGTGTCTGCAAGTCAGGTTCTTTCAAGTGCGCTGATGCCTTTTCTTTTGGCTGTTCTCCTAAGGAAGAGGTTGCCTGATTCCTGCTCTGAAGGATACGTGTTATGGAAGGGTCAGCCACAGCTGTATGAGTATTGCTGTGCCCCTGTAAGCTTTTAAGTGTAGACATGGCCTAAAACTTAATCCAGCAAGACAGAGTCTTTGTTCAAGACAATTTTTCTGACCCACTTTCTAGCTTTTACCAACCAGCCTGACCAGGATGCATCATTGAGATCAAATCAATAGATTTCTTTGTCTGCTAAGGTGAAGAAGAAAGATGGAATCTTTCTCTGTTCCTTATATCCTCAAAAGGATGCCTTTACAGTCCCACAAGGCAGGAAAGCTTCCTAGGGTTTCAGACTCCTGTGTCTCCCTGTTGTCCAGGAGCCAGGATAATTCACTGGCTTTGGAGTTCAGAATCAGGAGAACATCAGGTTTAGTTCGAGGCTTTGTTTACTCCTAATATGTAAACTGAGGCAAACCTGCAGACCTGTTTATCACCTTTACCTACACTAGGTTCTAGTGACATCACACAGAGGGAATTCATAACATCACATTGAACACGTGCATCAGCATTTCACAATGGGATATTAATGACCAAGGTGTTATACACTTTCAACTGATACTTCCCATGGCCCATTTTGCACCAATATCATTGCAGTGGTGTACAGGGTGTGAAGACAGGGGTGCCTAGGATCACAGTTACTCAGGCACTTTTGGAAATGTGACCCTGTGACAGGGTGCTCCACTCACCGCTAGTCTTGTACCTCCTCTAGCCTATTCTGAGCATTAGTTTATCACATCAATGCCCCTTTCCACGGTTGCACGCAGCATGCCATTGCTCTGTCTCTCTGCTCAGCAGTCCTTCTCTCTCTCCAGGAACCGCAGCATCCTCTTTGAGACTCAGCCTTCCAGCCAGGTCATTCAGCATTCCCTCTTTCCGGGGTACAACTTTTCAATTCTCTGTCACTACCACAGTGATGCAGGCAGTCCTCCAGTTCACTGCCCCACTGATGCTACTTCCCCAGTGGCAGAGAGGGGAATTCGACCCTGCCCTCTAGTTCAGGTTCCAGCCCAGGGACCCTACAACACACAGCCCAGGTCTGCTTAGTCTGCCTTTCTGCTTACTCCCCCCTCTCTGCGGTTTGCCAGACTCTCTATTCCCTCCTCCCATGGAGCAATTGTGGGCTACTTCTCTCTATAGCCTCCAAACACACCTCCCTGCTCCCAGGGAGTGACTGCTCCCAGCTGAGCTTGCTTGCAATCAATCCCTGCTCCCTGCCTCTTCCTCCAGGTGCAGCTTATGGGGTTAACAGGTCTACCTGACCACCTTAACCCCTTCCAGTCCTCTGTGGGGTGGACATCCCATCACAGCCCCAACTCTCCAATAAGCAACATTGAAGCCTACAGGAAAGGGCTATTGGAGCAGAAGCGCAGTGCTCTGAGAAAAGTTCAGGGACAATGCTGTTTTCCTGCAGCTCTGTCTATCAGAGGATCTCAAGGCACTTTGCACACAGGAATTAATTCAATATGGTGATAGTACTCAGGAGCCTAGATTCTAGATTCCACTGATGGACCATGTGGCCTTGGCCAAGTCACTCCATCTGTCTGTGCATCTGTTCCCCCCTACCCTTTTGTCTATTAGAACTCTAATCTCCTTGCAGCAGGGACTGTCTCTTATAAAGTCTGTGCAGCACTCAGCAGACAAGGGGAATGATTGTGGTTTGGGCTGCCAGGTGCTACAGTATTAAAATGTATAGTAGCAATGACAAAGCAAGGCAAAAACCCAGGATTCTGGACACCCATTCCTCCTGCTGAATGTAGGGAGTGGGTCCTTCGGTACCCCACACTGTTTTATCCTTTTAACAGGCCTATCAGTTCACCAGGGATTCTTTTCCATCAGAGCACCTCTCTTTCTGCCCTCTTTTTGTTCTGGTGTACAGGCAGGAGGTGATGGGTCTTATTCCAGGAGGCTTGTTCCTTTAATAGGAATTCCTTTAAGGTGACTGCAGTGAAATTAACAGTGAAACAGGCCTAAACTTCAACTGGAGGTGAGTTTCAGATGGTGAGAGGGATGGCTTCATAAAATATCAGAAGAGCTTGGGTTTTTTTGAAAATATATCTATCTTGGAAAAGGAGTGAATTTATTATCAGGGAGTTCAGAAAGATCCAGCCATCAAACCAGGGAGATGGCCTCATTTCCTGAAAATAAAAAACACAGGTGGGCTAATAAAAGCTATTAACACCCCTTCCCTAATCTCAGTCTCCCATGGGGTTTAGATAAAGAGGACACAAACCACAGCATCTGCAGTACACATTAATTTCCATTGACCATCTCCTATGATGCAGAGGGGTCACTTAGCAGCAGGGACATTTATTTTATTTCATCTCTACGTGGAACTTTTGAAAGGTTTCCCAAGAAGCTGAGTTTTGCCAAAAAAATAAAAAGGATAAAAAGAAAAAATCAAGCCAGAGTTTAATTTAATTAGGGTGAAAAAAATTAAGGATGAAAATACAAGTACAGACCTAGAACTAGCCCATTAAGCCTTCGAGGTCTCAGTGAGGAACAGGAATCTGTGCCTAGCTTCTTGGCAACATCCCACAAGGCAGCTAGCAGAAGAGATGTTGTACTGTGAGGTGCTGAGCCTCTCTTTACCCTTGTCTTTAGGGCTGGTCAAAAATTACAGTACATAAAAAAGCTCCATGAAGCTAAAACCAGGTTTTGCTTTGCCTTTGGCATTCACTTGGGTGGAACTCTGCCCTGTGCTAAGAAGCAAAACAAGAACTGGGAGCCGCTTGTCCATTATATAAAGGCTCCTTTGGGCCTCTCTCATGCTGCTAAAAGACCATGAAGGATCCAGACACTGGGGAATAACCTGGCACAGGTGGAATCCCAGACAAGTCTTCAGCATCAAACCTAGCAGCCCAGAACAGGGGGCTATGGAGAAAGAGGTGTGGCTGGAACCATAAGCAGGTTTGCATTAATTAGGAAAGCTCTTATTTACACTCCAGACAGGGCAGTCCTTATCTGGGTCCAGATTGAGCAGGGCAAAAGGGTAGCTTAAAGCCACATTTCCTCCCCTACCCCACCTCACCTCACCTCACCTCACCCCCACCCCTTCCACTTTTTCCTGTACCAAAGAAAACAGGGACAGAACAAGGATTAGGGCCCCACGTATTTCATTTTAAGTTTGAATCCAGCAGGACAAAGGCAAAACTCATCGTGAAACTGCCCAAAGTCACTAAGCTGTGTGCGTAGAATATGGGTCTGTGAAGTCTCCTCCAGCCCAGAAGACCTGCCTTCTGATGAGCAACCTTCAGTCTCATTATGAAAAGAAAACAACTCAACCTCTGAAACCCCATGAGTAACCAAAGCCAGAAAAAAATCTGCTTTGATTTAAAATGGGGAAGTGGAGTTAGAGCTCCCAAATGGAGTGGTCAAGAGATCAGAGTTCCTGGCTCAATAATACCCTTGCTGTATGAACCTGGGCAAGTCACTTCAACACTGTAACGACTCAGTTTCATCTACCTGTAAAATGGGGATAACAATAGTTATCTCCCAGGGCTTTTGTGGGGTTAGCACACGTAAAACCCTTTGAGACCTTCACTGGGAAAATGCTGTCCAGTAGAGTGCAAAGTTTTCTTATTTCAACACAAGGGTATCCAGACCCACAAAGCCTCTCATAAAATGCAGCTAGTTTCATCCCCGCCTCTTGAGGAATGTTGCATGGTTTGGGGTTTAGCTGTTACTGGTGGAGGCTGCTATCGTGGGAACATAGGGAGACAAAACTGAGCTATGAAGATTACAATTTACAGCAGCAGATAGTGATCATGAAGGACAGACAGTGCAGTTAGCTACTCTGAGGACACTGCTGTGGTTTTAAGATGAGGGCTTGATCCTGGAAGCTGCTGCTGAGCATTCTGGATTTGGTCCAGCAGAGCACTTAAGTACCTGCCTAACTCTAAGCATATGAGTAGTCCCAATGATTAAAAGTTAAGCATGTATGTCAGTGCTTTGCTGGATCGGGGCCAGGATGATAAGCACCTTGCATAACTGGACCAAAATGTTTTCTCAAAATATTCTTTCGATGAAAAATCCCATTTTTGGTTAAATCAAAATATTAAGAAAAAGTGTTGATTTTGACAATATTTTGTTAGAAACTAATGAATTGAAGTTTCTGATAATGTTAACATGTCCCATTTTTTTCATTTTGGGAATGGAACATTTTGATAAGAATGGCCATACTAGGTCAGACCAGAGGTCCATCTAGCCCAGTATCCTGTCTTCTGACAGTGACCAACACTAGGTGCTTCAGAGGGAATGAACAGAACAGGTAATCATCAAGTGATCCATCCCCTGCCATCCACCCCCAGCTTTTGGCAACAGAGTTTAGGGACACTAAGGGCATGGGGTTTAGCTGTTCCCAGTGGAGTTAATTTCCATTTTTGATTTTTCATTTCAAAATGACTTTTCAAAATGAAATCCATTGTTTTAATACCAAAAAAATTGTTAAACTTTTTAAAGGTCGAATTCGGAACAATATGTTTTGATCTTATGGAGATTAAATGGTTTGATGATTTAGCTGGGGTTGGTCCTGCTTTGAGCGGGGGGTTGGACTAGATACCTCCTGAGGTCTCTTCCAACGCTAATCTTCTATGATTCTATGACTCCAGATGATTTTTTTTCCGTAAGAATTTTGTTTCATGGGAAATTTCAAAATGTTTTGTTCTCATTTTGTTTCAAAATGGATTTTTTTTCAAAATCACAGAATTTCCCACAGAATGGTACCCTCTCAAGTCTAAAAGCACCACAGTAGCTTGGGCAAAGGGGAATGAGGGGGGAGGAAAGAGCTCAAGATGAAGTAGGGAGCCAGGTACTTGCTCTTTGCAAATGGAAAACGTCCATTTTTAGCCACTTAATGCATCATGCTGTCATCCTGTTGCACTGTGACATTGTGGACACAGTTTCATCCCATCCCAAGTCACAGTACAGCATCATCCCATGACACCTTTGGGAATGATCTCATGCTGAAGCATTGCACTAGCCCCAGAAAAATGGGGGGAACATTTCAGCGGTCTTGCAAGTCCCACTCATGGGGTGCCAGAACTGTCCCCCCAAGCCAAGATTAGCCAAGTAAAACTCAGCGGGGGTGGCATTCACTTGGAGGAACATTACAAGTAGGAGGTGGAGAGGAGGAGTGGATTTAAGGTCAGAGAAATGCAACAGACAGAGTCTATGGAGAGTTACCCAGAGGGCAATTTTGAATTACATTGCGAGACGGATAGGAAACGAACAAAGGTGACAGAGGATGGAGGAGGAGTGACGTGGCATCATTTCCCGGAGCAAGAGAGCAAAGCAATCTCTTAAAAATATAAAAACAAGGCTTGAGTGTCTGTGGCAGGTCAGGTTGGGGTGTATTAAATGTGGTAATGATTTTGTTTTCTTTCTGCAACACATTTCCTCCCTCCCTTCCTCCCTCCCTCTCCTTCTGCCCCCATGCACTTTCCTGAAAAAATACCATGCTTTAAATTACACAATACGTCATGTCACTGTGGCCAAGACACTGTCACAGGGTGTAAGTGATGGGGCTGACACAGCCAGATGGGCTGCTCCAGCTGCTGCATGTACAAGGAGCAGCTGCTCCACAGCTTCCATGTAGATTTTGCTTCCAAGGCTCCACCATCATCAATGAAGAAAAATAAATGAGTACAGATTGTGTCAGACAAGCAAGTGCATCACTCAGGCCTTCACCATGATTGGCTGTCTTTGAGTGGCTGCTGAATGGGGTGTGGTGACTTTCCAGCTCTTAGCCACTCTAGGTGACCCTTCAAGGACCATGTTGTGACACTGTAATGGGTTAGAGGTAGTGAAACTTGCATTCGGAACTGGCTGGCAAATGTCTCAGTACAGGGGGATCCATGGAAAATTTCAACAACATTTAAATTTGTTTTATTTTTGTGGAAGTTTCCCCCAAACTGAAAATTTTCTACCAAAAAAAAGAACAATTTTTGGCCACAAACTGCCAGAAACCAGAAGTTTTTATTTAAAACTGCTGAGAATTGAAATATTTTCCATTTTCAACCAATATTTTTCAGTTTTCAGGTTTTCCAACCTCCTCCCTACCAATGATTTTTGAGGAAAGCAGCAACTTTCTATGAAAATGCTCATTTAGTTGAAAACCCCAATTTTCCATCAGGAAACTGTTGGGCTGGAACATTGTTGTTCACCCTCCTGGCACTGCTTCTGTTCCTGTTCTGGGGATAACGAAAGGAGTTTAATCCCATGACTGTCAATCCAGCATGTAATTCAGCATGCTTCTTCCACTGAGGGACATGGGAACCTGTCCTGCTCCAAACAATAAGAATATTAAATAAGAGCAAAATACATTTACCTTCATCTGTGAACCACTGGCAGCTGTTAATTTAACAGAGGAGCTCTTTGGGAGGAGAGATCCATGCCAGGGCCACTGCTCCTGTACGCCAGACTACAGCAGTAGAAAAAGTACAACTTTAAGTACACTGCATTTAGCCGTATGGAGTGGAAATCCGTCAACCTCATGAAGAAACTTGCACAAATACAGACAGATATCATCTTCCTTTCCAAATGCAAACGGATGGATGTCATACCAAATGGACTAAAGGTAAAAAATCCACTGCTATCTACATACTACACAGACCACAGTGAGAGATTATGCCATACTCTATCAAAAAAACTGAGGAACCACCTGATCAGCATCCTATACAGCAAACAGGAAAACATAAAAAAAGAGCTCTCCAACCTGGAGACTCTCATTAATAACCAAACTTCTATACAAAGGGACTTCACTAAAATAAGACAGGAGATCTACATTACTCACTTCACCTCTCTACAAAGGAAAAAGGACTGTAAACTGTCTAAACTCCTACCTGCCACATGGGGCCACAACCGTGGTACCCCTAACCCACCCAGCAATATCATCAATCTATCCAACCACACACTCAGCCCAGAAGAAAAGTCTGTCCTATCTCGGGGACTCTCTTTCTGCCCTGCCACCCCCACCAACATGATACAGTTCTGTGGCGATCTGGAAGCCTACTTTCGCTGTCTCCGACTCAAAGAATACTTCCAGGACAACACTGAACAGTGCACTGATACACGGGTGCCCTCCCACCAACAACACAAGAAGAAGAACTCCACATGGACTCCTCCTGAGGGTCAAAATGACAGTCTGGACCTCTACATTGAATGCGTCCGCCGGCGTGCACAGGCAGAAATCATGGAACAACAACATCGCTTGCCTCACAACCTAAGTCGTGCAGAACGCAATGCCATCCACAGCCTCAGAAACCACCCTGACATTATCATCAAAGAGGCTGATAAAGGAGGTGCCGTTGTCATCATGAACAGGTCTGACTACCAAAAGGAGGCCCCCAGACAATTCTCCAATACCAAATTCTACAGGTCACTTCCCTCAGATCCCACTGAGGAATACACTAAGAAACTACAGCATCTACTCAGGACACTCCCTACACTAACACCAGAAGAAATCAACATACCCCTAGAGCCCCGACCAGGGTTATTCTATCTACTACCCAAGATCCACAAACCCGGAAATCCTGGACGCCCCATCATCTCGGGCATTGGCACTCTCACTGAAGGACTGTCTGGATATATGGACTCTCTACTCAGACCCTATGCCACCAGCACTCCCAGCTATCTCCGTGACACCACTGATTTCCTGAGGAAACTACAATGCATTGGTCACCTCCCAGAAAACACCATCCTAGCCACCATGGATATAGAGGCTCTCTACACAAACATCCCACACACAGATGGAATACAAGCTGTCAGGAACACTATCCCTGATGATGCCACAGCACAACTGGCTGTTGAGCTCTGTGCCTTTATACTTACACACAACTATTTCAAATTTGATGACAATATATATCTCCAGATCAGTGGCACTGCTATGGGCACCTGCATGGCCCCACAATATGCCAATATCTTTATGGCCGACCTGGAACAACGCTTCCTCAGCTCTCGTCCACTCACGCCCCTTCTCTACCTACGCTACATTGATGACTTCTTCATCATCTGGACCCATGGGAAGGAGACTCTGGAAAAATTCCACCACGATTTCAACAGCTTCCACCCAACCATCAACCTCAGCCTGGACCAATCTACACGGGAGGTCCACTTTCTAGACACCACGGTGCAAATAAGTGATGGTCACATTAACACCACCCTATATCGAAAACCTACCGACCGCTATGCCTACCTTCATGCCTCCAGCTTCCATCCCGGACACATCACGCAATCCATTGTCTACAGCCAAGCACTGAGGTACAACTGCATCTGCTCTAACCCCTCAGACAGAGACCAACACCTACAAAATCTCCACCAAGCATTCTCAAAACTGCAATACCCACATGAGGAAATAAGGAAACAGATCAGCAGAGCCAGATGTGTACCCAGAAGCCTCCTACTGCAAGACAAACCCAAGAAAGAAACCAACAGGACTCCACTGGCCATCACATACAGCCCCCAGCTAAAACCCCTCCAACGCATCATCAAGGATCTACAACCCATCCTGGACAATGATCCCACACTTTCACAGGCCTTGGGTGGCAGGCCAGTCCTCGCCCACAGACAACCTGTCAACCTGAAACATATTCTCACCAGTAACTGCACACTGCACCATAATAACTCTAGCTCAGGAACCAATCCATGCAACAAATCTCGATGCCAACTCTGCCCACATATCTACACCAGCAACACCATCACAGGATCTAACCAGATCAGCCACACCATCACCGGTTCATTCACCTGCACATCCACCAATGTAATATATGCCATCATATGCCAGCAATGCCCCTCTGCTATGTACATCGGCCAAACTGGACAGTCTCTACGGAAAAGGATAAATGGACACAAATCAGACATTAGGAATGGCAATATACAAAAACCTGTAGGAGAGCACTTCAACCTCCCTGGCCACACTATAGCAGACCTTAAGGTGGCCATCCTGCAGCAAAAAAACGTCAGGACCAGACTTCAAAGAGAAACTGCTGAGCTTCAGTTCATCTGCAAATTTGACACCATCAGCTCAGGATTGAACAAAGACTGTGAATGTCTTGCCAACTACAGAACCAGTTTCTCCTCTCTTGGTTTTCTCACCTCAATTGCTAGAACAGGGCCTCATCCTCCCCGATTGAACTGACCTCGTTATCTCTAGCTTGCTTGCTAGCATATATATACCTGCCCCTGGAAATTTCCACTACATGCATCTGAGGAACTGGGTATTCACCCACGAAAGCTCATGCTCCAAAACATCTGTTAGTCTATAAGGTGCCACAGGATTCTTTGCTGCTTTTACAGATCCAGACTAACACGGCTACCCCTCTGATACAACTTTAAGGAAGCTCCCACAGGCCAGCAGCCACTGTGGAGGACTGAGGAGAACTGTCAATGAGCTCCTTAGTTTAAACTGAGGAGCAGGGCCCCACCAAAAAATTCTGACCTAGCCACATCCTTTATCCCCACCAAATATCACCAGTCAGTGTTTTGGCAGGTTGGATCTCTTGTAGTCCTGGGAGAGTGTCACCTTGTGAGTCTGAGCTGATGGGTAGACAAGCCACAACAGCAAGTGAGCATTTGTGGAGTCCTCTGCCATGACAGAACCTCCAGTCTTAGCAGGGCGCTTTCACTGCCTAAATATGAACCATACTCTGCCTTTCTATAATGCCTTTTCTCCAAAGGTGTCAAAGCACTCCCTAACATTAGTGAATTAAACCTTGAGATGTCCCTGTGCTGTGGTGAGTACCTTTGCCGCAGTACCTACCCCACACTCCTCACCAAGGTGTGTTATCTCCATTGGCCAAAAGGCAGAAACGAAGGTATAGAGAGGCCTCAATTTTCAGAAGTGCTGAGCACCCACAGGCCCTGAGGGCTGGATTTTCAGAAGAAACTGGAGTCCAAAATGCTTGCTTGCAAGGGACTCTGGCCTCTGATTGAGGTGCCTAAAAGGGAGAGGGGTTGACCTTCAGGAAATCTATCCCTATCTGACTTACCTAGGGTGTCACAATAAGTCAGTGGATGAGACACAATAAGAACCCAGGCATCTGGGCTTGCCAGCTCTAACCCTGCACCTCCCAACTCTCAAAGCCTAGCTTGGAGAGAAATTTTATAAACATAGATGCTGTTAAATATTAAACAAAATGACCAAGAAGAGGAAAGCAAAAGCGTTGGTTTCTGAGGGGGATCTCAGGAATAACAGAGATAAATCTTGAGAGTAAAACCTACATGGGGAGAAGAAGACAAATACAGAAATCAAGAAGAAAAGAAGATGAATTCGGGCTAGAGAAAGATGGGGTAGTGCTAAGATATAGGAGGTTTCTTGGAGGCAAATGTACAATTGGGAGAAATGAAATAACTACCTAAGAGAGATAAATCATGAGGAGAGAACATCCGAAAATTATTGGGAATAAAGCCTTCCCTGTAAGTGAGACATCTGGAGGAAGACAAATCTGTTGTAACTAGCAAATCCTGATACCATGACAAAGATAAAAGTCAGTGCAGAGAAGATGAATGCGCTGAATAACACTGAGTGCTCCGGCTCTCCCGCGCGGGGCACATTTCCATTAATTTCCCTAAACACCCCTGTCCTCTTTGCTTTAGGATCATCTTCTGCCTTTTCATCTCTCTGGTGCCTGAGATGTCCTGCCAACAGGTAAGTGCCTCTTCCCCACCTCCAAACAGGCAACATCCCCTCCTCTACTTGCACTCCCCAACAGGTCATGGCCCCATCCCCTCAGGACTGAGGAGAGGAATGGGGAAGTGGGGCAGGGGGCACAACCGTACTGGGGTCCTGAGGTCATACTGAGGCCTCTGTACTCTCTCTGTTCACCAGGGCTAGTGGGCAGGAAGATGCTGATGGGCACGAGGAATTCCACCAGGCTGTTTCCCTCCTGGCTCCCCAGTCTCCCTTGCCTCCTTGTTTTGTTCTCTCGCACTCTGTGAAGCCCTTCCAGCTCCCTGCCAGCTGGATCGCTGCTCGGCTGCACGTCACTACACTCCCTTTTCTGGATCCAGCGATGATTTATTTCTCTCTTTGCTTTCCCCATGTTTCCTGAGTGGCATGTGGCTGCTCGTCAGGAGCTGCCATTCATTGCCAAAGCCACCAAGACAAGTGAACGCCCAGAAAACAGGCATTGAGCACCCTCAACTCCTGCTGATTTCCGAGGGGACTGAGAGCCCACACGACTGGCACATGGCAAAATTAGACCCAGTGATTATCTGTTTTTGTTTTTCCACTTTTCCCTGACTCTCTCTCTCTGTCTCTGTTAATGGAAGGTGTTGCGTCTACCTGCCCTCAGCTGGAGGGAAACCCCTGGCAAGGCACACCCACTGCAACCGCAATGGCCACACTCTAGTGAGAAGGTTGGGGCCAAAAGGGAGACAAGGTCAACTACAAAAGGGCAAAGCAAAAATGCAAGGCAGGGGGCAAGCTCAGAGGCCCAGCAGTGGGATGGCACCAAGCAGAGGAACCCAGGAGGCACACTGCTCTGGAAGATGTCAAGGGAGCCACAGTGGCCGCTGCCCCGTGGAACTCTGCCAAGATGCATGACTGGGCAAGGGCAGAGGAAACAGCCCCACAGCCAAGATAACCTCCCATGCAAAGGTGCTGGAGTCTCAGCCCCGGCTTACTCTGTCTATCCCCAGAGCAAGTACAGCACTGTCAGAGACAGAGCAAACTTCCCTTCCCCCTGCACCATCGGACCAGTACTAATCAGCTCCACTCTAAGGGTGCAAGAGCAATCCAGCATCCTGGGCTTAGTCAAATCTGAGTGTCTCTGCTGAGGCGGCCATGCATTTGCTGTACACGGACCAAGATCACCTGCTCATTTTAGCTTCACACAGGCCATCAAACATCAAAAACTTTCCCTCGTTACTGACCCAGACCAGGTGATGAAAAACTCTCACACTCTCCCCCAGCCATTTTTTTCTCCCTTGTTACTAGAACTGGCCTAAAATATGCCAATGATTTTTCACTGATGTTTTTAATATGTTTATTTTCAAAATTTCCCATGAAAATGTTTCAATTCTTTTCCTGAAACAACAGATACCAAAAAAAAATCATCAATTTCTGTGTTTTTCATGATAAACACAGAGCATTTCTACCAAAATGAATGTTTTTCTGCCAAAACAATAATTTGGAACAACAAGCAATTTTTTGGCAATGAAATATTTCAGTGAAAACATTTCTAGCGGCTCTATTGATCTTTCACCTCCTTTTTGTTTTTCTTTCCCGGCCTCCCTTAATCACCCCTTCCCCTCCTACCCAAGCCCCCCTTTCGTGCTTCTTTTCTTATTTTCTCATATCTCTTCATTTCATTCCCTTGATCTCTTTCCCTCCCCTCCTCTTTGGCCCAATCTGCCTCACACTCACGTCATCATTCACACTTATGCAAAGTACACGTAAAATGTTACCAGCAATAGTATTACGCATCCACTTTGAACAGATGTAATGAACAACATAAGGTGCAGTGTACAAGGGAAGCCCACCCATGAACTCCAGTCTCTGCTTCATTGTCTATGGCAGTTACTGCACCAGGAACCTCTAGACAGTGCTTGGCCAACATGCCTTGGAAATATGGAAGATGGAGAAGTTAGCTTCACAGAGGATAGGGATGATCCATCGGGTTCCATCGCTCACTCGCGATGCAAGGAATGAGTGAATAATCATTCCCTCAGCACCCCATCAACCAGAGATATATCCCAACGCCTCAGGGATTCTGTGGCATGTGTGATTTATAAAACCACATTCCACACTTTGTATGGTTTAAGCTGCCAGCTCCACTCCCGGAACAATCTCTTTGTGCTTCCCTGCCTATGTTTCTCTCAAACTCTTGCTCAGCTGCTTCCTTCAGCTTGATCCCTACACCTGCTGCCCCTAACCAGAGGCAGTGGTAGAAGCCTCATTGTTAAACTGGGCAAAGCACTAGTAAATGAACAATGCAGAGAGCAATCCTGCACTGATTAGGAGCTAGCAGGTCTTTTCAGTCCTCAAATTTCTAGAATCCCCTCTGCCCTTGTACTTTGAGCTCCATCCTAGCTTCTTCAAGGGATAATAGAACAGATGAATAATAGCAACAATCCTGCTCTAGGATCTCAGAGTGCCATAAAGACACAGGCCGGGTCTACCCCTGAAACTTAGATTGACCTAGTTACATTGCTCAGGGTGGTGAAAAATTTCACACCCTGTGCAACATAGAGGGCTCTAATCCCTCGTATAGGCACAGCTAGGTCAACAGAGCTGCTAACTCTTGGAGCGGTTAGTTAACATCATCAACAGAAAAACCCCTTCCTTCAATGTAGGAAACATCTACACTTGTGCTACACACTACAACAGCATAGATGTAACATAGTAGCCACTGTAGTGTAGACACACCCTTATATACTATACTAAATGCTAAGAAATCTATCACCAGGCGATATTAAGGCAGTGTGCACCTCTTAGAGCTGGTCAAAACGTAGGTATGACAAATGTAGGCTTGTTGACTAGTATCCATCGCAACATTTTTTGGATGGAATATTAGGTCTTCAGCATAATGACAATTTTCTCATAAAGTGTTTTTATTCTCAGAAATGTTCTGTTTTTCACTGAAAAACTGCAAACCCAAAAACAAAACAGTCATTTGACCAAAAAATAGTTTTTCAATACAGCTTGCCATACTTTTCACTCCAAACTTTTTTGGGGGGGTGTAATGAAGTGGGGGGGTTTCTTGGGGTTTTCTGTGTTTTCCAGGGTTTGCATGCACAGCGGGTGGGACTCAATGTACCTGGGTGTTACTGGTTTAACGAGCTGAGGAGAGAGGGAGTTTGTTGTTACAGAGGACCGGAGAGGGACTCGGGACCCCAGCCCAGGAGACACAACCAGTTCTGGCCAGTGGGAGGACAATGGTCTGCAGAAAGAGTACCCCGGTGACCTGACCAGCCGGTTCCAGCCAGAGAAGAGCTGCGAAGAGAGGGGACTCAGGCCTTCCTGTTCATGACCCTGTTTACCTGGAGAGAAGACAATGGATAGAGGTGGGGCTTGAGGCTGGGGATATCAGAGGCCCAGCTGGGAAGCAGGGGGGCTCGGGGATGGCGAGGGGAAACAGGCAGAGCCCACCTGGATGCAGGGAGACTGGGATGTGCTGTTATTGTGAGAGGCCAGGCCTGAGGCCCTGAGCGTTTCCTGTGCTGTGTTCAACTCTCAATAAACCCTCCTGTTTTATGCTAGCTGAGAGTCACTCTGGTCTAAAGAACAGGGTTGCATCAGCCCCTTCAGGGGTGAAGAGGCCCAGGGGGTCCAGAGTGCATGGACTCCCGGAGGGGGCCCATGGCAGAGACAGATGTGCTAAGGCTCAGAGAGGCATGGCTCCAGGAGGTGGAGGGGCCTGACCCCGAGAGAGAGTGGACCCCCGAGAAGGGCTGTCTCACTGAAAGGGGCACCCCCCACGGACCACACAGGGCCAAGAGTGGGCACTATCTGTGAGTCCGTGACAGGGGGGACAATGCAGATTCAGCAACACCAAAACTTCATGTTACTTTTGTCAGTTTTGCCAAATTGTTCACTTCGAAAAAAAAGTCCAAAAAAAGTTTAAATGTTTCAATTCAAAGAAACGTTTTGTTTAAAAAATTCTTTTAATTTTATTTATTTCAAAAATCCAAAATGTTAAAAAAATGCTTGAAAAATTAAACAAAATGTTTTATTTGACGCAAAAAAAATTGTTTTACTTTTTAATTCACCAAAAATTTTGGGGTTTGGTCCAATCCAAAATGTTTGGGTTTTTTTAATTTTCAAAATTGCTAGAGATGAAAAAAATCAGTTATTTGCCCAGCTGTAGCCTTGAAACCCATGATCAAAATCTTGTCTCATCAAAGCACTTTAATAGGACAAGAATGGTCTTTGAATTATATCTGAAGCATTAATACCAACAAAACAGCAGATGCACATTCTGTCTTTGCTTTATATAAATGTATCCTGTTTTTACCTCTGCCCAGTGTTAACTCCTGTCCTGTCCATTCCCCTCTGTTCTGCTTTCTGATTTATGTATTTTAAAGTCCTGCACGGGAGCTGATGTTATGACACATCTAGGCTTCAAAATAAACCACTCTCTTGATACTCAGTTATTTTATTGGGTGCATCAAGTTTGAAAACAGCCTCATTTATCTTAAGAAATGTTTTTTCCCATTTGCTGTATAAATACATATATGTTTCCTTGCATTATTCATCACGGCACGGTGGATAGATGAACGGTGACAACCACATCATATTTTTATTTCCTAGTCTGTAATAGAAACAGGTCCAAGGACCTTTGGGGCAGGTAGTGCCTTGGTCTGGAGGAATTTTTGCTAACAAAAGGAAGACTAGGGCTTCCTGCTTTGGCTCATTTTGAACCCAGTAATGTCACACAAGTGGGACCGAACTCAACATTGAACTCAAATGTAGCTGGGTTCTTGTTACATGTAGCAGAAACTGTTTATATATATAAGGCGATGTAAAGGTGAGAAGGGGGAAGGGAATCAAGTGAAATAATAAATTGAAAAATAGTACATGTTGAGAAAAATAAATACATTAGAATATACAAAAGGAGGAAAGAGAAGGGGGGAGTGAAAATAAATGAAGAAAAAATAAATACAGCACACGCTCCCAGGCAAAAGCCTATACTGAAATGGAATTAAGATTGAGAGGGCAGATCAGCAAGGTAGGGGAAAACAACATTGTGGAGAGGCTGTAATTATCCCCAAAACAAGCACTACAGACCCAGGAAATTCAGAGTTAAGGTTGAACTGAGGAGAAATACCAAAATGTTGAGCTCTAGGAATGCACAGTTAAGGCACACAAACAGCCTTAACTCTGCCCTGCATTGATGCTAAATGCTAAAAAAAAATAAAAAAAAGAAGAAAAATCAGGTTAATCAAATCTGGGACTTTGGACCCTAAAATGCCTGAATGACAATCATGTGGTTATTGCTTAGTGTCGCTGCAGGGCACAGTTAAGGTTATTTGGATGCAAGGCTGGTCTTTTTATGTATGCCTTGGTCCCTCAAATTATCCAGTTCTGAGGCAAAGAACATGTACACTCATGATTGCCTCTGCTGGGGCTACATCCTATGGCCTTCACTGGTCACTCATCTGCTCGCCTTTTCCAGCCAGCTCCTAAAACAGATGGGCTTTTCTAGGGCTGAAACAGCCTTTGACTGTCCCAAAGTTGGGGGCATAAAGCCATCTGTTTTCACAATCATCTAGCTACACCAGACACAGCACATCTTTTCAGGAGTCTAAGCTTCCAACATGGCAGCACCTTCTAGCATGAAGTCTGAAAGATCACTTTTTCCTCAGTAGCATTAATGTAGCACTTTGGGTCACTCAGTCACATAGTGACCACATCACCTCCTGCTCAGCTTCTAAAAGTAGCAAAGTCACAGTCCTGAAGTGCCCCGAGCTTTCCTTACTATGCCTGTTGCAGCCATATTTAGCTTTCTATCCTGTTCCAAGAAACACACCTGGCACTTGAATGGAAGGTGGACATGTTTGTGATGGTCCTTAGTTCCTTCAGGTGTTGACCGCAGTCTCAGACCAGCCCCTAAGAAGTCTCCGTCCCCTGCACAAATGAGAGTCACCATTATTATAGAAAGTCCCATTCTGACAGAGCTGTCGACCACGGTCTTCATCCTGGAGTGTTAGTTGATCTGTTAGATCCCTGGGCCCAGGCACTAGAGTGCCTTGAAGATATGGACCAAGATCGTGAATTTGATAAAATATTCTATGGGAAGCCAGTGTAGGGAGCGGAGGGTGGGTGTGATGCGCTTGTGGTAGCCAGTGTTGAGGAGGAAATTCTCTGCAGTGTTCTATCCCAGTAAGAGTTTCCTAAGCAGTGACAGCTTCTGTGACAAAGTGGGAATTTTCTGTAATATTTTTATGATGCCACTGTGTGCCTCAGTTTCCCCTATATTTTCTATGGTCATCCAGTAGGAATAAAAGGATCGTCTGCTCTCAGGGCAGGTTGGGAGAGATTGGTATGAATGTCGCCTACTTATCTGAGCCTCAATGGGTCATTAAAAAACTAGTGGCCAAGGCTGATTCCCCTCTGTTAATGGAAAATCTAAGACAATGGGAAAATCAATCACCAAGACATTAATACCTGGAAACAAATGACCCAGAAGGAGGAAGATTTCCCCATCTCTCAGCAGGGAAGCTGAGCAAAATCCCCAAGCTCAAGAACAAAGGACTAGGAAGGTGGGAGGATAAAAGTCAAGGCTCTCCCTGGGGAACTGACCAAGGAGGTCAGAATGAGAGAGACACAGAGCTTTAACATGGATTCACTACAGCTTGGCAGGGCTCTGGGCTAGCCAGAAAGATCTATACTTTAACCTTCAGTTCTCTTTGGTAATGTACGGACTTCGTATGCTGTGTGCCAGGTGACTAAAACCAGACAGTTTTGACAGTAGTGTTTGAATGGCACTGCAAATGCTTGGTGAGGTGCATTAATCCCTGGAGAATGCACATGTCTCTAGCAGGGGTCTGTCTCAATTGGGCTCACAGTGCAAAGCAGGAGAGCTGAACGCCAGACGTTCAGTCTAAAGAGGTGATGGGGCCCTGAAGAAACAGACCATAGTGAAGGGGTTTCTCCAAGAGACTGTTCCAAAGCTGGGAGTTAGCACCAATCCTGTGGATCCATGACAGCTTCATGCCCAGGTCTACTGCATTGCTGCAGGCCAGCCAAGAGATGATGAAGCCATGAATAACTGAAACCAGGTCATCATTGGCTGGGATGGGAGGCTTCTTGCAGACCAGAGATAGTAGACAGCTTTGCTTGCAGAATCAGCTCTTTGAGGATCTGATATCCATTCAAGTCTTTCCCTCATTAAAAAACAATGTGCAATTAAAGCATAAAAAAATCACTCCTATTAATTTTTCGGAAAATGTCCAAGATGACTCACCGCTTATTTTTGCTGCTTTAAATTACTGCTGCAGATTTGCAATGGATCGCTCTTAATTGGATATCATTGTTAACTCTAATAATACATGAGTCCAAATCAAGCCTGGAGTGTGTGTGTGTGTGTCTCTCTCTCTTCATTAACTTCTATAGAGCACCTCTCCAGAGCCTTGTGCAGAATCACACAGGAGCTGAGATATTTGGGGGAAATTATTGGCTTGAGACAGATGGGCTGTGTCAATATTTTGGGGGCATGGGGAGGGAGATCACTAGTGGGCAATGCTCTCCCCTAGCTGCGGGGTAGGGGCAGGGCACTATGATGTTAAATTTGATCCTCCGAGTGGGGTATCCCGCTCCCTTTTAAAAACTCCTAGGACCAGGTCCAAACTTGTTTTGCAATAGCTTCATTGGAACTGCACCCATTTCCTCCTGCTGAGGATCTGGCCCCTGAGCATTAGGCCAACAGTTGGGATATGTTTTCTTTTAAAGGGCAGAGAGCCAGATATTCACCTCCAAATTGCTCTAAGCTGACAGGGGCAGGCATCTGGATTTGAAACGCTCGGTTATTCCTCCAATCATGCCACCATCCTAGCAGGAGCGCCAAGAACAGTGGGCCTCAGACACTTGGGCTGAGCTTCCTCTGGAAGTATGCACTTCCCTGGTCAGCGTACATACAGGGCCCTAGGCGAAACTTCCACCTTGCATCCCCCTGGATCCGCCCCGCCCTGAGGCCCCCCCCCCCCCCGCAGCAGCTCCCCCCCTTTGCCCTGAGGCACTCCCCCAGTCCCAACTCACCCCTGCTCCGTGCACGAGCACCCCGTCACTGCTTCAATTCTCCTGCCCCTCAGGCTTGCGGCGCCTAAGCTGATTGGCGCCGCAAGCCCGGGAGAAGGGAGAAGTGAAGCAGCCACGGCGTGCTCGAGGAGGAGGCAGGGCAGGGGTGAGCTGAGACAGAGATTTCCCCTGCGTGCCACCCCCCCCGCCCCTTATTTGCTGCAGGAGACCCTGCCCCAGCTCCCTCTGCCTAAATGAGGGCGGAGACTGGGGCAACCGAAGATCCAGCCGCCGCGGTCGCTGCCAAAGAAAATTACGCCCCCCAAATTCCAGCGCCCTAGGCGACCACCTAGGTTGCCTAAGTGGTTGCACCAGCCCTGCATACATAGTGTATAGGGATTGAGTAGGATCCCTTTCCATAGCTGGTGAGTCCTCTAGTGCAGCGGTTCTCAAACTTTAGCAACCTGAGGCCCCTCATTGCGATTTAAATTTTTTCGAGGACCCCCAAGCCAGCTTCTAATTTTCCCCAGGGGTGCTCAACCCCCACTCAGCCCCAGGCCCTGCCCCCTCCACCCCTTCCCCAAGTCCCCACCTCACCCCTGTTCCACCCATGCCTTCCTCTTCCCTGCCTCTTTGTACCTCTTCACCCAAGTGCGCCCCATCCCCGCTCTTCCCCATCCCTCTCGTGGAGGCACTGGGAGGCAGAGGGAGGAGTTGATCAACAGAGCTTGACTCACAGAATCCCTGCAATACCCTCACAGAGCTCCAGGGTCCCCAGACCCCAGTGTGCGAACCACTGTTCTAGCGGGGCTTACTCCGTTCTGTGTTTCAGAACCCTGAGCGATGATGTGTAGCGAGGCTTTCCGTATTACATCTAGTCAGTAAACGCAGCTCCTGTGCCCATGTGATTCCTTCAGGAGTACCTTTGCCATGCAAAGAGCAAAAGACAAAGCCATGTGTGCCACATGTCCTCTCTGTGTTTGACCCACAGGGGTCTGTCACCGCTCTCATCTGAAGGGCCAGGCTCTCTCACTGTCAAGACTTATGCTTCCACTGCAGTTTGATGACCAACATGGCAGATGTCACATGATTGCACCGGTTTTACCAGAGAACTGCTCCCAATTTACCGCAGTATAAGTGAGTGAGAGAAGAACCAGCCCCAATCCCAGTGGTCTCAAAGGGTCTTTTGGGCAGCAAGGGCTCACCAAGCCACAGTGACGCCTCTTGCCCCTGTCTGTGGCCCTTCACTGAACACAAGAGGCTGATGGGGCACCTACAACATTGCTAAACTTCTTTTTCCTCTTGTCCTATCAGCTTGGATCAGGTTGTCACACCAGCATCTAGCATCTTCCTCTGTCCAAGGCAGCACTAAAGTCCACCTGCTCAGCATCCTCTTTGATGTGATCCATCCATTGCTTCCTCGTTTCCTCAGGGTCCCTTTCCTATCAGCTGTTCCTGCCACATTATCTTCACCAGGTCCCCTCCATTCATCTTCTCCTTCCTGGATTTTGTTAGCCACATCACGGACTTTGACTTCCATCCTAATCCTTTCATTTTTAAATCTGTATCTCTAGACAACTAAGTATTACCTAGACACTACTTAGCCTGATTTGGTGCAGAGGACTGGACTAGAAGGCCTCTCAAGGTCCCTTCCAGTCCTAAGATTCAATGTTTCTTCATGTAATTCTTCTTATGGCGTGAAGACATCTCATCTCAAACATCTGTAGGCACAGAACCTGGCAGCTCTATCACCCATGTTTCTGTACCAGACAGCATTGTTCTATAAAGTTGGGATTTTAGTCTCAGTGGCATCCACTTGTCATCCACAACCCTTGAGATTATTCCACACTCTTCCAGCAATCCCAGGTCTAGACTGTGTCTCACAATATTAAGGATTTCTCTACAATGAGACTTCTCCAGTGGGGAACGTAGCAAACTCCCCCAGTTTTTATGGTGATATGTCAAATGATCTTAAAAAACATTGAGCCAAATCCCTAGAGGGTGTAAATCAACATTATTCTATTGAAGCTACTGGGCCAGCACCCCAGCTGGTGCACATCAATATATCGCCACTGAAGTCAATGGGCCATATGCCCAGGTAATGCAAATTAGTGTAATTCTATTGAACTCAATTGGGCTTTGCTGATTTACACCTGCTGAGGGTCTGGTCCCTTATATTGAACAAATCCTGGCACTGGGGAGAAAAAAATCTTTCCTCCTCATATCTATTCAGGGGTTTGCTTTATTTCATTAACAATCTTCTCCTACCGAACCTTGCTGTGCTACGATAGGATGCTGGATTATTAATCACCTTCCCTAATATCTTAGTAACAGGATTGAAAAATCATATTATAGCTTCTTAGAAACTTTATCTCCCACTGTATTAGGCTTGTACAGTCTGAGAGCCTCATTCACACCAAAAACACATTCAGGTCACATATTGTAGAGTATCTGCTGTTTGACAGGGCCGCTCCTAATTCTGTCAGTGTTTATCAACCATGTGGGACTGAGTTGGAGAAGGCACTGGGGAGCAGAGATTAGTGTTCATGATCCCATTTTCACTTTGTTTCTACTTCTGGAACAAATGAAAGATGTGGAGGCAAATTTCAGCCTCTTTTAGATACCCACAACTTCCCTAGGCTTCCGAGCTAGTTGTATAGGGTAGTAGGAGGCAGTTTGGACTAGTGAGGTGAGAGACTTATACAAAAAACTGGCATGGAGCACATCTGGTCCAGGATTGGAGGAGTGCACAATTGCCTCTAAGCAGGTAGTGGACCCACCCTACACCTTACAGAGGATACACACACTGGGCAAAGTCCAAACTTACCTCTTCCTGGGTTGGGAGTTGATTTATTCTTAACCCGAACAACAACAAACATAATCCCAGCCTGTGTTTTCTCCCAAGCTTGGCTGTTTCAAGAGTTACTTACTTCAGGTCATCCTCTATCCCTGCCCCTAGCTCCCTGTC